>NW_024080994.1:1006642-1617027 GCF_003009895.1 Hyaena hyaena | reverse complement strand
AGAGAAGCGGGGGGAGAGACAGAGAAGCGGGGGGAGAGACAGAGAAGCGGGGGGAGAGACAGAGAAGCGGGGGGAGAGACAGAGAAGCGGGGGGAGAGACAGAGAAGCGGGGGGGAGAGAGAGAGAGAGAGGCAGGCAGAGAGAAAGAGAATGAGAATCCCACACAGGTTAAGCGCTATGAGCAAAGAGCCCCAGTTGGGGCTTGAACTCATGAAACTCTGAGATGATGACCTTAGCTGAAACCGAGAGTTCCACGCTTAACCGACTGAGGGACCCAGGTGCCCCATATTTAGTGGTTGTTTTTTTTTTTTTAAGTTTATTTTTGAGAGAGTGCGTGCATGCGAGCAAGAGCACGCCCGCAAGCAGGGGAGAAGCAGGGAGAGAGGGAGACACAGAATGCTAAGCAGGCTTTAGGCTCTGAGCTGTCAGCACTGAGCCCCACATGGGGCTCAAATTCACAAACACTGAGATCATAACCTGAGCCAAAAGTCGGACGCTCAACAGACTGAGTCACCCAAGTGCCCCTCAGTGGGTTTTTAAGAGATTGTATTATTTGCTCAAGATGACAGAGATGAGATCTACACATTTGTTCTAACATGATCTAACAATTTCATTAACCATCAGAGAACATATAAATCACCAAAACCCAACTTCTTCAAAACTCAAAAATTTAGGTAGGCAAAATGTTCATTATTTATTGAGACTGCATACTAGTTGTAAGTAGTAGACATTTGATGGACAGCCTATTATTTTTAAAAATGATATTCAGATAGCTTTCAATTCCTGACTACCAAGAAAAAGTATTCCTCCAAATTATTAAAGAGCAAACATAATACCCTTAATGTGTACTGTTATTTTAGTTTAAAATATGAAACAAATATTCTCACGTAAATACAGGAATTTCTGGATTACATATTTAATAGATTGTAGTACAGTGCCCCAAAGATGAAATAAACATTCTAATAAGGTTATTTAAAAAAGAACTTCGAGGAAATGCAATCAGGTCTACAGAAGGCTTGGGTACCTTAAACACACACACACACACACACACACACACACACACAGAGTTCCTGAAAGCTCCTTCCTTACTAACACCTACAATCTAAATTACCACAATACACTTTAATTGAAAACTTAATGGCAGTAATCCTCTCAGAGCAAGATTAAACACGTTTTAGGAAAGCAGCATATAACCATCATAAATGTGTAAGATTCGTATAAATTACAAAGACTAGGCTTTCTGTTATTCAATTATTGATGACCTTAAAAAGTCAAGAACATCCTTAACTTTATTTCCTGATCTGCAGAAGGGCAACTCTTTTTTAACATAACTTTACAACGGTGTTCCTGCAGCTTTGAGGAGTGTATACAGTGGATTCCTCAAGTCGGTGTAACACATTTAATTACAAGATGTAATTGCTACTGTATTGGTCTTTCCGGTCACTTAACCCTGTAGGGTTGACTTTTAAACGAGCTTATCACCTTCACAGTTTTGGTACACTACACTAAGGTTACATGGCTGTTTAAAAATTACACCTAGAAAGGCTATTACTGACAATGCCAGTGGTTTCTTCAGATAGGACAAAAGTGCACTCAAGGGAACAGTTTTTGTTCTGATTTCAAGTATGTATATTAAACTTGCGCATTGTTACTGTTTCCATAATTTAAAATTCCTAAGAGATTACAACTTTCACATTATAATTTAGGGATTAGTCAATATGCCTAAAGACCATCAGGTGTAATGCCTTTTACTCCATCATATTCACAGTTTTGCTCTTGGCCTCAACCAGTTAGAAACTCCCGATTAAGCAAAGGCAATTTTATACTACCTAAGGACACAAAAATAGTAGCCAGCTCCTCCGCCCTCGCCCTCCTCTAGCGTCGGTTCAACGAGCTAACACAGAAAACATTTTTTCTCTCTCTCTCTCTCTCTCTCTCAGCCCAGCTCCCTAGGGCATCAATAAAAAAAGAGCACAGGTTACTTCCTTACGGAGGTTCTGCAGTCCAAGCAGGGAGGTTAAAAATGGGGGAAAATACCAGAATCAATCTGCACCCACACCTCAGCCCCGCCCCACCAGGAAAAAGGGGGTGGTGGGAGTGTGAGGGGGCAGAAGGGACAGAAAATGCCCAGACTTCCAGCTCACAGGTTCCCCATGCCAATTGGTTCCACCGAAGGCAGAGACCCTGACCCTATTTTCAGCTGCGCCTTCCGATCCTCATCCCCGCCACCATCACATACACAGAGTCCCCCACCACTGAGTCTTGGGTGGGGAGACCACAGCCGGCCCTCTTCCTGCTAATCCAAGACTAAAAGGGGTCTCCTTGCGCCCCCGGCGGATCCGACCTGCAGCCCGGGGACCTCTGAACTAACCCGAGAAGGGGAAGATAAATCGGGGGGAGGGGTCTAACAGGAGCCGTTATTCCTTTTTCCTCTTCGTTAGGAAAGCGCGCGAGCGGGGAGGGGCCGGAACAACGAACGCCAGTTACCTAACGGTCCCGCTGGACCGGTCGGGCTCCTGAAGCCGAGGCCGCGCGGGCCGCTGAGGTGGCAGAACAGCCACAGTCGCCCCGAGGGCTAGGCACTGAGGCAGGAGCGCCGGAGGTGATGGGAAGCTGGGGGTGGGGACTACGGTGAGCGACGTCGCCATGTTAGTGCCTTCTTTCTCCGTATCCCTACAGTTTCCTGTCCTGCAACCTTCCCCCCATCTCTACTCACCTTTCCAGGTCACTAGTTCATGTCCTTTCGGTCGCCAGGGAGCCCCAAGCTCAGCGGTGTTTACAAACTACCCCTGGAGGAAAGGGCTGAACCGCACTTTAAAGGCCACGGGCTCCCACAGGCTTCCGTCCTTTCTCGCGAGATCGTACTGACACCCCTTCCCTTCTCCCCGCCCCACTCCCGGCATCCCCCCTTTCTTCTCGGCGCCCCTCCCATCCACCGCACACGCCCCTTCTTGCCTTCTATCTCATGGAGCGCCTCCGGGTCAGGTGATTTCGTCAGCTCTAAGGGGAGGCGGGCGGGACTTCAAGAGGGCGGGGGTGAGGGGGCGGGAACCAAAGAACACTCGGTAGCTGGTGATTGGACAAAGTGTCCGGAGGGCGGGAAGCAGTTCTGGAGGGGGCGGGATCGGAGGGCCAAAAGAGGAGTTTCCGTAACCGGTGCTGAAACCTGTGATTGGCGGCTGGCTGGAGACGTGCGCGGGTGTGGGGCGCTGGAGCAGGTGGATGTTGGGGTCGCGGGGAGCGTTTGACGGTGTGAGGATGAGTAAGGTGACTCTGGAGAAGGCTGCGAGTGGCGGGAAAGAAAACGTGATGAGTCCTCTGAGCTCCGCCACGGGAGCCCGGTATTTTTGTTGCTGTCGCTTCCCGGCCCTGGGGAGGAAGGAAGACAAAATGTTAGAGAGGCGCGCGCCTAAACCCGTTTTGCTGCTACTCTGAAGCTTTTGAGAGAGGGTGCCTCCGTTAAGCTGAGGTTTGGAACGGGCGGAGTTGACCTCAAAGTATCCCCAAGGTCTAAAGCGGGAAAGCAAGATAAGTCCGTTTTAAAAAGAAGAGAAAAGGCCTGTACTTTGGATGGCGTTTGGTCGAATTTTACTAAGCTGTAACTGAAGCTGATGCCTCTCTCTCTCTCTCTCTGCCCCTCCCCCGCTCATGCTCTCTCTCCCTCTCTCCCCTTCCCTCCCTCAAAAATAAACATTAGAAAAATAAATATATCAACTTTATTAGAAATAATTTCAAACTTTTAAAATATCAGCATCTCGCCTTATTTAGAGAGGACCAAAGGACACCAAATTGGAATATGGAATAGAAATGGCTCTCAACCCATAGTATACTATCCTACTACCCACTAAGTTGCTACAATGACAAAGAAATGTCTGTCAAGCTTTGAAAGAAGCTGTTTAAAAAAGGGTGGCGGAGGAAGACCATTGGATTAACGTGAGAGACAGAAGAGACCATATTTAGTGCTCTGCAATTGACACAGATACACTCGTGAATGCCCCTGAAAATGTTTTTAATGTTGCTCTGTGATTTCTCTACACAACTTAAATATTTCAACGTTAGGTGTGGGGATATTGATTGTTCAATAAATATACACTGGCACAAGTTGAAAAGTATGATGAGGGGCTCTTGCAAAAACTTGCATCAACTTTTTTTAAAAAAGCCAGTTGTTTGTCATTGCCGTGTTTTTTCATCTATTACATGATTTCTAGTCTATAACAAATAATGAATAAAGTCTTGTGTTAATGTAAAATGCACTCAAACATCCAAACCAAAGTGAAACTGAAATTATTGGAAGATTGTGCGGTATTGTATTTGAAAGTTAATAAACTTGCAGTTCAATAATGGTATCTGACATAAAAGTGAAATTCTGATGGCACTGAACCTTTTAACAGGTTTCCTTCTGGCCTGTGTACATATATGTGAGCAAACTCACTCCTCTTTTAAGATTAATTTCATTATTCAAGAGACCAGAAAGGAGCCACGGTTTACCTTCTCAAGTTAAAATGAAATTACTATCCCTATCTAATAACAGTAACATTGTGTTAGTTTTAATGTAATGTAGCACTAATCACATCAGTTAAATCTCAGCAGCTCAGACTAGTGAAAATGAATATGATGATGGACAAAATATGCCATTGACAAATGACAGATTGTTAGGTCAAGTATATATTCACTAAAATGGTGCTTCTCTCCATTTCTCAAAATGTCTAATAATGTCTAATGTGAGAAAAAGAACTACAAATGTTATGACATTTCAAGAGAAGTTTGCATCAATTAGAGTAGACTTTAAAGAACAATTATTTTCGTTTGCTTATATCAAAAATTTGAAATTCTTTTCTCTGGTTTTGATTCATTTTCAATTGGCATAGGTTTGGTTTTAAATATCTTCTCCTCATCCAGTCTTTTGCCAAGTAGATAACTATCTACATAATGCACTAGAAGAACATGTTATTTTAAAGAAAGTCTTTCAGGAGTCCTCATAGACAAGAATATTTAGTAATACAAATAGTACTCTGGGCTGTTGGAGAATGCCGTTTTAGCTACTTTTCTTTTTAAAAAAGTAAACTTATGGTGAGAAAATATAAAGGGGATCACAGGAAAAAAACAGGTGGAAAGGATATAAATCTGTTCCATATGCTTGTTGGCAACCTGGTAGTTAGAAAGTGTCTTACTTTAATCTACATATTTGTAGTTCCACAACATTTCATTTACTATAGCTTTTCTACAAATGAAGAAAACATTCAGCTTAGACAAAAACAAATGTAGTTATTATTTTTAGTTCTGGTCCTGTGAACTTGTCTCAGTATCCATACCTTAATAAAATGCTTTGCTTTTCCATTGTTTTCTCATTGTCATTCCTCAAGCTCACCAGACAGCCCTAAACTTCTCTACAGTCTTCTCTTTTGCAAATGCAGGAAATCTATTCTGGACCCCTTCTTCACCTGTCTTATCATTCCATATATGCATCTACCCAACAACTTCTAAGAAAATTAGTGAGGACTGGGGAAACCTCTTTTAAAGTTGTTTTTCTTTTTTTAATGTTTATATATTTTTGAGAGAAGGACAGAGTGCAAGTTGGGGACGGGCAGAGAGAGAAGGAGACACAGAATCTGAAACAGGCTCCAACTTCCAAGCTGTCAGCACAGAGCCTGACACAGGGATCTAACTCACGAACCACGAGATTATAACCTGAGTCGAAGTCGGACACTCAACCAACTGAGCCATCCAGGCATCCTAACCTGGTAAACCTCCTTTAAGAACCCAGCATGACTTCTGGATAAAATTGTTATCCCTTAGATAACAAGAGGCTATTTGAAGAAAACTATTTCTATTATAGAAATGCCCATTATTAAATACTGCAAGAAACAATGAGGGCCTCTAAATGCTCTCAAGACATTCCAAATGCTCCAGAATGTGGTATTTCTGCCTTGTTCAGAAGTTATTACGTGGTTATAATCTGTTATTCTTAAAAATTCAACTAAAACCCTTCTCAAATAGTAAATATACTAAAATATAAATATACAGATCTATATATATGAAAAATAAAGTGAAAAGGAAGATTTAATTTGTAAGGATATAGTTTCTGTTTGTAGCTAACAAAACATAGCATATTCCAGGACATCCCTTATGTCTGTCTTGGACTCAGAGAAAGAGCCTCTGCATTTTCACAGGTATCCTCAAGATACAGCCCAGTGCAGAAAGACGAGATGAGGACAGCATGGCCCTAAACTAAAATTTTAGTTGATTCTTTTGGTAGCTTCTACCTCATGGCAGATCTTCTTTCCCTCCCTCTGACCACCCAGGGCTTTCCTTCACATCCTTGGAATGGCCTATGCTATAGTTAACCTTTCCGCATCTGTTCTCATAATGGAAATGTCCAGTGAGAACATTTCAAGTACAAGGAGGGTCACTGTCCACTTCCCACCCTCAATCTTTGGGTCCCACAAGAATTTGTAATTAATTGTGTGTGGCATTGTAGAGAAAAAAATTAGAGGGCTGTCTTGATCTTCAAATCATACTTTAGCTTGTGCCAGCTTCATGGAGATCAGCCCAAAGGGAGAGAATGAATTGAAAGCCCTTGTTTTCATCCTTCATATCAATGGCTTCTCCTACCTCTCTCCCATCCCACTCACTAGGAAAGAGGGCTTGTCATTATTCAGCTTTCCACACACTATTAAGGTACCAATACAAGTAGATAGAACCACTCCTAGGACAAAGATTTTTATCTGCCACTCCAGTGTGTACCCTTGATGACTCCCCATAACTAGTTTCTGTCAACCTGAGGCCCACATAGTACCAAAGCTATGAATCCCTTATGCCAGAGACCAGAAATTTTTGGTCATATGGGCCCTCCTAGGCCCTTAGACTAACACCTTGCTCTTTTCAGTTGTATTCTCACCTTGGACATGGCCTCTTAGGGGAACTATGAGCCTAATGCTCTGTTTCTATACTTCATTACTCATAAAGCATCAATATTTATTAAGCATGAGCCTGCCAGGTGCTGTTCCCGGCCCTGCAGCTACAAGACAGGATCTCTCCCTTAGGGAGATTTTCATGGGGGAGGAGGGGAGTCACTGCACATATATAAACAGTATGATAATTTAAATAGTAGTAAGCGGTATTGGAGAAAATAAAGCAGGAATGTGATAATATGCAGTATTATAAGCTTATTGTTTTTATACAACTTTTGGGGTCTTGAGAGCTAATGATGTTTTAGATATCTCTAGAGAGGTAGGTAAATACATTGACCTGTCCTTTATTTATTTAAAATTTTTTTATGTCTTTATTTAGAGGCAAGACAGAGAGCGAGTGGGGGAGGGTCAGAGAGAGAGGGAGACACAGAATCTGAAGCAGGCTCCAGGCTCTGAGCTGTCAGCACAGAGCCCGGCGTGGGGCTTGAACCCACAGACTGTGAGATCATGACCTGAGCCGAAGTCAGATGCTTAACCAACTGAGCCACCCAGGCGACCCAACCTGTCCTTTAGATAGAAGTCTTGAGGGAATAATACTAAGCTGCCCAGCATCTGAGACACTCAGCCAAACTACATTAACTAGTTGAGAAAGCAAACTCTGGGACTCTCCTGTAAGAGGAACAGATCCTGGAATCTCCATGACTGGGAAATGCTGACTAAATGCTTTCTGTAGAATAGCAGCCACTGCCAACAACCATGGCTCCTCTTAGGAGTCCCTGCCAAGATCAGCAGGAGGAGGCTAGCTCATGCTAATAGTAGAACAATCAGAAGCCCTTGGATTTACGAGTCTCTGTGGATCTTACGTCAATTCTTTTCAGTATTTAAACTCCCTTGAAAAAAGTTAACTAAACATCTAGGAGGAGATAGATTACTGGCATCATTTGAGAAAGAAGTGCAGATTTTTACTAGGAATGTGGGCCAATTTTTAGGGATTATAAATAGACTGATAGCTGACAGTTCCTTCAGGTTACCTTCAATTTACAAAACTGATGTTTCTATAAAGTTGTAAGTGAAAAGTCATATGGGAGCCTGTTTTTTCACTGACAGACCAGTCAGGGAGATTTGGTACCCTGCGCTCCATATCAACATGTTAACATAAATAACATTTTTTGAAAAATAACTATATTTTCCAAAACAAAAACAGAAGAATGGCACTTTTTTCATTTTTGTAAATAATTAGGTAACACTTAAGTTACTTCTGTATTTGATCTGTTGCAATATGTTGTTTTGGTTGAAGTATTTGATGACAATCTACCCTCACAGAGCTGTGCAAGTGGCAAAGGGAAGACCTTGTCAACCCCCTGAAAGAAGGGTTCTAGGGGCCCTCAGAAGTTTTCAGACCACTCTTTGAGAATTACTAGACTAGCAGCACATTCCAACAAGAAGGGGGAAAAAACTGCCCAATTAGTGAGTTGACAGCTTTTTGAAAGATAAGGAGTCTGAGTTAAGGCATGGGGGGAATATTCTAGACCAGTGCTCTCAAAACTTAATGTATATACAAATCACCTGGAATCTTTGTTAAACTTCAGATTCTGATTCAGAAGCTCTAGTGTGAAGCTCTAGAACCTATATCTCCGACAAGCTCCCAAGTGATGCCAACACTGCTGACCCCTGGACCTTACTTCGAGTAGCAGTGCTGTGTATGTTGTGATCTGTACACATCACCAGAAAGCCTTTAACAGAATACACAGGTGAGCATGTGTATATGTGTGGTGGAAGAGGAGGGTAGATAAGCGTGGGTGGAGGGAAAAGAGGAGTATAAATACACTCATGTTACCTACTTTTCAAAAAAGTCTGTAAAAATGATGGTATTGCTTATAAATGCTATACTATCCCAAGTTTTGACTGTTCTGTATTAGCTACCTCTACATCAAAGCAAGCTAAGGCATAATGTTGCTATCGGCAGAGACAGAGTCTAATTGCCATGTTTGCTGAGGTAGAGGAAGATGGTATTGGATCTGAAAAAAAATTTTGGCTATAATAATGTAAAGTACTGGGCAAGTAATTGGTGGACAATGTATTTAGGCCCTAAGTCCATAATATCATCAATAGAATAATACCATGAAATTACTAAATTAATATATGCTCAGCATGTAGAAAATTCAACAACTCATAAATTTCTGTATACACCAAACATATTTTAAAAGGCTTTGCAGAGGATAGTACTGAAACAATACATACTTTCTTCTCCCAAACACTTAACACCCAAACCTAAACACATTGGCTAAAAGTACCAAATAGAATTTAAAACAGTAGTACTATGAATATATAATTTTTTGGTTTTCGAATCATATTTCCCATTTATCCTTCCTCAAACTTCAGTGACATTCATTTTTTTAAAGTTTATTTTTAGGGGCGCCTGGGTGGCTTAGTCGGTTAAGCGTCCGACTTTCGCTTAGGTCATGATCTCGCGGTTCGTGGGTTCGAGCCCCGCGTCGGGCTCTGTGCTGACTGCCAGCTCAGAGCCTGGAGCCTGTTTCAGTCTGTGACTCCCTCTCTCTCTGACCCTCCCCTGCTCACACTGTCTCTCTCTCTCCTAGAAATAAATAAAACATTAAAAAAAAAATTAAAAAAAAATAAAAAAATAAAAAAAATAAAGTTTATTTTTATTTATTTTGAGAGAGAGAGAGATAGAGAGCAAGCCGAAAGTGGCAGAGAGAGAGAGGGAGAAGGAATCCCAGGAAGGCTCTGCACTGTCAGCACAGAGCCAGACGTGGGGCTGGAACTCACAAACCATGAGGTCATGACCTGAGCTGAAGGCAGACACTTAATGGATTGAGCCACCCAGGCATCCTGGCATTCATGTCTACCTAACTTTAGCCACTCAGCAATTTTTTTTCATTCCTTGGGCCTACTTACCTTCAAGAGCTTGCACTCTGAAGTTCTTTAGATTTCTTGTCTACTTACTGGCCCTTACTGAAATGGTTCTTCAAGCTGTTTTGCACCCTTCGGGCCCTTGACTGTTCTAGGTCCATTTTTTTGATTTTTAATTTTTTTCATAAAATACACATAACAAAATTTACCATCTTAACCATTTTATGTTTCAGTGATATTAAATACATTCATAATGTTGTGCAAATATCATTACCATCCATGTCCATAACTCTTCACTTTGTGAAATTGAAACTCCATACCAGTTAAATTAGAATACTCCCCCTTTCTCCCCACCCCAGCCCCTAGCAACCACCATTCTACTTTCTGTCTCAATGATTTTGCCTACCCTACCTCCCTGAGATAAGTGGAATCATACAGTATTTTGTCTTTTTGTGACAGGTTTATTTCACTTAGTATAATGCCCTCAAGCTTCATCCACATTGTAGCATGTGTCAGAATTTCTTTCCTTTTTAAGGCTAAAAAATATTCCATTGTATGTGTACACCACATTTTGCTTATCCATTCATCCACTGATGGACACATGGGTTGCTGCCATATTTAGCCGTTGTGAATAATGTTGCTATGAACATGAGTGTACAAATATCTCTTCAAAACCTTGCTTTCAGTTCTTTGAGGGTACATACCCATAAGTGGAATTGTTGGATCTCATGGGAATGCTATTTTTAACTTTTGAGGAACCACCATACTGATTTCCACAGCAGCTGCACCATTTCATATTCCTCCCAACAGTGCACAAGGGTTTCAATTCCCCAATATCCTTGTCAATGCCTGTTTTGTTTGTTTTTATTGTAGCCATACTGTAGGGTGTGAGATGGTATCTCATTGTAGCTTTGATTTACATTTCCCTAATTATTAGTAATGGTGAGCATCTTTTCATGAACTGGTCAGTGGGGGCAGAGTTAAGACGGCGGAGAAGTAGGGGGACTGGGATTTTCCTCATCCCTCAAACATGGCTGTGTTGAGGTCAAATCACTTGGAACCCCCAGGAAATCAATCTGAGAAGTGGCAGTAGGATCTCCACAGCTGCAGGGACACAGCTTGGTGGGATTGAGGTGTGTGTAGGTAAATTGGGGGAGAGAAAATGCTGTAGGCACAGGGGGGGGGGGGGAAGATTTTCTATAGAAAGACAAAAGGGAGAGAAAGAGAAAGGCTGTGAAACTGCGATTTTGAATTGGCACAAGAGGAAAGCCTCTCCAGACCACGGAGTGGGGAATAAGACATATGGAGGGTGCCAGTTTCAATTTTGCAGCCTTAGGAGCTGAAACTCAGAGGTTTCAAAAGTGTGCAACTTCCTTCGCACAGAAGCTGGGGCTGAGTGCATGGGGCTGGGTGGGTGTGCTGGCAGGGGAAGGAGCCGCCCAGGGCACAGGAGCGATCTCAGGGGCACACTGGAAAAGAGCAGTCCCCTTAGAGTACTGTGTGAAGAGGGTTTATCGCCTCCTGAAGGCCAAAAGCCCCTGCAGGTGCCAGCCAAACGCCTTTTATCAGCAGAGCTGAGTGGCGCTACACCAGAACAGGGGTCACGCAGTGCAGGGTCCTTGAAGACTTAGGGTTTTGAATCCCATCCGAGCACCTAGGAGGATCCTGGAGACCTGTGGAGCAGGGCAAGGTGGACACCCATGCTATTCTGTGAGGGCTGGGGGCTGCCTGAACAGTGTGGCTTGAGATACCCGGTCAGGGGAGGACAGATTGGGGTGTTGCCATTGTTCTCTCCAACATCAACATGGTGGGACTTGGTGAGCCACACAGCAACCCCCAGTGGAGGTGAGACCTGCTTATACCTACACCCGCCCCTCTGTGCCTGGCAACTGCTTATCTACTGGGGCGGACTGACCCGAGGCAGCCTACCTCTCCTCCAGACCAGCATGGCTACTGGTCCCAGGCACCAGCAGACAACTATTAATTTTTTGTTTTTCTTTTATATCTTATATTTATATCTATATATTATATTTATAGCTATAGATATCTATAGCATATTTAATATTTATTAATATTATATTATAATGTCTATTATATTACATATTATAATTATAATATAATATATTATAGATATCTATATAATATATAATGCTATTAGATAGCTATAATATAATATAAATAATATAGATACAGATAGATATAGATACAAAATAGCTATATAGATATATCTATATAGCTATATAAATTTTTGTTTGCTTCTTTGATCAGGCATTTTTACTCTATTCTTTTCACACTTTTTCTATCTCTTCTTTATTTTCCTTTCTCTTTCTCTGAATTTAGCCTTATAGTTTTGTTTTTTATTCCGTTTGGTCTTCTTTCCTCCCTTCTCATTTTTCTCTTTTTATGGGATCAGGGTCCTCCCCTTTTCTTCCCCTTTTTTTCCAGGGTTACTTCAATGAACAAATCAAAGCACCCTGGCTGAAGGTCCAAACACCACTGTAAGCAAGGAGGAGCTCTGCAGAGGGCTGACCAGTGGGCTAAAGCAGCCAAAACACAACAACTGAGTGCCTGCAACATGCACAAAAACACTTCCTGAAGCATCAGGCCCTAGATTGTATATAACCCCTTTTTAATAGAGTAGTTCTTGCAGGTACAGGAATATAACAAGCTATTAAAATACACAAAAGATAGAAAGTTACCCAAAATGACAAAATGGAGGAATTCTCCTTAAAAGAAAATTCAGGAAGAAATGACAGCCAGAAAATTGCTCAAAACAGATATAAACAATATATATGAACAAGAATTTATTTATTTAAAAAAATTATCTTTTATGCCTTTATTTTATTTTGAGAGACAGAGACAGAGAGCGAACAGGGAGGGGCAGAGAGAGAGAGAGACACAGAATCTGAAGCAAGCTCCAGGCTCTGAACTGTCAGCACAGAACCTGACGTGGGGCTCAAACCCACGGACTGTGAGATCATGACCTGAGCTGAAGTCGGATGCTTAACCGACTGAGCCACCCAGGAACCCCATGAACAAGAATTTAGAGTAACAGCCATGAGACTAACAGCTGGGCTTGAAAAAAGCATAGAAGACAACAGAGAATCTCTTGCTGCAGAGATCAAAGACATAAGAACTAGTCATGATGAATTAATAAATGTTACAAATGAGATGCCAAATAAACTAGATACAGTGACAGCAAGGATGGAAGAAGCAGAGGAGAGAATAGGTGAAATAGGAGATAAAAACTGTGGAAAGTGATGAATCTGAAAAAAAGAGGGAAAGGAAATTACTAGATTACAAGGGGAGAATTAGAGAGCTGAGTGATTCCAGGAAACATAACAATATCCATATTAGAGGAGTTCCAGAAGGAGAGTGAGGGAAAGGGGCAGAAGGTTTATTTGAACAAATTATAGCTGAGAACTTCCCTAATCTGGTAAAGGAAACAGACATCCAAGTCTAGGAGGCACAGAGAACTCCTTTCAAAATCAACAAAAACAGGCCAATACCATGACATATCATAGTGAAACTGACAAAATACAAAGATAAAAAGAGAATTCTGAAAGCAGCTAGGGACAATTGGTCCTTTAACCTAGAAGGGTAGACACATAAGGGTAGTAACAGACCTGTCCACTGAAACTTGGCAGGCCAGAAGGAAGTAGCAGGAAATGTTCAATAGGAAAAATATGTAGCCAAGAATCCTTTATCCAGGAAGGTTATCATTCAGAATAGGAGAGATAAAGGCTTTCCTAGACAAACAAAAGCTAAAGGAGTTCATGACCACTAAACCAGCCCTGCATGACTACAAAGCAGCAAAGACTACAAAGGACCAGGGATATGCCACAAATATGAAAACTGCAGATAACACAATAGCACTAAATCATATCTTTCAAAAATCATTCTGAATGTAAATGGACAAAATGCTCCAATCAAAAGACATAGGGTATCAGAATGGATAAAAAAACATGATCCATCTATATGCTGCCTACAAGAGACTCATTTTAGACCTGAGGACAACTTGCAAATTGAAAGTGAGGGTATAAAGAACCATCTATGATGCTAATAGATGCCGAAAGAAAGCTGGAGTGGCCATACTTAGACAAACTAGATTTTATTTTTTAAAAATGTTTATTTATTTTTGAAGGAGAGAGAGAGAGAGAGAGAGAGAGCATGAGCAGGGCAGGAGTAGAGAGGGAAACACAGAATCCGAAACAGGCTCCAGGCTCTGAGCAGTCAGCACAGAGCCTGACGTGGGGCTCAAACCCATGAACTGTGAGATCATGACCTGAGCCGAAGTCCACTGCTTAACTGACTGAGCCACCCAGGTGCCCCAGACAAACTAGACTTTAAAACAAAGACTCTAACAAGAGAAGAAGAAGGGCATTATATCCTAATTAAGGGGTCTATCCATCAAGAAGAGGTAACAATTATACATGTTTATGGCCCAACATGCAAGTACCCAATTAATCACAAACATAAACTTCTTAAAAATATATACCATAATTGTGACATTAATACTCCACTTACAGCAATGGACAGATCATCTAGGCAGAAAAACCAATAAGGAAACAATGACTCTAAATGACACTGACATTGGACCAGATGGACTTAACAGATATATTCAGAAGTTTCCATCCTAAAGTAGAATATACATTCTTCTCAAGTGCACATGGAACATTCTCCAAAATAGATCACATACTAGGTCACAAAGCAGCCCTCAACAAGTACAAAAAGATTGAGATCATACCATGCACATTTTCAGACCACACCACCAGGTACTGGTCACCCATCTGAATATCTTCCTCAGAGATATGGCTATTTAAGTCCTTTGAACATTTTTAAATCATTTTTATTGAGATTTACGACTTCTCCATATATTGTGGATATTTTTAATCCCTTATCAGATACCGGATTTATAAATATTTTCTCCCATTTTGTAGGATGTCTTTTTACTCTGCTGTCTTTTACTGCACAAAATTTTAAAGTCTTCATATTAAGTTTATCTAATTTTATTTTGTTGCCTGTCTTTGGTTTCAAATCCAAGAAACCATTGCCAAATCCAGTGTCCTGAAGCTTTTGCCTTTTCCTCATTTCTTGAGTTTATTTATTTAAATAGAGAGTGAGCTCGTGTGCTCACATGCACATGAACACCAGTGGGGGAGGGGCAGAGAAAGAGAATCCCAAGCAGCCTCCAAGCTGTCAGTGCAGAGCCCAAGGAGGGGGCTCAGTCTCAGGAACCATGAGATCATGATCTGAGCCGAAATCAAGAGTCAGATGCCTAACTGACTGAGCCACCCCGACACCCTGCCTTATTTTCTTCTAAGAGCTTTGTAATTTTGGGTCTTACATCCCTTTTGAGTTAATTTTTGTATATGTTGTTAGATAAGGGTCCAACGCCATTCTTTTGCACGTGGATATCCAGCTTCCCAGGCCCCATTTGTTGAAAAGTCTATCAATTTCCCCATTGAATGGTCTTTCTTATCAAAAATGGACTCACTGAGGGCACCTGGATGGCTTAGTCAGTTAAGCATCCTACTTGGGCTCAGGTCATAATCTCACGGTTCATGAGTTCGAGCTCCGCATCTGGCTTTGTGCAGACAGCTCCGAGTCTGGAGCCTGCTTCAGATTCTGTCTCCCTCTTTCTCTGCACATCCCCTGCTCACACTCTCTCAAAAATAAAAACATTTAAAAATTTTATTTAAAAAAAATGGACTCATTGGACTGTATATGGAAGGCTTTATTTCTGGGCTCTCTATCCAATTAGGTCTACTCTAGCTTTCTTTATGCCATTAACACTCTTGATTATTACACCTCTGTGCTGTTTTAGTATAATGAAGTTCATATATTATTTTTTAAACTTATGCCACCTCTTCCTTTAGTTCTTTCATCTCTAAGATGGTTGTTTTAAAGTTTTCATCTAGAGATCTGCTATCAGTCTTTTTCAGGCACATATTCTATTTATTTTGCCTTAGAATGGGCCCTACTTTCTTGTTTTTAGAATGCCTTGTGATTTTCTTGTTGTTGCAAACTAGACATCTGAATAATATGTATCTCTGGCAATCAGATTATCCTTTTTTAAAAAATCCTTGTAGATTATCTCTGCCAAGGATTAGCCTGATGTGTAAACTTATTTTCTCAGGTCTTTTCTGAGCCTGTGTCTTTTCTTGGACACGAGTGGTCACTTTCAAATTTTCCCTGTATATGCAATTGTTTTTAAATGTCCTAGTCTTTAGTGTCTGGCTCCCAAAAGGGGAAAGAGAAACAAGGGTGGAAATGGATACCAGCTCTTTAAATCCCCTGAAGTCACTTCAGTTGGGAGTGGGGAGGAGCTTGAAACAATTAAGGGAGGTAAGGCAACAATGGCCACCTTCCTCTTATCTGTACCTCTGTAACCAGAAGTAGCAATTTGTGATAAAAGCATTGATAACCAGTATTGGAGGGCAGGGTTCTTTTGGCTTACCCTGGCTCCCGTAAGCTGTGTGTAAGCTGCTCCAGGAAGATGTGCATAGTGGCCTGCCCTGGGACTGGGGCTGGCGGCTAGCAGCTGCTACTCTATGAAGACCTGAAATTGAAATTAACCCCAATTTACAGACCAGGCCTTCCTTCGGAAGTTGCAAGCGTTTAATAGACCAGAGTTCCAAAATAGTTCTATTAGATAGGCCAGTGCAATTGCTGTGTAGGTGGTTAAGATTCCTTGTGCTTCCTACTCCATCTTTCCAGAATCCCCTGAACCTCCCTCTTTCATTCCAACTTGTCACTCCTATCGTGGCTTTACTCATTTCTTACCCAGTTTTAAGCTCACAGGTCAGCCTGTTGAAAACGATGCGCTGGCTTGCTGTTTGCTTTGAGCCTCTTTGACCTGTCCTTTCTTCTTGTCAATGACCAAATCTGAATAACCCTCACCGCTCTGTATTAGTTTGTGTTAACAAACTTTCCAACATTACTGGGGAGTCATAAAACTGGGTTAACAAGGTTCACTACAAATTCAAGCTACTATCTGAAGCTGGGTTCTTACTGCTGCTCTGCACGGCTTCTATTCATATCTACTCTGCACCACACACCATTCCTTTCCTCTTCAAGCCCACAAGGCTGCCTGTAAAATTATGCTTCCATTTTGTGCTTTAAATTCTGTAACAAAACAATTTCTCCCAAATCAGCTTTTCCGTTGTCATCCCTAACATAAACATACCAAAAAAAAAAAAAAAAAAAATCAAAGCATGGGCTTTGGAATCAAGGAAGGTCTGAGTCTGGATCCTGACATCACCACTTAATGACTATGAGATTTGGGGAATTAACCCCTCTAGGCCTATTTTTCTCTTCACCTTTTCTCCCTAATTATGGAGGGTTGTCACCAAGGACAATTACATAAAGTACATCAAGTTCCAAGGACAGGTAGTGGCACTTGTGTGATGCACATACCTTGTCCTTCTACAGCTGGTTCCCTAGATCTGGACATCAAATCCTACACATACAATTTTTGTATTCTTTTTTTTTTTAACATACTCTGTGTAGTATGAGAAACAAACTGTTGAATCAAATAGCATCCCAAAATTCTATTGAGAACCCATGCTTTAGCAACCTTTGGCTTTAAAAATATAGCCAATTCAGCTTATTTTTTGCTATTTGGTTTTTAATGAGAGCCTTGTTCAAACAAGAAGCTAGATGCTAATTAGATTTTCTTCTTAGAAACTCTACTTTGTTATAGCCACTTAATTGTTAAATGTGAGACATAACTGAAAAGTAAAAACCACTCCCAGACCCAGTTTAACAAGACCTCAATTCCTAAATAGCTGACATTTTGATATTTAGATCCAGCTGCATAAGACTAGTCCAGTTAGTCTTCGAAGGTCATTCTGCTCCTAGGTATTATTAGAACCTATAATTTGTGTTAGCTCTTAAAAACACAAAACCATCTCAAGCAATTAACTATTTTGGTTTAATTTATCATGTTTCATAGAAGCTGAAAACACATACTTCTCCTTTATATGAATAACCAAAAGACCTATAAATTACAATATGCAGAATGCTATATAAAAGAATTTTAATGAAATTGGATCTTTTTCATCACGGGGCGACTGCTGTAGTTTCCTCTGACTTGTACAGCATCGGCCTGAATGCATATTCTTCTTTATGATGGTCTAAATTTAGGTTAAGTACAAATCACAGCAAAAATTAAAGTTTTTACCTTTAATGAAATGACCTTGGAAATAACGTACATTTCCATGACACCAATACTACAGTTTTTCGGAGTCACAGTAAGATACACAGAATTACATCCGTAATTAATATGAATGCCAATATTTCAAGCAGTAATTTCTGTTACATGGCAAACAAAATCAAGAAAGCAACCATCAAACAAAAGAGACCCATAGCTTCAGACAAGGCAAATCCCAGGATAGCATATGAGAACAGCTGCTGCTTCAGCGAAGGGTTTCTAAAAGAGACACAACACATAATTGTTACTTTGAAATATTATTTGAATTCCAGTATGTTTGGTAAATGCTAAAGAATCATATCATTAGTGTGGGATCTTTGTAAACTGGGTAAGTCCTGGAAAAGTATTAGCCCAGCTCTCTTTTATTTCTGCCTTTGATATTCCTTTCTCCTCAATCCTAATCATATGGGGAAAAGGTGGGAAGCAAATTTTGTGTCAGTATAACTGGTTAGTCTTCATCCATTTTAAGGGGTTCAGAAACAGTTGCTATCCCTGTGAAAGTATATTCTGTACCTCTTAAGATATAACAGTTTAGAAATAAGGTCTTAAATAAAATGGAAGTTGATACTTTTAAGGACTGCGTTAACTGTATTCCCAATATAGTGTCACAATCAAGAGTACAGACTCTGAAGTCAGAATTAAAATTTATTTTCTGACACTGACTAGCTACTTGGGCAATCAGGTAATTTCTGCATTGCTCATCTTTCACAGGTCAACTGGAGTATATCTCCAAGGGATGTTGTGAGAGTTAAGTGGGATCATGCATGCAAAGCCCTCAAAATACAAGAGCAAGACAGAGATGGCACTTCATACAAAGTAGCTATTATTATTTGACTAGTTTTCCAAGTTTCCAACTATGTCAAGCATGCTCTTTTAAAGTAGCTTATTTGGTGATAGAAATTACCTGGCATAACCAATGATAAGGCTGCCAAAGACTGTTCCAATACCAGCACCAGAACCGGCCACTCCCACTGTTGCAGCACCTGCACCAATAAATTTGGCAGCAGTATCGATATCTCTGCTGACTACACTGGTCTGAAACTCCCTTTGGATTAGGTGGGACACACCATTCCGGGACCCATTAAATACCGTAGAGCCCTAGAGAAAAGAAAATAAAGGCAAAGGTCAGACCAGTAACCACAATTAGCTATGTTAATTACTATCCTGTCAAATAGTTGCTACTCTTCTATTTTGTAACTGAGTTTGAATAGGAGGTGGTGTGACACAATGGAAAAATCAAGAATTTAGGATAATTCCAAAGTTGTAGAATAGGGATAACAATATCTATACTGTATAAAGCTGTTGCAAATTAAGAGACAGCATATTTGAATATGCTTTTTAGTAGGGCAGGCTTTTCAATTAACTGTAGCAAGTGTCATCTTAAATATAGGGGACTTAAAACCACACATTTAGATATACATACTGACTACATTTCTTGCATAACTCAGCTAGATAAGTTTTGGATACACAAGTTTCTTTCATTGGCTTATCCTCTGCACTATATTTTGATAAAAGGGTGGGAAAAGACTGCTCTCAAACCATTCACAAATGAGGTTTTTCCTCCCTTTTGATTAAAAGCATAGAATTTACTTGGTGGGGTTACATAATTTCTATTACTGCTGCTATTACCTCTCCAGTCCTAGTCTCTGGTCGAGATAACACTGATGCAGAAATTGGTCTGTATGCAACTCTGGATCCAGCTCGGATCTGTGAATGAAAAATATAATCCAAATATTAAGAGTAGGTAAGACTTCAATGACCCTTCTTGTACCACGAGTTCTAAAAAAGCATGCAGCAAAAATGAATCAGAAAGGTTATGACTTTACTGTATTGTCTGGTATCTTGCAGTGTGATTATTTTCAGTCCCTGAAGGTATTTTAATAGTTTTAAAGTTGCTAATTAAAGTGTGGTACATAATCTATTGGTAGTAATCTGAATAAAACAAGAACAATTGGTTAAAAGAGCATTTTTTAAAATTTCAATTGCTGTTAGTGCCACAATTCAGACCAGAGAAGCAGCAATAAACATGCCACATTCTTCAGTAAATTTAAGTGCACCAACAAGTATATCAGTGTTGCTATAAAAGCTTGTCATTTAAAATAGCCCATCAGTTAATAGGAGACCCACAACTTCCAAGATATTCCTCTATGTCCGTTAATTATAAAATAAAAAAGCAGTTTAAGCAATTCTGTACCAGTGTACGAATAACCGGGGAAATAATCTGACCATAAGGAACATATTGCAGTCCGGCGTCTCTGCCCTTGAGTGTCCACTAAACTAAGGTCACAGAAAATCCCTTCGGAACCAAGACCTGATTCTCTAAGACAAACCCCCCACACTTCACCTAAAGCCTCCAAAATGGTTATGGAAATGACAGCCAGGGGCAGGAAGAAAGACTTTCGACTCCTCCACCACCTTCCTCCGCCCACACAGGGTGAGGCAAAGTCCCTCCTTCTGCAGCAGCGAGTTTGACCTACAGATAGGCAACGGAGAACGCTAATGCGGTCAAGTAGGCCTCGGGGGCACCCTGCATCCCTAACAGCACCCCAACCTTCGCGCCGACCCTAACCCCACAGTCACCGAGGCGGTGGGGGGAGGGGGCTGCTCCGGCGCTAGCGGCAAGGAGGGTTTGACCTACAGCGAGTGAAGCCTGACAACTAGGCCGCGGCTGCTTCCCACCGCCCGAGTGGTGGGGAGGAGCCAAGTAAGGTGCCCCAGCATCAGAAGGAAAGGAAGGAGAGGGCAGAGAGGGTAAGAGGTGAGGGGGGAGCTGTCCCCAGAGCTTGATGTGCCGTGCCCCATTCAACAACGTGGACGCTCCAGGCCAAGGGGTCGGCCCTTCGCGTCCCGGAGCTGGGCTACGCACCAGAGCGGGGGTGCAGGCGAGCTTGGCGCAGGCGAACATCTTACAGTCTTCTGGGCGGCGCGGCTGGAGGACCTGGGTGGACGGCGACGTGGGCTCCTCTCCTGCTTCCCCTCTGCGGAAGTAAAGGGGCTTAAGGTCAAGTGCCCTCCAGGGCCTGCCCTTCCCACCCACGTCCCGCGGGCTCCCTGGCATGCCATCGGCCCGGGCCCTCGCCCAGCAAGGCGCCAGGAGAATGAATGGGTCCTGGCCGGACGCTGCTCCGTTCCGGCCAGGCCCGGCTCTCGCGCCCGCCGCTTACCTTCCCGGGAGGCGGCGGCGGCGGCTCCGGCGGCAGAGGTCGAAGGAGTGGCGCTCGGCGCGCAGGCGCGGTCCGGCTCTTAACCGCGCCGCGGCACCCGGATGGAGAAGGCGGGGAAAAGGGGCCGTAGGGAAGCCGCTCAAGGTCACTTTGTAACAACTTTATTGGCAACTGGTTGGGAAGGACAAAGACACTTGCGTACGGGTGGGCTGGCGGGCAGGGGCTGGTAGAGGAGAAACAGAAAGAAGAAATGGACAACTGGCCCTGGCTGAGAGAATTGAACAGGTTGTTTCCCTTTTGATCTGAGCCTGCCGGAGGATCAATTGACACCCTGTGAGGTTTGGCCTTTTAATCAGTTGTTACTTCTTTTATAGGAGAGGCTCTCTTCCCGGTCAGTCTCCTCTTTTGTGAAACCGGACTGTGTGCGTGCGTGGGGAAGGAGATCAGTCACTCCTTGGCCGACGAAATTAGGTCCCAGCAAAGCACATTTGTTTAAAGGAATCTGGAAAAGTATTCCAGAAGTATGGCTAATCGTTTGGGCGACAGAAGACCTGACTTAGAAATACTGGGACAAAGGAATGGACACATGAATAGATCAAAAAGTTTTGTGACTGAGTACAAAGGTGCCTTTTAGTAAAGTGAGGAAGGTCAGTTTTTCTCCCAGCTCTATGTTTGGAAAAATTAAGGGATGTAATGGATTTTATGGGACTAAGGAAAGTATGAGTATTTTCAAAACCCACCCAACTTTAACACTTGTCTTTGGTAATTTGGACACATCTTCTTTGATGAATACAGACGTGTCTTAGAAAAAAAAGTGACTCTTACTGAACTTCTGGTAGATCTAAAGTTCTGTAAGTTTTACTTAGTAGTTCTAACAAATGACTACTGGAAGTGATGCAAGTCAACATAAAAGATTAAACATCTAGTAGTATGACCAGTCGATGACCAGTCGAAGGCGAGTATGACCACTCTGCCTAGAGATTTGGCATGGGACATTAGCACGGAAGTTCAGTATCATCTAGCAGCAACCCTGGAGAGAAGCTCTCAGAAGTAAAACCTGAAGAATGAATAAGAATGTATCGCTGATCCAACTTCAAATACAAATGGTTCAAAATCACATGAAAGCTAATCATTTTAGGCTCAATCTTTAGCCATAAAATAGAGAGAATTCATGTAAATTCACACGTGCAGTTCAAAGATTGTTCATTTACTCTCTAAGTATTTAGCTCTTACCTGAAGTATGTAGTGTCCTGTGATGTCTAACATAGAATAAACAATGCTATGTGTTCATCAGAGTTTGCCAGAGAACCAGAACCAGTAGGAGATTAATTAATTAATTATTGATTTATCTATTTATTTACTAGGAAGAATTAGCACATGTGATTAGCTATGTGAGCTAATTAGGAAGAATTAGCACATGTGATTATGGAAGCTGAGAAGTCCCATGATCTGCTGTCTCCAAGCTGGAGACCCAGGAAAGCCAGTGGTATAATTCAGTTAGAATCTGAAGGCCTGAGAACCAGCGAGGCTAATAGAGTAATTCCCAGTCCGAGTGCCAGAACTGAGATAAGATGTCCCAGCTCAATAGTGAGATGGGGGAAAAGGGGACAAATTCTTCCTTCCTCTGCCTTTTGTTCTATTCAGACCCTCAGTGGCTCAGATGATGCCCGCCCACATTGGGGAGGACATTCTACTTTACCAAGTCCACTGATTCAAATGCTAATCTCATCCAGAAACATCTTCACAGATACTCAGATAATATTTAATCTAAGCACCTCCATGGCCAGTCAGGTTGACTCAGAATTAACCATCACATATCCTATACTTCAATAATAGATCCTCTTGGGGAGAAACTATCCTAAATGGATTTATGTGCAGAGACGGTTTAAGGGAAGTTCTTATCTCTTCAGCCATAAATCAGTAGCAGTAACTGCTTAGGAGGAGGAGGAGGCAGGAGAGAAGCCAGGGTCCCTAAGACGACCACTTCCAGGGTGCATTTGGGCTAGGTGCCTATGGTAGGGGGAGATGCAATCTAAGTCCAGGCTCTGTCAATGTCAATAAGCAGGTGAGCTGGCCTAGAAGAGGAGACAATAGGTCCTTGGTGTGTTCTACCAGAGTTTTAAGTATTTATGAAGAATATTAGGTGTTCAAAGAACAGGTGTGCTACCTGTGAGAATGGTGTGTGTGTGTGTGTGTGTGTGTAACAGAGAGAAGCGGATCTTGAGTGACATCAGCCATGTTGATAGGGGATAAATACTTACACTGCGGAAGTTTGATGGAAAATGGCACCTTTTGAGAGGAGTAAAGCAAGACTACAAAGATGCACAGGGGACTTCTTTTAGAGTATTCAATTCTCTGTATTTTTCTTAAATCGTGGAAGTAATCATCTTAAGTTATGACATCATAGTTTGGCAGTATCTGGTAAGCCTGAGTATGATGGCATGGGGACAAAAGGAATGGAGCAATAAAGAGAAGCACGGAAAAGCCTTCCCAAATACAAGTGCGGCAGTCCTTCCTATCCTGCATGGCCCTTTGCAGTGTGACTTTGCCACACATCAAGCAATGGTGTCTGTGTCCCTTCTCCTTAAATCTGGGCTAATCTTTTTTTCTTTAAGTTCATTTATTTATTTTGAGAGAGAAAAGAGAGTGAGCATGCACAAGCAGAGAAGGACAGAGAGGGAGGGAGAGAGAATCCCAAGTGGGCTCCACACTTAGTGAGAGCCTGACACGGGGCTCAGTCTTACTACTGTGAGATCATGACCTGAGCTGAGATCAAGAGTCAGATGCTTAAACGAGTGAGCCACCCAGGCGCCCAAATCTGGACTAATCCTATGACTTGTTTTGACCCAAAGAATGCATTGGAAGTGACACTGTGTGAATTTTGGACTAGGTCTCATAACTTTCATTCTCTCCTTGGAAGCCAGCCATCACATCAAGAAACATGGGTTATGGTGCTGATGGATAAGAAACCTTTTGAACAGGGGGGGAAAAAAGCCTCATAACAGAGAACTGAGGTGCCCCGGACACGTGGCTGAGGCCATGTTGGCTTCTCCATCTTTTATCAAGCTTTCCCAGCCAACACCACAAGGAACGGAAATGAGCCTTGCCTAAATTGCTAATCTACAGAATCAAAAGCCATGGAAAGGTTATTGTTTGAAGCTACTAAAAGTTAGGGTAGTTTATTACACAGTCATAGGTAATTGAAACAGAAGATAATGTCCCCTTTGTGATCCATGTGGAGGAGGCAGCATCCTTTTTTTTTTTTTTTTTTTTTTAGTAATCTCTATGCCCAACATGGGGCTCACCTCCACGACCTCAAGATCAAAAGCTGCATGTTCCACCAACTGAGCCAGCCAGGCATCCCTTTAAAAATTTCTAAAAGTTGTTTTTAAGTAATTAGGAGGCAGCAGCACCTTAATGTGGACAATTTCAGTTCAGAATCCCAGGCATAACTCAGAGTAAACCAGATAGAATCACATGTCTTAGTCACTGACTCCCCTCTCCTTGAAATTCTGGGGTGGAATGGTGTTGTTGTTATTAAAATTATTGCGGGGGAGGGAGGGGCGCCTGGGTGGCTCAGTCGGTTAAGTCTCTAACTCTTGATTTCCACTCAGGTCGTGATCTTGCAGTTTGTGAGTTTGAGCTCCACATTGGGCTCTGCGCTGACAGAGTGGGGATTGCTTGGGAGTTTTTTTCTCTCTCTCTCCCTTTCTCTCTCTCTCTCTCTTTCAGCTCCTCCCCTGCTGGTGCTCTCTCGCACTTTTTTTTCCAAAAAAAAAAAAACAAACCTATCGTAAGGTAGTTCTAACCTAGACAGATGGAAAGATGTTTAAGTTACCTGCTTTTGAAAGTTTTCCGTTTAATAGCCTGTAAGGTTTTCACCAGCCTTCTCACATTAGTGTGATTTTAAAATATACATATTATTTCAGGAAGTGAAAATCAGAAATGTGAGTTAAAAATATTCTGGGCTTCATTATAAAACTATTTTGCTTTTCTTATTAAAATTTTTGTTTCCTATCATTGATTTTGATAACAAAAAAATTATTCTTAATTTGTTATCACTTTATCTTTTTTAAAGGAAAACAAACCTCCAAACCTGTGCTAATTCTGTAGGATTATTCAGTCAAGGTGAGCTCCCAATAAATACTGTGTCATCTCTTTGAACATAATGAGTATACAGGAAAATGTAAGAGTTTTCATTATAATTGCACTGTATGAAAATTTAAACTAAGGTATATAAAAAATTGGAGAAAAACACAAATTAGTAAATGTTTTAGGACTAAGTTGTGTGGTGTGTGGTGTGTGATAAGGGAAATCGCTTAAGAAAAAAGACTGGGCTGTTTAGAAAGTGCCTCACTGAGCGGTGCCTGGGTGGTTTAGTCGGCTAAGCATCCAACTTGGGCTCAGGTCATGACCTTATGGTTTGTGGGTTCAAGTCCCAGGTTGAGCTCTGTGCTGACAGCCCAGAGCCTGGAGCCTGCTTCAGATTCTGGGTCTCCCTCTCTCTCTGCCCTTCCCCTGCTTATGGTCTGTCTTTCTCTCTCAAAAATAAGTAAACATTAAAAAAGGTTTTTTTGGTTGTTGTTTTTTTTCTTAATTTTTTAATGTTTTATTTATTTCTAGGAGAGAGAGAGAGAGACAGCGTGAGCAGGGGAGGGTCAGAGAGAGAGGGAGTCACAGACTGAAATAGATGGATAAGAACATAGCTCCTTGATCACCTTGCTTCATTCTATTCCTCCAATGTGCCAACCATATTCCATCTCACATAGCTGCACGTCTGTTCCTTTAGCATGGGCCATTGTTCCCCTGGATATTCACTTGGTTTACAACTCCGTTTTGTTCAAGTCTTTGGTCAAGTCTTCTCTTAAGAGAGGCCTTCCTGGATCCCTTACATATCTTAATATTTCTTCATTACACTTACTGCCACCTCCCATTATTTGTCTGGCTCTTGCATTAGACTGTAGGTCCATGGTGGCAGAGACTTTGTTTTACCCGTTGCTGTATCCACAGAGTCTAGAACATGCTTGACCCACTAATAGGCACTCAATAAGTTTTTGAGCCATGAGGTTGGAGAAGGAAGGGAGAGACTGTTAACTTTTTCTTTTCATCACTGTATTACTTGATAGGTTACCATGAGCATGAATGACTTTTTTTTATAGTTTTTTTGAAGGTCTAATTGACCTTATTTTTTTAAATTTATTTTTATTTTTTTAAATAGTTTATTGTCAGGTTGGTTTCCATATAACACCCAGTGCTCATCCCCACAAGTGCCCTCCTCCATGCCCATCACCCCTCTTTTCCTACCCCCCATACCCATCAATTGTTTATTTTTGAGAGAGAGAAAGCACAAGCAGGGTAGGGGCAGAGAGAGGGTGACAGAGTATCTGAAGTGGGCTCTGTGCTGACAGTGAGCCCAATGTGGAGCTTGAACTCATGAACCACAAGATCATGACCTGAGCCAAAGTCAGACACTGAACTGACTGAGCTACCCAAGTGTCCCATGAGTGTGAATTACTTTAATGTTTTAAAAACCAGGATGCAATCATTGACAAAATTTATTACATTATCCCCTCTGTGGTACTTGCATTAATTAAACCAAAAGGAAGCATTGTTATGTTTTAAAGGATTTTATTTTTAAGTAATCTCAACGCCCAACATGGGACTCGAGCTTATAACTGCGAGGTCAAGAGTCACTTGCTCTACTAACCCAGCCAGCCAGGGGTCCCAGGGAAGCATTATTCAATGTTGAATTTCGGTTCTTGGTGTTGGGCTTGGATGTAGCCTTACACAATGTTTTTTAAATTATACTTGAACTTTAATCTATCTGTGGTAGTTTATCTCTGCTTGAAAGCACAATGTGTGTGTGCATGTATGTGTGTGTATGTGTGTGTTTGTGTATGTATGTGTACCTTATCTATATCTTGGCTGAAGTTTCTTGTATGTGATTGCAAGGCATCAAATTGAAAATAGCAATTTTAGCTATTTTTAAAAGACAGCTAGATGTCCTACTCTTTCTCAAGAAGTTAAATCCATTTATATTCTATGGACCCCGATGTTCAGTATAGGGTTAAGAGATAAGAAGTTTCACAACACTAGTACAAGTTGCTTATCGAACTTCCCTGCTATTCTAGCCCTAGTGAGGCCTTTAAGGGTGATACTCCTAGTCCTATAGCCATGTGATGTAGACAGAATCTTATGTCAATTTTGGGAATTAAAGGGATTCTATATGTTACCGGTGCATCATGCTAAGTAATGCTTTATATTTAAAGTATATTTATACTTTGTATAAAAGTATTTCTACTTTTGGATTTTCATGTATCTGTGAAGGCTGGTGAGACCCATTTCAGAGTTCTGTGCTCCAAAACAGAAACATAATTAATTTGTGTTGTTTTAAGCCATTCTGTCTGTGGTAGTTTGTTACAGCAGCCACAGGAAGCCTAAAGTACTCAAGCTCTTGTCTGATTCCAGGCACAGGTTATCAATCTGAAGAGACAAATCGAAGATGGGATGGGGACCTGATTTTGGAATGCAGGCAGCTGAGCTGCCAGGCATTGTACGGGATAGGTCATTCATTATGGATCTTAGTTTAGTACAAGGCCAGGGAGATGAGCAGTAGGGGTGCGCTCTGACAAATAATGGCATCATCCCCAAGAGCACAGTTGGTATTCTAGCTGGCTGGCTAGGTCATGGGACCAGGCCCATCCTGGGTACCCAAAATTTGCAAGGACGGGAAAAGGGCCAGGTACCCACAAAACTGGGCAGAAGTATGTCAGAAAGGAAGACTGATATCTCTAGGCAGGCAGATTTAGGAAGCTGATATATAATGTTGCTGAAATACTGTTAAGCAAAAAGCGACCAAGCACGTTCAGAACCACTCTGGCTTCTAGAAGAAAAGCTAGGAATATCATTCTAGGTTGGCCTTCAAATTGCTCTTGGGATACAAACCCTGTAGGAAGAGAGCAGCTAGAAGAGAGTCATCGGTGACAGGGTACTGGGTGGAAAGGGAACAGAGTGAGGGCCAGGACATGTGAGGCAGTGTCAACCCAATGATAAGTCAGTCATTGATAGGTTACTTACTAGAGGGTAAAAATCATAGGCTTCCATAGTCACACTTCTTGACTATCCAGGGGTCTTGTCCAGGGCCTTACTGGGCAGCAAGTCTCCATGTATACCTTTCTTTTCTTCCCCCACTGAAACCACCTATTTAGGGCAATGTCTTACTAGTATGAGGGTACTCTTAGTCTGCTTGTCTTCATCTCTTCTCCTTCAGATTTATGTGTCATTTATTCAACAAGCATTTTATTCATTTATTATATACAATTGTGAGACTGCTTCCCAAAGATATTTCTTTGGTAAAAACGAAAATAAAATACATACTGGAGCGCCTGGGTGGCTCAGTCAGTGAAGCAACTGACTTTGGCTCAGGTCGTGATCTCATGGTTTGTGAGTTTGAGCCCCAGGTCAGGCTCTGTGCTGACTACTCAGAACTTGGAGCCTACTTCAGATTCTGTGTCTCCCTCTCTCTCTCTGTCCCTCTCCCACTCATGCTCTGTCTCTCTCTCTCTCAAAAATAAATAAACATTAAAAATATTTTAAATAATATACATACTAACTAATGTAAAATTAAACTGTGTGTGTGTGTGTTTCCCCTTGCGAGTCTGCTATTAAAACCCTCTGGTCTGGCCAAATTAGTCTACTTGCCATTGTTCAAAAAACCAAGGCAGTAAAAACCTCTTTGTACCTTTGGCTGCTTTGTTCTGGCAAAGTTTACTGAGACCTCTCAAATACAGCTGAGGCTTAAAAATGGAATAAATTAGGGTGGGAGATTGGGGCATAGGTGGGAGGTTAAGAATTAGGACTGCGTCTTCTTAACTGTCTCTATTTGCTATAGCCGCTGGTAGATTATCTGGACAAACAGCATTACCCTTGAGATCTACTAATTCCTTGCCACGCTACAGTTCTCCTGCCTCAGAGTTTTTATTTAATTTGGACCCCTGCCTTGCCAGAGTATCCACCCTTGGCCTACTGGTCCCATGCTTCAACATCCAATCAACTTTCTCTTAAGGACAAATAGGAAAAATACCCCCACTAGAACTACCTTTTAACAATTATGTAAGTAATATATGAATACAGGCTTATAAAAAACCTAAACAATATAACATTATGTACGGCTAAACCTGTAGCTCTTGTATATCTTCCTCCCCAGATTGTTTTCCTTTTCAGAAGTAATCACCATTAACAGTACAGCGTAGGGGTGCCCGGCTAGCTTAGTTGGTAGAGCATGCAATTCTTGATCTCTGGGTTGTGGGTTTGAATCCCATGTTGGGCATGGGGCCTATTTAAAGAATAGTATAGTGTATATCTTGCTGGATCTTTCACTATGTTTTTATATGGAAGTGTACGAATATAGTTGAAAATTTTCTTAAATAAAAACTTGTGTCTTCTTTTTTAACAAATAGTTTTGGGAAAATTAGATAACTACATGCAAAATAGTTGGACACTTACATTGTACCGTATACAGAAATGAAATCGAGATGGACTAAAGACCCAAATATAAGATCTAAAACTATAAAGCTCTCAGGAGAAAAAGTAGGGGAAAATCTTTATGACACTGGATTTGGCAATGATTTCTTGGCTTTGACAGCAAAAGTACAGGCAACAAAAGGAAAAATGGATAAATTGGGCTTCATCGAAATTAAAAATTTTGTGCATCAAAGGACATTATCAAGAGAGTGAAAAGATACCCCACAGGATGGGAGAAAATGAAAAATTCCAAACAACCAAATTAAAAAATGGACAAAGAAATTGACATTTCCCCAGACAAGTTATAGAAATAGTCAATAAGCACACGATAATGTGCACCCCATCACCAGTCATGAGGGAAATGCAAATCAAATGAGATTCTACTTCACAACGACTAGAATGGCTGTTATTTTAAAAAAGGAAAGTAACAACTGTAGGTGAAGATGTTGGAAAACTGGACTTCTTGTGCATTGCTGGTAGGAATGGGAAATGGTGCAGCTGCTGTTGAAAACAGTGTGATGGTTCCTCAAAAAGTTAAACGTAGAATCACCATACGATCAGCAGTTCCACATCTAGGTACATGCTTAAAAGAATTGAAAGCAGGTACTCCAGCGGATACTTGTACACACACTAGTGTTCACAGCAGCTTTATTCACAATAGTCAAAAGGAGGAAACAATACAAACGTCCACCAACAAATGAATGGAGAAACAGAATGTGGTATAAGACACAATGGAGTATTATTCAGCCATAAGGCAAAATGAAATTCTGATACATGCTGTAGCATTGGCTGAATCTTGAAAATGTTATGTTAAGTGAAATAATGAAAAAAGGATAAATATTGTATGACTTTATGTATATAACATATTTAGAATAGGCAAATTTATAGAGACAGAAAGTAAAATAGAAACTACCAGGACCTGAAGAGCAGGGAGATGGGGAATTGTTGTTTAATGGAGATAGAATTTCTGTTTGGGATGCTGAAAAAGTTCTGGACGTGGATAGTGATGATGGCTGCACAACATGTGAATGTAGTTACCGCTACTGACCTGTACACTTAAAAATGATTAAAGTGGTAAGTTATATATATTTCCCATAATGAAAAACAAACAAGTTTTACTTTGATTTTTCAATAAATGTACAATGTTAGTAGTGTTTCAATTTCAGTAAACACATAGCTACTTCAATCTTTTCAAAATAATGTTTAACATTTTATAATGGAAATTTCAAACATATTCAAAACTAAGGAGAATCGTATATTAATTCCCACCCGTCACCCAGCTTTAACAGTTATCAGCACATGGTCAATCTCATTTCTTCTCTTCTCCTTCTCATCCACCTCTTCCCCATCTACCCCATGTCATTTTGAAACAAATTTCAGAAGTCATAACATTTAAATTATGAATGTGTAAGTATGAATTCCTATAAGGACTCTCTCCTGAAAAGCAAAAGTACAATACCATTATCATACCTAAAGTGTCTAACAATAATTTCTTAACATCACCAAATATGCAGCCAGTGTTTAGATATCCCTGATAGTCTAATAATATTAACAGCTCCTTGGTTGAAATTAAGAATCTGTACAAGCTCTTTGCATTGTAATTAGTTATATCATGTCTTTTAAGTCTGTTTTAGCCTGTAGATTCTCCCTCACTCTTTTTTCAAATTTATTAGTTCAAGAGACTTGGTTGTTTGTCAAGTAGAGTTTTCTGCATTCTGGATTTTGCTAGTTTTATTCCCATTCTGGATTTTTGCTAGTCATTTGACATGTTTATCTGAACCCTATATTTCCTATAAATTGGATCTAGAGGCTTTTCTTCTTAAAATATCCTTTACAGGTGATATTGTATATTTCTTAATTGCACCACTTAGGCAGCATAAAATGTCAGGTTGTCTTTTTTTCTGATATTAAAATTGATCAGTGAGGTCAGCATGACTTATCTATGATAAACCTTTTTGCTTAATGATTTTAACAGTCACTGATGATTATTTCTGAGAATTGAAATATGGCGATAGTCTTTTTCTATAATTTCTTTTTCTTTTCTTAGCTGGAATTAGTCTACAAAGAAGAATTTTCCCATATCAACTATTTTTGTTACCTTATGTTACAGCTAAGCCAGAAAAGACAGAATAAATAGTTGATTCTTTCTTTTTGTTTACGATTTTCAGAATGATGAGTTATATATAATTTAAACCATCAGGATAGGAGTACAGAGTGATTTATCCTGTAGATTAAGAGTGGGCAATGTATCTTTAAGGAAATCTGAATGATTTTCTGTCTTTGAAGGAAGATTGGACCAGGTGATTTCTAAGGTTCCTTTGAACTCTTACAGCTCATAATTTTTCTTCCTCATGAAAAACATTTATGCCTTACTTCTCAATTTCAAAAAGAAATTAGTTAATATATTCTAGTGGTCTTCAGAGATTAGATGTTCCTTTAACAGATAGCATAATTCGCAATAATTTTTTGGGTTTGTCTCAAAGTACTAGATAGTTATCAGATATTTTTTGAGGCAACTACTTTGCTATCTTTTCAAATTTTTCATATAAAAATTTTTAAACCTAGATTTTTAAGCTTTAAGTATTAACAAAGAAAAGTTTCAAAAAGTACAGAGAAGTACTGTTTACTCCTTGTCCTGATTCACTGATTTTTACCACTTTCTATACGTTTTCATATTCTTTTTCTTATGCTGTCTGTAGATATGCGTGCACACACACACACACACGCACACACACACAGAGCGTATGCATAGAGTTGTCCATATTTATAGACATCTATCATCTATACACACACGCACATATTACACAATTTTTCCTAAACCATTTGAGAATAGGTTGCACACATCATGCCCCTTAATATTTCTGTGTATATTTCTTAAGAACAAGAGGATTCTCTATCCTAATATTGAATTATTTTTATACTCCTGAACTGCATATAATGTTTATATGTCAATTACACAATCATAAATATAGATTCTCTTAACATAATCACAGTTTACTTATCAAATTCAGGAAATTTAACACTATTAAGATATTTTTATTCAATTTACAGTCCACATTCCAGTTTCATCAGCTGTCCCAATAAGGTCCTTTATAGAATTTTCTCCCTCTAATATAGGATCCAGTCCAAAATTACATATTGCATTTAGTTATTATGTCTCATAGTCTGCTATAATTTAGAACATTTCTTAACCTTTCTTTGTCATGACATTGAGAGTTTTGAGGAATACAGGTAAACCTCACTTTTTCACTGCCATAATTACACACATTGCTTAGTTCTCAGTCCTAAGTCATAAATTACCTATTTGAGCAAGAGATGGATTTAATCAAAAAGGCATTGAGGAATTCCTAGAATTTCAAATAATCTCAATAAAAATATTTTACTTTGCATATATCTATCAAACAATATTGTTTACAGAAAAAAAGATAAATGATACTTTACTGAGCAATTATAATATAATGGACACTGTCTTTATTACATTACATGTAACATAATCTATCTAAAACACAGCTCTATTAGTCAAGTACTCTTTCAAATACTCCTAATTCCCACTTTAACAATGAGACAATTGTGGATTATGAAGGTTAAGTGGATTACCCAAGGATATACAATTCATTAGGGACTAAGAGTTCAAAGTGAAGTTTTGTCTGACACTAAAGTCCATCCTTTTTCTATTCCACATTTTTATTTTCAAATTTAAAAAAATTTTTAGGGGTGCCTGGATGGCCCAGTCAGTTAAAGCTCTGACCTCAGTTTAGGTCATAATCTATCTCATGGTTTGTGAGTTCAATCCCCATGTCAGGCTTTGTGCTGACAGCCCAGAGCCTGCAGCCTGCTTCGGATTCTGTATTTCCCTCTCTTTCTGCCCCTCTCATGTGCGTGCTCTCTCTCAAAAATAAATAACAGTAAAATTTTTTTTTTCATTTTATTTATTTTAGAGAGAGAGGGTAAGGGAGGGGAGCAGAAGGGGGGAAGGGAAAGAGAGAGAGAGAGAATGAGAGAGAGAGAGAATCTTAAGCAGACTACACACTCAGCATAGAGCTCAACGCTGGGCTCGGTCCCAGGACCCTGAGATGATAACCTGAGCTGAAATCAAGAGTCAGATGCTCAACTTTCTGAGCCACCCAGGTACCTCTATCCCACACTTTTACATGGCAGCACAACTTGAAAACTTTCCTGTAAGATATTTGCTCAAAAGTAAGTAATCTGTGATGATCCGAAACATTAAGTATTGCTTCTGTTGATAGTATATAATAAAAGATGTATGCTGAAAAACATACACATTTTAATTGTTTTTTCATCTTTAAAAGTACTCTGAAGACATAACCTAATGCGAAAGGAGCTGGCCAGAAAATCCTCAGCGTGCACATCAAAATGTACCCACTTGGGGGCACCCACAATGCAGCTTTTCTGCCTGTTTTTCTGCCCAGAAGCTTCGAGCCCTGAAGAGCTGGAGTTGAGCCAGCAGATGAATTTAGTCTGCTCTCCAAAACGCAGCCAGCCAGATCTGATGTCTCAAGGAATAGCCTTCTATATCTCCAAGTGTGGGGAATATCTTATTTAGCCTTTGGCCCACACAATAAGCTATTATGTGCTCTTTAAAACATTAATAATCAGTGTCCTTGTTGTAGGCCAAATGTGCTAGATCTATAATGTTCATAAGATTCAATAACCAAGAGCTAAAAATAATTTGTTCCTTAAACATTATATATTTGTCCAAAGAAGGTTTTAGATTATTGCTATGCCAAAATTAGGAACATCATAACTAACTAGCAGGGATAAAATGCACCATAAAATAAAGCCAAACATTTTGCACTGATCTTGTGTGTATTCTCACCCAAGGCATGCTCTCTGATGTGGGTATGGTTGGTGGTCCATAGAGCAAGGGAGGTTTCTGTAGATGTGGCTGCTGGTGTCAGCTCTAGGTCAGTCATGTGGTCTTTAGCTGCATCTGATAGTAGAGATGCCCCCTGAAATATACTGATGCCAGAGATGTCATTGACCCAGACGCAGTTGCTCTGACTCTGCCTGGAAAGGGGTTATTATTCTAGAGTGTAAGGAAAGAAGGTATAGAAAATGAGATTGTACTGGACATGGCTACCACAGTGTCTTTTATACCTTCCACCTCTGCCGAAGAGGCAGATGAAGGTGGCTGTGTTTTGTACCATATAAGTCTGTTTTTCATATGGCTGATTGTACTACAGAGAGCCACAGTATAGACTGGGAACAGCTTATGGGGTTGCCTGGCTCAAAAAGCTCTATTTCTTGAGACACAACCATTCCAATCACAGGCTTATAAATGGGAACCTGATTTAGGAAACAAAATATGAGGTGGGTAACAGGAGGAACTGATAAGAAAGAATGTGTAGAGGAGATATAATGTAGAATAGAGAATAGAATCAAATCTGGGTTATAAGGAAGCTACACAGTGAAGATAGTGAGACATACTTAAGCACAAGCTGGGAGAGAGAAAAGACAGAGAAGAGGGATCCACTCCGTTAGTGGAAGGCGTAGAAAGACATGTGAGGAGAAGCAGGGTTGGGGGAGGCTGAGGCATGTTTGTAATGGAGCACTTGAGAGAAGAATCATAGATCTTGCCTCTGAGGGTCCTTGGGTTTCTGTTCTAGTCAGGTCCCTGTTCATCCTGGTCCCATCCTGACTCTTGAAATAAATGGCCATTACTTGTGGAAACTTGAGTGAATATTTGTTCTCCTGTAACTAAGGTAGATAACTAAAATAGGAGTGATATGAAAGAATAATGTTGCTGCTTTGGTCTTAACAAATCAAGCTATAATATACCTAACATTTACCACTTTAACCATTTTTAGTAGGGTACAAGGGCATTAAGACCATATGCATTTTTATACAACTATCACCACTATTCATCTCCAGAACTTTATCATCTTCCCAAATTCTATACCCCTTTTTAAATTATTTATTTATTTAGAAAAAATTTTTAGTATTTATTTATTTTGAGAGAGAGATAAGGCACAAGCAAGGGAGGGACAGAAAGAGAGGGAGACACAGAATCTGAAGCAGGCTCCAGGCTCTGAGCTGTCAGCACAGAGCCAACATGAGGCTCAGACCCACAAACCATGAGATCATGACCTGAGCTGAAGTTAGATGCTTAACCAACTGAGCCACCTGGGTGCCCCTATTTAGAATTTTTTTTAATGTTTATTTATTTTGAGAGAGAGAGAGAGAGAGACAAGGCACAAGCAGGGGAAGGGCAGAGAGAGGGAGACACAGAAGTTGAAACAGGCTCCAGGCTCTGACCCATTAGTACAGAGCCTGATGTGGGGGTTGAACGCATGAACCATGAGATCATGACCTGAACCAAAGTTGGATGCTCAACCAACTGAGCCACCCAGGTACTCCTGTTCCCCCTTTTTAAAATGTAAGCTCAATGGCTAACATGGGGCTTGAACTCATGACCCCAAGATCAAGAGTCACATGCTCTACTGCGTGGGCCAGCCAGGAGCCCCAATATCCATTAAAAAATAACTCCCCACAATCCCTTCTCTGCAGTCCTTGGCAACCACTATTCTACTTTCTGTCTCTATGAATATGTGTGGAGTCTTTTTTGAATGAAAATATTAGTACTAAATGGTTAGGATATTATTTATACAGCAAACCTGTAAGTGGCAAAACCATTGCCCAGAGTTTTGGGAGAGATGTAGTTACTTTACTCCAAATAGCCTAGAAAGTATTAACTACTTATTGGGTGTGGTCAATCAACTGCAGAAAGAACACAAACCAGACAGGAAACCAAACTTGAGTGGGAGGCCCCCAAGGGAGGCTGAGATGTTGAGCTATGTCTTTTGTCATGTTCTAGCAAAGGGGTTGCTATGTTTGGAGGAGCACTTCCTTGATGTATGAAGTAAAATGACCCTATCTGTGGGGGGAAAGACTAAGATCTGGAAAGAAAAGAAGCCAAGGTAATTGTGGGCTAAGTCTGTCATCTGTATGTGGTTAAAATAGAATTATTGTAGCAATATGACTCCTGAAACTTATACTTTGGAAGCATCCTTCTAAGAGGCTTCAAAGTATAATAGGATATATAACTTGCCAGTGGTCATCTTGGACCCTTAACAGTGGGTCTATAAGGAGATGAAAGTAAGCTTAAGTTTTACAGGGCAAGCGGTTGGGGGACTGACCTGACCAGTTTCCAAGGGAGCTGGACCAGAAGTCTAAATCACAAAACCCGAATTAAGGTATTAGATAAGATGAGCTGGGATCCTGTAGCAAGAGTCTCTGAGCAGTAACTATGCTGGTGAAACTATGGGGGATATCATTTTGGTTCAGATGAATACAGGATCCCAGAGAGCATGTGGGGATCAGGGACATGGGCCAGACCCTGCAAAAAATAGATTGACCAAGACTGGGTGGACTGAGAGTCCCAGCCAAACCAAAAACATCCAAGGCAGATCTGGATCACTGAGTAAATCAGAACTGGCGTCAAGAGCCCATTTCTACCAACTGAATTTCTATGACAGAGATTTATGTAGAGGCTGCTGTTTGTCCCTGTTAGGCAAGACTGATGAGAGGAGAGAGAGGCAACACCGAAACACAGCTATGTTTGGTTCTCTTAGGACACCAATGGGGTGGGACCGAGCTGGAAGGTTAAACATATTAATTGCCTAACTTGAGCTTGAGCATGCAAGAACAGAGAATGTGACAACAGGGTCTTGCTGCAGAGTCTGGAAAAGTTTCATGGCTTTATTGATCAATCCCCTCTTTCAGACCATTCCAAGTAAGGCTAAGTGGGCATTGTCCTGAGAAAACACGACTTCCCTACTTCAAAGACCATCAACCAAACTCTGAACACAGGACTAATATGTTTGGTCAGGGAACTCATGCCAAAAGCTGACCTGGAAGAGAGTGTTGTGGCACTTATCACTAGGATTCCATGTTATTCTACATACTTTGTCTATCCTTGTTATATGCCATTCAGATCCTCTTTCAGTGGAACTTACCCAGCTCTGAGGAGAGTTGTCAGCAGATGGCCTTCTGGTGTCAGCCCTTTCAGCAATTACCTAACCAAGGAGAATGGCCTTGCCCAAGGTTATTCCGTTTCCAGGGCAGCCCATATGCAGTGATTGATCAATGGGGAGTATAAAGACACTGATATCTCAGCTCAACTTGAGACAACTTTGAAGAACCATTCTAGCTCCAGCACTTTCCATAGTCATTGGAGGCAGCTTGATTTCTGCTCTGTTTCGCTTCTGTCTCTTGTATAGTTGGAATGTTTGTGTCTCCCTCAAATTCATATGTTGAAATCCTAACCCCCGTGATAGTATTGGTAGGGGGAACTAGGGACGTGACTAGGTGTTGTGGGTAAAGCCATCATGAATGAAAATAGTGATCTTCTAAAAAAGATCCCATGGAGCTCCCTCACCCCTTCCACCAGGTGAGGATACAGCAACAAGATGCCAGCTATGAATGAGTAAGAGGGTCCTTGCCAGAAATTATGACCATGCTGGTGTCTTGATCTTGGACTTCCAGACTCCAGAACTGTGAGAAATAAATTTCCTTAGTTTATAAGGCACTTGGTTGGTGGTGTTTTGTTACGACTGCCCACATAGACTAAGATAGACCCCTTCCCTCCACAGATGTTCATCTCAAGGGTATTCCTTTATAAACAGCCATGCCATGGACCTCAGTTATACTTTGGTGCTCATTCTTAGTTTTTGTTTTTATGTCTCTTTTCTGGTGACCTGCCTTATGCCCCAGGTAGGGGCCTACCTTGTCCTGTTCTGACTTTGTTCTCAACGTGGGTGCTACTGCCATTTTGGTTTCCATTCATTTGAGGAAATCTAGCAACACTGGCTAAACGCCAGTGGCATTCTTTTTTTTTTTTTTTAAATGCTTATTTATTTTGAGAGAGAGAATCCCAAGCAGGCTCTGCACTGTCAGTGAATAGCCCAATATGGGGCTCTGTCCCACAAACTGTAAGGTCATGTCCTGAGTCGAAACCAAGAGTCAGACACTTAAGCGACTGAGCCATGTAGGCTCCCCAATGCTAGTGGCATTTTTGAGCTGTGTACAGCCAGAAATGTTTCCAAACATTTCCAAATACCTCCTAGCTTGTTGAGACACCTGAACTGAAAACCGCCAGGTCAGAATACCACCCTGGGGCCCAGGGACTTTGTGCTGAACCCAGCCTGTTTTTTTCCAGTGCTAAGTTGGACCTCAGCAAAATCAATAGTAGTATCACGGGCCATCAGCCTCATCTTTCAATAGATTAGTTGCTGAAAAATCGAAGGGAAACCAAATATTTGTTTCATTTTTCATAAATCATACAAAAATTTCATCCAGGACCGAATTTAGAGCTTCCCAATAGTGAATATGGTGTGTGTGGGATCCTAATCTCATGTCCTCAGAGTGTCTAGGAGGTCAGTAGTTTCTCCTATTTACTTGCAGGGATATGTAAATATAATTATGGCTTCTTAGTCAAATATAATATTACAAATATGTTGGTAAGTTTAAAGCTTAAAGGCTTTTTGTTTTGTTTTGCTTTTAATTATTTCAAGTTAGACTGAAGCTTAAATTTTTGGATATCAGATCTCATCCTGGCTGGGAAGAAGGCGAAGTTTCAGTATCTGAAAGACACAGAGGTGTGAGGTACCAGTAGAAGAGCTTTTGGGGATACTACATGAAAAGATGTCGCGTTCATTGAGATTGAAAGAGTACATTGAAATCTGAAATCCGGAGCAAACTTAATATGGCGACGTGAGGGAGGGTCATCTTGAAAGTGACTCACAGAGCATACAGGGCTTTGCCTAAAACCACAGATTACATAACCTTCATCTTATCTAAGGGCTTAAAATGAAGTGATGGACCAATCAAAGAATTATTTCACTGAAGATCTATACAAGTGTTCTTTCAATAAAGAGTTATCTCCATTTTGAAGGATCTGAAGTAATACTCCTCAAAGCTTGTGTGAGGTATTCTGAGCAGTTAGAACAGTGCTTCTCAAACTTTGCTGCACATTAGAATCACCTGGGGAGATTTCAAAACTCTTGAGGCCCAGGCTGCACCCTATCCCAATGAAATCAGAATCTCTAAGCCTAAGAAATAGGCACCAGTGTTTGAAAAAATTTCTCAAGTAATTCAAACATCTGAGAAGGTGATTTAGAGCCACGGTTCTCAGACTTGAGCTGCACATTAGAATCGCCTGGAGGGCTTGTTAAATCCCAGATCGCCAGGCCCCACCCGCCAGAGTTTCTGATTCAACAGGTCTGGGGGAGGACCTGAGAATTTGAATTTCCAGCAGTCTGCCAAATGGTGCCAATGATGCTGGTCCGGGGGACCACACTTTGAGAACTACTAATCTGGAAAATTAATTTACGTATTCATTAATGCCATTTGAAGGCATGTAAGCCATAAATTTTTTGCTGGGCAGCTTAAGTAGATGCAACACCCTTGGAAAGGAATCTAACCACAGTTGCGAGCTCCCTGCACACACTGGTTCTTTGGCAGGGTTGTATTTGTGCCCATCTGTTGGGCTGGCAGCATGCCCACGAGGGATGTGCTGTGCCAATTTCAGCAGGGCATAGGTGCTAACCAGACACGGCTGTAGACGGGTGGCTTTCATCACACAGCGAGTGATGTTCCTTGGGCCAGGCAATCCTGCTGTTTGCAAACAGCTCCAGTCTGAGGCCACATGCTTCCTTACATCTGTAGATGCTTGAGGACATGATTAAAAAATAAATAATCAACAAATGGTTGATTATATTTCTCCCTCAATCTGCCTTACCGCTGTAATTTGGCATGTAGAGAAGCACTCTCTCTTCGGTGAGCTGGAAGCCATTCCTAAGGACTTTACATATGTGATCTTTAGAAGATGTAAGATTTGCATCAGCTGTAGTTATTTGTTTACTGATCTTTTTTTGCTTTATTGTATTTACTTATATTTTTCTTTATCTTAATTTGTAAATTTATTTCTTTTTCTTTTTTCTTTTTTTTCCTTAGTTTTCTTTAGGTTTTCACTCTGTTTCTGAGCTTGTTTTTCCCTCTGTTATTTTATCTTTAAAATCTAGAAAAGTCCTATTATAAAGTTAGACTGGGAGTGGGGAAGTTTCTGTAGCAGAATTCCAATTACATTATAAATCAGTTTCATTGATTATAAATCTAAGTGTACATATGGTTTAATTTATCCCATCATCAAACCTGGGCTATCAGATCTTTGAACACTTTTAGATTAAAACACTGTTTTTTTAGGTTAAAAATTCTTAGAGCTTTTTCAAACAAATAAATAAAAAGTAAAACAATAAGAAATCCATTGACTCATGAGAAAGAAATTCATTGATTTATAAGATGTGCAAAAATATTATTTCCTTTTAAGAAAGTATACTGGTTATGCTGGGATTGAACATGGGAGCCTGGGGTTGGGAGAATGAATGAGCAAAAAAAATTTAAAAAATGAGAAGAGATAGCCCTCTCTCTTCACTATGGTTGGATTTTATATTGGGTTATGTGGGCTTGAAAGGGGGGTCAGGGGTCTGAAGCATTACATAGCCCAAATTCCAGGGAAAAGAACCTCTGTCTGTACAAATGAAAGCAAAGCTGAATAATGAATTGTGACTATGGAAAACCATATTCATCAGTTCTCCCCACTTGGTTGAATGAGGAAAATCATAGGTAAAAATGAATTCAGAAATGAGACTCAGCTAACATTCCTTATTAGCCCCCAAAGCCCTTGAAAGTGTCTAGAAGTCTCCTTCACAATTTCCACAGAAATTCCACATTGACCATATCTTCAGCTTCTTTAAAAAAATTTTTTTAGTTTATTTTTGAGAGAGTACGGACAGGGGAGGGGCAGAGAGAGAGAGGGAGACACAGAATCCAAAGCAGGCTCCAGACTCCAGGCTCTGAGCTGTCAGCACAGAGCATGACACAGGGCTCAAACTCACTCACTGGGAGATCATGACCTGAGCTGAAGCTGGGCACTTAACTGACTGAGCCACCCAGGTGTCCCTTTTCAGCTTTTATATACAGGTACTTTCTCTTGAGAGCAAGTTTTGAAGTTAAAGAAAAGAAAAACTTTTTATAATTAGATGTTATTTACTTGATTATAATTGTTTTTCAAGACGTTTTTTATTCCTTTTTTTTTTCAAGGTGGGATTTGTGGCCATATTCAAACAGGATTTGGAGAATGAGCCTGTGGACTCACCTAGAATGTACAATGTCTTTCCTTTGAGAAAATATGGCCAAGAGTAGAGCGCACAGCTCAGAAATGGACAAAGGGCTTGAGAAGACAACCTATTCAAAACCACTGAATCATCTGCACATGAGTTTTATGAGTGGGAAATCAGCGCACGAAGTGTACTTTTCATACACTTCGCAGTTAGGGTGGTAAGCAGTTCATAGACCAAATTACCCTGCCATTGCAACCTTAAAGAAACATTCCCTTGGAATAATCTCTAATTATCTGAATCAATCCACCTTGTATACAGAGAGGAAGAAATGGAAAAAGCCAACTCTATCAAATATCCAAAACATCAATTAAAACATTTTATGTAGCAATCAAGTAAAAAAAGTTTCAAAAGGTGGAAATTATTTTACAATAAAGCTGCAAAGTCTAAAGGCCAATGTGTAGATTTAAAAAAATCTTCATTAAGGTATAATTGACACATATGAACTGCGTATATGTAAAGTATGTAATCTAATAGATTTTGACATATGTACACCCCTGAATTCATCGCCACAATCAAGGTAGTGAATATATCCAGGGTGCCTGGCTGGCTCAGTCTGTAGAACATACAACTCTTGAGTTCAGGGGCATGAGTTCAAGCCTCACATTAGGTGTGGAGCCTACTTAGAAAAAATTGTAAAAAAAAAAATGAAAGGAAAAGAAAAGAAAAGAAAAAAGAAAAAAGAAAGATGGTGAACACATCCAATATCCCCCTAGGTTTTCTTGTTGCCTTTTGCAGTCCTTCCTTGTCCCTGACATCCCATCTCCAGTCCAAGCAATCACTGATCTGCTTTCTGTCATTGCTGATTAGTTTGGAGTTTTATGCAGATGAAATCACGCAGTCAGTACTCATTTTTGGCTGCGTTTTTTTCACTCAGTGTAATTATTTTGAGATTCTTTCCCTATTTTTTTTTTTTTTAAATCTCTGGTTTCAAATAGTCCTCACATAAGATGAGTTTTAAGTTTGCATTAAGATGACATAGGATCTCTCCAGGTAGAAGGCTGATCAATTAGAATTTGTAAGTTGGAATCCATGGTAAACCAAGGAATTACTAGGCAGTTACCTTTACTTGTAATGTTTAGACTCTGTCTCAGTTGGATTTGGGGTGTAAGCTGAGGAAACCTTTGCTGTTAACTTATGAAAAGATAAGGACTGGCTTATAGATGAAAAATGGGAACAACCAAGCCATTTCAAGCCATATTGAAGCCTGAGGCAAAAGGAGAAATCAGTAGCACTGACATTTTGTTCATCATTGATTTCTGCATTAATTTTGTTTTTTAAAAATATTATATTAAAATATTATCTTAAAAAAATTTTTTTTAATGTTTTATTTCTTTCTGAGAGAGAGACACACACACAGCGTGAGCAGGGGAGGGTCAGAGAGAGAGGGAGACACAGAATCCAAAGCAGGCTCCAGGCTCTGAGCTGGCAGTCAGCACAAAGCCCGATGCGGGACTCGAACCCACGAACCTTGAGATCATGACCTGAGCCGAGGTCAGATGCTTAACCGACTGAGCCACCCAGGCGCCCCTAAAATATTATCTTGATCATGAAGTTTTTTATTTTTATTTTTTAAAGTTTAATTTTGAGAGAGAGAGAATGAAAGAGAGAATGAGTGAGTGAAGGAGGGACAGAGAGGAGGCAGAGAATCCCACGCAGGCTCTGCACTGTCAGTGAAGACCTTGACATGGGGCTCAGTCCCACAAATTGTGAGATCATGACCTGAGCCGAAATCAAGAGTTGAACACTTAACTGATTGAGCCACCTAGATGCCCCAAGATTTTTTACTTTTAAAAGATTAAGTTTTTTTTCATTTTAAAAGAGTTTTTATTTAAATTCCAGTTAACGTATATGTTATATTGATTTGAGGTGTACCATATAGTGATTCAACACTTTCATACAGCACCTGGTGCTCATCACAACAAGTGTGCTCCTTAATCCCCATTATCTATTTAATGCTTACCCTCCACCCACCTCCCCTCTGGTAACCATCAGTTTTGTTTTCTATATTAAGGGTCTGTTTCTTAGTTTGCCTTTCTCTTTCTTATTTTCCCCTTTGCTTGTTTGTTTTGTTAAATTCCACATGAGTGAAATCATATGGCATTTGTCTTTTTCTAACTGACTTATTTCACTTAGCATAATACTCTCTAGCTCCATGTCATTGCAAATGGTAAGAATTCATTCTTTTTTATGGGTGAGTACTATTTCATCATATATATATACCACATCTTCTTTATCCATTCATTACTTGATGGGCTATTTCCATGATTTTGCTTCTATAGGTAGTACTGTTAATAAACATTGAGGTGCATGTATCCTTTTGAATTAGCACTTTTGTATTCTTTGGGCAAATACCTAGTAGTGCAATTGCTGGATTGTAGGGTAGTTTTTCCTCTATGGTCAGGAACAAAACAGGGATGTCCACTCTCACCTTATTATTTAACATAGTACTGGAAGTCCTAGTCACAGCAATCAGACAACAAAAAGAAATAAAAGGCATCCAAGTCAGCAAGGAGGAAGTTAAACTTGCACTATTTGCAGGTGACATGATACTCTATAAAGAAAACCCAAAAGACTCCACCAAAAAACTGCTAGAATAAACGAATTCAGTGAAGTCACAAGATACAAAATGAATGTACAGAAATCTGTTGGATTTCTATACACTAATAACGAAGCAGAAAAAAGAACTTAAGAAATTGATCCCATTATAATCACACCAAAACCAATAAGATACACAGGAATAAATCTAACCAAAGAGGTGAAAAACCTGTATCCTGAAAACTATAAAACATTGATGATAAAAGTAATTGAAGATGATACAAAGAAATGGAAAGACATTCCATGCTCATAAATTGGGAGAAAAAATATGGTTAAAATGTCTATACTATCTAAAGCAATCTCCACAATTAATGTATTCCCTTTCAAAATATCACCAGCAGGGGCACCTGGGTGGCTTAGTCGGTTAAGCGTCCGACTTTCACTTAGGTCATGATCTCGTGGTTCGTGGGTTTGAGCCCTGCGTCGGGCTCTGTGCTGCCTGCCAGCTCAGAGCCTGGAGCCTGTTTCGGAGTCTGTATCTCCCTCTCTCTCTGACCCTCCCCTGCTCACGCTGTCTCTCTCTCTCTCTCTCTCTCTCTCTCTCTCCTAGAAATAAATTAAAAAAAAAATATATCACCAGCATTTTTCACAGAACTAGAATAAACAATACTGAAATTTGNGGTCTGTGACTCCCTCTCTCTCTCTCTCTCTCTCTCTCTCTCTCCTAGAAATAAATTAAAAAAAAAATATATCACCAGCATTTTTCACAGAACTAGAATAAACAATACTGAAATTTGTGTGAAACCATAAAAGAACACAAATAGCCAAAGCAACCTTGAAAAAGAAAAAGCAAAGCTGGAGGCATCACAATTCCTCGGCTCAGGTCATGATCTCATGGTTCGTGGGTTCCAGCCCCGTGTCAGGATCTGTGCTGACAGCTAGCTCAGAGCCTGGAGGCTGCTTCAGATTCTGTATCTCCCTCTCTCTCTGACCCTCACCTGCTCAAGCTGCCTCTCTCTCTCTCTCTCAGAAATAAGTTTAAAAAAAAAACATTTAAAAATTTAAAAATACTGCAAAGCTGTAGTAATCAAAAGAGTATGGTACTGGCACGAAAAAAGGACACATAGATCAAGAGAACAGAATAGAAAACCCAGAAATGAATCCACAACTATCTGGTCAATTAATCTTTGGTAATGCAGGAAAGAATATCCAGTGGGAAAAAGACAGTCTCTTCAACAAATGGTGCTGGGAAAACTGGACAGCAACATGCAAAAGAATGAAAACTGGACCACTTTCTTATTACCACACACAAAAGTAAATTCAAAATGGATTAAATGTGAGACCTAAAACCATAAAAATCCTAGAAGAGAATACAGGCAGTAACCTCTTTGACATCAGCCATAACAATGTCTAGATATGTCTCCTGAGGCAAGGGAAACAAAAGCAAAAATAAACTTTTGGGATTTCATCAAAATAAAAAATTTCTTTACACAGAAGGAAATAATCAACCCAACTAATAGGAAACCTACTGAATGGGAGAAGATATTTACAAATGACATATCTGATAAAGAGTTAGTATCCAAAATCGATACAGAACTTATACAACTCAACACCCAAAACCCAAATAATCCAATTAAAAATGGGCAGAACACATGAATAGACATTTTTCCAAAGAAGATATACAGATGGCCAACAGATACACGAGATGTTCAACATCAATCGTCATCAGGGAAATGCAAATCAAAACTACAATAAGATATCACCTCACACCTGTGAGAGAATGGCTAAACTCAACACAAGAAATAACAGGTGTTGGTGAGGATGTGGAGAAGGGGCAACCCTCTTGCACTATTGGTAGAAATGCAAACGGGTGCAGCCACTCTGGAAAACAGTATGGAGGCTCCTCAGAAAGTTAAAAATAGATCACTGAGTCTTTTAGAATGCTCTTAAATTTTGTGTTCCAGGGAAGCGTTTCACTTATTTCACTCTAGTCCTGGTGCTGGCTCTGGCTGGATAAAAACTGGGGCAGTTGTGGGTTTTAGGTAGGACAGTTTCTTTGGGAAGTGGCAGAAATGCAGGTCAGCCCTCACTGCTTTGAATTCCACTGCTAAAGATTCAAATTCTAGAGGCAAGATCCTAACTGGACCACTTTGGGTCTGATTCCTGCTTCTCTTGATCTCATTGGCAGATGAGAGTGGAGTCATCTTATTTGATGGTTTCATCAGCAACGCTGTTTTCAAAAGAAAGTGGAAGAGATACCTGACAGAAACAACAGATGTCAATTACAAACTCCCGGAAAGAAAAATAAAAGGTATTCAGCTGCCACTTATTGATTAAAAATCAAATCTTTGTTAGAGGCTATCAGAAAATGATTGAAGAAAGTCACATTGTCCTCAGATAGAACAGAGTTTGACTGCTTTTTGACATTAATATGTTACGCCAAAACACGGCCTTTCCTTTCTTGAAATGGGCATTCTTTCTGCCTACCAAGACTATGGGAGTTTCTTTTGCTATAACTTCCTCTCCTCATTGCCCCTCCCTGGCTTCTTGTGATCTGTCCTTTCCTTAAATGCCCATGTTCTCCCACTTGCCCTCCTTAGCACTGTTCTCTTTTCACTTGACTCATCTCTGAAGTTGAGTCATGTCATGCATATCTCTGCTTTGGCCCTTTATGTGCATAAATACCAAAAGATATAGGATGCAGCTACAAGGGTGCTTAGTAAGAAATTTATGGCTGTAAATGCCTGTACTAAAAAGAAGGATCTCAATAAGTAACCTTACTTTTCACTTTAAGACACTGAAAAAGAAGATGAAACTAAACCCAGAGCAAGGAGAAGGAAAGGAATACTAAAGACTAGAGCAAAACTAAATGAAATAGAAAATAGGAAAAGAATAGAGAAAAATCAGTAAAGTGAAAAATTGCTCCTGTAAAATTGTCAACAATGACAATCCTTTAGTTAAACTAACCAAGGAAAAAAAACAGAGAAGACTCAGCTTCCTAAAATCAGGGATCAAAGAAGGAACGTAACTACTGACATTAAAAATTCAAGAGGATTATAAGAAAATGCCATAAATAATTATATGCCAACAAATTATATGACATAGATGAAATGGATGAATTATTGGAAAGACACAAACTATTAAAACAGATGCAAGAGGAAATAGAAAACCTGAATTGACATATAACAAGTAAAGAGGTGAATCAGTAATCAAAAAAAAGTCCCCTAAAGAAAAGCCCAGGACTGAAAGGCTTCATGGATAAATTCTATCAGATGTTAAAGAAGAATTAATATCAGGCCTTTACAAATTCTTCCAAAAAATAGTAGTAGAGAGGATACTTCCCAACTCATTTTAGGATACCAGTATTATCCATATACCCAAAGAAGATAAAGACATTGTAAGAGAAGAAAACTACTGCCCAATATCCCTTATGGATACGCATGTAAAATTCCTCAACAAAATGAGCAAGCCTAATGCAATAACATATAAAAAAAATTATATACCATGACCAAATGGGATTCGCCCCAGGAATGCAAGATTGGTTTAACATATAAAAATCGATGAATATAATCTAGTATATTAATGAATAAAGGAGAAAATCCACAAGAATGCCTTAATAGTCATAAAAAAGCATTTGAGAAATGCTTTTTTGACAACCTTTTATGACAAAAATAATAAACTAAGAGTAGAAGAAAATGTCTTCAATTTGTTAAAGGGAATCTATGAAAAATCTACAACTATGTCATATTTGGTAAAAGACTGAATACTTTACCCTTAAGAGCAGAAACAAGACAAAGATGTCTACTGTTTCCACTTCTATTTAACATTGTACTAGAAGCTCTAGCTAAGGCAATTAGGCAAGAGTAAGAAATAAAAGACATTCAGTTTAGAAAGGAAGAGGTAAAAATATCTCAATATCCAGGCGATATTATCTTTATACAGAAAATGCTATGGGATTCACTAAAAAGCTAATAGAACTAACAAATTCAGCGAGTTGCAAGACACAAGACCAATGTACAAATCAATTTCATTTCATATACTAGCAATGAACAATCTGAAAATAAAATTAAGAAAACATTTTCATTTTTAATGGCATCAAAAATAAAATACTTAAAATAAGTTTAACAAAATAAATGTCAAATTTACACACTCTTCAGTGTGTAAAATATTGGTGAAAGAAATTTAAAAATATTTAAATAGGAAGACATCTGTGCACATAGGTTGAAAGACTGAATACTATTAAGATGACAATATTCCCCAAATTAATCTCCAGATTGAACACAATCCCTATAAAAATTCCAACCAACTTTTTGTATCAGTAATTGATAATCTGATCATAAAATATATATGAAAATGGAAAAGACTCAGAATAACCAAAGTAATTTTTTTTTAATTTCTAGGAGAGAGAGAGAGAGAGAGACAGCATGAGCAGGGGAGGGTCAGAGAGAGAGTGAGATTCATATTCTGAAATAGGCTCCAGGCTCTGAGCTGGCAGTCAGCACAGAGCCCGACGTGGGGCTCGAACCCACAAACCGCGAGATCATGACCTAAGCGAAAGTCGGACGCTTAACCAACGAACCCACCCAGGCGCCCCGACCAAAGTAATTTTTAAAGCTTATTATTTTTTTGAGGGGTGGAGAGAGAGAGAGAGCACATATGAGAAAGGGAGGGGCAGGGAGAGGCAGAGAGAGAGAATCCCAAACACCACACTGTCAACAGTGAGCCCAATATGGGGCTCAAACTCACAAACTGTGAGATCATGACCTGAGCTGAAATCAAGAGTCAGATGCCTAACCAACTGAGCCACCCAGGTGCCCCCAAAGTAATTTTTTTTTTTTAATGTTTTATTATGTTTTATTTATTTCTAGGAGAGAGAGGGAGAGAGACAGCGTGAGCAGGGGAGGGTCAGAGAGAGAGGGAGTCACAGACTGAAACAGGCTCCAGGCTCTGAGCTGGCAGTCAGCACAGGGCCCGACGCGGGGCTCGAACCCACGAACCGCGAGATCATGACCTAAGCGAAAGTCGGACGCTTAACCGACTAAGCCACCCAGGCGCCCCTCCCCAAAGTAATTTTTAAAAATAGGAATAAAGTTGGACAATTCACACTTCCTGATTTCAAAGTTACAGTGATCAAGTCAGTGTATTGCCAACATAAGGATAGACATATAGATCAATAGAATAGAACTGAGAGTCCAGAAACAAATTGTTAATTCATGATCAATTCATGCTTTGGCAAGTATGCCCAGACAATTCAATGGGGGAAAAATATTTTCAACAAATGGTGCTAGGACAACTGGATATTCACATGCAAAAGAATGAATTTGGATGCATATCTCATGCCATACACACAATTTAACTCAGATTAGATTCAAAAAGAAACCACTAAATGTAAGCTATAAAATTATAAAACTCTTAGAAGAAAATATAGTCATAAATCTTAATGACTTTGAATTAGTTAACAGTTTCTTAGATATTATGCCAAGGACCAAGAAAGAAAAGAAAAAATAGATAAACTATACTTCATCAAAATTAAAAACTTTTGTGTTTCAAAAGGAAACCATCAAAAAGTAAAAAGATAGCCTGCAGAATGGAAGAACGTACTTACAAATCATATGTCTCATAAGGGTCCAGAATATATGAAGAACTTTTACAACTCAAGAATAAAAAGACAAATAGTTCAACTAAAAGCTGGCAAAAGATTTGAAAAGACATTTCTCCAAAGAAGCACATGAAAAGATGACAAACATCATTATCCATTAAAACAATGCGAAACGAAATCACAATGAAACACCACTTGTTGTGAGTTGAATCGTGTCACCCTAAGAGATATGTTGAAGTCCTAACTCTGGTACCTGGGAATATGACTTTATTTGGAAACAGTCTTTGTAGATGTATTTAAGTTAAGATGAGGTCATACTGGATTAGGGTGGGTCCTAATCTAATATGACTGAAGAAGAGATGCAGAGATACAGGGGAGAATTTCATGTGATGACAGAGTCAGAGATTGAAATCATGCCTCTACTCTATGAGCCAAGTAATACTAAGGATTTCTGGCAACACAAGAAACTAAGAGAAAGGTATGGAATAGCTTTCCCTTAAAACTTTTAGAGAAAGCATGACCTTGCTGACATTTTGATTTCAGATTTCTAGTCCCCAGAGCTGTGAAAGAATAAATACATATTGTTTTAAATCACTCAGATTGTGGTAATTTATTGCTGCAGCCCTAGATAGATAATATACCAATTCACTCCCACTAGAATGGCTGTAATAAAAAAGATAGACAATGACAAGTGTTGTGTTGTTGTGAAGAAATCATAACCCTCATATACTGCTAGTAGAAAAGTAAAGTGGTGCAACCACTGTAGAAGATAGTTTGACAGTTCTTCAAAAAGTAACCATATAGAGTTACCATAAAACCCAGTGATTCCATTTCTAAGTATGTATCTAAGAGAAATGAAAACATATGTCCACATAAAAACTTGTACATGAATGTTTGTCGCAGCATCCTTAATAATAGCCGAAAACTGGGAACAATCCAATTGTCCATCTACTGTTGAATGAATAAAACGAGACATATCCACACAATGGAGTATTATTTGGCAATGAAAAGGAATGAACTACTGAGCCATGCTACAAATGGATGAAACTAGAAAACATTATGCCAAATGGAGGAATCGAAATGGACCATATACTCTATTCTTCCTTAAATGAAATGGCAAGGATAGGAAAATCTGTGGAAGCAGAAAGTAGATTAATGGTTGCTTAAGTCTAGATGTGGGGAATAAGGAGTGACCACTAAGGGGTATGATATTTCACTGGAGGCTGATGAAATGTTCCAAAATTAGATAGCGATGATGGTTACCCAACTTTGTGACTACATTAAAAGCCACTGAACTTTATGATATGTGAATTATATCCTAATAAAGCTACTAAAAAAGAATCTGTTCTGTGGGTTCTTTTCATTTTAGCTATGATGGATTCCCTTTGCTGTTTCCCACCTCTGACGTCTCATGCATACTGTACCTGGAATGTTCTTTCCAATTTTAAATTCTGGTAAATCTCTATTTATTTTTCAAAACCCAGCTTGTGGACCACCTTTTCTTTTTAAACAATTTTTTAAAAAGATGTTTTATTTCTTTCTGAGAGAGAGAGAGAGAGACAGCATGAGCAGGGGAGGGTCAGCAAGAGAGGAAGACACAGAATCTGAAACAGTTGCCAGGCTCTGAGCTAGCTGTCAGCACAGAGCCCAACACGGGGCTCAAACCCATGAACCGCGAGATCATGACCTGAGCCGAAGTCTGACGCTTAGCCAACTGAGCCACCCAGGCACCCCTGTGGATCACCTCTTCTGTGAAGCATTGTCTTCCTAGGAAAGTAAGCACTTATCTGTGTTGCCTCATTCTGTTTTTAATTGATAGACAATTGACATATAACATTATATTAGCTTTAGGTGTACAGCATAGTGATTCAGTGTTGTATATGCTGTGAAATGATGACCACAAAGTCTAGTTAACATCCATCACCACCTATGGTTACACATTATTTTCTTATGATGGGAAGTTTTTAAGATCCACTCTCTGAATATTCTGCTAAGTGAAGTAAGCCTGTCAGAGAAAAACAAATACCATATGATTTCATTCATATGTGGAATTTAAGAAACAAAACAAATGGGCAAAGGGAAAAAGAGAGGGAGAGGCAATCCAAGAAACAGACTCTTAACTATAGAGAACACTCTGATGGTTACCAGAGGGGAGGGGAGTGGGGGGAAGAGTTAAACAGGTGATGGGGATTAAGGAGGACACTTGCTGTGATGCGCACTGGGCATCGTGTGTAAGTGCTGAATCAGTATGCCGTACACCTGAAACTAATATTACGCTGTATGTTGTTGACTAATTGGAATTTAAATAAAGACTTCAAGAAAAAAATCTAATCTCTTAGTAACTTTCAAATATACAATATAATGTTATTAACTATAGTCCCCATGCTATATATTACATTCTCAGGAGTTATTTGTTTTATAATTGGAAGTTTGTACCTTTTGACTACTTTCACCCATTTTGCCCACCTTCCTACTCTCTGCATCTGACAACCACCAATCTGTTCTCTGTATCTATGAGTTTGAGTTTGTTTGTTTTAGATTCCATATGTAAGTTAGAACAGACAGTATTTGTCCGACTTATTTTGCTTAGCATAATGCCCTCAAGGTGTTGCCTCTTGATTTGGCACTTGTGGGAACAGTTGCGTGTTTCTCACTGCACTGCCACTCTGTTTTCTTCTTGCTTCTGTTTCCCTTTTGGATTGTGTTTCTCTCTGAAGATGAGAAACATGGGTATCTGACCACTTTGCATCTATCTTCCGTGCTTATCACTGTGCCCTGCACATAGCAGGCACCCAATGCTCACAAAATCCAACTGAATAATTTGAAAGCATATGGAACAAAGCTCAGGAGTAAACAGTAAAGATCAGATCACATAAGGTGGTGGTCATGAACAACATCTTCTAATTAGACAGCTAAGAATGTGGTAATGTATTCTTTAATTAGCGTAGCTGTACTTCTAAAAGCCAGCTAGCTTTTAACTTTAATGCCTTTTTTTCTCTTCTTCTCCCTACTCCTTCTCTCCTTTTTTTTTTTAATGAGTCAACATATGTACATTTGCTTTCCTATTAAAACATTTTAAACTTTCCACTCTGAAATAATTTCAGCCTTACAAAAAAGATTGCAAAAATCATTCAAAGAATTCTCACATGCCCTTCACCCAGCTTCCCAACTGTCAACATCTTACAAAACCACAGTACAATGATCAAAACTAAGAAATTAATGTTTATGCAATACTATCAACTGACCTACCAACCTTATTCAAATTTTGCCAGTTGTCCCAGTAAGGTTATTCTTCTGGTACAGCGTCCAACATAGAATCAGAGTCATGCCTTCTTAAGCTCCTCTACTCTGGGACAGTGTCTCAGTCTTTCATGACCTTGATACTTTTATGGAGCACACGGCAGTAGTTCTGAAGACTGTCCCTTAATTTAACAAGTGCATAGCAGATACCTTTTGTAGGCTCTGTGCTAGACTCTGGAATACTTTAGTGTAGGTCCCGTCTTTGGCCCCCAGGAAGTTGGTCTTTTAGGGAAGAGGGGCAGAGATGCACAAGTTAACAGGTAATTACAATACAGTGTAAGAAATGCAGCAATGGAGGTAAACACTGAGAATGGAGAGGATGTTAGAAGAGGCAAAGGACTATATTTTGGAGGGCCTGGAAACACTTCTTACAAAGGATGACATCTAAAAATTGTTTTTAAATTTTTATTATTTATTTATTAAAAATCTTTTTAAAGTTTTTTATTTTTGAGAGAGAGAGAGAGAGAGAGAGAGAGAGAGAGCATGAGCAGAGGAGTGACAGAGAGAGAGGGAGACACAGAATCTGAAGCAGTCTCCAGGCTCTGAGCTGTCAGCACAGAGCCCTAGGCGGAGCTTGAACTCACGAACCCATGAGATTGTGACCTGAGTGGAAGTTGGACGCTTAATCGACTGAGCCACCCAGGTGCCCCAACAAAAGATGACATCTAAACCAAGTGAACAAGGCAGAAGTTGGGTGCCCAAGAGACAGGAGTGTTCCAGACAAAATTTACTCCATCAACCATAGCAGAATACTGCAGTCATTTAAAGGAATAACCTAAATACTCCTTGTAAAAACCTTTATAATCAGGGCCACATTTGAACATCTTGAAGAAATCTGCTTTGACCTTTTCTGTCTTGTCAGAATTCATTTAAAAACACTTGACATGCTGACATTCATCCTGTACTTTGGCAATTTCAGAAGTTCCAATGATAAAATTAACTTTAAGAAGCACAAGGAATGTGAAGCTAAAGAAAAAAGAAAGATGTCTTTTATTGAGGTGAATTAATACAGGTAAATTCTGAAGTACATGAGGCTCTGAAGAGAATGATTAAATGTGGTATAAAATGAAATTAACTTATCAGAGGGACTCTGGCCTTGGTCATCACTAAGAAGCAATCACGTAAATGTCATCATAAAGTTAGACAAAATCATGCAATTGTGTAACCTTTTTGTACCTTGTAATCCCCAACAGGAACAGTCTCCATTTAAACACAAAGGTTATAATAGATTCCAAAAGAGACAGTTGGACAGACTCATTTAAAGCTGGGCATCCTCAGACTGACTTCTGAACCAGAATCTATCATCACTCAGGTTCAGGTGTTTTTAGTTAGGAAACTTTGCATATGATTCTTGCTTGTGAGTTAGGAACAAATTAGTTTTTTTAATGTTAAAAATAATTTTTTTAATGCTAATTTATTTTTGAGAGAGACAGAGACAGAGCACGAGCTGGGGAGGGTCAGAGAGAGAGACACACACAGAATTCAAAGCAGGCTCCAGGCTCTGAGCTGTCAGCACAGAGCCCGAAGTGGGGCTCAAACCCACAAACCGTGAGATCATGACCTGAGCCGAAGTCGAACGTTTAACCGGCTGAGCCACCCAGGCACCCCAGGAACCAATTATTAAAGGATGAGGCTATAGGCAAACTCTATACCTAGAGTATGTTTCCTTTCTTCCTCTTCCTTCATCTTCTTTTTGGTTCTCAACTTTACTATTAATTAAGAGAATGCAAATTAATACCACATTGAGAGATCTTTGTACAACCTTAAGATTGACAATTGTTAAAATGCTAGACAATGCCACATGTTGGAAACTACGTCGAGAAATGGAAACTGTCCTTTGCTATGGTAGTGATTAAAATTTTTATATCCACTTGGGAGACCAACCGGGGAATAGCAAGTCTGAAAATTTGCACACCTCCCAGAGGTGAAAAATTGCAAGACGCTTTGCCTCCTAGTCTTCTGTAAAGATGGGTGCAGGCATTTAACCTGGTCTGCCAAACAGATGCCCCAGCTCCAAACTTTGAAGATGATGTTACAAAGTAGGGACCAAGTGGAACCTCTGTAATCAAGGTAGCAGCAATGATGGTACCTATGTACAGTTTTTGGAGACAACAATGAGTATAGGTCAAGAAACGGCACCAACATCCAGCATGTGTCATTTTGGAAATAAAAGGAAGTAGTACCTAGTCTTTAAGCAGAGCACCATTGTCCACAGTAGGCCAATTCCATGGTGTGATTATTAGATAGTTTATTTTCAAGTTGGTTCTTAAGCCCTTCATGAGATTCTATAAGTTAACTAACATCCTTTAAAAACTATTTTCCTTGTTTAAATGATCCATAATGCCTTTCTGTTGCTTTTAACTAAGAATCTTGACTCATGTGGAAAAGACTTTGGCAAAACCTATTAAAACAGAGGATATGGATACCTTACAACTCAGCAATTCTTCTGCTGCATGTATACTTCAGAGCAGTGTTGCCCATTAGAAATTTCTATGATGGTGGTTATGCCATCCAATATGCTAGCCACTAGCAACATGTGGTTAATGTAACTGAGAAGTTAAAACTTTAATTTTATTTGATTAATTTTAATTAATTTAAATGTTAGTCACCATATGTGGCTAGTGAGCACTACGATAAACAACACAATCCTAGCCAAAGAAGATGTCTGTATACACATAGAAGTTCATTGTGGCAATATATGTAATATATATATATATATATATATATATACACACACACACATATATATACACATATATATATATATATGACAGAAAATCAGAAATAAGCCATATCCACACATGCAAATACCATAAAGCAGTCAAATGAAGGAATTGAGTTTTTATTGCTAACATGGATAAATATAAAGCCCATAATTTGTATTATACAGATACAGTGAGGTACCACTTTATGTAAAGCTAAAGGAACATGGAATTATTCTTTTAAAAAAAATTTTTTTTGTTTTATTTATTTCTGAGAGAGGGAGAGAGAGACAGTGTGAGCAGGGGAGGGTCAGAGAGAGAGGGAGACACAGAATCCGAAGCAGGCTCCAGGCTCTGAGCTAGCTGTCTGCACAGAGCCTGAGGCAGGGCTCGAACCCATGAGCTGTGAGATCATGACCTGAGCTGAAGTCAGATGTGCAACTGACTGAGCCACCCAGGTGTCCCCAGAATTATTCTTTATATTTATTGATTTAAAATATAGCAAAACTTAAAAACAACATAGAAGGGAGGGCTTCCCATTAAATTCACAGTGTCTTCCTTCTGTTAAGGGGAGCAATCCCTATCAAAATAACACCAGCATTCTTCACAGAGCTAGAGTAAACAGTCTTAAAATTTGTATGTAACCAGAAAAGACCACAAATAACCAAAGCAATCTTGAAAAAGAAAACCAAAGCTGGAGGCATTACAATCCTGAACTTCAAGCTATATTACAAAGCTGTAACCATCAAGACATACGGTACTGGCACAAAAACAGACACTTAGGTCAATGGACAGAATAGAGAACCCAGAAATGGACCCACAAATGTATGGCCAACTAATCTTTGACAAAGCAGGAAAGAATATTCAATGGAATAAAGACATCTCTTCAGCAAGTGTTGCTGGGAAAACTGGACAGCGACATGCAGAAAAATGAACCTGGACCACTTTTGTACACCAGACACAAAAATAAACTCAAAATGAATGAAAGACCCAAGCATAAGACAGGAAGCCATCAAAATCCTAGAGGAGAAAGCAGGCAAAAAACTCAATGACTTTGGCTGCAGCAACTTCTTATTCAACACAATTCTGGAGGCAAAGAAAACAAAAGCAAAATGAACTATTGGGACCTCATCAAAATAAAAAGCTTCTGCACAGTTAAGGAAACAATTAACAAAACTACAAGGCAACCAATGGAATTGGAGAAGATATTTGGAAGCCACATATCAGATAAAGGGTTAGTATCCAAAATTGATACAGAACTTATCAAATTCAACACCCCAAAAAACAAATAATCCAGTGAAGAAATGGGCAAAATACATGAACAGACACTTCTCCAAAGAAGACATCCAGATGGCCAACCGACACATGAAAAATGCTCAACATCACTCATCATCAGGGAAATACAAATCAAAACCATAATGAGATGCCACCTCACACCTGTCAAAATGGCTAACATTAATAACTCAGGCAACAACAGATGTTGGGGAGGATGCGGAGAAAGGGGATCTCTCTTGCACTGCTGGTGGGAATGCAAACTGGAGCAGCCACTCTGACAAACAATATGGAAGTTCCTCAAAAAAATTAAAAATAGAACTACCCTATGACCCAGCAATTGCACTACTAGGTATTTATCCAAGGGATATATGTGTGCTGTTTCAAAGGGGCACATGCACCCCAATGTTTATAGCAGAGCTATCGACAATAGCCAAAGTATGAAAAGAGCCCAAATGTCCATCGATGGATGAGTGAATATAGAAGATGTGGTATGTATATACAATGGAGTATTATTCGCCAATCAAAAAGAATGAAATCTTGCCATTTGCAACTATGTAGGTCGAACTAGAGGGTACTATGCTAAGTGAAATTAGTCAAAGAAAGACAAATATGATATCACTTCACTCATATGAGGACTTTAAGATATAAAACAGATGAACATAAGGGAAGGGAAGTAAAAATAATATGAAAACAGGGAGGGGGACAAAACATAAGAGACTCTTAAATATGGAGAACAAACAGAGAGTTGCTGGAGGGGTTGAGGGAGGGGGATGGGCTAAATGGGAAAGGGGCATTAAGTAATCTACTCCTGAAATCATTGTTGCACTATATGCTAACTAACTTGGATGTAAATTTAAAAATTAATTAATTAATAAAAAAAGAGAAAGGGACAGAATTAGAGGTCTTCAACTATAAATTCTAAGATTTGTTAACACTGGATGAGCATCATTACCTTGTTTTATTATCATTAGAGTTTTTATCAGTATCTTTCATGTTGACTATTTAAATATTAAAACGTGTATATCTGTACATACCTTTTATACATTGAGTTACAAAGTAACTTGCCTCTTTAGGCTTCTTGGATTCCTTTGATTATCTGTCCTTTCAAATCCATTCTCTTCTTTTTCCATAAGAATGGAGATAAGGCTAGGATGAGACTTTCCATTTCCTATCGCTGCTCTTGCACCGAGGTGTGAGTGTGCGCTCAAATTCTTGCTGACAGAGGGTAGATAGAGGTGATGTAAGCAACTTGTCTCTCACATATTCCTGGCCCTGGACTTCTAGGCTTCTGCCCTCCTGGTGGCTGGAATGGCAATAACCAAAGTGACTTTGGAAGCCACTGAGAGAGTCTCTGACTGTGTGGAACAGGGCTGCCTGCTTCCTTGTGACTGCTACTGGAGAGAAAAATAAACTGCCTTGTTTCTTAAGCTTTATTATTGTTGAGTTTCATGATGGCACTCCTTTAGACATGTAGTCATCTCTCTCTCTCTTTTTTTTTCACTTACTATGTTCCAAGTTATATTTCTGATACCTGCATTGTTTATGGTGTTAATGCTCTCTTTATTAAAATAAGGAATTAGAGTAGGCATAAAATAATAGTAATTTTCACGCCTATTTAGGAGATATAGAAGGTATGCTAAGTTTTTACAACAGCCAGACAGAGGATCATGAGTAGAAGATAGTACAAATAACATTTTCATAGCAGTTGTAATTTACTAAGAATTTCACATTTGGTGTATATGGGCCTGCCTCTAGTTCCCACTCTCATTCACAGTAAAAACACCATGGGCCAATGTTGCATTTAATTAAGGTCACCTGAGAGTTAGGGGCAGAACCTACATATTTATTTTCCACTCCATTCCTTACCTCCTCCCACTGCCTCCCTTGCTCTTGGAATGGAACATAGAGATAATCTGGTTGATGTATGATGCTTGAATTCTACCCACTGTAATTTATTGAAACATCAGGACAAGCTACACACACTCTGGGAATTTATAAATCTGGGCCACTCTAAATGTTCACTTATACACACATATCAGTGGAATAAACTTCTCTAAGCTAGTTAAAAGTTATGATACACAGTAATAAGTCTGAATATAAATTCTGGTGCACTGACTCTCAGGTAAAAGTGATATTTTTCATGTTGGAAGAGGGGAATTCACTTTCCAAAAGGCAAGGGCTCTCCAACTTTTCCCTTGAGGTTCCCCAATGACCAAGAACAGTCTACAGTCCTTTGTGCGAAGGGACACGGTGAGAGAAGTGTTCTGGGGATGAAATCTAAAGCTCTTTTCTCATGAACAAAGTTTCTTTGAAAGGTGATATTTTACTTTTAAAGTTCATACTAATTTTTGCATGAAACTCTACAATGTAGCTTTATTGGTATTGATATAAAAAAAGAATCTTTTAAATTATCAGTGAAATTTCTTAATTTTCTCTTCAAAATCTTTTTGGAAGGTTGATTCCTTATTTTTTCTTGTGTTGGACATATTTCCTCATGGTAAAAGTCTTTCATGTTTTTAGCCATAGCTAAAATATTTGGTATTTTAAGTTCTTTATCTCAGAGTATCATTTCTCATTCACCCCCCTGAAATTCAGATAAAAGTTATTTAGAATCAAATCTTCCTGCAGGGGGTGCTTAAAAATTGAACTAACTAGAAATCAGTCAAAGGACTCACAAAATAGAAAGATGTAAAGGACACCATAAAGGACACCATATACCTAAAACATGTTATGGAGAGGAATAAAATATAGGTGCAAACGTCAACTTAGTATAGACTGCTAGATACCGAAGATGTCATATACAAACCTAATGGTAACCACAAATCAAAAACTAGTAATAGAGGTGTAAAAAATAAAGAAAAAAGAATCCAAGTATATCACCAAAGAAAGCCAATTAATTGTGAGAGAAGAGAGCAAGAGAAAAAAGGAACAGAAAAACTACAAAACAACCATTAAAAAAGTAACAAAATGGAAATAAGTAAATATCTATCAATAATTATTTTGAATGAGGAGTGCCTGGGTGGCTCGGTTGTTTAAGTGTCTGACTCTTTATTGGCTTAGGTCAGGATTTCACAGTCTGTGATGCTGAGCCCCGAGTCAGGCTCTGCACCAACAGCAAAAAACCTGCTTGGGATTCGCTATCTCCCTCTCTCTCTGCCTCTCTCTCTCTCTCTCTCTCTCTCAAAATAAATAAACATTTAAAAAAGTATTTTGTAAATGGACTGAGCTCTTCAATCAAAAGACAAAGAGTGATGGAATGGATAAAAATGTAGGACCCATCTATATGCTGCCTATAAAAGACAAAAACCTAAAGACACATGCAGATTGAAAATGGGGGGCAGAGGGGCGCCTGGGTGGCTTAGTCGGTTAAGCGTCCGGCTATCGCTTAGGTCATGATCTCGCGGTTCGTGGGTTCGAGCCCCGCGTCCGGCTCTGTGCTGACTGCCAGCTCAGAGCCTGGAGCCTGTTTCGGTCTGTGACTCCCTCTCTCTCTGACCCTCCCCGTCTCACGCTGTCTCTCTCTCTCTCTCCTAGAAATAAATAAAACATTAAAAAAAAAAGAAAAAAAAGAAAATAGGGGGCAGAGAAACATTCATCATACAAATAGGAGTGAAAAGAAAGCTGGGGTAGCAGTACTTATATTGGACAAAATAGGCTTTATAACAAAGACCGTTTGCCTACATAAGAGGCAAAGGAGGACACTATACGATCATAAAAGGGACAATCCAACAAGAAGATTAACAATTGTAAATATTTATGCACACAATACGAAAGCACCCAAATACATAAAGCGGTTGATAGCAAACATAAAGGAAGTAATCAATAGTAATACAATAATAGTAGAGGCCTTTAACACCTAATTACATCAGTGGAAAGATCATCCAAATAGAAATTCAACAAGGAAACTGGCTTTCAATGACACATTGGATCAGATGGACCTAACAGATATATTCAGAACACATCCTAAAGCAGCAGAATACAGATTCTTTTCAAGTGCATATGGAACATTCTTCAGAATAGACCATGTGTTAGGCTACAAAACAAGTCTCAACAAATGCTATGCTAGAAATCAACCACAAGAAAACATCTGGAAGGAGCACAGATATCCTAGTAAACAATGAAATGGGTAACCAACAAATCAAAGAGGAAATTAAAAAATACAGGGAGACAAATGAAAACACGTGGCCCAAAATTTTTGGGATGAAGCAAAAGCAGTTCTAAGAGGGGTGTTTATAGCACTACATGTCTTCCTCAAAAAGCAAGAAAAACTCAAACAACAGGAGTTGTTAAAAGAAGAAGAAAGAAAACCCCAACTCAGTAAAAGGAAATAATATGATCAGAGCAGAAATCAACAAAAGCAACAAAAAACTAAAAATTCAATAGAATAGATAAATGAAAGCAAAAGCTGAGTCTTTGAAAAGATCAACAAAATTGATAAACTTTTACCTAGACACATCAAACAAACAAAATCAGAAATAAAAGAGAAATAATAACTGACATCACAGAAATACAAAGGATTACAAGAGAATACTGTGAAAAACTACATGCCAACAAACTGGACCATCTAGAATAAATGGATAAATTCCTAGAAACATACAACCTCCCAAAACTGAATCAGGAAGAAATAAAAAATTTCAACAAACAGATTACTAACGATGAATTGAATCAAAAACCTCTGAAGATATCAACAATATCCATACTATGGAGAGAGCCCAGTGTCCATTGAGTGATGAATGGATAAAGAAGATGTGGTATACGTATGCAGTGGAACATTACTCAGCCATCAAAAAGAATGAAATCCTTCAGCTCAGGTAATGATCTTGCGGTTTGTGAGATGGAGCCCCACGTCAGGCCCTGTGCTGACCGCATGGAGCCTGCTTGGGATTCTGTCTCTCCTCTCTGTCAACAATGAATAAATAAACATGTTTTAAAAAGAATGAAATCTTGGGGCGCCTGGGTGGCTTAGTCGGTTAAGCGTCCGACTTTCGCTTTGGTCATGGTCTCGCGGTTCGTGGGTTCGAGCCCCGCATCGGGCTCTGTGCTGACTGCCAGCTCAGAGCCTGGAGCTTGTTTCAGTCTGTGACTCCCTCTCTCTCTGACCCTCCCCTGCTCACGCTGTCTCTCTCTCTCTCTCTCTCCTAGAAATAAATAAAACATTAAAAAAAAATTAAAAAAAAAAATAGTTCATTCCTTTTTGTTGCTGATAAATCCAATATGTGGATGCACCATAATTTGTTTATCTACTTTCTTTTTTTTTTTTTTTTTTTTTNAAATAAAAAAACATTAAAAAAAATTTAAAAAAAAAAAAAAAAAAAAAGAATGAAATCTTGCCATTTGCAATGATGTAGATGGAGCTAGAATGTATCATGCTAAGCAAGATAAGTCAATCAAAGGAGGACAAATACCATATGATTTCACTCATATATAGAATTTAAGAAACAAAACAGGTGAACATATGGGAAGGGGGGAAGAAGAGAGAGGGAAACAAATAAAAAATGACTCTTATTGATAGAGAACAAGCTGAGGGTTGATGGAAGGAAGTGGTTGAGAGATAGGCTAGATGGATGATGGGTATTAAAGAGAGCACTTGTGATGAGCACTGGCTGTTATATGTTAGTGATGAATCATCGATTTATACTCCTGAAATGAATATTGCACGGTATGTTAACCAATTAAAATTTAAAAACAAAACAAATATAATAAACAAAGCAAAAATAAAACAAAACTCCCAAGAAACAAAAGTCCAGGAACAGATGGCTTCACAGGTGAATTCTCCCAAACATTTAAAGAAGAGTTAATACCTATTCTTCTCAAACTATTCCACACACACACACACACACACACACACACACACAGTTTAAATAGGCTTCATGGACAATGTGGGGCTTGAACTGATGACCCTGAGTTTAAGACTTGGGCTGAGATTAAGAGTTGAACACTTAACTGACTGACCCACCCAGGCATCACTCAAACTATTCTATAAAATAGAAGAGGAAGGAAAGCTACCAAATTCATTCTATGAGGCCAGTATTACCCTGGTACTCAAACCGAATCCAACAATGCATTAAAAAAATTCATGGCAATCAAGTGGGATTTATTCCATGGATGCAAGGGTGGTTTGATATTTGTAAATCAATCAGTGATACACCACATCAATAAGAGAAAGGATAAAAACTATTAGATCATTTCAATAGATGCAGAACAAGCATTTGACAAAGTACTACATCCATTTATGATAAAAATCTTCAACAAAGTAGCTTTAGAGGACCATATGCAACATAATAATGCCATATATGAAAAACCCACAGCTCATATCATACTGAATGGTGAAACACTGAGAGCTTTTCCTTTAAGATCAGGAACAAGATAAGGATGTCTACTCTCACCACTTTTATTCAGCATGGAACTGGAAGTTCTAGTCACAGCAATTAGACCAAGAAAAAGGAATAAAAGGCATCCAAATTGGCAAGGAAGAAGTAAAACTTTCACTATTAGTGGATAACATGATACTATAAATAGGTAACCCTAAAGAGTCTACTAAAAAACTATTAGAACTAATGAATGAATTCATTAAGGTTGCAAAACGTAAAATCAATATACAGAAACCCATTGCATTTCTATGCCCAGTCATGAAGCAACAGAAAAAATATTAAGAAAACAAGCCCACTTACAATTGCACCAAAATAGTAAGATACCCAGGGATAAACTTAAGCAAAGAGGTAAAAGACCTGCACTCTGAAAACTATAAAACATTGATGAAATCAATGCAGATGACACAAATGGAAAGAATGTCCATGCTCATGGATTGGAAGAATAAATATTGTTAAGATGTCCATACTACCCCCCAAAATTTATGGATTAAATGCAGTCTCTACCAAAATACCAATATCATTTTTCACAGACTGGAACAAAGAATCCTAAAATTTGTATGGAACCACAAAAGACTTTGAATAGCCAAAGCAACCTTGAAGAACAAAACTGGAGGCTTCAAAATCCCAAATATCAAGATACGCTACAAAACTGTAGTAATCAGAACAGTATGGTACTGGCACAAAAATGGATATGTAGATCATTGGAAACAAATAGAGAGCCCAGAAATAAACCCATGATTATATGGTCAATTAGTGTTTGACAAAAGAGGAAAAAATGTGCATGGGAAAAATTCTCTTCAACAAATGGTGTTGGGAAAACTGGGCAGCTACCTGCAAGAAATGAAACTGGACCACCTTGTTACAATATACACAAAAATAAGCTCAACATGGATTAAAGCCTAAATGTGAGACCTGAAACCATAAAAATCCTGAAAGGGCACAGGCAGTGATTTCTTTGACATCAGCCATAGAACCATCTATCTAGATATGTCTCCTGAGGCAAAGGAAACAAAAGCAAAAATAATTGTATGACATCAAAATAAAAAGCTTCTGTACAGCAAAGGAAACAATCATACTGAATGGGGAGAGATATTTGCAAATGATATATCCAGTATAGTGTTAGTATCCAAAATATGTAAAGAACTTACACGATTCAACATTCCTCCCCCCCCCAAGTAATCCAATTAAAAAATGGACAGCAGACATGAACAGGCATTTCTCCAAAGAAAACATACAGAAGGCCAATAGACACATTGAAAAGATGCCAAACATCACTCATTATCAGGGAAATGCAAATCAAAACTGCAATAAGATATCACCTCACACCTGTCAGAATGGCTAAAATCAAAAACACAAGAAACAACAAGTGTTGATGAAGACGTGGAGAAAAAGGACCCCTCCTACAGTGTTGGTGGGAATGCAAACTGGTGCAGCCACTGTGAAAAACATTAGGAGGTTCCTCAAAAATTAAGACTAGATCAAAAAAAAATTAAGACTAGATCTATCATATGATCCCATAATTTTACTAGTGGGTTTTTATCCAAAGAATATGAAAGCACTAATTCAAAAAGATATATGCACCCCTATCTTAATTGCAGCATTTTTTACAATAGTCAGATTATGGAAGCAGCCCAGTGTCCATTGATAGATGAATGGATAAAGAAGAAGTAGTATATATACAATGGACTATTACTCAGCCATAAAAAAGAATGAAATCTTGCCATATGCAACAACATGGATGGACCTAGAGAGTGTCGTGCCAGGCAAAAAAGCCAATCAGAGAAAGGCAAATACCATATGATTTCACTCATATTTGGAATTTAAAAATCAAAATGAACAAAATAAAAAAAGAGATGAACCAAAAAGCAGACTCTTAATTATAGAAGAAAAACTGATGGTTACCAAGGGGGAAGGGAGGGGAATAGATAAAATAGGTGTTGGGGATTAAAAAGCACACTTATCATGATGAACACTAAGTATAGAATTGTTGACTCACTATCTGAAACTAATATAACACTGTATGTGAACTCTACTGGAATTAAAATAATAAAAAAAATTGGAACTAACTATACTCCTTTGAGAGCCTAGAAGGGGATCACTTACACTTTGGGTAGAATATGGACAATAGAACATTAGTGCTAAAAGTGATGCTAGAGATTATTTAGCACACAGCATTGATTCATAGACAAAAAAACAAAAGCCCAGATAGATTATGGTTCTTGCCCCAAATTACAGAAGCTGGGTAAATATTAACACTTATTTTTTCCTTGATTAATAGTTAGTTGGGGTATCTTTTTTCCACATTCTAGATTACTACCAACTAGAAAAACACAACACAGCAGCTATTAGCTGCTTCTCAGATCACCAACAAGTTGTTGAACATTTGTCCCCTCTAACTCTTTGAGGCGGTCAATTAATATACACATTTGTAGATGATTTTAGTATTCTTTTGCATTTGAAATACTACTTATTTATTTATAAGTAGACTCCACACCCAATGTGGGACTCAAACTCATAACCCTGAGATCAAGAGTCAGATGCTCTACCAACTCAACCAGCAGGTGCCCCTGAAATGCTATTTAAAATCAACATCATTTTGGGATTCCTGAGTGGCTCACTCGGTTAAGAGTCCCACTCTTGATCTCAGCCCAGGCCTTGATCTCAGCTTAGGATCTCAGGATCATGAGTTCGAGCCCCATGTTGGGCTCCATGCTGGGTGTGGTGCCTACTTAAAAAAATTAACAATAGTTTAAGCTATGTTCAGTGACAACACCGAATAGCCCTCCTAAATCGTAAGAAGAAATTAATTATTTAATTAATTATGCAATGCCATAATTCGAAGGCCTAGAGCATGGGTCGCCGAGCTCTTTCAGTAAAAGGCCACATAGTAAATATTTTAGGCTTTGCAGGTCATACAGTCTCTGTTAAAACTACTCAACAGTGCCACTGTAGTGCGAAAGCTGTCATAAACAATAATGAAAAAAATGAAAGTGACTATGTTCCCATAAAACATGATTTACAAAAACAGGCAGTGTGCTGAATTTGGCCTTCAGGCTATAGTTTGCAGACCCCTGCCCCGGAGTCCTGTGTTTTATAGGCTTTAAGTGGAGTGTATATATAAAGTCACCCAGAATGCTTGCTCTAAAAATGCTGCTAATCTTTTGTTTGGTTAGTTTTATTTATTTTTAAAATGGCTCCTACATATTTTAATCTAAAGTAAATCTAAGGGACACGATCCTTTCAGAGATGTGTGTGTCGCCTGGCAAGAGTCATGTAATAGGAGTCATTTCAGTTACTTCGTCTGAAAAATGGCATGTAATATGTCCTTATTTAGTTGCTTTTTATGAACTAGCTAGCTCAGGAATGATAGTAGGATGCACCGCCCCCCTCCCCCCGCCCCCGCCACACACACAAAGGACATACTATTTGTTTAGAAATGGATTTGTTCGATCTATACGGTTTTTTGTTTTGTTCCTTCAGAAGGCCAAGTTTCTATCCTAGCCTCTTGCGTGGCCTTCCGTGAGTTAACTCAGCTTCTTTATTGGAATCATGAAGAATGATGTTGCTCACATCTTATGGGTGTGTTAAGGGAAGCTGGACAGGTATGCCAGATGACATCTATCTAACACTTTTACACTATTGGAGCTGGACATGTCCACACACTTTAATTGTTGCGTACTGATGAGGGCCAGGCCTCACCGTCTTGTGGCTTTCATCAAACAATTCGAGAAGGAAGATAAAAAGGGAAGAAAACTAACAAAAACAGAGAAGGAAAGACAATAAAACGTAAGGATAATGGTTGAGTGGATAATGACAGGCAACATCTTTAGCTACCATGAAAAGTATTAAGCCAATGTGTTTGTTGAATTCATTTTGTTGGTGGTCACTCTGTGTTCGTTCTGAACATCCAGCAGTTAGCTAAGTAAACACACATGACTGATGAAAGAAGAAAGGGAACCATTTTTATAGGGACCATTAAACTTTAACTACCATCTGGCAGGGAATGATTAGAGAAGATCAAAATTAAGGCAGTCAACACAAATGCTGTGTGAATACCTCAGGGAATTAACATGGATAAAGACAGTGAACTTGTGGTTAAATAAAGAGACAGACATAAGGGGGAAGTGGTGAACACATCCTTTATAGCTTTGGACCTCATGGTCACATTCATTGCCAAAAGAGCTCAAAAGAGGGGAGAAATAACAAGGAGACCATGAGAAAATCTGAAACACCTGGAAATAATCAGATGCTCTGCTCCAATCATAAAAAAGAAAGTTAAAGAACTACACAGGACCACATCATTTGGGCTTCCTCCCTACCCAGGAAGGAAATGTTTATAGGGGAGGTGTGTTGAAATTGGCAGATAGTTAATATTCAGATTAGCCTAGTACTTAATAGTAGGAAATGGTTGTGTATACTGCTGGGAAAAAACACAGGGAAGTATATCCTTGTGAACACAAAAGACTCCATAATTTCTGGGAATCACTGTTTTCCCACTAATTAAACAGTCACCCAGCAGGTAGTTTGAGAGAGAACAGGAAAAGGGGCACTTTGGCTTTCCTCTTTCAGGGCGTACTTCTGCCTTCCATCAGTTGATAGCACAGTACTTAACCCCAGGCCAGCTTCCCTCCTTGAACATAAAAGATTCTTGGAGAGAGCTACTTGTTTGGTTTGTGCTTTGTCTCTGTGTTCCGATGCATGCAGAAGGCCAGACTTCTGAAGGTCGGGAAGAGGAATCACGACAGGCAGGCTATGCTGTTCTCAGTTCTGAAGAAGCTTCATCTGGGGCAAGTCCAGAGCCCTGAACTAATGAACAAACTTTGCTCTTTTCCTTCTTTCTTTCTTTTCCTTCCTTCCCTCCCTCTTTTTCTTTCCTTCTATCTTTCTTCCCTTCCTTCTTTCCTTCCTTCCTCGAAATGTAGTTGACACATCAGATTACATAAATTTAAGGTGCAGGGGTGCCTGGGTGGCTCAGTCAGTCAAGCGTCTGACTTTGGGCTCTTTGTGGACAGCTCAGAGCCTGTAGACTCCTTTGGATTCTGTGTCTCCCTCTCTCTCTCCGCCCCTCTCCCGCTCACATTCTATCTCTCTGTCTCTGAAAAATGAATAACCCTTAAAAAAAAGTAAAAAAAAACCAAGTTGTTATTAAAAAATAAATAAATGCATTTAAGGTGTTGATTTGATACATTTATATATTGTAATATGATTGTTACTGATGTGACAGTTACATAATTATCATTTCTTTTTTGTGGTGGGAATAATTAGCAAGTTTGATGATGATAATAAAATACTGTTGTCCATATTTGCTTTAGTGTGCATAGGGCCCAGAGCTTTGATTACTAGAGTGATCAAGACAGGTTTGGAACAAATGAGCTGAAGCTCTCTGCCCGAGGCATCACAATGGAAATATCCTGAAGCAAAAGGGAGGAAGGATGTGATGTGCTACTTGAGGCAGTGTATGTGGAAATTCATCATGCATAGTTTTTCTCTTTCTCTGGTTTCTTCTTACTTAAGGGCTTAACTCTGTACCAGGTAGTGTGCAGAACGCGTTTCCATCCTTTATCTCATTGACTGTCAATACAATTTTAAGCGATATGCATTATAATCCAATTATACAGAGGAGAAAACTGAGAATCAAGACAGAGAGAAGTTAACTAGTCCCAGAATAAGGCCACATGATTAGTAAAGGTTCGTGCTGGAACTCAAACTGAGGTCTTTCTCTCTGCATAGCTCTCTCGCTTTTAAGTTCTTAGCTACCATGAAGAAAGCTCCCTCCTGGCCTCCACACTTTCCCTGTCTTGAATGGGTGTGGGCTCAACTCCCTGTTAGGGTCAGAGGCTTAAAAATAATGGATATAGCCTAGTAAAGTGTTGGAGCAAACTGGCTATGATCCCCCTGTGACAGGGGCCAGAGGCTGCCCTGAACAACCAGGGAGGCAGAGCCAGGGAGAACCAGGCAAACCAGTACTATGAGGACCGGTATATTTGGCCCAGGCCCCTTCCAGAGCTTTTGCAAAAGAGAATAAATGCGAAATAAAACAACTGCATTTTTTTCAAGCTTTGAAAAGTGTTTCGTGTAGTCTGGCAACGGTTTATAAGAACATGTCCTTCGCTCCTTATTTTTAGAATAACATTCTGGAGTCAAATTCTATTATAATTAAAATTCAAATAATGGCACAACTCATGCACATATACCCTATGTGCAAGAAAATGCAGTGTTAAAAGTAAGAACGTTCAAAGGTGTGCCAGAAACCTCATCATTAACACACTTCCTTCTGCCTTTGTACTTCTGGAATCTCTAAACATCTGGTGATTTTACCATCAGGAAACAGTGCAGTGTCCATCTGTTAAATCAGGCTTTGGCTCCATTCACCTGGGAGGATCAACCAGATGTGGGCGTCGTTTACATTATTAATGATTTCAGTCTTCCCTTTGTATGTGGCCTATGAGGGCACAGGGAGAGGTAGTCTATAAATCACTAAAAAGCAAAAAAGTCATATTTTACTTCATTTTAGGCATAATGAAGGAGCAAAACATTTTTTTAAACAAAGTCAGAGCATAAATCATTAGAATCTATTTAAATTTTTGCCACCGGAAGAGTTTTAACTCCTTTTCTTTGACAGAAAAACCATCAGAAACATTATCTACACACACACACACACACACACACACACACACACACGTGTTTCTTGGTGCTGTGTGACCAAGTGGATGCTGTGTGACCCTTGCAAAGATATTCCCTGGGTCTCCTTACTTGGTGGCAGTCGATGTGATCTTTATATCTTATTTATAAATAGCTTCATATGAAATTTCAGTCCATGGTCTTCCTATCCTCACAGCTATTAGTCATGCCCACATGTTACAATGTCCCTGTGACAAAGCAGTGACTTCAGTTGGCGTCAGGTGGCCTGAGGTAGCATGGCGTAGTGACGAGTGCAGGCTCTATTATGACACTGTGGCCGATGGCAAATTACTCAGTCTTTCCGCAAGCCTCATTTCCTCCTCTGTAAAGTGGGGATGATGACCGTAATCATACCTCCTTTAGAGAGTTGTGTTCAGGATGAAATGTGACTAGCTATATAACTGCCCCACACATGGTAAGAACTCAGCAAATTTGGTTAGCAATTATCAAATGGTAAGACGCTGTGAGCAACATACTTATAAAAATCCTTTCTAAGCAAAATTGAGCAGAAGGTACCTACTCAATATACTATATACTCCCTGTCCCTCACAGGCACAGCCTCCCCCATTATCATCATCTCAGCCACCAGAGAAGCACATTTGTTACATCTGATGAACCTACCTTGACACATCACTAAGACTGGATGTCCACAATTTTTCTTAGGGTTCACGCTGGGTGTTGTACATTCTATGGGTTTGCATAAATGTATGACATGTATCCATCATTATAGTATCATACAGAGAGTTTCCCTGCCCTAAAAATTCTCCATACTCTGACTATTCGTACCTCCTGCCTCCCTAATCCTGGCAATCACTGATCTTTTTACTGTCTCCATAGTTTTTCCTTTTTCCAGAATGTCATAGCTGGAATCACACAGTATGTAGTCTTTTCAGACTGTTTTTTTTTTTTGTTTTTTTTTTTCCTTAGCAATATACATTTAAGTTTTCTCCATGTCTTTTCATGGCTTGACAGCTCATTTCTTTTTAGTGCTGAATAATATTCCACTGTCTGAATGTTTCACAGTTTATCCAATTCACATCCAGAAGGATATTTTGGTTGCTTCTAACTTTTGGCACTTGTGAATGAAGCTTCCATAAACGCCTGTGTTCACATATTTGTGAGGACACACTGAGGAGTGCAAATGCTGAATCATATGGTGAAAGGATGTCTAGTTTTGTACCAATCTACCAAACTGTCTTGCAAAGTGGATGTACCATTTTGCATTCCCACTAGCAATAAATGAGATCTCTGCTCAGTTTTGCTGTGAACCCAAAACTGCTCTAAGAAAAAAAGTCTACTAAAAACTTAAAGAAAGCCTGTCTCCTGACAAAATGTCTTCTGTTATCGGTTTTCTTTCATGGTCTGGATTAGTAGTCCTGTGGTGATGAGCATGGCCAGCTTAGTCTTTCACAGTTTCTAGTTCTCTGTGTTGGTACAAATTACTCATGGGGAGATTATTATGCTTGTGAAATCTAGAGGCATTAATTTCAAGAAGTATCACCATCGTCTCTGCAGCTCTTCATTGAGAGCTACCCCTGTGTCAGGTGGGTCCCAGGGGCTGGGATATATGGTGTTGGTCAAGACAGTCAGGTAGCATTAAATAATTCCCCACCTTCACTATCGGAACTCTGAGACATAGTTTACATCCTAACTTTGTAAGAAAAAAAATTACATAAATCTGGTAGAAACATAAGCTTTTTCGTATTCTCTTCATCAGGGTTACGTGCTCTAGAAAATCACATTTAGCAGTGAGAATCAATCTATGTCATTTCCAACCTCTGAGAAGCATAGAAACTGAGCAGTGGACATCTAAAACTAACATGAAAAATGTGAAAAGCCACCAGTTTTCCTCACCCCATCTGGTGTTGCATTGATTACTGTCATGTGGACCTGGGGACACACCTCATTGGGTGCTATGTCTTTAGCATTTTCCTTTTCCCTCCCCTCTCTCTGACCATGATCACTCCCACTCCTGCCCTCATCCCTGCTCTTCTTGAGAGAGAATCCCAAGCAGGCTTTGAGCTGTTAGTGCAGAGCCCAACGTGGGGCTCGAATCCACAAACCACAAAATCATGACCTGAGCCGAGATCAAGAGTTGGCTGCTTAACTGATTGAGCCACCCAGATGCCCCTGGTGATTCTATTCTTAATTTTTGAGGAACCACAGTGGCCACACCCGTTTGCAACAATGCACAAGGGTCCTTTTTCTCCACATCTTCTCCAATACTTGTTTCTTGTGTTTTTGATTTTAGTCATTCTAACAGGTGTGAGGTGATATCTCATGGTGGTTTTGATTTGCATTTCCCTGATGATGGGCGATGCCGAGCATCTTTTTATGTGTCCATCTCTGTCTTCTTTGGAGAAATGTCTGTTCATGATTTCTGTCCATTTGTTAATTGGATTATTTGGGATTTTTTGGTGATGTGTCATATAAGTTCTTTATATATTTTGGATATTAACCCTGCATTGGATGTGTTATTTGCAAATATCTTTCCCCATTCAGTATGATTGTTTCTTTCACTATGTAGAATCCTTTTATTCTGATATAGTCCCAATAGTTTATCTTTGCTTTGGTTTCCATTCCCTCAGGAGACATACCTAGAAAGATGTTGCTATGGCTGATGTCAGAGAAATTACTGCCTGTGCTCTTTCAAGATTTTTATGGTTGTAGGTTTCACATTAGGCCCTTAATTCATTTTGAGTTTATTTTTGCATGGTATAAGAAAGTGGACATGCAAATATCTTAATTATAAATATCAATGAATGGAAATATTACTTGACTCCTAATATTTAATCTGTAATTTCACTATGTAAAATTCAAATGTACTATTATTAAATGACAAATACTGGTTCATAAACATAATTCAGATTTAGTGAATAATTAAAGCTGGAAGCAGAATTTTGAATAGGATACAAATTCATATTTGAAATATTTTTTCTCCATTTTGATATATACAAAGATGAGAATGTTCTCATATCTTATACGTTAACCAAAATAAAGAAAACTACAGCTAGGATGACATTGAACATAACTTTGAATTTTTAAGGACTTGGTTGATTTTTATATGTTAAGTAGACTATGCATATTCTTGCAAATAAGTCTCTATTCCAACACGTAAAAGAAAAAGCAAGAAAGAAAATAGGGACCCATTCAAATATGGTAATTTCTATGTCTTAACAAGTTTATAAATGGAAATATTGACAATTTTTAAAAATGGAAAACCTAGGGGCCATAAGAAGGTACCATTTTTTGGAAAATGGCAACAATTAAATATTTTGAGCACCACTCTTCATGATGTTGATGCTTCACATTCATTAATTTTGTCATTTCATGTATCTCTTCAAGGTCGGCAACGTTCTCCAGAAAATCTGATGCTCAGGGAAACAAAAAGTTAGAAATAACTTATAAATATTACAGAGTTTGGTTAGCAGCACAGTGCTTCCTTACCTTGGAGTCTACTCTCCATCTGCATTTATAGCTTCTTCTGGAGTCAAAATGAACAGAGCTATTCCAATAGCATGGCCAATTGCAAATGTCTCTTTGCTTGTCTTCCCACTTCCAATATTAGGAACCTTCAGTCCATTTAGCACACAGCAATTAGAGAGAGGTCTTTTAAACACATGTCACTCCCTTGCTTAAGACCTTCCAAAGGCTTCTCATTGCATTTCAGAAGACCCAAATTAATAAGCCCTGCAAGATCTGGCCCCAGTCCTTCTCCACTGTGATTGCCCCCACACTGCTCTTCACCTGCTCTGCCTCAGCCACACTGGCCTTCTGTGGATTCTGGGAACACCCAGGAATCCTTGAGCACTTTCCTACTGTTCTGACTTCCCAGGAAGCTCTGGGCACTTCTCATCTTACAGACTGTGGCTTGAGTGTTACCCTAGAGAGGACCTTTAGGTTTGTATTCCATAATCTGTAGTTGCATGTTCATGGGCTTATCATTGGTCTCTCCCACAGACTGTAAGCTACCCAAGGGCAGGGAGTACATACCTTTATACTTAGTATCTGGCATATAGCAGGAGCTCAATAAGTGCTTGTAGAAAGAATGAGTGGATTTAAGAACAATAGGAGACTGAACAGGAAACTGATCATTTGATAGAATAATGCTCAGATCTTACATGACTTCAGGAAAGCAAAGAGGGCCTAAGATACGTGGGCCTAACTTGATGGGTGACTCTGTATGAATTCTTAAACCTCATGCTGGGAAACAATCCATCACACAGACCCAGCTGGGGGTGATAACAGAATGTATATCCTTCATAGAACCGTTGTATGATTTAACCACCTAAATGTTATGTAGTAGATTTAGATATTTTTATTCATCATACATTTTATGATGAATACCTCGATATTTTGAAAAGTTAGGGAACTGGGTCCCAGATGTCTTATGCTAACTTTCTCTTAGTCCTCTCTGTGCCCCAGGAGCCCAAAGGCTGTGACAAAAAAATATTCTGCATAGAACATTTACACGCTTGATGTAGTACATGGCAGTTGCTAAGGCAGAAAGCCAGAGGTAATGGGCACTGGGAGAATTACGTGCAGCTCTTCCTCACAGCACTTCCCAGCTGTAATTGAACTATCCCCTCCTGATCCTTCAGGTGCTATCAGGATGATTTTCTGCAGATGTCAAGAAAATCCCCGAAGGGCCAAAGATACTTTCTTGATGTTACAATCGTTACTTCAAGTGAAGCTAAGTGTTTGGTGCCTAAGTATTTTAATAAGTTTCAAGAAAAAAGAAAATTCTAAGCTGAGACCTCCTCCCCTCTGGCCCCACTAAATGGGAAGAAATAGATCTTACTACCTCTTATTGTCAAGGTAAAAGAAATGCATAATATTCAGAGTGATGCAAAAATGGGAAGTGGAAATTCGGTCTTCCAACTTAAAGCCACAACATAGTTGTGGTTTGTATTTTTTTTTCCCAATTGTTCTTTTGAAACAGTGGTGGAAAAAAATGAATGGTCTATTAAAGAAAAAGTGCAGTATCAGCATATGAACCCATCAGAGATCCTTTTTGACAATAAGCAATCTCTAAACCTAGCAGTGGGATACATATGCCTATTTACACGTGGAAACCTGACTTCTTCTCACAAATGAAATCTATAAATTTTACTCAAACAATGAGAAGTCCTAAAAGTGATGTCTCTGTCACAATCCACACCTATCTCAGACATTCTCTTAGGTATACAGGCTTTTTGCCTTTTTTTTTTTTTTTTTAAAGCAAGAGAATTGTTTAATTCTTTTGCAAGTGGTCCCATGATACCAAAAGTGTAGATACCATTTAGTACCTATAGTCTCAGCAACGGGCCAAGGCACACTGATAAAAATTCCTTCTCTCCTTGTCTCATCTCCTGAAGTTGACTTTATCAGAGTAAGGATACCCATCTACCTGGACTCTCTTTGCATTTTGGAAATCTAGCTTTTGGGTCTGTTTGCAATTTGTTCTTTCTTTATGTATACTTAAAAAAATATTAGCTTTTTATAATTTAACTTTTTAAAAATATTTATTTATTTTTGAGAGAGCGAGCGAGCGAGCATGAGTGAGGGAGGGTCAGAGAGAGAAGGAGACACAGAATCTGAAGCAGGATCCAGGCTCTGAGCTGTCAGCACAGAGCCCAGCACAGGGCTTGAACACATGAACTGTGAGATCATGACCTGAGTCGAAGTCGCACACTTAACAGACTGAGCCACCCAGGGGCCCCTTTAGCTTTTCAAAGATAAATCTCACTTGTGTACCCATTTACAGGCAAAATTCACTAATAATAATAATTGCCACCATTTTTTGAGGTCTTACTATGCACCAAGTACTTTGTTTAACCTTTGTCACCATTTCCTCTAATGTAGGTACTAGTCTTACTTTACACATGACAACTAGGTGCAAAGAAACTCAAGATCCTACGGTTGGTTAGGGCTGAGACCTAGTGTCAAATTCAGTTTATCTGCCTCTGAAAACTGGGTGCTTAGCCAGTTTTCTATACATTTCGATACAACTATACAATTCTACTATCTAATCATCCTATGTGTTTCTTTTCTTTTTTTTTTTAATGTTTTTATTTATTTCTAGGAGAGAGAGAGAGAGCGTGAGCAGGGGAGGGTCAGAGAGAGAGGGAGTCACAGACTGAAACAGGCTCCAGGCTCTGAGCTGGCAGCCAGCACAGAGCCCGACGCAGGGCACGAACCCACGAACTGCGAGATCATGACCCAAGCGAAAGTCGGACGCTTAACCGACTAAGCCACCCAGGCGCCCCTCATCCTATGTGTTTCTGTCTTCTCTTTCCTTTTGCTAGAATAAATGGTAAAAAGGAGGAAAAAAACAAACATTTTCCTCATATGATGATATGTTTTTATTGACATCCCTTCTTGCAGTAAAATGTAGTGGCTTTTTCATGTTAATGCCAGTCAAGTATTCATTTTTTTCAGTTTCTTTATCCTGTTCATATTAGAAATGCACTTGATTTAGGGTGCCTGGGTAGCTCAGTTGGTTGAGGGACCAACTCTTGATTTCAGCTCAGGTCATGATCCCAGGGTTGTGGGATCTAGCCCTGTGTCGGACTCTGCAGTCAGTGGAGCCTGCTTGAGATTCTCTCTTTCTCTCTCTCTCTCTCTCTCTCTCTCTCTCCCTCAACTCTCCCCTCTGTCCCCAATCTTGAGCACATGTGCACGTGCTGTCTCTCAAAAAAAAAATGCACTTATACTAAAAAAATGGGGAGGACACTTAACTTGATTCCCTCCCCCCTAGATTCTTGCCAATTAAAACCTGCCCACATTCAAAATGGCCAGATGTTCCTTTAGGTGCATAATATTTCCATAAGCTTATTCTAAAGAAATAGTTTCCAACCCATGGATCTTAGTTGGTAGAAGCTTTTTGAGTTACTGTGAAAAGTATGTAGATACATTGTGAATTTGTGTCTCCTACGTATTTGTACTGCTACCTTCCAAATATATGAGATGTTATGACTGATTAAGTGCAAGTTAATTTAAAACGAAATTAATTGTTCACCTGGCAGTGGTGGCCTGTCATCAGTATGTAGCTTTCTAATCAGCAGATACTAAAAAAGTTCAAGGACTTGCAGCAAAGGATCTTCATTAAGAAGGCTGAGACCTGGTTTCAAACGATCACTTTGAGACTCACTAAATAATCCCTAGACATTTTCAAATGTTTACCTAAAGATTCTCAAAGCTATCCACTCAAAATTAGAAATTTCTCACATGACACTGTCTTTGTAGAATATTCCCATTTTTGTTGGGCTCAACATTTCAAGAGAAATGTGAAGAACTTGAGGAAGAGAAATTTAAGAACTATGACTTCATCAAATCAAGGTTACATTTGAGGAGAGAAAAATGGGACTACCCCATATTGGAAAGGTTGACTGGCAGAATGCACTTGATGTGGCTTTCTGTTTTAACCATGATTTATCCCTTTGGGAGGACAACTGGCCACCAAGCAGGTGACTCCGAAGCTCCATGTCTTGCTTTTGTCAGACTGCCTCAGTATCAAAAGGAGAAAATCTTCCTTTTCTCCCATGCTTGCTGGATGCTGCCCAGAAGAGGTGGGGACACAGCCTTCCCCTGTCAAAGTACAGGTAGAGCAGAAGAGCCTGTAGTGGAGGCTCTGTAGAGGTGGCCTTGCCTGGAGAAGTGACTACTGGCTCCACGGCTGCTTGCCTGCTGGCGAGGTCCTCATCTGGGCCTCTGGAGCTGGGTTTGCACTGAGGTGTGGAGGAAGAGACCTAGCCTCCCCTCCCTAGAGTAAACCTTCTCGGAGTCTCTCTCCCTCTGGGCTTGCGATAGCCCTGTCTAAGCCAAGCGGTAGAGCTAACAGGCAACATAGGCTCTTTGGCTTACTCTGCATTAGAAATTATAAAGTGTACATCTCCGTCTTGCTCTCTGATATAATGACTAGACTAGGCACGAATTTGTGTGTGCATGTGCATGCGTGCATGTGTTTTACAACTTTATAATTCTCTCTTTCTCTGGACCAGAGTGGTGATTTCATTTGTATTGGGTATACGTAAAATGCTGTTCATGATGTCAGTATGCCCACCTCTAGCAATACTTTTCTTCCTGGGGTGATCAAGCTTGTGGAATGTATATAAACATAAGAGGAAATAGACTGTAAAAGGGGTGCCAAGTAACTTTCTCATGATTAAAGTAGATGAACGTTGGCCTGACTTACTTTTATCTCTTAGATGTCTTTTTGGTTTTCTTCTGGTTCCTTGGTTGTATTCTGAAGAATAAGCTAATCAGAGATATGAGATAAAGTTAAAGTGATACTATACTTTTGAAAGCACGGTTACGGCCATTTTTTCAATTGTTGAAAAGATCTAGGAAATAATACGATTTTGTATGTGTGTGTATCTAAAGGTCAGGTGGAACAGATTTCATTCCAATTAAGAGTTGTTGAAGTAGAATTTGTGAGTAGAAGATGACAATTCTGTCCATCTGTATTACCTAACATTGAAATGTAGTTGAAATTGAGTTGATTTCATAGAAGGCTTTCTAGAGGCAAAATGTTTGCTAAAATTTCTATTTAGAAAAGTATTTTTTTGTTATTGAATGGATTTTATGGCTGTGAAAACATAATAATTTCATATTTCTGGTCTATTTCTTATGTTAAGATATAACTAGCATCTATTCTACAATAAAATGACTTTTTTTTTTTGCCATGGAAACAGTAATTTTATATCTCTTTTTTTAAGATGTAGGCAGTCTTTTCTCTAATAAAATAGATACATTTTGCATTTTTATTCAACTTGAAGAACAAGTATAAATCTTTAGAACTGATTTCTGTGCCAAAACATTTATTTTTAGTGAAAAGTTGTCAATTGTAGTAGTTAACAAGAATAAGATTGCAGGTGTCTTTATGTTCCAGCCTGTAAGCTTAGGTTGAGCATTCCACAGTCATGTCACTGCTCTCCTCTGTAACCTTGATAGATCACCCCTATAAATATCTCTTGGGGTGAAAAGTAATTTAATCTGTGGGTCTGTATATTACCTCCTCATGAACATCCTATCAGTTGCGCCAGAGCGCTTTCATGATATGCACTCGACTGAAACCGTCAAACCTATCTCACTGAGGATTGTTAGTTAGACCAGAATCTTTGGTCTCAACTCTGTCATTAAATTTTGCTCAAAGGTTGTTCACTTATGCATGGAAAAAAAAGCTAAGTTCGTGATTTGGTTTTGAAAGACTCTGCTTTGTAGGCCTGGATGACTCCTGGGACCTGGAGTCTTCATTTGTTTTTATCTTGAGGTTGACCCAATTAGAACCCAGTTTACGTTTCTGTGCAGTGGCATAACTCTTGCCACTTCCAAAACAATCTTGGAACTCTGGGTCATGAGAACACAGCCCACCCTCCTTGTACCATGTGACGGTTATTGCCACAATGGTCCCCACCTTGACCGTTCCTTCCTATTTCTTTGCCAAGACCCTTAGTTGAAAATTGTCTACAGCTCTCAGAAGATTTGGGTTCATTCAAAGATGATCTGAACAGAGGGTTGTGAAGCATAAATATGGATAGGCAATCAAGACAACATGGTTAATAAAAAAAACTAGATAATTTAAATAATTTTCTTGATGTCTTTATTAAATAGCTCTCAAGAGAGAGAGGCCTGCAGACCTTTGAAAGAGCCGAAGGCTCTTTTCCACTAACTAGTGTGTGACTTGGGTCCAGTCATTTAACCTCTCTGACCTCAGTTATTTTGCCTGTTAAATAGGGATAATAGTATCTGCACTACTCAAGGGTTTTCGGGATAAAATGTGGGATAAATGTGAAAGTGCTTTTCAAAGTAAAAACAGCACTGTATACACAAATACTCAGAATCAGAGGATTGCAAATGGAATACATTTTTTCCAAATTGTTATGTATTTTTATGTATTATGTTGAGATATTATGGCCCAGAAAGTAATTGTTTTATTGGACGTTATGCAGGGTATATATTTATGTTGTACAGGATTTATATAGGAGAGGATAAAGTAGTTTGTTTGGGTAGCTACTAAATTTCAGTATGTCACTATTAAGTGTTCCATTTCTGTTTATGAAAGCTGTTGGTAATCATTTGTATAAGTGATATTATAAATTACTCTGTACAACTCTAGCAAATATTTATTTTAAATACAAAATAGTTCAATTTTCTGTGATGAAAAGACTAATTAATTCAACCATAAAAAGATCGTTTAATCTCTAGTGGGAAACGGGCTAGCTGTAAACCAAAAATTTGGTCCGATCATATAAGTAGCCAACAATAAGTTTAACTTCAATGTAAAAGGCAAAATTGTGGAAATAGTGTATCACCCTCATTCCTAAATTCCCTGTAAGTTTGTTGTCTTTCACTACCAGCAGAGGGAGCCTGAGAATTAAATCGTGCCAAGATGGCTTTGTTAATTCTTTTGAATTTACGCAGTTAGCTCATAATAAAGAAATAAAAACACATCACAGATTAATGAAAGTCATCATGCTTGAATTAGGCTGTAGATTAGTATTTTATTCCAGACTACCAATTATAATGAGCTTCAATAGACTACGATTATCTATAGCCTGCCTCTACTTACCCCACCAGAGCATCAGCTGCAAACTTCCACAATCTAACAAAGTTAATAATATCCTAATGCACAATTTACTTCATAGGACATCACATCAGAAAGGATGCACTACTCAAAATAGAATGTTATCAAATGCACAGCAACAGTATTATGAATTATTCTCATTGTCTATATGACCTCCACATGAGAACTGGAACACATACACACAGTATGTAATCGTTTTTTTTCATCCTTTAAAAATATTTAATTATTTAAACTTAAATTTTTAAAATAGAAGAATAGAATAAAGTCATGAATGGAAAAGAATGATGAAATGCCAGCATTTAAGATTCAACAAAAAGCTTATATAAATAATAGTTTATAGTTATAGATAATAGTTATCTCATTGAAAAATAAAAGGTTTTCCAAACTTCAAGGAAAAAAATCTATCAGAAAGCACATTTTCTTTGCTTTGTTTCTCCTAATTAGATACAATAGTGCAATACAATTGTGTATTTTATGCACCTGGGACTGAAGAGCCCTACTGGAAGCTGAGACTACAATAATTGCATTTTGATACTGCATAGCAACTCTCATTGTAACAATGATACTTTAATAGTGGTGTAACTGCCAACCTAATATCAAAAATCCACCTTTCTTGGAATCAAGACATTTACAAGCATGGGTCTCTGCCTTCACAGAACTTATCTGTTACAATTGTAAATACGATACTGATCAATTCCCTTCTTCATGCTTAAGACGTCACTTCAGCAAATGTTTACTGAGTGCCTATTACGAGCCAGGAACTGTGCACAGTGCAGAGGTATAGATGTGAATAAGATAGCATTCCTGCTCATAATCAAGAGATCAGGGTTGACCAGCAAGCCATGAAATACAAGGCAAGGTAGTATGCACAATGACAAAGACAACATTCTGCCGGGCTTTAAGATTATTGAAGACAGGTAACATATCTCATCTTTGTAACCTCAATACCAAGCACAGTATTTTGCATAGAGTTAGCACTCAATAAATATATAGTGAATTAGTTAACAACATGTGGAGCATGTTAGTAGAACATCTTCTTGGTAAATAAGTTCATGTTTCCTGCTACTTCCCCTTCCCATTGCTCCAGCTCTCTTTTCCCTAGTTCCCCTGTGTGGGAGAGCCATGCTTTCTTCTTATACAGCATAGCAGTTGTGTTGCATAATAATTGATTATTTGCTATTCCTTGGGCTTTTTATTTGCTATTCTCTATCCTGTGATATCTTGGAATCTATAAGATGTGTTTAATAATAATAATTATAACAACAAAAAACCCCACAACAACCCACCAAAACGTACAACAAAGAGAAGTGATGGGCATTCTGCTAAGTACCATATATGCATTCTCTCACTTGAACCTTAAAATCGCTCTCATTATTCCTCATTTCAGGAGAGGTATCTTATGCACAGAAAAATAGCTTGGATAATCAGTGGAGCTCATATCTGAATCAGACTTCCTGCTCTGAAGGACTGCACTATATTGTCTCTTTGTTTAGGATGCTTATAAGCAATTTGAATTAGTGGAAATACCTTCTTGGAAGAGATGGTCTACTTCCTCCAAGAATATTAAAATAAATTGCTTTTAATGCATAAGATATATTTAGCTTTAAAGGTTATTTTGTGAATACAGTAAAATAATTAAGGTATAGAAACACAAATGAATCAACTGCTAATTCTTCCTAAGCACCATGTTTCTTTTAAAACTGAAGAACAAAAGATTTCAATTTTTGTAATAGGCAAAACACCTTCAAATGTATCTTCAGATGCTCAACAGACCCCAAACGACTCCCCAGAACCGGACCACGGTGCAGTCTGCTGTGGAACGCTTTGCAGCTTTGTTTTCCCATCTAGACTCATTAACAGTGCCAGGTGGTAGTAACTATCCAACTGATTCTTACAAGTAAAAAAAAAAAAATCCGCCTAAGATCACCACGGACTCTTTCCCCCATTCTCTGCTTCATCTCTGACCTGATACGCTTTTGGAAAATAATTATGCATGGCAGAAAGTTGCCATACAGCAGAGAAGGAGTGTTGTGTCCTGGGATTATAGAGGATCTCAGATTAAATAGTTTTTATTGTGAGAAGAATACATTGAAAACATGGTTTTCACCAGCATAGCTCAGTGAACTCTATCTCTTGCCTTTTTCCCCTTTCCTGTTCATTTCATCATTAAAGACTGCAACAAAGGAAATTATTTACCAATTTGGGAGAACGTTAAGTGCTGGTGTGTAGCACTCAGCAACATAGATTCTAGAAATAAAAATAGCTCCAGGGTCTGTTCAAGTAAACTATAATAAAAGAGTGCATCTTTTAAAGTTGCCTTTTTTTTTCACCCATTATATATTGTTACTCAACAGATTTATGAAACAGGTATGTGAGAGCAGTAAGTAATTAGTTAACCATTCTCTATCTAGGAGGAAGTGTTAGTCAAACTTTGTTCCTACTTCATTTTTATTAAAAAGAGGAAGACAACATAGGGAAATACATGAGGATATGTTTTAAAAAGTAGCTGCCTACCACCTTCCAAGGAAGATGTAGTCAGCCAAATTCTTAGACCTGTACTGTCTACCTCAGTAGTCACTAAGCCACACCTGGCTATTGAACATTGGAAATGTGACTTGCTCAAATGGAGATGTGAAGTCTAAAATGTATGTTAGATATCAGAAACTGAATGTGGATAAAGAAGAAGATAAAATATCTCAGCAATTATTTTTTATATGGATTACAGTTTGAAAAGATAAGATACTATTTTGGATATGTTGGGTTCAAGAAAATATATTATTAAAATTAACTTTTAAAAATGTGGCTACTAAAAGATTTAAAATTACCTATATGGGTTGAATGGTATTTCTATTGGACAACACCGTCCTAGACTTTTACTTTAGGGCGTCATTGCTCCTGAGAACTGACTGACCATGAATAACAGCAAGATCTTCAATCATAAAATTAAAACTTAATTCGAAAGCCTTTTGAAAAACAACTTGGAGATACGTATTATGAGACTTAAATGTATCTCAACTCTTTTCAGCAGGAATTTGCATTTCTAGCCCTGTGACCTAGGAATTCCATTCCTAGATATATATCCAAGAGAAATGAAAACATATGTCCACACAGAAACTTGAACACAAATGCTTATAGCAGCATTATTCATAACAGCTCAAAGTGGAAACAACGCAATTGTTCCATCAACTGAAGAATGGATAAACACAATGTGGTATATCCATACAATGGAATATTCATCAGCTATAGGAAGTAAAGCGGTATGGATACATCTGACAATATGGATAAACTTTGAAAACATTATGCTAAGAAACCAGTTACAAAAGGCCACATATCACACAATTCCATTCATAGGGAATACCCAGAACAAGGAAATCTATACAGATAGAAAGTAGAGTAGTGGTTGTGTAGAGCTGCTGAGAAGTGAGTGTTGGGTAAGGAGTCGGAAGATGATAGCTAAAGGGTATAGGATTTCTTCTTGGGGTAATAAAAATGCCCCAAAACTGACTCTGGTAATGGTTGCCAATGTCTGTGAATATATGAAAAATAATTGTATACTTTAATAGGTGAATTACACAGTATGTGAAATATACCTAATAAAAAGATGTTCAAAAACTTAAAAAAATTTTTTTAATGTGTATTTATTTTTGAGAGAGAGAGAAAGGCAGAGCACAAGCCAGGGAGGGGCAGAGAGAGAGGGAGACACAGAATCTGAAGCAGGCTCCACATTCCATCTGTCAACACAGAGCCCGATGGAGGGCTCGAACACGTGATCTGTGAGATCATGACCTGAACCAAAGTCAGATGCTTAAATGGCTGAGCCATCCAGGCACCTCGATGTTCAAAAACTTTTAATCCTAGGAAATCAAATTCAAGAACATAATCCTAAACAAATTAGAAAATCCCTTTTATCTATAAAGTTGTATGGTGCTGCATTATATATAACAGTTAAAAAATAAAAACAACCCAATTGTCTAAATAGAGGAGTAGCTAAATGACTCATGGCATAGTCTCTTCATATAATGCAGATATTAAAGTGATTAGTGTTTGGGATGCCTGAATGGCTCAGTTGGTTAAGCATCCAACTCTTGATTTCAGATAAGGTCATGATCTCATGGTTCATAAGCTCGAGCCTTGCATCTGGTTCCCTGCTGACAGTGCAGAACTTGCTTGGGATTCTCTTTCTCTCCCTCTCTGTCTGCCCCTCCCCAGCGCTCTCTCTCTCTCTTTCTCTCTCTCTAAATAAACAAACTTTAAAAAAATGATGAGTATAAAACTCTTATAAGAGTTTGTAATAATGTGAGAAAATTCCCGTTTTCTATGGTTAAGTGGAAAAAAGCCACTGTGATATATTATTTGCATAATACCATAATAATAAAAAATGCTTAGAAGAAAATTAGAAGGAAATACTCATCTCAAAATATTAGGTAATGTTTGGGTTGTGGGCTATGTGGGAGTTTTTCCTCCTCATAATTTATTTTTCATATTTTTATAATAATTTTAATTTAAAATCCAATAAATCCTATCTTTCTAAGTTCATTTTTACACTTTAACTGCCAAGAGAGGAGAGCAGACTAACAGGTTTTTATAAGATCCAAAAACAGAAGTTGGGACAAGGCAGAATTTTTGTTTGAAACCTTCAATAAACTTTCAGTTAACCAAAACATTAAATGAATTTTCCCGTTAATTGAACACCACTGTCCTTGTTATGGAAGCACGAAGATAATTCACCACATCGAGGTGATAATTAAATTAACTAAAGAGGAAGCCTCGGAGGAATTGACTGTTCTTTTATTCTGTTGATTGAGACCTTGGAACCCAAATTCTACCACCTCTTATTTTCTCTGACATTTTCTTTTATTCCGTGCCTACAGGGAGGAAAGAAGAAAACCCTTGCTCCTTTCCCAAGTGAATTTTCCATGTAAGTTCTCTCTGCTGCAAAGTTGTCATGTTTGCAAACATGTTCAAACCTCCTCTTTTTCTTAAAGAAACCTTTCCTGCGCCTTGCTCTGGTTCCATTTCAGGCTTTCATCGTTCTCCTCCCCCTCATTACCCAAGGCCCCTATATTCTTCCCCACTTGGCAGTCGGGGTGGTATTGCAGTGAAGCTCGTAACATAGCTCTCTGCAATATTTATCATGTGCTCTCACCAAACCTCGTGAGCTCTCTCTGCAGTCTGTCTGCAGTACGATTCTAGACAACTAGCATTCTCCCCTCCATTCAGGCTGTCGCCTCTGCCCTGAGTGTCTTGCCGTCTACTGCCCATTCGTGTTTCACTCACCCTTCAGACCCTGGTAACCAACTTCCTGCCAGAGATTTCTCAGATTCTGGCGAAAACAACCTTCACTTGGTCCTGTGTGTGTGTGTGGAGGGCAAGGGCTGGATTTCAGTCACCTTGTTCCTACTTGGCAGAAAGTTCTCAACTTAGATAATGCTTGCTACATGCTCACAGAACCAGAGGGGCCGACAAGACGAGGGGCAGTGAGATGTGACATCTCCTTTTGGTGGTGTTCAGATATTTTCCTTGCAGTTGACGATTTCAATTCCTAAAATAGACTTTTAGAGCTACGAGCAAGCTGCTCTAAAGTTCTCCTTTATAGATGATGAACCCAAACCAAAGCCCAGCAGCACTGAAGCCGGCCTCATAGTTGGTCTTCAACAGAACCAGAACTAAAACTCAGGCCATCTGGCTTCCAAGTCAAGGCACGACTCACCTTTGCCTGGTTGTGTTTTTAATTGTCTTAAAGTTTCAGAACTGACTTTTTTGTCTCCTCCTCATGGAAGTCCCCCAAGAAACAAAATAACCTACTATGGACGATACTGCCCTCCCTAATCTGTGTACTCAAGATTTTAAATAAAATGCTTATTTATTTTGAGAGAGAGAGAAACCAGGGAAGGGGCAGAGAGAGACGGAGACAGAGAGTCCCAAGCAGACTCCACACTCAGCACAGAGCCCGACGTGGGGTTCCATGTCACGACTATGAGATCATGACCGGAGCCGAAATCAAGAGTCCAGTGCTTAAATGACTGAGCCACCCAGGCAACCCTCTGCATTCAAGATTTCAATTCACACTGAATATTCCTTTAGTACCGAATGGGGTGACTGGCTGTCCTGACCTGTCCTGGACTGAGGGGCTTCCCAGCATGTAGGACTTGCGGTGCTAAAGGAAAGAGTCCCAGACAAACCAGGACCATTGGCCACCCTAGTATCAGGTATTCTACTAAACAATTTAATATGCATTAAAAATTGTTTTAAATGTTTTTTTATTCTTTTTTTCTTATTTATCGAAATGCGTTATTATTTAGTAGGTTTGAGAAGAAGGCTTTGAGATACTTCTGTGAGATGTTTTCTGTTTCTTCTTCAGTCATCTGGCCTTATGACCATGGTAAACCTTGAACTTGGCTTTGCCTTGTCAACAGGTTGTGTTGGTCATATTTGGGGAGCCAGCTTCCGACACCTTTTTCTTTTAGAGAAAGGAAGAGCATGGTTGCTGTGCATTTACTATGATAATCTGGTTGCTTAAGGGGCTGGAACTTATTTACAGCGTCTCTGCAAAGCTGCTGAGCTGTGCCTGCAGTATCTAGTGCCCGAAGTAGCTTGCTGGTTGTGGTTCATGCTCTGAATTTTCCATGGCTGCAGTCAGGTTTACAAGACTGTATGTGATGCACTTTGACTTCTTTTGCTATAACATAGCCAGCAAACCACTGTGTGATAAAATATTTCAGCGGTCACACCTTCTCTTCCCCCCTTTAAAAATGAAATTAACTCCACCGATAATATCCTGTAGTACAGAGGCCAAGGGTGGGCCGCCTCAAGATGTGTACTTTGGGAAGAACATTATTTTGAGTTGAAAGCAATCCAAACTCCATAGATTCCAGCTTTACCTCTCCTTCATCTGCCTGCAAGTCTATTTATTCTTGAGAGAGAGAGACAGAATGTGGTGGGGGAGGAGCAGAGAGAGGGAGACACAGAATCCCAAGAAGGCTCCAGGCTCTGAGCTGTCAGCACAGAACCTGGCATGGGGCTCAAACCCACAAACCGTGAGATCATGACCTGAGTTGAGGTCGGACATTTAATCAACTGAGCCACCCAGATGCCCCTAATATGCCTTTTTTTTTTTTTTAATTTTTTTTTAAATGTTTTATTTATTTCTAGGAGAGAGACAGCATGAGTAGGGGAGGGTCAGAGAGAGAGGGAGTCACAGACTCTGAAACAGGCTCCAGGCTCCGAGCTGGCAGTCAGCACAGAGCCCGACGCGGGGCTCGAACCCACGAACCGGGAGATCATGACCTAAGCGAAAGTCGGACGCCCAACCAACTAAGCCACCCAGGCGCCCCAAATTTTTCTTAATTTTTTTTTTTTAATTTCTGAGAGAGAGAGAGAGAGAGCAGGGGAGGGCCAGAGAGAGAGAGAGAGAGATATAAATTCTGAAACAGGCTCCAGGCTCTGAGTTGGCTGTCAGCACAGAGCCCGACGCGGGGCTCGAACCCACGAACCGCGAGATCATGACCTGAGTTGAAGTCGGACGCTTAACCGACTGAGCCACCCAGGCGCCCCCCTAATATGCCTTTTTAAATGACAACCGTGGGAATAGGCATTCTCATTCCCATTTTACAGATAAGGAAGACTGAACATGAAAGAGGTTAAATGATTTTCTCAAGGATATGTGGTTTATAAATGTCAGAGCCCAGATTAAACCCCAGATTTGTTTAACTATAAGCTCATGATCGCTCCACTACTTTCCAATGTGGAAGTGTGGGTGCTTTACAGCTGTTAAAATCTGCACAGGGAAAGATAACCCTATGAAATGCTTAGTTTAAAAATTGATTTATTATAGGCTAGTTTCATCGAGGTGTTGCTAATTTGCATGATTGACACATAAGGAGAAGAAAAGCAGCTGCTTAAAATGCATAAATTATTTGAAAGTGATAATGAGCCAGGTAAAATTTAAATTACACAGTCTCAATCCATTTAGTCCTCTCTTCCTGGAGTGGGAGGTGGGGTAGATGAGAGACACACATGACATTTATTTACATGTCTAGAAAAAAATGAATCCAGTTAATTCTATTAAGCTGCGTTTGAATCAAAGATAGTGCACCGCAGTCAAATTAGTAGAGAGAAAAGTGAGGAGAAATATTAGTACTTTGATGGTGGTTGGATCAGTAGTTTGATCAATTAGATACTTTGATAAATTAGAGCTTGGTTTTCTTTCTTTCTCTAATTCCAAGATCAATTTATTAATTCTTTTCTTTCTTTAGGAAAAAGCTGTAATTATAGTTAAATACGGTTTTAAAAAATTAAGTGCTTGAATTTTACCTTTATAAAAAGGATAATACCTTCCAGCGGTTAAGAGAAAAGCATAAAGAGGCTATTTGGTGAAAAGTCTCCTTTCCAACCTCAAGCCACACCACACAGTTGTCTCCCTCGACACGAGTCACCATCATTCATCCCCTGCGTGTCTTTTCAGAGCTAAATGATTACCTGTATGCAAACACTCCTTCTCCTCCCGTACAGATGGTAACATGGTAACAGGACATTATTCTGTAATCGGATTTTCTTTTAAATACAATAACACATATGAGAGATCTTTCTAAACCAGTAGATAAAAAGCTTTCTTATTCTGTTTTATGGCCACATAATATTCCACCTTGTGAATATACTGTATTTATTAAACTACTTCCCTGCTCACAGTACATTAACCACATAGACAACTTTTAATTTATCGAACATGTTCACATGCTTTGAAATTATGTATTTGTATATATTCAAATATATAAGCATCTTTGACTCATTCATGTCCTCTATCCACCTCAGTACCCCCACCCCACCACACACACCCAGATAAAAATGTTGTTAGTTTTACTTATTTTTAAATGTTTACTTATTTTTGAGAGAAAAGGAGACAGAGTGCGAGCAGCGGGGGGGTAGGGGGTCGCAGAGAGAGAGGGAGACACAGACTCTGAAGCAGGCTCCAGGCTCTGAGCTCAGCACAGAGCCTGACATGGGGCTACAACCCACAAACTGTGAGATTGTAACCTGAGCCGAAGTTGGACACTAAACCGACTGAGCCACCCAGTCCCTTAATGTCCCTTAATGTTATTAGTTTTAAACACAGCTTTCACAATTTCCTTATGCATATCAAAATACAAATGTATATCCTTAATTTTTCCCATTATACATAAAAGATAGCCTCCTATATAGATTATCCTGTGTTTTGCTTTGTCCACTCAGCGAAATACCTTGGAAAAATTTTCATATCAGTACATACTGAATGAGTGTCCTCATGTTTTAACAATTAGAAAATCTTCTATTGCGTGGGTATCCCATATTTTATTCAACTGGTCCTCAATTAATGGTCATCGAGAACTATTTTGCCTATTCAAATGTCCTTTGGTGTGATGTCCTCTGACGATTGCCTGCCACAGATAATTTAAGTGCTTAACTGCTTCTTAAGAATCTTTCTCATTAAGGGTTAAATATCAGCACCGATTTTTTTTTTGTTATTCTACACATGGCAGAAACCTCTTACCTTAAGCACCATAAATAGTCTCTCTGAATATTATTGAAATGCTGTTGCTCCCACAATGAGGAATTACAGAAAATGCTGTGGCAATTATTACATTACTCTTCCCTATTGATTGAGCCGTTGTGGCCAATACTACGCGTGAGTGTGCTCAGAATGTCTGAGAATTCTGCGTGAGTGTGCTCAGAATGTCTCAGAATTCCTGGTGAGACCTGAGGAATTTGTTTTAAATCTTTCTTTCTTTCTTTCCTTCCTTCCTTTCTTTCCTTCCTTCCTTTCTTTCCTTCCTTCCTTCCTTCCTTTCTTTCTCTTTCTTTCTTTCCACCGTTCATTAATTTTTAAAAGTTTCCCTGACTAGGCTCCAAAATGATGATTTTTCAAAGATTCTCTGATGAAGGACTTCAAGGGCTAGAGTTTTCTTTTTTAATGTTTTATTTCTGAGAGAGAGAGATAGACAGCATGAGCAGGGGAGGGTCAGAGAGAGAAGGAGACACAGAATCTGAAACAGGCTCCAGGCTCTGAGCTAGCTGTCAGCACAGAGCCCAACGCGGGGCTTGAACCCATGAACTGTGAGATCATGACCTGAGCTGAAGTCGGACGCCTAACCGACTGAGCTACCCAGGAGCCCCAAGGGCTGGAGTTTTAGATTACCAAATGATACGGGATACATACAAATCTTGTTTTAGATTTATTTTAATGGAAACAATTTGCATATCACATGCAATACCATAAAATCCTTTGCGTGCAAGAGACCTTCGAAGCCTTTTATTTAAAAAGCTAAGCATAAATTATGGGAAAGCATCTTTGATGATAAGATGGTTGAAATGGAAACAATCCAGTGAGGGGCAGAACAGTCTACTTTTCTAAAATAGAAGCATGTTTGGCAATAAAATAGGGCAGACTCTTGGCTGTTCCAGAGGGGAGTTTTAATTCCATCGTATACATACAACAGTGCAAATAGCCCCCATCACACATAGCTGGGCAGCACGAAGTAAAAGGAAACAGCACTGAAATATAGCAATAATTATTTAATTTTCACATCAGGATGGGTTTCCAGGGTGAAAATTTTGTTACTCAAGCTATAATTCATAGACTTTAAATTTTAAAGAATAAGGATTTAGACTTCAGAGGTAGTATGATGTTTTGGCCCCTGATGGGCAAGGTGGTGTAGTGGTTAGCAGCATGGGCTCTCATACTGTCTGCAGTACTGTCCATACCCATGAAATGAATTCATAGCCAACATGGCTATGCATATGCATTCCAACTCCAGAGTTTTGTTAGCTTCAGCTAGATTCCTAAGCCTCTGCTTCCCCACCTGCCGTGTGGGGTGGCTGTGACAAACTCCATGCCCACGTATTTCAAGCTCTCAACAAGTGGCAGCTTTTCACTGCAAGCGATTCCCCAAAGCTTGGGATTCTAACCTCTGATTTGCCTCATCTTTAGGCATGTTTTGGTGTTACAATGGGGAGTCAGATGACGTCTTGGGAAATGATTGTGAAAACCTGAGTTCTTGGAGGCCGCCCCTCTCTCTCTACCTGTTTGGGAACGTCCCAGGGCTGATTTTGTTAGGGTTAGGCTGAGAACCGAGCATGGGGAAGGCTTAGTAAACTGTGCCAGGGCACTGGGTCCTTTTGTCTTCCAATTGCAGGACTCCCATCAGAGTGTTACTTCAACAGGATGAAGATCAGGCTTTGAGGTAAAGAATATAAATGCGATACTATCTGCTGAAACTCCTCCTCTGTATCTGGTCATATATTTTTGAACACCCAGAAGAAATGATGAGAAACTGATGATCAGTTTACAGCTATTTAAAAGGGTGCTTTTCATGTCTAATCCCTACATTCCAAAGTAGCTAGATAGTAACCTGTCAAGCATTTTCTTATTTCTTTAATACAAGTAATAAAGAATGGGGAAAATAGGGTAATGAAATCAAAGCTGTATTTTGACCAGTTTGTATATTATGAAGAATTCATAAGCCATCAAAAGCATCTATGATACAGAAGAATCAAAACAATATTTAAAGAGTATGCCCTTCAGAAAAGGTCAAAGAAAGCCAAGCCCATGGTTTAGAAATGGTAACAATGTACAGATTCGATGAGAAGTTTTAGGTCATGGCTGATTTTTAAAAACATCTGAAAAGCAAAGTCTAATTAAACAACACATAGATGTATTTGGGTCCGAATTTTTTTGCATTTATAATCCTTGATCTGCAGGAGAAGGGCGACATTTTCAGTCACTATTTATCCGAGGCAGATATTAGGCACTTAATAAATGAATTGATGAATAGATTAATCAATTAGTGGATTGTAATAATATCAGTGTCTGAACACTTCTGACAAATTACAACATTTACAATATTTTCAATGTGATAATGGCAAGATGCAGATGTACATCTTGAATGTCAAATGTCTCATGGTTGAGTGATAAATCCAAAAATAAGGCATAAGAATTCTTCAGTATTTAAGGAAAGAACCATAAATGTCATCCATAAATTTGCTGCCTTTATAAAAACGCAGACTTTTGATTAAATATGTAACAAAAGATAGGTTTCATGACCATCTTACTCACAATTAGTTAATAATTTGCAGCAAGGGGCAATGAGTTAGTGCCTCATTAGTAATATTCAAACACAACAAAGCTGAAGCTAGAATCTGAGAGTAGTTTATATTTGAGGTCAAGCAATTATAATCCTTCCCCTAATTGTTTGCCATTTTCTCATTTTAGGAGCAAAGATAGAAACAAAAAAACACATATTCTTGAGCAGTGCAATGAGTTCATTTGCCTTATTATCTGGCGATCTTCTAAAGGAATATTTTATTCTGAGTGATACTTGCAAGCTATTTGAAATTAAACATTTTCCCTGCACCTGTAAAAATGTGTAAATGATGGAACTGGCAGCCTGATGATCGCTTTACAGAGAAGCATTTCCTTCATCATCTTCAAGGTCATTCAGATTTATGATCCAATCACCCCTGGCTTTTTAACAGGATGCATTTGAATCTGATTAAAGGGAAAAACAAATAGCACTATAGATTTATTAATGAAATGTACCTGAGCTTTTCACTTATGTACCTCTTTCAACATATCGGGAGTTAGAATTCACAATAAAAAAAAAAGGGCATTTCTGGGGATTTAATCGCAAATGTTCCAGCCTCTGAGTTGCCTCGGGAGTTCCTGCCTGTGAATCTGTGTGTGCGGATTGCAGAGGGCTATCTGTTTCCCCCCTCTTTCTCTTCGGGGTTTAATTACTTCACCTACATCCTAATTCAGGTAACTCATAAACCTTAGCCTTTGTTGTAGGTCCAACAGCTGTCTTATGTCAGTAGCAAGTAAAATGTTCACAAAGTACCGGAATGCTGCAAGACGGTTTATGGTGCTGCAATAAAAGGTAAATTGAATTTACAAAGATGCATTTGTCACTGATTAAAAACTTACAAAGTTAATTGGAAACACTGTGGAGGTGTTACCACACAACTCGAGGTGTCATGGGTGGTTCTAATTCAGCCCGGAGGAGCGTTGCGGGGCCCCATTACGGTCTCCCACAGTCAGATGTCCGGCGACGCGCTCCAATTTAAATAGCAAAGCGACACAATAAAGCTCGCAAGTATTTTTAATATGAGGTGAGTGTAAATTTCCTCACAATTATTTTTGAAAAGAGCGAAAGGAAAAAACCTTCCGAGTTACGAAAACGCTAAACGTGCTCATCGCATGCCTTCTCCCTAGAAAACACATGGAAGGTGGTTTGTTTGTTTTTTAATTTTCTCCGTCTGCGACTTTTCTTATTTTTCTGGTATTTACATTGGCAGGGCCACTGCATGAAGTCTATCAGTCGGGAAGGGAAAAATAAGCCTGAAACAGCCAGCAATCTGAAGTTAGCAGAACCCTCCCTTGGGACCCTGGCGAATTATCTCCACATAATTCACTTAACCTTTGCCATTTGGGGACTTGGGAAACTGAATGTATTTCTAAACTTGAGGCTTTTAATTGCTGGTTTTAGTGTCACTGGCCCAGCTCAGTTGGAGAGATGATGATTGAAAAACAGTTCTAGGAGGCTTTTCACCTCTGGTGCGCATCCTGGATATAATTAAGTTGGTGGCCTGGGGTGGCCTTTACATTTCTGCAGACAGGAGTGAACAGTTAAGCCCCAAGTGATGGGCCTCATGTGAACATTCTGTGCGTGGCTTGAGTTGCATACAGAAATTCTAATTTTAGACTGGGGACATATTAAGAAATTAAAAGGAAAAAGAACAGATAACTAAGTAATTGTCTTCAGTAAACTCATTGTATCAGGTAACTAGTACCAAACTATCATAGAGTCATAGAATTTTTTGGTTAGAGTGTTAGAGAGCATACACTTAAATTCAGATCTCCTACACTGAAGTTTATACATATTATTTGCCAATAGGGTTTTTAATGTTAGAGATGGTATCGACAATGGGATTTTCATATGTATTTGTTACCTCTACTGGCTAGGCAAAGTTTTAAGTCTGATGGATTCCTTTGTGTGTGTGTTGTTTTAAAGTTTATTTATCTGAGAGAGAGGTGGAGAGAGCAAACACACGTGAGTTGGGGGGGAGAGGCAGAGAGAGAGGGAGAGAGAGACTCCGAAGCAGGCTACACGCTGTCAGTGGAGAGCCCAATGCGGGGCTTGAACCCATGAACTGTGAGATCATGACCTGAGCTGAAACCAAGAGTCAGATGCTTAACTGACTGAGCCACCTAGACGCCCCAATGGATTCCTTTAGTCAACAAAGGGGACCATACAGCCACACAAATCTATTTATTTTAAACTAGTGTTTATTAACCAACGGAATGGGAAAAGATAGTTGCAAATGACATATCAGATAAAGGGTTGATATCAAGAATTTATAAGGAACTCACCAAACTCCACACCCGAAAAACAAACAACCCAGTGAAGAAATGGGCAGAAGATATGAAGAGACACTTCTCCAAAGAGGACATCCAGATGGCCAACAAACACATGAAACGATGCTCAGCATCCCTACTCATCAGGGAAATACAAATCAAAACGACACTGAGATACCACCTCACACCAGTCAGAGTGGCTAAAATGAGCAAATCAGAGAACACGAGATGCTGGTGAGGATGTGGAGAAACGGGCACCCTCTTACGCTGTTGGTGGGAATGTAAACTGGTACAGCCCCTCTGGAAAACAGTGTGGAGGTTCCTCAAAAAAGTAACAATAGAACTCCCCTATGACCCAGGAATAGCACTGCTAGGAATTTACCCAAGGGATATAGAAATGCTGAGGCATAGGAGCACATGTACCCCAATGTACATAGCAGCTCTCTCAACAATAGCCAAAACATGGAAAGAGCCTAAGTGTTCATCAACGGACGAATGGATCAAGAAGATGTGGTTTATTTATACCATGGAATACTACATGGCAATGAGAAACAATGAAATCTGGCCATGTGTAGCAACATGGATGGACCTTGAGGGTGTTATGCTGAGCGAAATAAGTCAGGCAGAGAAGGACAAATATCATATGTTTGCACATATAGAAGGATTAGGAGGAACTTAACTGAGGAACAAGGGGGAGAAGAAGGGGGGAAATGGTGGGGGAAAGGGAGAGAGGCAAACCATGAGAGACTCTTGAATGCTGACAAAAACTGAGAACTGATGGATGTAGGGGGGAGGGGGGATGGGCATGGAGGAGGGCACTCGTGGGGATGAGCACTGGGTGTTATGTGGAAACTAATTTGACAATAAACTATTTGTAAAAAAAAAAAAAAAAAAAAAAAAAAAAAAAAAATAAACTAGTGTTTATTGAGTACTTAGTATGTGTTAAGTGCTTTTTGTATTTCACCCCATTTAATCCTCACAACAATGCTTTAAAATAGAGGCCATCACTATCCCCATTGTACAGACCAGGAAACTGAGGTTCTTGGATGTTAGGTAACACGCCCAAGTAGGCATTGGAGCCAGAATTCTCCAATGCAGAATCCTGCACTGTCCAATTAGAGAGGAAGTGCTCTCTGCTATATGGCCTCATTACCACCGAATCTGTAGGTCAAAGCCCTATTTTAAAAATGCACTGACACATATTTACTTGGCCTTTGCTGGTTCCCTAGGACTGGGGACTGACTGACATCTTTAATGAATTGAATGGTAAGAGCAAAAGTGAAGCTCATTTCCAAGAGTTAATGTGCTATAATGAAAGGTGCACAGATTTGGTGTTGGGGTCCCAAATATCCCTAAAAGGCTCCCAATGACCTGGATAAGGCAACTTCTTGAAACTTTAACTACTTTATCCATAAAATGGGGATAATACACCTTAGACAGGTTGTGAGGATTCAATGAGACAACATGGGGTAAATACTAGGTAAATAGTAAAATTCTATTAATTACGATCTTTCTTCATAGAGTATTATTTTCAGGATTTTCACCAAAACCTTTTATCATTTCACTCACAAGCTGCTTGACAAACTTGAGTGCACTCGGATGGAGCAAATAATATCACAGAATGCTAGTCCTAGGAGGACTGGTCTGTACTTGTAGTTACCTGTTTTGTTCAGAATGTGTTTCGGTATGAGGAACAGGTAACTCTTGGGAAATCATCTTCCTAAAGTATTCGTATGCATTGTCCAAGCAACCAACATTTTACCACAGAGAAAGTTGAAGAGAGAGGAACATCTCGAGCTTAAAACTCTAAAAGTTTGCAGAATTTCAGGAGAATCTTTGAAAACTCAGAAATGCATCATGATTGAAGGGTTCATAGAAGAGTGTCATTATTTCATTCTTTGGGGGTGTAAAAAGTGGCCCAGCCAGATGCACCCCGAGAAGTAGCCCAGTCAGCAGGGAGTTCTATTTATCCTTTAATTCCTCCCATTCTTGATTAAACTCCTTCTTTTCTTTTTATCTTCTATCTGTGGCTTATTGAATTGTCCTTTTACTGGATGCAGCTTATTAAGTAAATATAGTGACAACACAAATCCATTATTATATTTATAAGCTGCCAACTAATCACCGTCATCAACTCTTGGCACCCATCTCTAATGAGACACAAGTAGAATCAATGATTTCCATCTACAGATAAAAATGAAAGGAAACGAACTTGTCACTCTACTTCTTTTTCTCACCGTGCTTTTGGCCAAAGAGTGAAAACGGTGTAGAATGGCCACACGTCAGAGTGAAATTCACAAACTTAATGATCAGTTCTCACAATCTCTGTGGTTGAGACCAACTACCCCATAAAGCATAAATTACTATTATCCCAGTCTTTTTATAATAAGGAAACCAAGGTTATAAGAGCCTTGTCTAAGACCAGTGGAAACCCATCAGAGAAGAACCTGGGCTTTACGTACCAAATTCTGTCACAGGAGGGCTCACGGGGATGTTTCTGCCACGAAGGATAATGAGTCTCAACACAAGCAAATTTGTATTCTAATCTCTGAGCCCAAGGAAATAGCATCACCTTCCACAAACAAAATCAAATTTATATACATATATATGTATATATCAAATTCTATATTTTAAAAGCATTTATCTCAACAAACCGTTCTGAAAATATGATGAGTGAGGTAGAAAGATATAAAGTGAGTTGTGGTTTGAGAGAAATTGAACAAAAATAAACGAGAGGCAACGCTCCTTTGTTTCTGAGTAAGGTATTTCCTCTGACCTCGGAGAGCAACCTCTAGTCTGAGGCTCAGATCTACAAGATTTCAAGACTTGAATGAAACATGAAGGACTTCAGAATAACTTGTAAATAGTCATACAGCTTTTTTTGCCTAAGGATTTCAAAATATTTATGAAGAAATGAACCTGCATATTTTATTACTATTAGGAGGCATTTTTGGTAATAAACATAAAAATTGGTAAATTAATTATCTAAATTATTACATCTACAGGCACAGTAACTGAGCAGCTGAAAGACAATCAAGTTATATGTCTGAGATAAGTGCCTTGCTTCTCACTGGGCTCTATAGTAAGCACTATATACTTCCTTTTCATATAGTTAACATGTTTATGTTAGATAGCAAGGAATCATTGAATTTAGAAATTAGAGTTTAGATACTAGTAAAGATGATTAGCTGTCTGACTCTGACACTCACATAACCTCTCCAAGCCTTAGTTTGCTCATCTTTAAGTTTATTTATTTATTTTCAGAGAGAGAAACAGGATGGGTTGGGCAGAGAGAGAGAGAGAGAGAGAGAGAGAGAATCCCAATCCCTATGGCGGGCTTGAATTTATGAACCATGAGATCATGACCTGAGCCAAAACCAAGAGTCAGACACTTAACTGATGGAGCTACCCAGGCGCCCCTACATTGCTCATCTTTAAAATGTATATTTGCAGGAGAGAGGATTGGGAAAGAAGGAAGATATACCAGCTCAACATTTTTTTTTTAAGTTTATTTATTTTTGAGAGAGAGAGAAAGAGGGCGTGGAGAGATTGAGCAGGGGAGGGGCAGAGAGAGAGAGGGAGACAGTGAGAATCCCAAGCAGGCTCCACACTGTCAGCACAGAACCTGGCCTGAGGCTGAACTCATTAATTGTGGGATTATGACCTGGGCTGAAATCAAGAATCAGATGTTTAACTGATTAAGCTCCACAGGCTCCCCCCCAGCTCAACATTTCCGACCTCTGTCTCAAGGAGCACTAGCGTGGGATGTTGGGGCCAGAAGCTCGTGAGCCAGTGGATGTCACTCTTAATCCTTAAGTTCCATTCTTCATTGGGACTGGATCAAATCTTTCCCCATTTCTCTTCTCTTTCTCTACTTTCTCTGAGACCTAGGTCTTCATTTCTTTTTCAGTTAGCATGCTGCATATTTTTGCATAAAGTAATAAATTTTTATTTAGAAAATAAAATATGAAAGCCCCGAATATGAATAGGTTTTTTTTTTTTTCCCCTCTTGTTACTACAGGTCTGCCAAGGCTTTAATAAACTAACATGTACGTTGAGCCTCTAGAGGGGACACTTCAAATTTTATTTGAACACAGAAACTGTTCCCCTAAACACCTATTAACATGTTAAAGTACATGGATTTTTTTGAGAAGGAAGTTTCAGAAATTATGAACTAATGGATTTTGAAGAAGCCTTCGAGCTGCAAAACTATATTAAGTTTATGATTCTAAAGATGGCTGTTATTTCAGATGTAGGATGAGCCACACGGTGCATAGAGGTCCGGGGTTTTGGAAAAGTTTTTTTTTTTTTTTAATTTATTTCTAGGAGAGAGACAGACAGACAGACAGCGTGAGCAGGGGAGGGTCAGAGGGAGAGGGAGTCACAGACTCCGAAAGAGGCTCCAGGCTCTGAGCTGGCAGTCAGCACAGAGCCCGACACGGGGCTCGAACCCACGAACCGCGAGATCATGACCTAAGCGAAAGTTGGGCGCTTAACCGACTAAGCCACCCAGGCGCCCCTGGAAAAGTTTTTTAATTGAGGACAAATGATTCTGTCAACTTGCTTCCAGGATGGTAAAGAATAACATTGTTTCCAAGTATCAAAATGTTCAGATTTCTTTTATGTTCATCTAGAGATGGGATAGGTATAACAGTTTTTGTGAAATTTCGAGAAATGTTGTGCTGTTGTCCTAATTCAAAATGTCCTAGAAATGGAGCACACATACTACCTTTAGAAGTTGAAAATCAATGATAATTCTCACAAAGAGTGAAGTGTTTTTAATATATCTACAGATATATATACGGACGTAGAGAGAGACAGACAGATGCATGCTTGGATATAAGATATAGTTTAAAGAAATCTGGGATCCAGGAGTTCTACTTAAAATTTGGCTATTACAACATTAAAAAAATTTAAAAAATGGGGGGGGCACCTGGGTGGCTCAGGTCATGATCTCATGGTTTGTGGGTTTGAGCCCCGTGTCGGGCTCTGTGCTGACAGCTCAAAGCCTGGAGCCTGCTTCAGATTCTGTGTCTCCCTCTCTCTGCCCCTCCCTTGCCTGCACTCTGTGTGTGTGTCTCTCCCTCAAAAATAAATAAACATTAAATTTTTTTTAATTTGGCTTTTACCTCTACAGAACCTATTCACCAAGTTTAAATTATTTCTATAGTATGTTTGCAAATTTGTGCCCACTGCTTCGACAAATATTAAAGGGATGTTAGAAAACCCTAATTCGCTCTTAAGAAAAATTTTCCAATTAACCTTTTTGATTTATTGTCAGGGATTTTTTTAAGGATAAATTATGGTTACTGAAAACAGTTCATTTGCCTGTGAAATATGGTATCATTATGAAGTATAAGCACCTAGTCGAGTGACTTGCCTTGCTCATATGAGGTTTTTGCTACTAGGGTCCTTGTTAGGTTGAATCACTATATGGACTCTGATAATTGCTATTAAAAGAAGGTGAGATGTTAAAAGACCAAAGTAAAGCAAAAGGCCAAGGGAGATGGCAACATGGATTAAAGGAATTATTGAACTCTTATTCCAGGACACAGAGATAAATCTTGTAGATTGCCTTCTTTAAACTCACCCTGTATCTCACTGAAGAGAGCAATAAAAACCTCCGTCTGGTCTTGGTGTGTTAAAACTACTGCTGAAATAGTGTGGGACCGAAGGGATCCAGGGGTGAGTCGTAAGTGACACATGCATGGCCTGTTCACAATTAACCTCTTTCTCCCTCTCAGAATTCACAAGGGACCTGGCCCACGGGAAGCTGGATTTAGCTTTCTTCTCCTTTCTTTCAGTGAGCAGAAAATGCCTTTTGCAGAAAATACTGCCTGCTCACCATATTGGAGATCACGTGAAGCATAAATTAATGCCATGTAGCCGTCCTCGGGTTAGTTAAGTGTCCCAAGAAGTTGCTATGTGTAGAGGCTGAGAAAAATTACTAGTAAGCATGTAAACGCTAACATCAAAATACAAGAAAATAAAGATATTACTAACAACTCCTGTCAGAAGCAAAGATAAACGAGGGTGATTATTTTTGAATATTCCTAAGGGACAGATTATAAATTCTTGCTTACTTAGAGGAAGAATATTCAGGAAATGCCTGTGATACAATGCAATACAGTGATGGAAGGCTTTTTATTTTGTCTTCTCTTCCCAAAAAGAGAGACTCTCAGCTAAGGAGAAAGCACTCTTCTCCCATGAAAGTAGAATGGCTTTTAGGAAAAGAAGGAGTAAATGCTGAAAGGAGGGAAATTCATGTTAGTAGTGGCTTGACATTATTTAAAAAAATCCATGTGATTTTGTGAATTATTGTATACCTAGTATCCAACACACATTAGGCAAACAATACTTTGCTGAGTAAAGAGTGAAGTAATGAATACATCAATGATTTTTTTTTTTTTTAAAAACATAGGTGGAGAGAGAGGTCAGTGAGCAAATAGAAAAAAAAAAGTGAGATGCTCTTACATATATCCAACACAGGTTGACAGATTTGATTTTCTTTTTGGCAATGTTACTGTTCTTCATAATAGACACATAGTTGCATACACATGGCTAGTACTTGTGATCTTATTGTATTCTTCCCCTTTATGCCGAAACCCTTATTTCCACCAGTGATGGGAGTTAACTCTAGTACCTTAAGAGTGTTGGAGAAATCGGTCTTTAAGGGATAGCCTTCACGGCAGAGCCAGTGGGGAGAAGCCCTCACCCCCAAGAGTCTGTAAGGGCTATCCCTACCTCTCCATACCCCCACTGCCTGTCCAGTTACTTTCTATTGCTTCTGTCCGTCCCTCTTCCTACTTGGAACCTTTGCTCTTGGGCCTGACAGCTGTGAGAATGTGGTTCCCAACCCCCTTTGCACCACGCCATCCTCTTGACTGCACAGTTGACAGCAGGAGTACCACGTCCACACACAGCCTCACTCGCAGCCTCAGATCCTGGAATGTCAGCCCTGACTAAAAATCCTAGCCCCCTTCTGTCCTTGGACGAACGATCAGACTTGGTTCCCAGTTTCCTCAAGGGGATTTAACTTGCTCATCTCTAAGGTCATGTTCAGATATAACAGTCTATGAATTTTGATTTTTATGGTTCTAGGATCCTACCACCTTAAAAAGTAGTAACCATGAATATAAAAGGTCCATTTCAAAAGTCTGGGCTCTGTTTCATTGGCCAGGTGGATGGAGGGTGCAGAGAAACTGTGGGGTACCCCGGAAGAGGCCGGCAGGGCTGCAGCAGGTGCAGCATGCATGTGTGGGGGACTCCACCCCCGGGCTCTTGCAGAAAGGATGCACGTGAGTCTGCAACTCTTCCTGGTGGTGTGGGGTAGCAGGGGGGTAGTCGGGGCTTGTCTGTCACCTGGTCCAATCACGGAAAAGATCATCATGCTTCCGCCACATCTCCAGCCTGGTGTGGATTTCAAAATTTAAATATTTCTTCACTGGGAGGCTCAACAATTTATACACATTCTAAAATAAAACCTTTTTCTTTTAATCAAGTTTTCTTGATCGTAGATTTCTGGACAAGTTCAAAGTTCAAGCTGAAAGTTTTTCACTTGTACGGTAAGCACACTTTTGGTCTTCTTGTTTGAAAATCTCATGCTGAGGTCGAATTGGAGTCTGAAGATTTGCCCCCTTGTCTTTGCCAGATGCCAAGACCATGCTTCTATCAACCACGTGCAGAGAACTAGGAGTCTAAACACGATACCTAGGTGCACCCTGTAAGCGCGGATTAACCCCACTGAGGTCTTCAACCCTTTTCCATTTCTGTAATTCAAGGGCACTCCCATTTGCTCTAGGGCTTCACCAATCACCTCTAGGTCAGCGATTCAAGAAAGCCTTGTCCAGGGCCACCCTGCATGACCCTAATAACTCCATTTTCTCCTCGATGCTCTATCCAACAATTTTTCCTCCAACTTCCGCAACATTCTCTCAGCTATGTAACCCGTAAACTTAGAGGTGACCTTTTACTCCTTTTCTTCCTTTTTTTTTTTTTTTAAAAAAACTTTTTCTTAATGTTTATTTCTTTTTTGAGAGAGCGTGAGTAGGGGAGGGGCAGACAGAGGGAGACACAGATTCCGAAGCAGGCTCCAGGCTCCGAGCTGTTAGAACAGAACCGGATGTGGGGCTCAAACTCACAAACTGTGAGATCATGACCTGAGCTGAAGTCAGCCACTTAACTCATTGGGCTACCCAGGTGCCCCTCCTTTTCTTTCTTTTATCCAGTCGTTCGCAGACTCCGGTCTTTTCTACCTCTTTAATTCATCTGTTCATTTCACTGCAGTTACTGGGTCCCTTCTCTAGAGCACTAGGCACCACGTCCGGAACTGGGCCGATGACTGGCTCGGTTTTTATACAGCCGGCAAACAAGACAGGCAGGTTTGAAAGACCTCTCGCATCTTTGCCCCTCCGCTTTGTTTCCATCTACCTGGAGTAAATCTATGCTGCACTAATGCTGATCTTTTAATCCGTTTACCTACGGGACTGCCCGATCAGTCTTCTAAAGCACAGAGATGACCACGTCACTTCTCTTTCCTCAACACACTTTCAATGACTCCCAATTCCCTGTTGTAACGCAGCCTGCTGTAGAAAGAATGCGGAGACATGAGTCTGCAGACGGAGCGCTGGAAGAGCAGCGAACTCCAACAGAAGCCAGGTAGGCTCCTAATCCTGGCTCTGCCCAAAGCTCACTGTCTGACTTGGGATCATTTTCCGGATCTTTGTTTCCTTACCAGTAATAGGGTGAAGGAGGTGGGTATCAGGTGTGGTGAATTCTAAACACAAATTCAACTCCTGTTTTCTATTTATCATTATTGTTCTACTTTCAGAGCCCCTCCCTTCTGAGACTCAGGGGTCTTTGAACTTTGGCATATCTTCTAGCAGGTGTGAGATTTCTAAAAAAAAAATTGAAGACATTCTCTCGGGACTTCTGCTTTTTCATATGGAGTTGGAAGAGATCCTTGGTTTTACCCTGAGAAGGAGATGGTTACATAATTCTCTGCTGCCCCCTTTTCAGTGTGAAAATAGTTACCAGTGCAGCTGTTAGCTACTGCACACACAAGGCTCTTCCCAAAGTCAGCCCAAGTCCAGGTTGGAGAATTAGCATCATTAACCAAAAACGCTTAGAGGTTAAGACTTCAAACGTGAAGTTTTAACAGAAGCACATCTTCCCGTGTTAAGTGAATATTGCAGTGGGTTGGACAACGAGTACTCTCCCAGGTGGGGCTGTGGCCACGGACTGTCGTGGGCCCTTTCTGCACCGCCGCCCAGGAAGACTCCTAATGGTTCTTCCTGTTTGTAGGAGGTTTCAGCTTTACTCTGCCAAGGCCTCCTTTCTATTGCTCGACATTCAGGTGACAGCATGGGCAAATTTGGTGCCTTTGGAGCACTGATATTTAAGAGTAGCCATTTCTACACATGAAGCAAATAGGGTTGTGAATATATTTGGATTTATATTAGAACAAAATCATATGTTCCCAGAACAGACATATGCAAGCTCGTTGACTTCCATCCCCCACCCCTTCTTTGAAGGTTCTGTGACAAATTTGTTGTTGAGTTATGGTCATCACAGCTACATAAGGAACAGCAAGGGAAAATGATAGCCCATCATATATTACCATGATGTTCCCGTGTTATTCGGGGTGATTATACGGATTCCAGAGGTATATCATATTGACTACCGGCTCGAGTCTTATCCACGCTCTGCCCCCTCTGTGACCTCCACAGCTACCCGGTGTTGTCTGCTGGCTTCGTGGGGACCTTGTGCATGCCGAGAAGGGTATGGTGGGGAGATAGTGAGAGTGAGTTTTCAATCTTATCACTACATTTGTAATTATGCACTTGAATTTCACTTCGACTATAGTGATTTGTGGCTTTGGCTAGAGAGAAAAATAGTGTATTTTGTGCCTATTATGTAATTTACATAGTTTTGTGATTTCCTTATAACATTATGCCTTATAAAACCAAGTCCAAATTATGTAGAAAATAGTTAGGAATTTCTTAGCAGAATATACTTAGCTAGATAATTTTTGTGGCTATTATGTAAATATGAATAGTTTTCATGATTTTATATTTGCCCTGCATTTTTCATTAGTCTGGTTTTACAAGACAGAACTTAGTCTATCCTTGAAAAAGATTTTAATCTAGGTATGCCTGGCCTTACTCTTAGCTACTTTTCTCCCCAGATGGGGTATTACTGCTCTTTTTAGGTTGATATTTATAAATCTATTGGAATAGTACCTGGCACATGGTATTAAGTAGAATAAGTAAATACCTGTAAAAATAATTAAAAACAAAACCCTCAGCATTTGGGGGGAAAGTTCCAATCATTTTGGCATTATCAGTAACTCATGTGTGAAAACACATGAGTCATTTTAGGACTTACTTTAAAAAGATTTAAACCAGATAAAAGTCAAAATGCAGGTTTAAAAAGACATTAAATTTATTTTACACAGCAATTCATGCTTATTGTAGAAAATATATGCAAATACAGATAAAAATGACCCAGAGACAATCATCTTAATGTTTTGTACTTTTTTTCCCCCAGAACTGTTTCCCTTTCTGTATATATACTATACATATAAAAGTATTTAAAAATATAAATGTGCAGGAGATACGTTTTATGATATATTAATATGTATACATGTTTTAAATAGATTTTGAGTGGGTTCTGTATTTCTCATTCATTCAAGGGTTGGATGAATCCCTCCTATGAAGTGTTTTAAATTATTGCTGTTTTGATGAGCATGTGGCAGGTCCTAAACTCTAAGCTCTTAGTGTATTATTCTGTCTGGTCCTTGTAACAATTAAGAGGTAGCTACTTTTCCATCCACATTACAGAGAACATGGATCTGAAGATCAGACCAAGGAGTTCAGCAAGGCCACACGGCTGGGGTCGGACCTGGAATTCCAATCCACCATGCTCTCAATCACTAGACTTCCATGTTGGATAGCTCCATGGAGGAAGATAATAAATTATGTTGACAATACGAAGGTCAACATGTTCATAGAAAGCTATATACATCAGTTATCATGAGTCACAACCTATATTCAACTCATGTTCTGCCCTTGGGTCCTACTTTTGGTTCGACTAGCCAGGAGATTTCCATAGCATGAATATTGAAAGGCCTGGGTTTATCTGGTTCCCATTCTAATCAACTGGGTGTGGCACTAACACAAGCTGCTGTCCTTCTGTTGGTTTCTTTTGTTATTGTCTGTAACAAGAGGGGATGGAGCCATTTTGTTTATTCACCCAACAGGTGTTGAATGTGTTTGAAAAGACAAGTTAGGCACCTGGATAACAAAAGAAGTAAGACACCCTCTCCTCAAGGACCTCCCCTAGTAGTAGAAGAAAGGCTGCCTGGCTTCAGCCAGCTGGGTGCTTGCACAGAGGTGCCAGCGAGCACAGGGTTGGTGGGAAAAGAAGAGACACCTCCTCCAGCCCTCCTAGCTCTAAACCCCACGACTCTACAGTGACTGACCTCTACTCAGGCTGCTCTTCTCCAACCTTTTAACGGTCATTCACCTCAAGGTGAAAAATACGTGTTTACCGAAGCTTTCAAAATAAAGTCACATAAATCGTAGCTTAGCTCCCTTAAACACTATCAGAGAAAATTGTCATGACCGTGTAATGTCAGCCACTTGGCTTCTCCTTTTTGGGTAGGAGAAAAACTTGGAATGGGTTTTGGAGTCAGCTTGTTACAGAGTTAAGAAGTGACTCGGACTCTGCGAAGTTAAGAGGTCTATCATTCGTTCTCATTCCCCTGAAAAATAAAGGCAAAGTATGTAAAGATGGAATTCACTTGATACAACAATGGGTATTTGTGGCTTCTCTTGGTCAGTAATGCTGGAAAGTCTTTAGAGAAGTGGCTGCAAATAAAAGCCTCACATGTCATGTTTCTTTAAAAAAATTTTTTTTTAACGTTTTATTTATTTCTGAGAGCGAGAAAGACAGTGTGAGCAGGGGAGGGTCAGAGAGAGAGGGAGACACAGGATCTGAAACAGGCTCCAGGTTCTGAACTAGCCGTCAGCACCCGACACGGGGCTCAAACCCACGAACTGTGTGATCGTGACCTGAGCCGAAGTCGGACGCTTAACCCACTGAGCCACCCAGGCGCCCCTCACATGCGTGTTTCTTAGTAAAATATCTGTAAAGGGAAGAAGTTCAACCCTTATTTTGTTAAATTAAAAGGGAGGTTTCTAAAGAAATTTCTTTTTAAAAGAATTTATTTTTATTTAAAAGAATTTATTCTTTATAAAATAAAACCCATTTATTTTATATTTATGTGCTGTTTCGTCCTACAAAGATATCATCTATAACCTTGATTTTTAGTTAAATAGATACTAAATACTTCTTATTGGTGTAGGAAATAAAAATTTACGCACTGGATTATTAACTATTACTGCCAAAGTATTCATAACAGATTGATTTTAGGACACTTAACATCTTAGGAGTTTCCAAGTATAGGCTTCAATACCTTGACAAATAAGGTAACCAAATTTCCATTTATTTAAAACAGAATTAGTGCTGGAAAAAGTAGTATGATTAGTCCATAGCTATATCATATTCAGTGGTGAAAAGCTGAAAGCTTTTCCTTGAAGATCAGGAGAAAGACAAAGCTATCTATCCACTCTCATCACTTTTAGTCAATATAATACTAGAAATCCTAGCCACAGCAATAAAACCAGATAAGAAAAGGCATTCAAATTGGTGAGGAAGAAGTAAATCTGTCACTATTTGCAGATGATATGATACTATACATAGAAATCCCTGAAGACTTCATGAAAAATATATTAGGATAAAGGAATTAAGTAAAGTTTCAAGATACAAAATTAATACAGACCTCTGTTAAGTTTGTACCCACTAATAAATTAGCAAAAAAAAAAAAGTAATTAAGGAAACAGTCTTCTTTACCATTGTATCAAAAAGAATAAAATCCTTAGGAATACATTTAACTAAGGAGGTCAAAGACATCTACTCTGTAAACTATAAAACACTGATGAAAATGATTGAAGACGACACACACAAAAGGAAAAAGTATACCATGCTTACTGATTGGAAAAATTAGTATTGTTAAAATGTCCATACTACCCAAAGCAATGTACAGATTCAATGCAATTCCTATTGAAACTAATAGTATTTCTCACAGAACTAAAATAATGCTTAAATTTGTACGGAACCACCTGAGACCCTGAACAGCCAAAGCCATCTTGAGAAAAAACAAAACAAAAAAGCTGAAGGTATCACAATCCAGATTTCAAACTATATTACAAAGCTATGGTAATCAAAGCAGTATGGTCCTGAGACAAAAATAGACACATAAATCAATGCAACAGAATAGAGAGCCCAGAAATGAACCCATGCTTATACTGTCAGTTAATCTATGACAAAGGAAGCAAGAATATACAATGGGGAAAACACAATCTCTTCAATAAATTGTGTTGGGATAACCAGACAGCTACATGCAAAAAGAACATAACTGGACCACTTTCACACATCCTACACAAAAACAAACTCAAAATAAATTAAAGCCCTAAATGTGATACCTGAAACCATAAAACTCCTAAAAGAAGACATAGGCAGTGATGTGTTAAACATCAACCTTAGCAATACCTTTTCTGGATCTATCTTCCTGGGCAAGGGAAGCAAGAGCAAAAATAAACAATGGGACTACATCAAACTGAAAAGGCTTTTTGCACAGTGAAGGGAACCACCAATCAAACAAAAAGGCAACCTACTAAATGGGAGAAGATATTTGCAAATGTTTCTGAAAAAGGGTTAATATCTAAAAATGATAAAAACTCACACAACACCAAAAAACAATCTGATTTAAAAATGGGCAGAGGATCTGAATAGATACTTTTCCAAAGAGGACCTAGAGATGGCCAACAGATGTGTGAAAAGATGCTCCCCATCACTGATCAGGGAAATGCAAATCAAAACCACATATGACTTCACATCTATCAGAATGGCTAACATTAAAAAAAAAAAAAAAGGACACGAAGTAACAAGTGTTAAGTGTCGGTGAGGATGTGGAGAACAGGGAGCACGTGTACACTGTTGGTAGGAATATAAGTTGGGGTGACCACTCTGGCAAACAGCATGGAGGTTCTTCAAAAAGTCAAACAATAGAAATACCATATGATCCAGTAATTCTACTCGTGGGAATTACCTGAAGGAAACAAAAACACTCATTTGAAAAGATAGATGCGCCTCTATGTTAGCTGCGGCATTATTGTTAGGCGGTGGAGGAGGGTCAGTAAAGTATCCTCCAGACTAGGAAGGCACTTTAGACTGAAAAATGAAGCATGCCGCTCCACACTGTTCACCGAGTTTTAGTCCGGATAACTTACTGACAGTAGACAGTGGACGGTGGACGGTGATCCAGTTGCGTGGGGACCATTCCCCGCAGCCATTCTCCGTGCCTTTCTTCGCCCCGTCCGTACTTTAATTGTCAGGTTTTATGGAGTGACGCGCATGGTGATGAGGTCACGAGGTAGTTATCTAAGGTGGTACCATCTGTGCGTCAGAGGCTCTCTGCTAGTTATCTAAAGTAAGCCCTTCTGTGTGCCAGTGAGCTCTACTACTTATCTAAACTGGTGCCTTCTGTGCACCACTTTACGGGCCATCAGAAGAAGCCCCCCATATTCCCATCAAGGCATGTATTAACCTCCATGGGGCCTGAAACTCAGAGCCTTGAGGGAGGTGGTTGCTGGGGCGTGAACAAGATGGAGGGCCAAAGATGGAATCAGGCAGCACTCCTACAAGTATTTACAAAAACCACTGTATGGAAGCAACTTAAGTGTTCAGTGATGGATTACTGGATTAAGATGTGGTATATTTACCCATGGTCACACAGGTCACATCTCATCACATTTGACTCTGAACTGTAAAGTTCTTCAATAAACTTTTTGCACAATATCTTTCTGGTTCTGGCTTCAAGAATATTCATGCTGCAGGGGCGCCTGGGTGGCTTAGTCGGTTAGGCGTCCGACTTTCGCTTAGGTCATGATCTCGCGGTTCGTGGGTTCGAGCCCCGCGTCGGGCTCTGTGCTGACTGCCAGCTCAGAGCCTGGAGCCTGTTTCAGAGTCTGTGACTCCCTCTCTCTCTGACCCTCCCCTGCTCGCGCTGTCTCTCTCTCTCTCCTAGAAATAAATAAAACATTAAAAAAAAATTAAAAAAAAAAAAAAAAGAATATTCATGCTGCTTGTGATTATGCAGAGAAGACAAATGTTCACTTGATACTCTTTGAATGCCTTTTCCTCAGGTGCTGCATGTAGTTTAGGTTCTGACTGATAGACAGAGGGGGATGTGGGTCACAGAAAGCACCAGAATAATAGGTAGTATATAAAGACATAGAGAAACCACTCATCTTCTATTTTGGATAAAAGTGCTATTTGCAAAAACTATTGATTTTCTAGGTATTTTTATTTATTTTTATTTTTTGAGAGAAGGGAGGTTAGGAGAGAGAGAAGGGGGGAGAGAGAGAGAGAGAGAGAGAGAGAGAGAGAAAATCCTAAGCAGGCTCCATGATCAGCACGGATCCTGACACGAGGCTAGACCCTACCCCTGGGATCATGAACTGAACCAAAATCAAGCGGTGGATGCTCAGTTGAGTGAGCCACCCAGGCGCCCCTCCTCTAAGTAGTTTTAAAGGCTAAATAACCTCTTTCAGTCTTAGGTCTCTGGGTTTGGAGATTTATGCAGGAAAAGATGGTAACCCCTCCGTTAGGCTGTCCACCGCTCTTAGCCTCCCGATTTTATGGCTGAGTCTGTCCCTTAATTTTTTGCAGCTGGGGCACCTTTGCTCAGGGGAGACTTTCCTAGCGCACGCCAGTCAGAATGCTATTATTTCTGAACAATTAAAATGCAGTCCACATTTCCCCTAATTGATAAACCTCAATGATTATAATGAAAGACTTGCCAATATTTTAAAACCAGAATGGCTCCGAGCTGCTGGGTACCAGGAAGCCAATAAGAGGTGGGTGGATGGATCACCTGGCGTGGAGCCTGGCGATAAAAGAACGAAAGGGGGTGAGAGAGGTGGAGGTAGAGGTGAAAACACTTTTATTACTTGGCAATCCATCATTTTAAGGAAGAGAGAGCCCCAAAGAACAATGGGACGCTGCAGATACAGTGAATTCGGCTGAAGAAACAAATGCTACTCTGCAATGGGGTTGTCAGTCGACAGCATCTATTTATTGAACACGGCGCACAGCACTGTACTAGGCATTATGCCAAGGCTTAAGTTACAGACACTCTCAGATTCACACCCCCTCCTTCCTAGAACTTGGAGGGCAGGGGACCAGGGAAGAGAGGTCTGTTTCCTACCTTTTCTTGAGGTTCATGCTGTAGCGAATTACACATTCTACGGAAATGATTTTATGCCATGAGAGTCTTCTTCACACTAGCAACCAGTTAAGGAAAGAGGACTCTTTCCTGGATAGCACAGGAATACAGTTTCATAAACTGCAGTTATCATTTGCACAGGATGAAACAGGGATAAAATAGCACTGCTTATGCTAAGATAAGTGTCTGTTTTTTGAAGTTTCTTCAGGTCTCTTTAAATATAGGGCACTCCTTGCCCAGCCTCGAAGCCACACTTCCCCTTATTTGGAATAAGGATTCCCCTTGGCCCCCTGACTCGGTTTTTCCTCATCCACAGGAGCCACTGGCAAAAAAAAAAAAAAAAAAAAAGTAAGGAAATCAGTGAGGCTAATAAAGAATCTTGAGTAGGCACTTTAAACCGTGGTGGGGATCTTACCTACTCATGCCCGTCTGCCCATTCAATTAATTCTTCTGGCATAACTAGGTTCTCTGTGGAGGTACAGGGCAGCCCTTCAGAGTGCCAAGCCTTTTACTCACTTTCACAAAGTATTAACTTAAGGAAATCAACATGTGACTCAGGGCTATGATGCTTTGATGCTGGTGCCGAAGAGAAGGCAAGCGGGACCAGGGCAGGAGATTGTGCGAGAGAGGGTGCCCAGCTCTACCCACATCAGCCCCCCTGCTCTACACTTGCCTGTCAGATCTCCCACCTCTCAGGGCACCGGGGATCCCAACAGCTTCCCCCTGTGTCGGGAGGTGTCTACCATTGGTCTGGCTATATTGTTAGGGATGGAACTGCATCAACTACCAATTCATACATTGGACCCCTAACCCTCAGTGCCTCAGAATATGACTGCCTTTGGCGAGAGTGCCTTTAAGGTGGTGATTCAGTTAACACGAGGCCTTTAAGATGAGTCCTAATCCAATCTGACTGGTGTCCTCAAAAGAAGAGAAAGTCACAGGAAGACACACCAGGAAGGCTAGTGCACAAGGGAAAGGTAATGTGAGGACACAGACAGAAAGGGGCCATCTGTAAGCCAAGCCGAGAGGCTTCAGGAGAAACCAATGTGGCTGACATCTTGATCTTGGACTTCCAGGCTCCAGAACTGTAAGAAAATAACTTCCTGTTGCATAAGCCACCTACTCCGTGGCGTTTTGTTAGAACAGCTCTAGCAAACTAACACCTACGTGATGCGGCCCTGGACCAAAAAGACTCATTTCTCTGAAGTATATATTGAGTCCATCCAGTTATCTAGAGCTCCTGCTATCTGAGTTCTCCCCAAGGGCCAGGGACTGTGCCAAGTACTTTCTCTGCATTATCTCATTTAACCGTTAAACCAAATCCTCTAAAAACCCTTTGGAAGTCAGACTTCTCTTTTAAAAAAAATTTTTTTTTAATGTTTTATTTATTTTTAGGAGAGAGAGAGAGACAGACAGCATGAGCAGGGGAGGGTCAGAGAGAGAGGGAGTCACAGGCTGAAACAGGCTCCAGGCTCTGAGCTGGCAGTCAGCACAGAGCCCGACGTGGGGCTCGAACCCACGAACTGCGAGATCATGACCCAAGCGAAAGTCGGACGCTTAACCGACTAAGCCACCCAGGCGCCCCATGGAAGTCAGACTTCTCTAAGAAACTCAATATTGTAAGAAGATCTTTTAAAGGAAAGTTAAGAATAATTTATCCATCTTATAATGTGTTATATTGTGTCACTTTTCAAGATAGTGCCAATCTAAGGACTGCTAACAATTTAGTTTACCAAAAATCATTACACCAAATAACATCTTTGGTAGTAGCTTTTAGTTAGGAACAAGTTTTCAATGTCATCTTGGGGGAAAAAACAGAGTAGAAAACATATCTATTAACAAGAATTAATTGCTACAGGGGCGCCTGGGTGACTCAGTTAGTTGAGCATCTGACTTTGGCTCGGGTCATGACCACACGGTTTGTGGGTTCGAGCCCCGCATCTGGCTCTGTGCTGACAGCTCAGAGCCTGGAGCCTGTCTTCAGATTCTGTGTCTCCCTCTTTCTCTGACCCTCCCCTGCTCATGCTGTCTCTCTCTCTCTCTCTCTCTCTCAAAAATAAATAAAAACATTAAAAAATTTAAAAAAAGAATTAATTGCTACAAATTACCTGCAAAGGGAAAAATGTCAGGTTGATAAAACAAATATTCTTGACCCATGAATTTACAACTATATAATAAGTTAGTGCCTGGCTTATTTCTTAAAGATCTGGTACATTTCTTGTTCTTTTCTCCTATTATATGTACATACATTTCCAAGCAGAAAAGATATGTGCCCCATCTCAGTCCTCGGTATCTACTTAAAAACTTTTTACGCATAGCAATTGTACCATTTTGTTATTATCACCAGAGCTCATTTCTCATGGAGAAAAATTATCATCAGTTTAAAAGAATATTCCTTTAATCACCCGTTCTGATTGTCAGTAGTACCATTCTGTAGATAGTTTTTAGCTGACTAACAAATCTTTTATTTTATTGGCTGTCTCATTTTGCTCTCTTTCATATTTCACATTTATGGTCTATTCAGACATTCTCCTGTTTTGTTAAGTAGGAATCTGTGTGGTCTTTGATGTAAGACATAATTTATTCGACAAGGAAATATGAGCCTGTGCCCTGAATCTACATTTAACTGATGGATTGAGAAATTTAAAAATTGCAACAAGATAGACTCTCCCCCAGATTGCCATACTACTAGCATTTTGCTAATCTATTTGGCAGTGAATTTACATATCTGTGTCTATATCTGAATATGCAGAGATTCACAGGCATGCTACTGTACCCACGTCTTTTTGTGAACAGAAAAAGGGGTCTTATTTTATTGGTCATTGATGATTCTTACAGAAAATTCTTTCTTTTTTCTTACAGAAAATTCTTAAAGAAGTTCTTTCTGAAATTAAAATCAAGATATTTATTTTATTTTCTCTTTATATAGATAGTTAGAGCTTTATAAAGTGAGCCATAATGTCTTCAACTCTGTGCTGCTCATTCCTCAGTCTAGTAAATGGAAGTTGTGTTAGCATTTTAAGATTTATATGTTTCATACATTCTCCCAAGTCTGTGTCCCAGTTCCGGTAATTGGAAACTTACTTGCAGCTCATTCCCTCCGCTCAAACTGCTTGTCAATTAACCTTTGCAAAATGAAAGTTTTAAAAAATACGACTTTCATATTTCAATCATGTTCATTTTCAATCATCTCAAAATGTAGAAATTAAATAACACTCGGGGGTCTGCAATGCTTTTTACATATCATTTAAGGTTTGAAACATCTCTTTGGTGTTCAAATATGACTACTATTTATATGCGATGGATAAAATTAAGTAGTTAAAATTACTTGTGCTGGGTATCCCCTGCCTTGTTTATAGGCATGAACAAAATACTAAGTATGCTGAAAGCATTTTTCATAAATGTGCACCATTTCCATTGATGTTTTTCACCGCTGTCTGTGACATACTCATACGAGGCCATACTAAGCATTGGGAAAGAAAACAAGGGCCCTACTGTAATATCTGAAATCTACATTTTGGTGAACTTACATGAAATTGTTGCCCATCCCGAAGGGCTGACCATATGAGGGAGAAAAATCTAAGAACTTCTAAGAATAACAAGAGTGAAAAACAGGAAAAAGCCAAATGCTAAAGGTGAAAAAGATGGGAAAGTGCAGTCATTGGTAGGTTGAAAACAGGTAATGAGACTGTTTAAGGAGAGGTTGGGATGACTATCTCCGAGCTGAGAGGGGTGGGGGAGGAGAGGTCCATGTTTGTTAGAGTTTCCTGTAATTCAAGGTAATGTGGTTTTTCAAATAGGTATCAGACCCTGGTTTTCTCTCTTTATCAGCACCCCTAATCCCCTACCTGCCTCTACTGCACTGTCGCCATCGTGGGTTGCCAACGACCCTAATATTCATCCCTGAGGAGAATAGTGAAAATATGGACTTCCGCCAGGGTTGAGGACGATCCTACATACTCTGGGGAACATCTTGATATACGTTTTATGTTATTTACCTGCCTTCTGCCTTCCTAGATCTCAGAATCCCTTAGAAACAAAAGTTCTCATTACTAGAGTGTACTCTCCTCCAGTTAGAGGATCTACCCTACTGTATTTAAACCCTGTTTGATAACCATTCATACTTTGGGAAAATTTCCACATTACCTAATCTTCTCTTTGTCTTAGAGCTAATTTACTCCTCAACTTGCTAGGAGAGAAAGAATGTAGCACATACAGGTAGCCTCTTCCTCTTTTGCCTTTTTCATGTTTCCTGCTATTTTATTTATCTTATTTTATTTTATTTTATTTTTTAAAGCTGCTTTTAAAATATATATACATATATTTTGAAGTAAGCTCTATACCCAGTGTGGGGCTTGAAGTCACCATCAAGAGTTGCATGCTCTACTGACCAAGCCAGCCAAATGCCCCAGGCCACTTTTTTGTATTCATCACTGAATGTTACCAGAACTAAAATCCAGTAATTATGTCTTACTCCAACAACATATGGGTTTTTAGAGTTCTAACTGAACTGGATATGAATCCAGGAACTACTACTGACTCAGTGACTTTGGGCAGGTTCAGTTCTCCGCTTTGAGTCTAATTTCCTCATTTGTAAAACTCACTTTGCAGAATTATGCAAGCAGAAATAAAACACTTAGCATACACTTGAAGCAAAGTGGATGCTAATTAAGTGCTATTTTCTCTCCCTTTCTTCCTTTCCATCGTCTTTCCTTCCTACCCTCCTTCCTTCCTTCTTTCTTTCTCTTTCTTCTTCCTTCTTTCCTTTCTTCCTTCCTTTTTTCTTTCTTTTTAATTTTTAAATATTATTCAATTTTATTTGTTTTGAAGTTTATTTGTTGAGAGAGAGAGAGAGAGAATGCATGCATGCTAGCAGGGTAGAGGCAAATAGAGACAGAGAGAGAGAATCCCAAACTGGATTTCGCAACTGTGACATCATGACCTGAGCCAAAATCCAGAGTCAGATGCTTAACTGACTGAACCACCCAGGTGCCCCTAAATTTTGTCATTAAAAAAATTTTTTTTAACTTTAACTTTTAATTTTTACATTTAATTTTTAAATTATCTTTAATTTTATCTTAAGTGCTTTTTTCTTAAAAGTAGTATAGGACAGGGGTTAAGGACAGACATAGACTCTGAAGGCAGACAGTCCAGGCTCATAGTTCCGGCTCTGTCATTTATGTGCTATGTGACATGAGCAAGTGACCTAACCTCTTGGTGTGATAATAATAATTGACTTCCTAGGGTTTTTGTAAGGATAAAGTGAGTTAATATCTATAAAGTGCTCAGAACAGTATCTGACATCTGGTAAGCATTACTTAAGTATGAAGTATTTTATTATTTTCCTCTTCTTTCTCTAAGATGTGACCCTGATTTCATGAGTGTAATCATAGTGAAAGAGGACCTCAACTACTGCCATGCTGAGCCCAGTGACTACGTTCTTCTTTCCAGCTTATCTATTAACTCAGGCAAAAGACCCTGCAACCAAATCATCTTGAGATGGGAGCCAAAGTGCCCCCTCCAGCAATAAGGACTGGAGCGCCTGGCTGGCTCAGTCGGTGGTGTGAGACTCTTAATCTTGTGCTGGTAAGATCAAGCTCCACCTTGGGTGTGGACATGACTTAAAAATAAAACCTTCTGGGGGAAAAAAAAAAAAAAAGGACTGTCCTGACACCAGCAAGACCCTGTGTGATTGACCTCAAGACATTGACCGAGCTGGCCTTTACTGCCTACCTGCATGTGGCCACGCATCTATGTCCCACATTTTCCTTCTATAAACCCAGAAGAATTTTCAGCACTTTGGAGACAGTCTTTGAGACGCTAGTGAGCTGTCTTCCTGGTGTCGGTCTTGCTAAAATAAATTCCTTTCTTGTTTCATCTCCACTCATCTCTCTGCCTTTTAGTTTTGTCAGCAGCAAGTGGCCGAATTTGATTTGTTGGGATCTCCGGAGCCAGGTGCTCTTACACCTCTGTGCCTCAGTTACTGTGGTTTTTCAATGGCTGGAACCACCATTGGGCCAGAGGCCTGTTGGTCAAAAACAGCCCTCCTTGGCTGATCTTTCAAGTGGTGCTCTGATGATTGCACTTTAACTTTTCCTGAGAGAAGAAAACCACGGAGATTGGAGAGGAAGAAAATTTTCTCTGTCCAAGACTCTTCTATCCGGATTCGGAATTACATTTACATGAGATAGACTGACAGGAGAAAATAAAATTTAATTTCATGTGTACGGGAAATCCATACAGAAATGGATCTCCAGAGATAGGCCAAGTGAGGTATATATATCATCCTGAACTAAGGACAGAGGTAGGGGTCTGGGGATATAAAGGGGAGGGAGGCCATTAACAGGAAGGTGAGAGGAGGCGTTTGGAAAACAAAGGCTTCTGAGGTAAAATGAAATCTCTTCTAAGAGCTCTCTTCTTGGTACAGGCTCTTTTCTAATGTGTGTTTATGCAGGTGAGGGGGAAGTAAAGAGCTTTTCCTAAATCTGCTGGGTTTTGATTGCTTTCAACTCAAAATAATCCTCTGACCAAAGGGACCCATCTTGGGGCAGCCTTCCCTTGGCCCCTACAGAGGTCGCACTCTATTCGGAGCTTTGAGCTCCGAAGTAGAGAGATGGCGGCCCTGTAGGACACGGGGTGAATTGGCTGGCTATAGTTCACAATCATTTCTGCTCAGATGGGAATCCAGGAAACCAGGCTGAGGTTGAAGAAAGAGAAGCTCACGAGCAAACCTCTGAGCATCGAATTCTATATCTTATCAGCACTCAGAAGTGTGAAAGGAGAGTTGGCTAGTTATTTCAGCAATGAAATAAGCAATAGTTCATCTCATTTATTTGGAGGCTGGAACTGAGAGCCAAATGAAATCCAAGTCAAGTGGAAACTCAACTGAGAAAAAAAATTCAAGGTCCATTTTCTTTTTCCATAAATAAGAGAAGAGACCTTTAAAATTGTTAACAGTGAGGCCTATATTCAGCTTGAAGTGACTGACATGAAGTTATGGGAATTCACCAGTCAATCTCTGGGGCTGGTAGTATATAAATTACACACACTTTTACGAATACAAATTAAAGATAAAGTAAACATAATGTATAGAGCACAGAGCTTTGGAATTCTAACTTGCTGTTCTCATTATATCTTGCCTGAGTATCAGTGTGATTAAAGCACTCGAGTTTTCTTTTATCTTTTCTTTTATCTTTTCATCTTTCATCGGTAGCCTCTTATAATTTTTATTCATTGCTATAACAAAGGCAATGCCTTTACTTCCTAAAACCAGTATCTTTTTTGCTTCGGTCTTACTTTAGACCTAGTTTTTGGTTCATGATGAATTGCTGAATGGTTGATTTCCTCACAGCCCAGTTTGCTAACCTTTCTTGACAGCTTCTGGATTGCTCTACCTAGTAATTTGCTCCATGATAATGGCTACTGTGAGATGTCTCCTAACTATTTCCTTTATTTTTAACAAGGATTCTTAACACCCTCTGTAGGTGACACTATGCAATTACAGATATAAAGTGTCCCCCAGGGGATGGCCGCTCACAGATGCCACCAGGATTTTTGTAGCGCGACTGTTAAATGTAATGAAAACAAAGAATCAGATTCTCCAAACATCCAGCTCAAATAAAATTTTAATTAAAAGTTATGAAGGCATTTTATTGATTAACAATCTTAGTAATTAAAGAGTGTGGTTGACATTTTTTTTCTAGTTGGATTTGTTCTTCCTTTGAGATCTCTAATTGTTGTATGGTTTTACATTTATTGATAACTCTGTTTGATGAATGCAGATGCCACCTTTTACAGCCGTCGTTGACACAGTAATCATATTGTGAGAAACACCAGGCTTATGTAGTAACAGCTGTTGCAGCTATCCATGCTGACATCCATCGGGGAAATGTGTTTGCTGCTATCATGGGTACACGATAAATGGAAGGTGCAATAAAGCACAAGCTAACATTTTGAATATCCTTACAACTCTAGGAACTTTATTGCATATTACAAGCACTTTGATCTCTGTCCAGTACTTAAGTCTTAATTATCAGACTAATTGCACAGACTATGTTCATTTTCAGTGGTAATCCTTTTGTGATTAGCTTCTGTGTTCAATAACTGACTTATCCTTTAATTAAAAGGACTATTAACCTTAAGGCTGATGCTGTGTCTTGGGATTAACCCATACAGAGTTAATGTTTAATATCATTGTAAAAGCTTTTGCTGAAAGGTGTAGCGTAAAAATGTGTAGAGGGAAAGCCATGAAATGTATCTCACTTTTCTGATGTGCAGAAAAGCTCTGCTAAAGGTGAGGGTTTTAATGAAGATTCCTTATAGACTAAATTTCCTAAGGGCCTACCTAACTGTACAGCCACTGGATTAACCATTTGAACCCTGTGCTCATTTACAGGAGGAGAGTGCTTGCTTTAGAACAAGATAGAGTTTTATCTCGATTTTCAAAATCATTATATGTGTACGTGATCAGGGTACTTAGCTGCCAGTGGTCCAGAATAGAGAATTCCTTCTCTCTCTTTTTTTTTTTTTAACTCCTACAGCTAAAAGCTTTTTTTCCCCTTTGTTATTGATTTCTATGGAAAGGTTTGCAGCAGCTTGAAAATAGACATAACAGTGGCACATTTATCCAAGTCCTGAGCAGTTCGCGGTCAAAGTGGGTAAAAGTTCACCGGTAACCAGTGAAACAATGAAGGAGCAGGTGCAGGGAGAATCAGTACCACGTTGTGGAAAGCTTGCCAAAAAGCCAGATGTGGCTGCTGGAAGTACTCTATTTCTTCCTCACTTTGGCATCTGGGTTCTGCAGTCAATATTTCCCCCCAGCGTGTCCCATGGCACGGAGTCTATTGCTGCACCCGTCACTTAGGATGAGGAAGAGGAATGGTCTCTCTCATCCCCCCCTCTCTTGCTCATATCCTTGCCTCCCAGAGGAAGGGGTCCATCATGGATTCCTTTCCCTGATGTGTCTTCATATGTAAAACGCACGCTGCTGGGACTAAGGAGCTGTGGGAGCGCCTCCATTCTTAGGCTCCTGGGCCTGCAGGCACCCAGTAAATTTTGTTCCATCTCATCTTCCAGGCTTGGCTTCTTTCTTCTATTAGGAATGTGAAGAGCAGCCAGATAAGAACTTTTCTTCAACGGTGCATGTTTTTCAGGAAGTTGGCAATAACACAAACTATTTACCAAATGGGCAGTGCCATCTGCGGGAGGATTGTGTGGCGAACAAGAGGGAGAGATCCCAGACCCCTGAAGCTCAGAGTCTAGCTAGTGGGATGGTGACTCCGTCAAGCCCGCCATTCTCACTGCTGGTAGCATAGCAAGGGGACTGACTCTGCCCTGAAGAGATTGTATCCTTTCTAGGTTTAGAGTTTCCTAAGTAGTTTGTTCTTTGTCATGAATGAGGCGTCTGCATATGCTGAGTGGGGCTGGTCAGATCGGAGCAATGTTAGTGAGGAGGGGGCCGCCTCTGTCGGCGCTGGAGCACATGGATGCCAGCACAGTCCCAGCTCCGTAGAGCACCAGCTGCGTGACTGTAAACAAGTTACTTCCCTTTATGGAACTTGGTTTCCTCAACTGTAAAACGGGGATAATAAATAGCGGTGTGTGTGTATGGGGGGGGGGGTGGACGTACGAGATGGCATACATAAAGCATTTAGCACCATACCTGGTGAAGAGTGTTTCATAAATGGTGGTTACAGTTTTCCAGATTTAAGTTTCTTTTGAGAGACCTTCTGGTAGCTAAGAAATTGGAGGGAGGAATATGTTACGTACAGTGATTATGATGATAATAATTTCTTATAATTCTGGCATGTGGTCGCTTCTTTGGTCCTTATAAAAGCACCGTGAAGGCTACTTTTCTGATGATGATACCGAAGCTTAAGGCTGGTGTGTGACTTGCTCAGGCTTCCATGTTATACAGGAGGGACTTAAAAATCAAACCAGACTCTCCAAGCCCAGCACCCTGAGGCTACCCATTCTAACAGAGTGGAGGGAGAGGGAGCCACATGAATTAGGAGCCTTCATTCTTTTTCCAGTTTTCCTGCCAAGTCACAGCTCAGTCATTTACTGCCTTTTCCCTCACGGCATTAAGCTTTTTGTAGAGTATTTTAAATGTGTCTATTAGTTATATGTCCGATATAGACCATCCATGGTAATTTCTCATAATTAAAGGATGCATTTATATTTGCAAAATTCAAACATCCACCTTACTGCCAATACACATTTTAAAATATATTCCCAGGGGCACCTGGGTGGCTCAGTCAGTTAAGCATCCGACTTCGGCTCAGGTCATGATCTCACAGTTCATGGGTTCGAGCCCCTTGTTGGGCTCCGTGCTGACAGCCAGCTCAGAGCCTGGAGTCTGTTTTGCATTCTGTGTCTCCCTCTCTTTCTGACCCTCCCCTGCTCACATGGTCTCTCTCTCTCTCTCAGAAATAAATAAAACATTAAAAAATTTTAAAAAATATATTTCCAGAGAGCTTCCAAAGTGAATCTGTGGTTAGTAGAAAAATTCTAATTAAGCAAGTCTGCCTTAGCTATGTGAGGTTACTTTATGTCAATTATGATTTATCAAATCTCAAATGCGTTGGAAGGAAGAGACAAAAGAAAAATCATAATATTACAATTAATGCTGAAATAGAGCTAGGGCGCCATTATCCATCTTCTGTCGTTAAAAGAGCACGTGTGAAGGAGGATCGGCACATTGTTTGTAAAAGGAAATGCAGGAGCATGGTGCTGACTGGAACTGGACATGTCTAAGACAATATTCTAGGATAACTTACTGGAACTAATCATTTTGCGGTTGGGGGTGAGAGGATGGAGGATGTGACACATGTACACAGGAAGATGGCTGGTAGTTTTAGGGATATATTCTACAGGCGAAATATGTGTGTATACACTTCAATTTCTGCCTATTATCTTAACTATAGATGAAGATACCCTCTCTATATTTTTTAAATGTTGCAGTTTCCATAGTAAGCAACCTAACTCAAACAGGACAGGAAAGAAGACACAATTAGCCTCTTTAATTATAAAAAAACAAAACCTGTCTAAAAATGACAATTAAATATAAGAGACTATTAAATAATGGGTTAGACTTTGTGTGTTGTCCAAAGAATTTTTTGTGTCCGGAGGCAAATGTTTTTGATTTATAAGTTCTTAGTGTTCAAATGCCACGTGTTACTTAAGTGGCATAATTGAGGAATTTCAATTTGTTGGGATATAAACTGCTATCACAGTGCTCTGGACTCTAATCACTACCATCATGGGCTTTATCTTTCTATTTCCTGCAGAGCGAGCTGCCTTGATAGTAGCTCCCACTGATTCTCAACCTTCTCAGTCACTTTTAATTACTAAAAGAGTCTCCATTTGGTTATTAAAATTTAGTCCCTTTTATTTAAAAACTTTAATCTCTTATTTGATCTAAAGCATTCATCTTCCCTCAGTACAGATTAGCCTGGGGACTCCAGCAGCTTGAAGTGTGTGTGTGTGTGTGTGTGTGTGTGTGTGTGTGTGTGTGTGTTGCACAATTTGCTCCTTCATACACCTCTTTCTCTTCTCTGTGTTTACTGGTGCAGGGGCAAGAAGGACAAGAGAATAAAGCCATTTCCTTGTAACTCCAGTGCTCAGAATCTTTGAGTTGTAGTTGCTGTTCCCCTCCACGCACATCTCAAGACTGAGCCCGTCCCTTCCACTGCTTCTTTCCCTTTCTCGGGTTGACCAGCCATCCAGATGCTGGGCCTGTTGTGCAGGTGGCATGGGATGCTCTGATGAGTTCTTTGGAAAGCTGGACAGATACCTGCTCCTACAGAGTCCTCTGTCAAGAATTAGAAAGCCCTCTGACTCTTGGGCTCCTGCTCTCTCTCTTGGCCTTCATCTCAGGCTGTTCACCCAGTGATGGCCCTCAGGGGTGGTGCTAGAAGGGGGCCTTTGAAGACTATCCCTTCTACCTTTTCAGCACAGTGTCCAGTGCCCTTGAGAACCTCCCTAATTACTGACTGGCAGCGACAGGGTGGTCCACGCCCTAACTTTCTCCTGCCTCAGGATATACAATCACCACCCTGAAAGGGGCTTTGATTCTTTGTAGTAAAGAATAATATTAGAGACTGAAGTCAGAGTACTCCAGGGTATATGTAAGGTTGAGTTGGTGACCGGCAAAAATACTGCTGCTTCTCTTGGACACTTTTAGTGGTAGAGCTGGAAAAATGTTTCTCTTTAAGATCATGTGTTATATTATTTTTTCAAGGTAATTCAACCATGTTTTAAAATTTTGTTTTAACATAAATACTATGAATTATTTTCTCAAGGTAATTCAACATGCTTTAAAATTTTGTTTTAACATAAATATCATACATTTATTTCCTCTATCACATCCTTACTTAAAAATCTCACCTTTCAAATAAACTGTAATTTTGTTCATCTTTTTAAAGGAATTTTAATAGTCTCCATACTCATCATTCTGTAATCAATTTATTGACATGATGGAGGATATTTTAAAAATTTTTATAGGAGACAATACTAGGATAACATCAATGGAATAAATACACAATATATGATTCATGTATAAATATATAATAAGTATTTTATGACAAACTATTTATTTGTAGATTTATTTAATCAGACTCAAGTGGCAAACAATGAGATGATCAGGAGAGTTCTGATGAACTCACTTGATCCTTAAATAAAGATTTCTTATCGTTTCAGACATAAATGAGGAAGAATTGTATTGAAAGCTCACTTTATTTTGGTTGGTGGGTGATGAACAGAACGGAGGCCCTAATTCTTGACTCTTCGTCCCTCCTCTGTATTCCGACGGCATTAACAGAGCCCCACAAGTAGAAGAATTTCAAATGGTCATCATCACAGTTAACTTTTGGCTATTTCAGTGGCGAGACAAAATTAGATCTTAACGCACACTACCTCACAGCAAGGTAGCCTAGTTATTTCTGTTTTCAGAATGTTTTTTGGTTTTTACATTTCTGTCACCATCACCTGACTTCAGGCAGTTGTTAAACTTTAGCCTCAGTTGCTGCACTAGTTTAATAAACAAATGCACCAATTCTGTTTTTGACGATGCCTAGTTAAATTCACCCATCTGCTGAGGACTTTGATCAAGTTGCAACAAATATATTCATTTTTAGGATTTCTAAATTTTTGAGAAATATTCCTGTGCTTGAATGATAGCTTCTTGTTCTTATTTTATAATGTCCCATTGTTCTAAAATAAAACATTTCTGAAGATCTTGTGTCCCTTTAAATTGGTTCTTCATTTCCATTTCCAAAATAAAAGTGAATTCTTTTGTGCTTTGAGCTTGTTGACTGTTGAGGATGTGGTAAAGTTTCCTTCTGCGCTTTGAACGTTTCATTTGCAAACCTCTTTTGGGTGGAAATTTCTGGATTTTATTTGTGTCTGTTTTCTTCCCGAGCTCATCCTTTCTTGTTAAATGATTTTGAAACTGTCTTCTGGAGACAGTCCAGAACCAGGTCTAACGTTGTATAAGCAGTTTACCCATGTTGCTCTGAGGAGATCTTGCCCGTCCAGTCCCAGGGCTTCACACCCCTTCAGGAGTTTAGTTTGCATCCTGTTTCTCAACCATGGAGATATTTATCTTGATCTTGAGTGTAACAATGTTAAAGAGTTACTCTTCTTATCTGTTGTTATTTTATATTTTGAGATCATAGTGGTAGTGGTCGTGAGGTGGGGCTGAGGGGTGTTTGTGGGAACGATTTCATCTTCTCAGCCAGAAATCTCTAAACTTAAATTCAGGATTAGCATCCCTGCCTCCATTCCTCTCTCCATTTTCTTTTCTTTTCTTTTTTTTTTTTTAATGTTTTATTTATTTTTAGGAGAGAGAGAGAGACAGCATGAGCAGGGGAGGGTCAGAGAGAGAGGGAGTCACAGACTGAAACAGGCTCCAGGCTCTGAGCTGGCAGCACAGAGCCCGACGCGGGGCTCGAACCCACGAACCGCGAGATCATGACCCAAGCGAAAGTCGGACGCTTAACCGACTAAGCCACCCAGGCCCCCCTCCTGTCTCCATTTTCATTCATATTTTATGCTACTGCAAAATTTAAATTATTGAGGCATCAACTTTGATCTCTGCATCACACTTATTAAAAAAATTTTTGGGGGGGGCGCCTGGGTGGCTTGGTCGGTTGAGCATCCAACTTCAGCTCAGGTCTTGATCTCACAGTTCGTGGGTTTGAGCCCCGCGTCGGGTTCTGTGCTGACAGCTCAGAGCCTGGAGCCTGCTTCGGATTCTGTGTCTCCCTCTTTCTCTGACCCTCCCCTGCTCATGCTCTCTCTCTCTCTGTCTCTCTCTCTCTCTCAGAAATAAATAAAACATTAAATATTTTTGAGAGAGAGAGAGAGAGAGAGAGAGAGAGAGAACACAAGTAAGAGAAGGGCAGAGAGAGAGGGAGACACAGAATCCAAACCAGGCTCCAGCCTCTGAGCTGTCAGCACAGAACCTCCCATGCGGTGCTCAAACCCACAAACTGGGGGATCATGACCTGAGCTAAAGTCAGACACTTAACTGACTGAGCCACGCAGGCGCCCCTCTGCATCACACTTCTTAAAAACTCTTAATGGGTCTCTACCAGCTGTCAATAAAAAAATGCTCTAATGTTTCACAATTACATACAACATTGACTTTTGGTTTAAAATTGCAAAACTATCCTTAAATTTCATATTTTTTTTATTAGAATAACTTTCACAGACTAATTTTTTCCCATGTAAAAGCCAGGATCTTTACCAAAATGAGTTAATACCAAGGAAAGACAAAGGTTTTGTTTTTGATTTTTGCCAGTATACTTTTCAATGAGATTTGATTATTCTTTCCACCCTAATGCATTAGACAGTAATACATATTAATAATAGTAATAATAATAATGTATTGTGCTATATAGAAAGATGATTATGTCTACCATGGCTTATTTGGCATCTCTCTTGATTTACTTTCTACTATTAGGGATGTGTGATACTTCACAATGGGGGCTGTCCTTCAGGTTTCTGATGTGCTCCTTATCCAGGGCCCTCTTATCTTATTATTAAGATAGTTGAGATACTGAATTTGTATTCAAAGGTTGATGGGTAAGCAGAGAATCAGGTAAAGGCTGGATTATGGCCAAGCCTAGGAGGAAATAATCGGTCTCTGTAGCCTCCCTTGCTAATCCCACAGTGAGCACAAGTTTGAAAACCCACTAGACATTTGTTAAGGGCTCAACGGATGGTCTGTTCTCATTTGTAAGTCTGGTGCACACGGAGTGGGATTGAAACAGTTCAACAGCGAAACCCATGTGGCTGCAGCCAGACGGATGGTGAATTGTGTGACACAGGAAGTGTCACAGTGGGGGAGACTTTTTCTGGTTGTACATAGCCTGGTACAAAAACCCAGTGCAGTCCATAGAATCCCCATCACCACTGGAACGCAGAAGAGAGTTGATGGCATGCAGACAGGGAATGTGGAGAGAAGGGATAAGAGGAGGCAAACATTATGGGCAGTGACCTACAGAGAAAGAGAACTTGCTGGAGTTTTAGCTTGTGTGCATGTATCCGGTGCAAAGCAGAAACAGCAGTAGCAAGAACTGCATATTAGATAGCTCCCTTCTCTCTTGCTAATATTCTCTGTGTTCGTGCCTCCATGTCCTTTTTCAAACTGTGCTTTGTGAACCCACAGTGTGGCTCTGTCTGACCGTGTGTCATCTCTGCTCTTATATCCCAGACAGCTGTATTCATGTAGTTGCCTGAAGTGGTGTCACCATAAGTGTACGATTTCCCACATGACTAGGCTCCTTTGAAACATGAGGCAATATTTGCATCCTCTGAGATCCACTCTCTCAATGCTCACAGCATGGATAACTCCTCTCCTATCGCTCTGTGGTTTTATCAGTCATATTTACTTGCCTAGAGCTGCTCATGATGGGGGAGCCCTTCACCCTTCCAAGGCTAATCCCTGGTTTTTGCTTTTGTTTCTTTTTAAAATCTCCCTTTGTTCCTTTTTAAATCTCTATCTATCCATCATCTATCATCTATCTGTCTGTCTGTCTCTATCTATCTGTCTGTCTATCACCTCTCTCTGTCTCATCTATCTGTCAATTATTTCTAAAAGGACCCCCCGACTGGCATCTTCCCCACAGACTATAAACATCCTTAGGTCTTTAATCTGAAAAACAGAAACAGCAAAAACCTCCCCTCTGCTTTCTCCTCCTCTTCTCTTTCTAACCTCTCTGCCTGTTGCAACTGGCTTTTACTTTCATTATTTCCTTGAATTTTTCAATAATTTCCATTTTTCCAAAGTCAGTGGAATTTTTTAAAAAGTTTATTTTGAGAGAGGGAGAGAGAGTGTGCAAGTGGGGGAGGAACAGAGAGAGAGAGAGAGACAGAGAGAGAGAGAGAGAGAGAGAATCCTAAGCAGGCTCCAGGCTGTCAGTGCAGAGCCCCACACAGGGCTCGATCCCAGAAAATGTGAAATCATGACCTGAGCAGAAATTAAAAGTTGGATGCTTAACCAGCTGAGCCACCCAGAAGCTCCGGAACTTTTTCTTTTTATTCTTCTTATTTGACTCATGGAAACGTAAGACTGTGATCATCCATTTTTGAACTCTCTCTTTCTCTCTCTCTCTTTTTTTTTTTTTTTACAGAGGGAGGAACAGAAAGGGCAGTGTTGGTGGCGATGGGGTAGCTGAGGCCTGATTTCAGTGCCTATTGATACATATTTCCTAACCGTTTTGGGCCTGATACTTTTTCCCCAGGAAGTTATAAACCCATTCTGGATGACGCTGGGGGTTCCCCCAACACTAGTCTCTCATCCCGTTTCAGCCTCCTTTGGAAGACTGCTTTTCCCTGGCTGGCTCCTTAAACGTGGTACCCCTAGAGGTTTGCCTTTGGGCTTGTTTTGTCTTTACATGTCCCCCTCCCCGCCGCCCCCCAGGCCTCCTTCACTGGTAATGGCTCCAGCATTAACCATGTGCTGTCAGCTTCCAAGTCTGTCCCTCCACCTCGAATCTCTATTGAACTCTAGGCCCAAATATTTAACTGATTGTTGGAGCTCTCCACCCCGAAGGCCCCTGAAACTCAGTAAGCTCTAACCTTCTCTCCCTCTCCTGTGTGTCTAGTCAGTAATCTTGGCCAGAGACTTGGGGATGGTTCTCAACTTTTCTCCTTCTCACTCTCTCTAACTTCTCCCCACAGTGAGAATCTGGCCAGACGCCATGCTTTTTCCTAGCACTGAGTTACCACCAGCTCAGTTCAGGCCTTTGTCACTGAGTGTCTGACAAGTCCCCAGAGAAAGAGCTTTGTGTATAGTATTTATTATTTTAATTATGAATATAGATTATAAATATTATGACCACATTAATTACATATATTGCTTTAAAGACCTATCGTACCACATTTCCTCAGGGATTTTGATTAGCACAATGATTACTGGAACATATCATAAGGAAGGCTCTTAACTAAGGAGATTTATGGCCAGATTTTGATTATCTTGATTGGGAGGCCAAGGAAAACACAGGGATGGGAATAGTGAAATAACCTTAAAGCCTCACATTAGGCAACAGCTTCAATCCTCTTTATCTCTGAATATTTTATCAGCATAGACGACATCTGAGGAGGCTGCTATTGGCTTGAATTTCTGCTTCTCGAATGTTCCATACCAGATGAGGAGAGAAGCAGCTAAGTGACCACATCTCCCAGTCAAGGTGAGAAGAAGAAGCAAAACACCCAAATAATTCACAAACGAGATACAAGTAGGCGTGTTCCAGTGAGAGGGAACTCAAGACCGGAGACTAAGCCACCGTAGTGCCCTTATCCCACTTAATGCCAATCTTCCCGGGTGGCTCGGTGATGACTGAGTTTCCGGGCTACGGTTCTGAGATTTTAAACTCCTTGTTGGTAGTAGCTTTCCCTGTTCCTCTTTCTATTTTGGTTATTTGTCCCATGAGGGGAGAGACTGTCCCAAGAGCTTAGAATTGTGCCATAATGTCAGGAGCCCCAGGCGAGACGAGAAAAGTTTGGTCAGAACAGGAAATCGCATCTATTATGGGACAAGGGCCAGCCACGGCGATAGGCAAATTGAATAAGACACTGTGGTGGCGCAGAAGCCCTCCCTCAGCTAATCTCAAGTGGACACCCTGATTTTAAGTGAATGGAAATGGAGAGCAAAAAGTAGCCATTTAGAGCTGTTTTATCCATCATGATCTCAGGTCTCCTGATGAGGCTGATAAGCCTGATGTAGGCACTAAACCAGCCTCTGCCACTTCTCTCCTGCCACCTTTCATGACTTCTTACCGGCTACCCCAGTAATCTGGGTGGGAGCTCTCTTCAGGTACCTGCTGTGTTGCACGATGGCCCAATGTGAATGCCTCTAGGTTTGCTGCTTACCCCACTTCCTTCAAATCAGATGACAAATACTACATTTGAGACCTGTCTTCATTTAGTATTTTGTTTATATTCTGGCAGAATATTCACCTAAAGGGTCCCACAATGGGGGAGAAACTGCTGTATTGCATTTTGAGCGCATGGTATTGATTGCCATGGAATCAGTTAAACTGCCGTGTGAATAATGATTGGCACTGGCCTTAACCCTTTTGGCTAAAATTGCTTATTTGTCATCCTGGCTCATGGAAGAGATAAACAATTGCTTGCTGATGATCTAACGGATCAACTGTGAATATCATTTGGCATGTCAGATGAGAGCTAATTTAATGAGCTGCAGTTCCTGCCAATTACCTGGGAACAAATACCTCCACAAGCTATTCTGTACATCATCAAAATGTTTAACCAAATTCTCACTCGTGGCAGGTAAGATGATTGGGTGTTTGATTAGTCAACATGCTGTCAATATTATCTTGCATGGATTTGTCCTGTCTACTTATCCAATCACTTTCATTTTTTAACAATGACAAATGATAATATATAGTCCTCTGATTCTTTAGTTTAAATTACTCTGTTCAGTATGTACACTAACTGTAAAACCAGAACATCCCCCTGGGGGGTGGGTAGGTTGCATTGCAGACCAGGTCATTTGTGTGGTGTGTGATATTGTCAGTTGTCATACACCATTTATATGCCTATGAAGGAATTCTCTAACAAGAGCAGGAAGTCGGGATGACTCTGGGAATGGCTTCCCATAAAAAGGGGGAAGGTTTGGGAACGAGAGTTCTGTGAACTAGCATTGATTGGGCTGGGAGAGCCAGACGGCCAATGGGAAGAGAGAGTGTGAGGAAGGGGAAGTTCAAGGGCAAAGGGGAAGAGGGATGATGAGGAGGTGCATGCAACATCTCTGTGAGCAAGGAGAGGACAAGGGCATGGTTCCCCCCAGAAAGCCTAAGGCTTTGGATGTGGGTGTTTCACATATCTGTGGCTCAGCCACCTTCCTTTATGCCCTTCCCCCACAAACATTGGTTTCTAGCCCCACCCTTCCATCTCTGGCTCTTAGATTTGAGCGCATTTGCTGATTCAACACCTTGGTCGGGTTAATCCCCTCCCAAATCAATGTGCGTAAAGAAAGCACTTGGTGACTTTGGTAAATTAACTCCTGCCATCCACTGTGCCACTGGCTTTGAGCTTCCTTCTCTCATCTTTTCTCTCTTTAAAAAAAAAATTTTTTTTAAGTTTTATTTATTTCTGAGAGAGAGAGAGAGAGACAGAGAGAGAGATTGACAGCGTGAGAAGGGGAGGGTCATAGAGAAGGAGATATAGAATCTGAAACAGGCTCCAGGCTCTAAGCTGACAGTCAGCACAGAGCCCGACGCGGGGCTTGAACCCATGAACCGTGAGTTCATGACCTGAGCTGAAGTCAGACGCTTAACCGACTGAGCCACCCAGGTGCCCCCTCCACATCTCTTGAGCAGTACCTACCTCCTCAGTTTTCAGAACAGGCCTGAGGGTTGGGGGAAGGGTAGCCTGGCAACTTCGGTCCCAGGCAATCTTATCAAGAATTTTGCAACATGGGCGCCTCTCTGAGTCGTTCAGTAGTTGTCAGGAGGATAACATTTTCACAGTCTTTTCACATTCTCCCACGAGAAATAGATTTCTACCCTTGCTAATGTATGACGCAAATTTCCAAGGCATATGGAAGAAGACAGCTTGAGCTGAACTGTTTGTATTCATGCCACTTCTGACAACAAAAGTGTGGGCGGTGGTTTCCCAACCAAGCGACTCTCCAGTCCTTATGGACACCAATGACCAAGGGGGTGTCCTACAATTTGACTCAGTTCTGGTGCCAACTGCCTGGAGTTAGCACAGGCCCCGGGTTAAGGTCTCAGTCCCATGAGACTGCCCCACTTTCGCCAGTCTGGTCCCAGTTGCCACCTGTACTTCTGCCACTGTACATCAGGGGCTTCTCTGGACTCCCTCTTTGGGTTTGATACTTTGCTGCAACAGTCTACAGAACTTAAGAAAGTGCTTTACGTACTACTACGGGTTTATTGCAAAAGATACAAGACTGGAACATCTAGATGGAAGAGATGTGTAGGGCGAGGTATACAGGAAGGGATGCGGAGCTTCTGAGCCCATGTGCTCACCAAGCCAGAAGCTCCTCCAACCCCATGGCTTAGGGGTTTTTATGGAGGTGTTGTTAAATAGACACGATTGTTTGCATCACTGGTCATTGGTGATTAACTCAATCTCCATCATACAAAAGACGCTCTTATCAACCCAGAGATTCCAAAGGCTTTAGAAATGTCTGTCAGGAACCAGTGACAAAGACCAGATATCTTTCCCAGTGGTACCAAAGAAGACATGTTAATTTGTGGCATCCACATCTCACTCGTATTTCTTTATTCCAAGGGACTGGGCAAGACTTTTTAAAAATTGGAGACCCTTTTTGAGGTGTTCTTTCCTGGTTCTGCCTTGTCATCTCAGATATTGGGAGAGACTCTCACTTTCCTTCCACTGTCGGGGGCCACGTACTGGGTCTTCTCCCCCCCTGCGTGCAGGCATGAGCTTACCTTCATCAGAGGAAGTCCTCAGTGGTTCACAGAGGACCAGGGGCCGGATCCCTGGCTTCTAGGCAGGCGTAATAGGGACTGACACTCTTACCATACACCTCTCCATCAAAGCAGATTAAGCCTTTTACCTCACACAGTCCTGGGAAGCCGTGTGCCTCTTGCTTTGCACTGGATACCCACCCTGCCAGCTGGACCTTGCCAGGTCCGTGTGTGACCTGACCCTATCCTGAGGGCAAATTGGTGGGTATGGCCTCTATGTCTGGCCCCCGGTTTGTTCTAGGGTATAGTCTTAACCAGAGATGAGTAACCTACTTCTTTCTTTCCCTCAGGTCTCTGCTTTTTGATAATCTGACCACAGGAGGCAGACACCTCTGCAAATCAGAACCATTCTCCAATTCCAGCTTTGATGCTCTGATTCGTTCCCCAAGGACAGCTGATAACCTTGCGTCTCTTCCTCCTCTCAAATTAGCTTCCCAAAAGTGAGAATTCAGTGCCCTCTCGGGTTACTTCAGTAGCACGAGCTTCTCCGGTAATGGGTGGCAGTATTGGCCCAGCAGCAATTTGCTGTAACAGGGTCTAATTCTCCAAACCATGGCTGCAGCCTCAGGCTGTTGTAAAAGGCTTTCAGTATGGAGGTGTTTTTCCCCTCAGTTTTCATTGTTGCATGACCAGAAAGTTGACATCTGAGTCCCAGCCCCTCTGGCACCATAGAGAGCTGAGCCCACACAGGCACACCTTCAACTCTAGCCACAGGCACATTGGTGATTGGGGCCATTTTTAATTCCTGCCCCAGGCTTCTTGCCAGCTCTGTTAATTTTCATGGCTTCTCCAGTGCCAAGGTCTGCTGCATGGAGCCCTTCCTTCCTCTTCAGGGGAAGGTGTGTGGGAAGTGCAGTTAGAATCCAGTTTGCCCCAGATGGGTCAAGTTCAGGGTCCCACCGGGACAAGTATCTGGGAGGCAGGAGCTGTTCATGCTTCCTTCTCTCTGTTTTAACCTCTGGCTGGGCAGGAACGAATGTTCTGTCACCCGTGATTCTGGGCGAGCACCTTGCCCAAATGCTCAATAAGTATTTGTTGAGTTACATTGAAATAAATTCACAGCAGCAGGACACACTGCTTAACACTTGTAACCATCACCCACCGTTCCTGAAAGGTCAATATCGAGGGGAGATGGAGACACCTCCAGTGTGCTGTACATCTAGACAGAAGGCTAACGAACGTGCAGACCCAAATTGCTGGCCCGGATTAGAAAACCACACTTCCTGCTCACCGAGTATTTGGCCAGGACCCCCCTTTCCTTTCTGCGGCCCCAGGCAATCTCCTCCACCTTCTTCAAAGTATTCAGTTTAGCCTGATTCTTTTCAACAAACTCATAGTTTCTGAACTATGCAGACTGGGTATTGACAGGTATAGTGTTGAATGAAATATCAACTCTGCTCTTGAGGAATCCAGTCTTCCTAGCTGTGTGACTTTGGGTGAATTATTGAATCTTCCTATGCCTCAGCTTCCTCATCTATATTACTGGTGTAGCGACGGCACCTACCTTGAGGGGTTGCCACAGAGGTTAAATGGGTTAAAAGTATAATGTACTTAAAAATGTCTGGCACACAGTAAGCATTTAATAAATGTTATTTACTATAATTCTTCTGGTCGACACCACAGTGATGATGATCTGGCTGGGGTCTAAGCCCCTCCTCTCTCTACCCTTCAACTGCCACACTCTGATTTTCCACGGTTCTCTGATTCTTCATGTGACAGTGTTTGAAAGCGATAGACCCTGTGGGTAAGGGCTGTGTGCTGGCTGGAGAGGACCTGGAATGACGGGGGTGTGATGTAAAAGCTGAGGCTACGGCTTTATGTTCTGCAGTTTTGGTTCATGGTGCGGCCAGTTCAACACTACAGGGGTTTCAGAGGACGGAGTTCGGTAGAAGCTACGTGTGCTGCACTTTCTCGCGGTGTTTCCAAATTGGGGTTTTCAAAGCTCTAAGTTGCTTATCAATATACTTACCTTGAGAAGTGATGTATTTGGAAACACTGTTTGGGAAGTTCTGCCCTAGCACCTTCCGGAACGTTCTGTATTCTCAGCATTCGCATGCTGTGGACTGACCTTATGAACTAACTTGCCTTTTGATGAAGTTTTCTAATTAATCACCAATCATGCTCTTGGGGAGGATTTAAGTGAGCCCTGTTTATATTTTTTGAGGCCACCTCCACTGTTTTAGAAGGATCATTATATTTCTGTTATTTGAAAACAATTCAAAACCTCAAATGCTTTGCCAGGAGACACATGGAACTGAACATGGAGACAACAGTCCTAAGTGATTGGACTGTGGTTTCTGCTGGCATGATCAGACTCCATTGTTCTCGGCAGGAGGCCAGGCCCCTCTCACCCTGTCCCATAGGAGCACACTTAGGAGCACACTCAGTCCTAAAGCTTCCAGAATGGATGTGTTTTCCATTCCTGTTGAGAGGCAGTGGTTTGTAAATATTGTGAGAAACCCAGAATGAAAAGGTTAAACTAGTACATTTTGGCTGGCTGAGGATTAATTAGGAAATGATTTGCAAGGACTATTATCTGTGTGCTAAATTTACTGACCTTTCTTCCCCCTGCATAGGATGAAGCTCTGTGCTATGTGCTCATTATCCTTAAATGTTTTCTTTTCTCTATGTCATCACCCCATTCATTTCATTTGGTAGTTTTAAAATGCAGGAATTTGGAGCAGTGGGCTTCACTGATCCTTGGGAATAGAACATTTGGCAGCTACGGCTACACAGGCCTTGGGAAGAGTCTTTACGATCATTGGGAAGTTTCTGGCATTAAGATCAGGTTCCCGGTGCAGGTTGGCGAGTATCCCAGGAGATCCCTCCCCTCCAGTGCTCTGTGGGCAGCAGGGCTGGCTAAAGGCCTCATTAACAAATTTTAAAACAATGATCTATTTGTTTGATTAATTTTGTCGATTAACAGGAGTCCTTTTCCACCTGTTTCTGTTTTCTTTATCAGCCTTTGGACCAATTGTCACTTTGTTGCTGCTGTTGACAACCTTAAATAAAATAGCCAGTTATCCTACTAGCAACATGAATTTATTCGGGAAATAAAAGAAGAAGGGCAATTCAGGGCAAGCAAACTACAGTGATTCGCAGGCAGGCCCTGAGAACAGAGGAGAGGGGCTTGGTCTGCTAGAGGAGAGGAGGAAACTGGGGAGGGTTGCTTTGAAGGAAAGGTCATCGGCAAAGAACAAGAGCGTGAAGCTAGGGCAGTTTCTCATTGGCTACAAGCCGTGGTGAGTCCGTTGTTGCTGGCGCAGGGAGGGATCTTCCTTCTTTTTCTTAAAAGCATGGGATGAAATTTCTATGCGAAAAAATGTCCTCCCTTGTCGACATAATTCACGTCTTCTTTCTACTGGTTATGCCTGCTGCAAGGAGTGGTATGTGGGTGAGGGGGCCCCCTTCAGGGATTCCCGACTCTGTTTTGAACATGGCTTCGGTTATTTGTTTTCGACTGTGGGCCGAGGGTCTTGGGGGGAAGAGTTCAAGGTGAGGCCTGGGTGTTCTAAGGGGACCTTGCTCAGCCTTGTCTAAGCGTCCTACAAAATTCAGAAGTCTCTCCCACGTCTGAGCTCCTGAAGTCGCCAATATGGCAGACAAGAGCCAGGGAGGAGGTTCCTGTGAGGACTGGGAATTTGAGCAGGAGGGGCAGGCTGGCCAGGCAATTCTGCGGCTTCTGGCCTGAGGTTGTGGATGGAAGAAGTAAATAGGAAAGGAGGAGGTCCCTCTTGGTTTCTGTGCTCGTTTCCATAATCGTGGAGTCCAGGGCAGTGAGAAGATAAGGATAAATGTGGTACAAAGGCGGAAAGCACAGCTGAATTGTTTCCTCCTGCGGTCTTTTATTGACCCTTAACTCTTCCACTCCAGTCATTCTGCTTCTTAGCATCTGATGATTTGAAAAAGGAAGGTTGAGCTCAACAAGCAGAGGAAACAGAGCTCTTTTGTTGATTGTTGGACATATTTTCTATATTTGCTCCTGCCTAGAAATTCTTCTTAAAAACAAAGTTATAAGAGGGCACCTGGGTGGCTCAGTGGGCTAAGCAGCCGACTCTTGGCTTTGGCTCAGTCATTGGTCTCACGGTTTCCGAATTTGAGACCTGCGTCAAGCTCAGCACTGGCATCGCGGAGGCTGCTGAGGATTCTCTCTCTCTGCCCCTCCCCGCCGTGCACACTGTCTCTGTCTCTCCCCAAATAAATAACTAAACTTTAAAAGAAATTATGAGAGGGCAAGAGGAGCAAGAAATAAGGACTAAAATGAGAATCTGTGATTTTGTTTGGGTTTCATCAATCTCTGTGTACTCTACTTTTAAGCACACCTTAATTTAAATATGTAAATCTTGATTGATAAAAGACATGATTTAGGAATTTGGAAAAAACAATTGTGTGAAAACGCTCATCATATTTCAGAACACAATCCCTTGGTGTGTTGTAAGTTTGAATTAATTATCGAGAAAAGAATTTACATACAACTTCTCAAGAGTACGTCTAATTGTGCGAAATGCGCTACCTCCAGGCGGTAAGGGTGGGCTGCTCTGAAGGTTTGCCCAAGCCCTTAGCACATGTAGATGTTCAGTAACTACTGACTCCTCATCAGGATGCCTTGACTCTCTGGACTGCTCTGCATTGCTGCATTTTAAATTGCTACTTGCTGACAAGGCAAAGTTCAAGGTTAGGGGCAAGTCTCAGTATCAGCAGTAGCTGGACGTGCTTTGATAGATGTAGGAAAGATGCAGTTTCCAGGGCTCTGACATTTCATTCTCTTGTTATATAGCAGCTATAAAAAAGTCACCAGCATTTTCCTGTCTTCCTTACTGATCCACACCAGTAACAGGAGAAATGAGAGTCCCAGCCTCATGCCTAATTTGGTAGCTTACCTGGTGAAAGGAGCCATGAGATACCGCAGCAATAGGGCTCGTGTCAGCAGCTCACCCAAGCAGAAGTTCCCCACAGAGGCGGCGACTGAAATCCCCAAACGTTTCATGTGAAGGCCCCTTTCCTGAAAAACTCACTATGAATGATTACTGAAGGCCGTCTCTGAAGTTATTTCTATAATGTGCATTTGCCGAAAATGGAAGAAATGCAAGATGCTAATGTTCGGATATTATGAAGCTCGATATTGTACACATCAGGACATTTCACATTGAACTTAATGAGTCACCCAAGTGTTTATTGGCCAGTTGCTTTCTTAAACTTGGAGACTAATTTTTTTTTCTTATGGAGAAGTCAGCTCAGTACATGGCTTTTCTCCCTTAATATGTAGGATATTACAGCACTGAAAATATTACTGATGCAGATTTTATTCTCAGACCATTGAGTCTATTTAGGTATGTCATACTCATAAAAGCTCATGTTTATTGAAGAGGGTTATTAAATTTACTGTAAGATTTCATAAAGACCCTTTTAGGTGAAAAATGCAGGTAGAATGGTTTGAGTGGATGCTTTATAAACCTTTTATGAGTCAAAAAAAAAAAAAGTCCTAAATGCAAATGTCTCCCGTGGAAAGTAAAAGCAATTTGTTTTTCTCATTAGGTGCCAGATAGTCAGCTAACGTGAGGATGACAGATTTTGAGATCTATGAAATCAGAGCGAGCTTTCTTTAACAGAGGACTGCTAGCTGCTCGTGTCCTCTATCAAAATGAGCATTCCATTCTAAGGTTAGGTACAGATATATAAATGTCTGCCTGGTTTGGGAATGGTTCTATTTGAACCCTAGATATATTATTGAAGGGACTGCAATACATTTAGTCTAACACACACACACACACAGACTCAAGCGTGTGCACGCCTGCGCACACGCACACTGTTACAGAATACACTGTAATTAAAAGATATTCATCACTGTGTTCATTTGAACTGGTATAATAAGAGTATCTCACACTGTTTCTCTTCATTACTATGCAAGGCCAAAGCTTATATTTCTTGATTTGGAATGATGCCAGAGAGTCATTTCAATATTTGAGCTTGATACATTATTATTAATCATGATGATGATGCATTTTTCAATATTCATGGTACTTCACAACAATTTTTATTAGCTCTTTCTCCTAACAGCTGAATCAGGTCAAGAAAAATTACTGCTACTCTGTTGAAGGTGAAGAAACAGAGGCACAGAGAGATACATGACTTGTGGGTCATTTGTGGATCAATGGCAGAGCTGGTATAAAAATCCACAGTCTTCTATTTTTACCTTCTGACATGGGCTTTTCTCACAAATTCTCTCTCTCTCTCTTTTTAAGAATATATTTTCATATTAGAAGTTTGAGATCTATTTGGGAAGCTTAAAAAATACCACCGAAGGGACGCCTGTGTGGCTCTCAGTTGGTTAAGCATCTGACTTTGGCTCAGGTCATGATCTCCTGTTTCTTGAGTTCAAGTCCCACATCAGGCTCTGTGCTGACAGCTCAGAGCCTGGAGCCTGCTTCAGATTCTGTGTCTCCTCTTTCTCTGCCCCTCCCCAGCTCATACTCTGTCTCTCTCTCTCTCAAAAAGAAACATTTAAAAAAATTTAAAAAAATACCATTGAGTGACAGTGTTGGGCACTAATAGGTTTTCAATAAATATTAGCTAAAGAAATGTATAAATATTCATTGGCGGTTCAAAGCATAAGATTTTAAAAATAATGCTTTGTATAAAGGTAACATATTTTGAATTAATTAATGGTAATTGGAATAGGACATCAGTTCATGGTAAGTTGGATATTTTGCCTGTTTCAGAGTTCAGTACTAAATCACTGAAGGATAATAATGAAAGCATATGTCTCCAACAGCTTTTCAGAAAAGGTGTGATGTTCTAAATGTAAACTAGTGGACCAAAGAGATAGTGAAGATTTGTTTGCCCTCTGTTGGCAGAAATAGATTTCTTTCCATAGCCTAATAATGAAGATGCATTACAAATGTTTATACAGTAACCTCAGTTAAAATTATAAAACAAATGTACTATAATTAGAATGCCTACAAACCCCAAAGGGCTATCTCAGCCTTAATATCATCAGTACAGTTTGCATCCCAGGAACCTAGTCTTCCTGGTAGATGGGGGAAATGTAATGATGGGAATGCCATGTGGCTTGTGGCCATGGGCAAGACAAGCACACGATCCCATCAGTTCATCTGTACCCATGAGCGTCTTGGTGTTTCACTACCATGTTGCTCTTGAAATCTCTGGATCTGGCGTCTTGACAAATTCTAAGTTAGGAGGTTTAAATATAGCTCGCTCAATTTTTTTTTTTTTTTATTTTTTATTTTTTTAGCTCGCTCAATTTTTACTCAAAAGGTATGTAACATTATGAGTGTTGTTTCTTTAAAATTATGTTGTGCAGTTACATCCCCACTCCTAGAAAATGTGGATTAGACAATCCACAGGAGGAACACTGAGCCCTCTGGTACACAGAACAAACTTTTCTCATTGCTTCCTGCTGTAATGACCGGGGGAACTAGATACTGCAGCAGAACAGAGCAGGATAGACCTTTGTCTCTGTTTTGATGCTCGATTTTTACTAAAGTACAGTTAACATACAATGTTATCTTAGTTTCAACATTTGCCTCTGTGTTTAGACTATCAGATCATTCCTCCTGAGGCCCACTCTTTCACACTTCTTGGATTTTGAATAATTTAGTAAAATGAAACAAGCCACTTTTCAGTTTATTTATTTAAAAAATTTTTTTAAATGTTTTATTTACTTCTAAGAGAGAGAGAGAGAGAGAGAGAGGCAGCATGAGTAAGGGAGGGAGACACAGAATCAGAAGCAGGCTCTAGGCTCTGAGCTAGCTGTCAACACAGAGCCCAACACGGGGCTTGAACCCACAAACCATGAGATCATGACCTGGGCCAAAGCCGGACGCTTAGCCAACTGAGCCACCCAGGCACCCCAACTTTTCAGTTTCTTTTTAAAGGTATTCTCTTCGGCCGTGCTGGGAGTCAGAACTCTAAGCTTAACCCAACTTGCGTTTATGCAGTGAAAATGTTTTGTAACTAGACTTGATTGTTTGGACCCAATTCCTACCCGTTGTCCTATTTGGATCACCTGTAGCAGTGGAGTGAGCAACCCTGGACCAAACAACACAGCCTTTTTATGCCTGAAGGTTTGGTGGGTCCAGGGCACTTGAGAGAGTCCTGTCTTTTTTTCTTTCTTTTTTTTTTTTTTTTTAAAACGTTTATTTATTTTTGAGAGAGACAGACAGACAGACAGAGAGCCAGTGAGCAGGGGAGGGGCAGAGACAGACAGAGACACAGGATCTGAAGCAGGCTCCAGGCTCTGAGCTGTCAGCACAGAGCCTGGCGTGGGGCTCAAACCCACGAACCACGAGATCATGACCTGAGCCGAAGTCAGAGGCCTACCTGACTGAGCCACCCAGGCTCTCCTAGGTAGCCTTGTCTTTATGGGGGCAATACTATGTTATACCCTCATGTTGAATTTGGGGCTTCATTCAGCAAATGCTTATTGTGTGAGGCACAGCAGTGAATCTGCTAAGAATCCTTAAAACTAGCATCTGCTGTGTACTCTCATTAATTAAATATGTTGACCTGAGTTTGGCATGGCCTGACCCTGAAATCCTGGAGGAGAGATCCCACTCTGATAACACTGGCAGCTTGGGAAGAGCCACACTGAAATAAGGCAGCAAGGGTCACCCATAAAACAGGCATAGTAACAGCACTATGTTTATCACGTTCAGTAAAATGTTGGGCAAAAGAATGTATCTAGGCTTGTGTGACAGCAGAGTCTACTTGTCCCCGTCACCACATCATCTGCTTTGCCAGCAATACATTTCCAATGACTGAGCACATTATGCACAGTAGGTGGGATTAGAATGTTTTCAGGAAGCTTTAACACCTTCCTATCTTGTGAATGGTTTCCTTAGGCAAATACTGATTTCAAAACAGGCTTCCCTAAGAGTACACTTACCATGATGAGCACTGAGTAATGTATAGAATGGTTGAATGCCTATATTGTACACCTGAAACTAATACAACACTGTATCTTAATTATACTGGAATTAGAATGTAAAAATACTTGCTCCTACACAGTTGCTTAAGGGGTAATCGCGTTACATGGGCACTGAAACTTGAGTTTCTGCCGTTTGTTTAACTACTGTCTCTTCCTCCCCTGCACTCCACCCATGCTCAAAAGAAGAAAGAAACAAGATCACATTGGCGCGCAAAGAAAACAAAAGCCAAACTCCCCAAATGAGTCGGGTCACCTCGTCTTGCGAAGACTTGCGAGTGGCAATTCTCAAATCTGGAATCGCTACTGACTGAAGGGAAGTTTTGCACCTCTCCCCCTCTTCCACTGTCTATTTGCATAGTTGTAAACAATTTGAAATCAGTTAGACACTTGAAGTGAATTGCCCTTTACTTTTCGAAATCTACAAATGGTAGGGAGGGCTCTTTGCTATTGTAATTGTAACATTGCAAAAATTGAGTGAAGAATGATAGGGACAACCATAGCAAATAATGATAGCTAATATACAATGATCACATGCTGTGTGCTAGTTACTGTTCTGGGGGCTTTTATGTTTTTACTCACTGAATACAAGTAACTGTGAAGCAGGTAGTACAATTAACCCCATTTTATGGAGGAGGACACTGAAGTACAGGGGGGTTTAGTGATTGTCTAAGATCACACAGCTAGTAAGCAAAAGAGCTGTGATATGGACCCAGGAAGCCTGGCTCCAGACCCTGCATTCTTAAATACCCAACTATATGTACCCTTTTTGCAAAATGATTCAAGTACCTTGTTTTGTTTATGTTTTACTAATCCGGTAGCTGACAATGGGAAACCTCTAAATGCATCCTTGTTTCTTTTGGGCTTCATCTTTCTTGCTTAAAAATTTCCCTTTTGTATATGCGCACATGGTAAGAAAGCAAAACGTGTGAAGGATCCAGTGCAAAGAACGTCTCTCACCCAGTCGCATCCCCTTCACCCTCCGTAGCCAGAGACAAACCTCATCCCCAGTTGCTTGCGCCTCCTCCTAGAGATATTCTGTGCACATACAAACTTGTATTTCAAATCACTTTAAAAAACAGTGGTTGAAGTTCCCGAATGGACAGTTTTAAACCACAGCCTACTCACATCAGTGACACCAAATGTGTCCTGAAAAACCAAGAGCCCCAGACACTTAGACAACCATATTCAGCTGGGCATATTGGCTGGGACACTCAAGCTTACACCGTCCCCCGCTCATGGGAGGCACAGCGAAGAAGGGTATAAATGTGACATGTTTAGTCTACCGGGAGCCAGGTAGACACTGTGCTCAGAGCCCTTGGCCATTTGCTACTCACAGCAGCGCCGAATAGTGCCAGCAGAACCTGCTTCGAAGACAATCTGTCCCAGAAGCAACACACACATTTTTTTCCAGTGGGGACACCCAGTCCTAGCTAACATGAGGCTGGGGCATCTTTACCTGGCAGGGGAGATACCGTCGTCGTGACGGTGGTGTTTCCAGGGCGAGGCTTATCCATTGCACGACCAGTAGGCTGACCTCTGCGGTTTACCCAACTGCGGGAAACTCACCTACATCATTTGTGGTGGGGCACCGTGTCCACACTTAAAAAAGATGGCGTGTCTGGGTGTGCAGACCAAGTTAAAAATACGGGAATTTACAAACCGATGCTTGCTGTTTTAAAAAAGCATATTTTCATTGATCTAGCGAGCCCACCTCTACAAACTGATGCAAAGACTTAGGCGACATAGTTGTTCATGACAACCATTTGGGGACAAACCAAAATACCCAGTAATTGAGACTTGGTTAAATAAATTACATTAACTGACTAGAAAGTCAGCTAACCACTAAGAAAATGAAAAGAATAGTAAGTGATATAAAAAGTTGTGAATAATACATAGCGAGATGCAAAGAACAGTATGTAAGGAAGGATGTATACAGAGCAACATTATTTATTGGAAATGGGGAGTGTAATAAGAGAGGCCATGGCTGAGGGCTAATGGAATGATTTACAAAAATATTAACCTTTTCTAGGTGGTAACAGGCAATTTCATGGAGGCTTTTCAGTGCTTATTTAAAATCTCAGAAACTTAACAGTGAATACTTTTTAGCTGTATTGAAAATAAAACAAAAAAAAATTTTTTAACTAAGAGTAATTAACTCTTGAAGAAACCAGTTATAGAATATTTACTAGCCAGTCATTTAAACAGCCTTTTCTTGGTTATAATCCAATATTTTTTCAGACATCTGCTAGCTTGTCTTTCTTCTACCTTTGAAATTGAACCCCTTCACGATCCCCTGATTAAAATAACATGTGACCCCTTCACAATGTCTTTGGACTATTATCTGGGAGAAAATTATTGCTTTTAATTCACATGTGTTGCCTGAGCTACGCTGAATAGTCCTGGCTCTTCCAGGTTAGATCTGATGATAACAGTTGTAGCTAACATTCACTGGACTTCCACCTGTATCTTGAACTGGGCGAAGTGCTTTACAAGTGGGATCTCGCTGAATCTCCAAGGGGCACGGACGGACTACTACTATCTTCTCTTCACAGATGTGGAAACTGAGGCTCCAAGAGGGTAAGTAACATGCCCAAGCTTATGGAGTTCATAAAGCAGAAGAGCCATTATTCCAGAGCTTGGGCTCTTAATCAGTATAAAAAGCCATGCGGCCATCTATAAGACGGTCCCATCTCAGATTTGATGATCGGAGGTTTTTAAAGCATCTTATAAATCCCATTTTGTAGACAATGAAATTGAGCCAGGAAATGGGTGGTGTGGATGTGCTCAGAAAGATAATCCACAGAGAGGGAGATACAATCTGGCATCCCCTGGGTCCTGTCTCCATATTTAGTGCTAACTCACTTCTCGGGAGAACATAAACCACCTCGGCGTCCTGCATGGCACTGTGATGACACAACAGGAATGTGATTTTTGAACCACTCGATAATGGAAGAGATGGAAATCTTCCCACCTTATCTTGCTTATTACCGATTGTGCACACAACACTCGCACATCAAGATCATTTTCAAAAGATGATTACTTCAGTGTGCCCAGGCCTGCAGGACATAAGTACATGGGCAGTGGTGGTAAGAGCTATGATTATTCTTAATGGGAAAATATGCAGGTAATGACTTGGATGATCATGTATCTGTAATGTACGCGTTCCAAAGCCCAACGAAGTAATTAAGCAATCTGTAAACATGCGGGGGGAAAAAGCCTGAAATGAAAAAGAACCAAGGTAATGTTCTTTTTGAATAACTGGCAACTTTCTGAAAAAGGAGTCATAAACAGAAGAGCTCTTTCTTTGTGTGTGTGTGTGTTTTAAATTTTTATTTATTTTTGAGAGACAGAGAGAGAGAGAGAGAGAGAGACAGAGAGAGACAGACAGACAGACAGAATCCAAAGCAGGCTCCAGGCTCTGAGCTGTCAGCACAGAGCCCAACACAGGGCTTGAACTCACAAACCATGAGATCATGACCTGAGCCAAAGTCAGATGTTTAAATGACTGAGCCACCCAGGTGGCCCCAGAAAAGCTCTTTCTAATCAATCTATATATCTACCTGTCCATCAGTCCATCCGTCCATTTGTCCATCCATCCATCCATCCATTCATCTTGCTTACCTGGTCTCACAGGCACATATTTCTATATCTTAGAGTACTAAGTATTTGTTGGGGGCCAGTTTTTCCAACTTAACAATTCAAAGAATAGCATTCGTTCTTTCTGGAATGTGAATTTACCTATAGTTTTATCCTTATTGAGTGCATTCACTTATCTGAGTCCCTCTCTTGTTCAAGAGCAGTAGCAGGAGAGATCAGGAATAGTCCCCACCGACTGGGAGTAGTGAATGTGAGTTCTGTCTCCACTGACTCTGCGGTCCGCCTTGGCAATCACTCTCTCCTTTAGGGTGATGATTGTCACCTCATGGGTGGGGTTCAAAGACTATGAGAGAGTGCTCCTTCAGGACAGAGCTGTGAGCTGTGCACCTATTAAGTGTAACCATTATTATTATTAAAGAAGGTTTCTTTTTCCTGCTTTGTAAATGAAGAATCTAAGGCTCAGTAATTTGTCCTAAGGTCTAGAATGGTTAGAGGCAGAAAACGCGTATTTTCTGCTTGTTTTGAGTACAAGGTGGTGTGTTCTTTAAAAAAACGAGAGCAAGAAAAAGAAAAAAGGAGAAGCGTTTGGTGGTTGATCTTGGGGATGCGTGATAAGCCTGGACTTGTACAGAGCATCAATAATAAAAGATTTTCTAACAATAGGCTCTTCCAAATGGTAGCTGTAGAGAAACTATTTGTAAACATGTAAACCAATCTAGTCAAAGGGGGTACTTTTGAGGAATACTGAACCAATATATTAGTCTTCTGAAGGATTTATGGAGTAAAAGGCAGGGAGGAAATGGCCAGATTAGGGCTGTCCAGGGAGCAATTAGCAGCACTTACCAACTATTAAAGCACTCTGTCCTTAGAAAACAACAACAGAAATTCAGAGAGAAAGGTTTTTCCCCCCCTCTTTGAGAATGCAGGCTTTCTGATGCTTAGAGCAAAAATGCTGCTGTGAAGTTTGCAAGAGGTTGTCATATGATTAATTCATGCTGTAGCTTTTAAGTTTCTGTGTAGGAGTGTCTTGGGTTATGATTTTCGTCACTGTCAGTAACAAAGCAGCTTCAGGCCAAATCTGGATTTTAAGCGGGGAGACCTTGAAAAGCCAACAGAAAATGTTGAGGGATGTGAGTGCTGGCCCAGTAGGTGGCACCCTCCCCTCTGAGTTCATGCCTTGCTGTTCCCTAGCAAGAGACTTGGGAGCAGAGGGGAAGGGGGTAGCTGCTGGCTTCCTTTATTTAAAAAAATGTCTTTTTTTGAGGTGCAATGGGGAAAATGGCAAGTCAGGAGGGTAGGGCATTACAACTTTTTTCCTCTCTTTTTCATATTGGACGATTACATGCTGGCTTCTTAGATAAAGTGCGTCTTACTTAAGCTTGCATTGTTTTGTATAACGTCATGCTAAGATGCTACATGTTTCTCCCGCTGTTGAATGTTCTTATTATTTTGCCAATGTTTTGTAAAAGATACTGGCGTTCTTTAGATAAAATGGCAAGTAAATATACTACATGTGCAGGTATAAGCTTAGTTTGGAGGGGGGGGGTAGGTTTTATTAATGTTTCTTTCCATCTGGATGGAAAAAAAAAATCACGAACCACCTTCCCTTCCCTTCCAAGCATTTGTGGTACTGACCTACGGTTTGTGACTGCAGCTCCTCATGGGGCTTGGTGTCCTTACGTTTCATTCTGATGCTCATACTCTCCAGCCGCCCGCGGGATACCTGCTCCATCCCTGTTGTCCCAGGGGAGGATGGCCACTTCCTCTGCTGTGTCTCATGGTTGGAGGTTGAGCCTCTGGGGCTAATCCACACGTCTTTATATTTCCTGGATAAGGACAAGGAGAGAAGCTGAGCAGGTGGGGGAAGGAGAAGAACTAACATTCGTTGATTCCTTATTTTAGTCCAGGCACTGTACTAGTTACAAATACTATCTCAATTCTTTTTTAAATTTATTTTTATTTACTTTTTAAAAATAATATTTTATTTTTTAATGTTTTATTTTATTTTTGAGAGAGAGAGAAAGAGAGAGAGTATGTGTATGAGTGGGGGAAGAGCAGAAAGAGAGGCAGATGGAGGATCTGAAGAGGGCTCTGTGCTGACAGTAGACAGCCCCATGCAGGGCTCGAACTCATGAACCATGAGATCATGACCTGAGCTGAAGTTGGATGGACACTTAACCTATGGAGCCACCCAGGGGCCCCTGTAATTCTTTTCAAAGTTTATTCATTTATTTTGGGAGAGAGAGAGTGGGGGAACAGCAGAGAGAGAGAGAGAGAGAGAGAGGGAACAGCAGAGAGAGAGAGAGAGAGAGAGAGAGAGAGAGAGAATATCCCAAGCAGGCTTTGGGCCATCAGTGTAGAGCCTGATGCGGAGCTCAGTCCCATGAACCGCCAGACCATGACCTAAGCCAAAATCAAGGCCACCCAAGTGCTTCTCATGTAATTCTTAAATGAAGGAGTTGGAGGTGATGGGAACAGGATTTATACTGCATTTATTTTAGAATGGGAAAAATGAAATTTCAAAGAAATTAAATAACTTGCCCAAGGTTACTCAGCTGGTAAGAGCTAGGATATGAAACAAAAGGCTGATATTAGGGATGTTCAAATTTAGTTCTGATTCCCCCAGTCCATTTTAATTATGTATTGGCATTTACCCTTAGGTAAATGGAACTATGGAACTATGAAACAAGTGCTTTGTCACCGAAACACACCTATTTTGTGAATCCTTTGGCCCTAGTATGATATATGCATTTCATCTTCTTCAAACTAAAAACCTTTAAGAACCAGAAATATGCAGGGGCGCCTGGGTGGCTTAGTCGGTTAAGCGTCCGACTTTCGCTTAGGTCATGATCTCGCGGTTCGCGGGTTCGAGCCCCGCGTCGGGCTCTGTGCTGACTGCCAGCTCGGAGCCTGGAGCCTGTTTCAGTCTGTGACTCCCTCTCTCTCTGACCCTCCCCTGCTCACGCTGTCTCTCTCTCTCTCCTAGAAATAAATAAAAATATTAAAAAAAAAAAAAAAGAACCAGAAATATGCAGTCCCGGCTCTCAACTTGAACCTAAGCTACGTTTACACTAGAATTCAGACTTGTGTGGGCATCTCTAGAGCATCTGGTGGGTAAATCTTTAAGGGTCGATTTACGTGAGAAGGAGGAGGAGCCCAAATCTGGATAGAGACACACCTAGAGACTACAGCAAGTAGTCTGTTTCTTAGGGTCATCCAGCTCAGTCTGAATGATAGAAATTATGGGCTAAAAATAAAATCTGAAAGAGTCATTTGAAAACTCAGTAAGACATATGGAGCATTCTTTATTGGGGACTCATGTTATAAGCGAGGTCAGAAAGGGCTAAAGGAGAAATGTTTCTTCATTTCTGGGCCATCCAGAGGTACGGTGTCGGCCACATCAATTTTGACTTTGAATCTTTGGAGTGTCATTAGCAAATGAGAATGGGCAGTCTTATCTTGGTGAATGGGCTACTGCCAGAGAAATGTTTCATAATCATTATTATGGTGGTGAATCAGGGAAACCCCAGTTATCCAAAGAAGAAATATTGGTCAAATGCTTTGTGTTGAGTTCAGGATTTTGAGGCAGAAGGCTCTGGCATACCTTGAATTATACCAGGAGGGCTGTTCTTACTTGATTTCCTCAAAAGGCGACTCTAGTTCTCACCCATTTAATGGGTCTCTTGAGGTGAGATTCATGAGGAGGTAATGAGCAGACAAGAAATCTTGCTTAATTAGGTCTTCAGTTGATATTAACATGATATTAACATGATCTGTAGTTCCTTTTATTCCCCCTTCTTGCCATTTAACCCACTTCTGAAGGGCAGAGTAATTAGTAGAGGAAAAGGGACAGACCTCATCCAGGCTTGGTGAAGGGAATATGGGTAATGCTTTTTCAGAAATAACTTTTGGAGGGAGGAGGACATGATTGTTGTTGCATTTAAGCCTTTGAGGACCTATTTTATGAAAGAGGAATCATACTTGTTTTGTATACCTTAAGAGGTAGAACTTGGGCCACTGAGTACAAGTTTTGGGAGAGAGACTTCAGCTCAATGTAAGGGAGAACTTAGAGACTGTCAAAGCAATGCAGAGGTGGAGTGGATTGCTTTAGAAGAGAGAGAATTCCCTGCCACTAGAGATGTCCAAGCAGGTATCAGAAGCCACCTTGTGGGATTACCTGAGAAAGAGAGAATAGGAATGGTCAAAGTAGCTGACCTTTAATATTCTTTCTGACCCTGAGGTTCTGAGATTCTATGATCATATAACTAGACTGCCTGGATTTTATTAATCTAGAGAAAGTAAATTTTTTAAGAGTAAAAAACCTTTTCCTATGTCTGTAGGAAGTAGCCCGATAGTCTAAACAAAATAAGAGAGCTTAAGCTTCCTTGACCCTTCAATTGACACATGAGGGCCTCAATTCCCCTATTTTATGGGATGAAAATTGCATAAAACTGTCTAGTGATGCTGTGATCATGCTTCTGAGAGTAAGTACACTGCTTCTATTCTATTGCTGCATCATTCTTGTGCAAAGATGAGTTGCTTTACTGACAATCCACTCACAACAAGTATTTTGTGAGTTTTTGTAGCATTTACTTAAGATTTGGCAGTTATAGGGTGGAGGTTTCATTGTATAACTCACAGCCTTTCTTCATTTCCTGCCTATATTACTCTCTATCCTTTTCTTTCTTAGAACAAGGTCCAAAGTTTTCATGCAGATCAGTTCTTCAAATACCTAGTTTTTTTGGGAGATCTGATCTTCTGATCTGTATTAGTCAGGATAGGTGACATAACATATTAACTCTAAAACCTTACAGTCTTTCACCACAAAATTTCTTCCCCTCATTCCAATATGGGTCATCAAGGAAATCTATTTCATAGAGCCACTCAGGGACTCAGGCTGACAGAGACTCCACCATTTCAACACATCAAGTGCTCCTGTATGCTTCTACTTCAAAGCAACACATGATGTCATTTTCAAAATTCATTGGCCAGAAGATGCCCCACATGGTTCCACCGACTTTAAGGGGCTAGGAAATACAAGGAAACCATAGCAGAGTTGGTAAGCGTCACTGTTTCTGCCTCCTCCCCAAAGTAGGAACTTTTCTAACAAAGATGGCTCCCTCCTCAAAAGGAAATCTCATATTACCTTCCTATCCTCAAGTTAATTTTGTCACAGCTCAGCAACAACTTCTGAGGTAAATCTCTAAATTAGGAAGGTAAGAACTCTGCTTGGCTGAGGTTAACATTATGTTTGTTGCTCAAATTAATAGGCACCATTTAAAAAGTTTAGATGAAGCCATTAATTATGGAAATGCAACACATTAGACTAGCTTGGAGTCACGAATTATTTCTGGTTTAGATAGAAAGTAATTATGGGCATATGGCCTTTATTCTTTTAGTTTTACTATGCCTATATATTTTTGACCTAGGACTTTCTTAACCCAGTCTTTAATAGCATTGGTTTACATGTCATTATTTCTACTGTTTGAGAATGGATTATTTACCTCTACTTAAAGATGCTTAAGGATTTTTATTATTTCTGACAAAGTTGAAGGTAGAAGAGAAATACTCTAACCTATGTATTAATAGTTTCCCAAATTTGGTTTATCTTTTCAGAAACTGCAATTTACTCTGAAAAGCTTAGGCTTTAGATTTTTGCTCTGTTTTGGCAATTGTTTATGGTTATGGAATGTACTTTGCCCCTCACTTTTAGATAATTGCTATTCTGGACCATGATGCTGGTTAGCATATTTTGTCAGTGAGGCATTTTGTCCCCCACTTGAAAAAAATGGCTTCTAATTTAGGCTGGCCTTCCCTTGTGTACTCTTATGCAAAGGTAAACTTTTCTGAAAGATAAACTTGTGCATGGGCAGGGTGCCTCAGGCAATTCCTATAAAGTGGTTAATGTCAACACAAGTGAGACATTATCTTAGAAACATATGCTATCTCAAAATGCCATATTCATGCCAAAAAACAAACACACAGTTTACCGAAGCAATCAACCAGATAAAATCAAACAAAGCAAGAACACCCACCAAATAAAAAATGTGGTAAAAGCATTTTTAATATTGTTTTAGTTGTAAATGTTGACAGTCTCTGACCCTGGCCTTCCTGCCAGCGAGGGCGCTAAGACCCAGTGGGATTCATCCAAGAGCGCAGTGAGAATTCATAGGGCCAAATGTGGGTTTTGTGTTGATGGACCACGAACAACTGGTGCCCCAGAAACTCACAGGTGTGGACGTGATGAGGAGGTTGAGACACAAAGGATCAAGCAGCCTCCTGCCATGTTCACCCATTGATTCCTTCACCTAAACGTGTATGCAGTCTTTACCATGTGTCATGTGCTGCGGCAGATGTTGGAGGAAGAACTGAGAACAAGACAAAATCTCCGTCCTCAAGGGGCTTGCTCTCCATTCCCCTAATACCGAATCAAATTTTGTCACTTACTTAGGAACAGGCTTCTGAACATATAGGCATTCCTCTTTATAGGTTTTAGGCTCTATAGACTGATCTCCTCCAACTATGTTCCCAAATTTGCCTGAAATGTTGATCCTAATGTTGATATTTCTGTATCATGCCATACGCCTCCTCTTAAAATTGAGAAAGCTTATCTTGGAAAAAATGTTGTGCTACCAATGAATTTATAAATTAGTCTGCATACTGCAAGATCCTCAGCAGAAGGCACAAAGGCTTGGCAGTGTGGGTCTAGGCAGGGGAGGGGAAAGGGAAGGGCAGGAGGATGTGCGGGCCCTGTTGGTGGGTGTGCTGAGCTGAGTCTGGGATGAGAGGAGGGTCTTGAGCGCAGCTGGAGGGACCCAGCAGAAAATAGAGCTCCGGTCAGATGGGTTCAAATGGTTATTAATGAAAGAGCAATAGGGATAAGGGAACCAACAGAGGATGCTGCCGCACCAGACACCTGCGACAGCGGGAAGCCACTGTCACTCGTTATTACAGGGAGGACACAGTGTTATAGGAGCCCATTAAAAGTCAGAGCCTCAGTAGAGGGACCACTGGGCAGGAGCTATACTAGTAGAGGGCGCAGCCGCTGTCAAAGAAGTGATTCACTCAGTTAAGGAGGGAGAGAAGGAAGAAATAGCTGGGCTCCCTCTTCTTATGCCCTCTGGTCTCTTGCAGGAGACTCGCTTTGGTCAAATTCAACTAGAAGACAATGAGAAAGGGAAGCCAAGTGATGTAGTCTAGAGAAGCCAGCTTCCGGAAGTAGAGGACTGGGAGAAGGGGAGAAAGCGGATCTGAACTGAGGACAAGTGGGGAAGAAGCAGTACACCCGTACAAGGAAGAAAAACAACCTGCAAACACACGTGGAAGTACAGAATAGAATGGCTCCCCATCTATCTATAACTTAGACTTAATAATCATTAATATTTTATATTTGGTGGAATAAAATATACTTAATATTTCATTGTTTGAAAGAATCTAGGGGCACCCGGGTGGCTCTGTTGGTTGAGTGTCCGACTCTTGATTTCGGCTCAGGTCATGACCTCACAGTTTGTGGGTTTGAGCCCTGCATTGGGCTCTGCGCTGACAGCACAGAGTCTACTTGAGATTCTCTCTCTCTCTCCTCCTCTCTCTCAAAAATAAATAAATAAACATTAAAAAAAAGAAAGAATCTAATTCCCTATATTAAATCTCTTAGTGAAAAACTGCAGTACAGGGGCGCCTGGGTGGCTTAGTCGGTTAAGCGTCCGACTTTCGCTTAGGTCATGATCTCGCGGTTCGTGGGTTCGAGCCCCGAGTCGGGCTCTGTGCTGACTGCCAGCTCAGAGCCTGGAGCCTGTTTCAGAGTCTGTGACTCCCTCTCTCTCTGACCCTCCCCTGCTCACACTGTCTCTCTCTCTCTCCTAGAAATAAATAAAACATTAAAAAAAAAAAGAAAAAGAAAAACAGTGCAGTACGTTGGATTGTATCTTACTGAAAGCCATGTTCTCCACTAGCTATCCTCCTCCTCTTTGAAGCAGCTGGAAAGCTAAAAGTTATATTTCTTCAGTTGCATTGCAGCTGGGATTCTGCCTGTGACTTGTGTTCAGCCTTCGAAGTGGACTTAGATGCAATTTGGAAGGCAGGCGTTAGGTGGCAGCTATCTCCCTACAGTGGAAGATGCAGGCTCTGCCAGGGCCAAGCGTAGGCAGTTACTAGACTCCCCAGTCCACAGTGGGGATGCTAGCTTCCTGGGAGGGAGGACTCGGTAGCTGGCAGCCCCAGTAGCTGAAACCCCTTTGTATCATGTTGACGGTATCAGGAGCCTGTGCCCCAGGGAGGCCCCCTGACTCTTCCCCCTCGAACCTTTCCGGTGTTTGAAACAACCCAGATCTCTTTATTAAATCCTCTTGAAAACCTTAGAACAGTTTCTGTTCGTTGCACCAAATCCTGATCCTCATGCTAGCTCGGTCCATCTGTGGAACTTAATTCGGTTCTGAAGAATGATGTGAACTCTTTGCATTTCTGTGAAAAGAGATGGAAGTCTGTTGAACCTCAAGAAGAGTTTGGAGCAGTAAGTGATAATTTAGACTTGAAAAAGAAAAAATGGTGGGGGAATGAATTTCTGAATGATTAGGCAATAGTATTTAATAATAGGCTCACAGGGCCCCTCAGGAATTGTATGTCCTAGAGGTAATGAGGGTCAGTTGCAGAAGGACAAGAATGGAGGTCTTAGGCTCGGGAGTGTGGTCTGGGGGCACATTGGACTAGATGAGCGGTAGAGCTGGACAGTTTCTATGTAGCATAGCGGAACATGTTACCTTGCTGACTTAAATCAACGATGCCATTGATGGAAGTCATGGGATGGAAGCCTTCACATTGCATTGCTACCAGTGTGGATTTGCCAAGGTGGGTTTGACTGAGGCACTAACCAGAACCTCAGACTTCCCCAGAGCACAGTGAGCTATGTGCTGGCTGGCCCCACGGGAAGTCTCCATGACTCCATGACAACTCGAGGCAGGAATCAGCATTTCCTTAAATTGACTGTAAAGGATCAAAGCATTTATAAACAATGAAAATTTTACTGAAGGTTTCACAGAAGAGACTGAAAATGTGATTTACATTGCATATGCTAGAGTATTTCACTACAAAAATCCACTTAGACTTCTCTCTTTTCCCAAGCCTTTCATTTGGCCAGCAGCCAGAAAATTGGCTTCTTCTTTTCCTGCACAAGCCATATTCTTGGCAAGTCTATCAGAGCTAGTGATGGACACTTTTGGAGGTGGACAGGAAAGGCTTGGGGGCAGTTTATTACAGCAATAGATTCCTGACATGAGATTATGATGAGCTCTCCAATCAACCCTTCTAATATCTCTAATAGGCGAGGGTAATGCTGGGACCTTTCTGTGTTTCTCTCTCCAGTTGTGAACTGAGATAATAACATCCTATCTCCATTCTTGTCAGATTATCAGGAAACAATTGTCTGTTTCCTGACAATAAGAAAGTGGATAACTGCAGTTTCCTTTTCTCTAACTGCTTCAGTGGTTTTTGTAGGTGAGAAATCATATTTAGGCTTCAGTTCCCATAGTCCTGGAGATTCACGGTTCAATTTGTCAGCAGCCCCAGGCAGTAATTTCCTCACAAAACTGCCACATTAAAGAGCCCAAATAATCTAGCAGAAAAATGTTGGCTAAACATGAAATTACATAAACAATATAGTATTGGGGGCCCTACCATTTATAAGTGTCTGCTATGTTTTTACATGTACTTCCTCACTTAATTCACACAACACACCTTAAGGTAAGTATTATCAGCTATGTTTCACAGTTGAAGAATCTGATGCTGAGAGAAGCCCATTCCCTTGTCTGGGCCATAGAGCTAGTAACTAGTGAAACTTAAAATCTATCTATGAGATAGAAGTATGTGTGTGTGTGCATGCATGCATGCATGTGTGTGTGTGTGTGTGTGTGTGTGTGTGTGTGTGTTGGGGGGACAGGAAAGACACAATCACAGGAACAATCACAGCCCCCCAGAACAATCTTCAGCAATGACCCCTGTTAACAGCCAAACCAAAGGGAAAATACTAGCCTTACCCTGTGGCTGAGGCAGTGGCGAAAAGGCAGAGGGGGGAAGCTGTGAACTAAGACTACAAAATGTGTGGAAAAGTAATCCGTTTCAAGTATATAATCACTTTGGCATATGTTTTAATTATGATAAAATCAGTGCTTGTACACTGAAGGAAATTAGAAAATATAGATACAAATAAGAAAATGGAAACATGTTCTTGCTACCCAGGGATTACCCCTGTTTCCACCTCTATCAAATGTACCTCCCAGTGGATGTGTACAGTGTATATATGTATGTGTTTTTTAAATTTAATTAAATTTTTAAAGCTTATTTATTTATTTTGAGAGAGAGGGAGAGAAAGAGCACATGCATGAGAGTTGAGGAAGGCCAGAGAGAGAGAGAGAATGAGAGAGAGATTCCCAAGCAGGTTCTATGCTCAGTGTGGAGCCTGATGCAGGGCTCAAACCCTACAGAGAGATATGACCTGAACAGAGATCAAGAATCAGGTGCTTACCCGACTGAGCCACTCAGCTGCCCCTATCTGCATGTGTTTTTAACAGAAGGAGATCACATTAAACATATTGTTTTGTGACCAGATTCTTTCTGTTAACAATTTCTATATTTCTTTGACAGCAACAGAACTGATTGTTGGCTTCCCCACTGAACTACGTGTTGTGTGTGATGAACCCTCACCTCTGCCTGGCCTTGTTTCCATGCCTGCTTTCTTTCAGAATCTAGCTATGTTCTTTTCATAGTAGTATCATACTTAAGCCCCCAAATTTTCATCTCTTCTTCTAAGTATAAAGGTAGAAGGCAATGGGATTTAAATAAGGATTTAGATTTATTTTTTTTAAGTTTATTTATTTGAGAGAGAGAGAGAGAGAGAGCATGAGTAGGGGAGGGGCAGAGAGAGAGAGGGAGAGATAGGGAATCCCAAGCAAGCTCTGCACTGTCAGTGCAGAGCCTGATGTGGGGCTCAATCCTGTGACTATAAGATCATGACCTGAGGCAAAACTAAGAGTGGCCACTCAACCGAGTTACCCGGGCGTCACTAAATAAGGAATTAGAATTCGATTAGATATCGCAAGTTCTTTATCTGGAATGCAAACTGTATGTTTGTGTATACATGCACATGAACGTACTGTATACATTAATGAGATAGATGACAAACACTTGATCTGATACTAGCCTTCTGCCTCTGTTTATATAGTTTCTGAAGTTACAGTTCTGTTCAGTGATAATTAATGTGGGAAACGATGATTCAGGGTGCCCTAAGATCTGAATGGCTTCTGGATCATTACCAAAAAAAAGCTTCATGTATATGAGGGTTACCTGGGTATCAGAGGTTGGAGTAATTTATTCCAGGTTTGCATGTATTTAAACAAAAATGTCCCGCTAACTTTCTCACATCAGTTCTTGAAAGGCTGAGGTAGGTGTTGTTGTGTGGGACAAGGTTCTCTCCGGAAGGTGAAAGAAACATAGGGTCATTACTTGGTCTTGCTGGTATTCTGCTTTATACAGCCTCTTTGGAGCACCCTGCTCTGTTATGCTCTGTTGATCAAAAAAACTACCTCCAAAATTGTGTTGGGCCAATGGGACCATTTGCTCTGGAAATTTATTCTCATCTTAAAAACTATAAAAGTGCAGATCCCAACCAGAGATCACCATGCTTAATGCATAGTGTGCTGATATACACTAATTGATAGTTGATGCTGTTTATTATGTCATCAAGTATTTAATTATTGATATTTTATTGAACTATTATGAAGCTTGTTAACTAGTCTCGCAATTTTTTTTTCTTGGAGCCTTCCCATTTTATTGCATTCCAATTCTTTATGAATTAACAAGGGCAATAACACTCAGTATAAATGAGAAGTTTCCTAATGAGTAAACTGAGGTGTTACATGCAAGATGTTTAATGGGCGTTTGATCAGAGAATGTGATAGATGTTATTAGTAAGAGGAAAAAAAAAACCCAACTAAACAACATGTGGGAGGTCCTCCTGTCCACAATGTGGAAGAGCAGGGCTTTGACCTTGGGTCCTGTGGCTCCACGTTCAGTGCTCTTGGCATCACTACATAGTGCTTTGTGGCTGTTGATTCTTTGTCTATCTCTACAAATGAGCACTTGATAAAATGAAAAGTGTTGAAATACATTCTTGCAGGAAATTGTGAAACTGTCTTCCACCGCGTTGTGAAGACTAGGGGTGATTTTGGACCTGGAGGAGTTTGGGCAGGCTTGCATGGTGGTAGACCAGAAGAACCTTAGATCCTGAGATTTTTCTCCATTCCCCTCAGATCTTCCACTCTGTTAGATGTGACATAAAATTCAACCAAATCAGAAACCTGTGTCACTGGGGGCTGAACAGATACTGTCTCTCTTTTCCTCTCCAGACCCCACCCCCATCCCCCAGCTTTAGGGAGTAGGTAACATCTCACAAGAAAGATGTGGCTGGAAAGGAATACCTAGTAAAAAGGATCTTTGATGGTCTTTGCTCATTGACCAAATTCATAGAGGACTGAGAAGCCACAAAATAAGAGAACTAAAACAGCGATTCCAATCTAGACTAATGTGTGTTGTTTAGTATTTACTTCTGTCAGTACATTAATCATGTCTTATTATGCTTCACGCTAAAGTTATATTAAAAAAGCCCTAATGATAACATTGATGCATTGTCCTTTGTTGTGAGTATAAAGACTTAATTTGATGAATAGAAGTTAAGAAAATGTTTAATCTTCCATTATAGTATAATGATTGAGATTCATCCATCTGCTCCACAATAATAATAATTTATCATGAATGAGAGCATGCTTATAAAATTATGGAGGCATATAACAGAAAGAGTTTCTTTTTCCTACTTCAAAAATTTTGACCTTACTCCCTTTTAAGTGACCTATGATTTTATCTTTAGGAGTATTCAGTATAGTCCAGATTTCTCCTACCTACAATATTCAACACTGTCATTAATTCTTCTTGGGGGGACTAGAAGACAGAAGATGATGGAGGCTTGGAAACATCTCAAGCACTAAATTTCCTCTATCTATTTAGGAGCCTTGTACCAATGCATCAATTTCCTTTCTCTCCCATTTAGTGTGCCTCAAGGTTTTATACAGAAAATTTTAATGTTGGTATTTCTATCCATCTAACCTTGACCTGGTGTTTTGAATTAGAGATAAGTTTCTTGAAGTTGGGGTTGACTACAGAGAAGATGTGAGGGCATGGTTGGGGTAAGCCAGGGTAACAAGTTGCCTTTTCATTATGCAATATATTCTTCACATTTTCATTTTAACCTCGACAGAACACACAGGAGGGTGGGTGAGGGGACAATCCTCTCCAACTATTTTGGCAACTTTAATGTCTGTAATGGGAGGGATTTCACTCCTTAAGCTGAGACAGAACCAAGAGATGGAAACACTTGACAGAGTTATTAATGATCTAGATGGAGGAATCAACAGTCCCTTTGTAAATTCGCTAATGAAAGTTGATGGAGAGGTGTCAGAGCACCCATGTGGAGGGTGGAACTACCTGAGAGGAATGAGATCTATTGGCAGAGGAGTCATTCCGTCTGGACATTGATGATTTAATTTACCTTGGGAATACCTTTCAGTTCTCCAAATGAGTGGACTTGAGGATAGAAAGAACTTACTAGAAAAAAAGTATTTCTTCTGAAATCCAAGCTATGCCAGGATTGGAGGATGAGCAATGTTGATAATGTAAAGGAGTCTAAGTGACAATGGAATGTGCAGGAAAAGGCCGACTGACATGCTGACTGCCTTAGGAGAGCCGTAAAAGAGGGTATATGTACAAAAAGTTTGGGGAATAAAAAGAAATTCAAACATGCAAATAATTAAAAAATATGTATCCATGTGCCCATTCCAGTAGCATTTGCTGTATTTGCTTCAGATATATTTTTTTTAATTCGTAAGTCTTTACAGATGCAGTTGAAATCTCTTTTTGTTCCCCTTTGATTTGGCTGCCCTCTTAAGACTAGCAGTTTTAGGAAATTAGTGTCTATTCTGCCTTTCTGTATCTTTATCCTCTTCCTGGGTGTCCGTGTAATCTGTATGGGGTCTTAACTTCCACACAACTGACCTCACACTGTACACACATCCTTCAGCAACATGCTTTTTGTACTCAGCATTGTCTCCAACGTTTATTCATGTTGACACACAGCTCAGTTTATTTAACTTCTATATAGCCTTATATTGCATGACTGTATCGTGATTTGTTCATTTCTCCACGGGTGAATGCGGTTGTTTCCAATATCTGGCTGCTAAAACCAATCTGCAGTGAACACCTTCTTACATGTCTCTTTGGGAATTTATGTGCGATGTTTCCCCCTAAGACAGATCTCTTAGAAATGGAATATATGGATCGTGAGGTATGTACATATTTGAGTTTCCTAGATTTTTACTCGATTGTTCTTTCAACATGTTTGGACCACCTTATACACCCACCAACAGTATATACCATTTTGCTACATCCTATACTTTTAAAAGAGGCCTCAATGGCCTCTTAAGGTCCTTTCTAGGTCTAAGAATCTGTTTATTTCCATCACACGGGATTATATCCCACTGTGACACTCCTATTCTGACCTCGTGAAATTGCTGTTTCGTTAAAGATTGACAGACATATAGTAGCCCAGTATGATGCCCAGCTTAGCCCAGTTTTGAGCGTTGGTGGTTTTGAAATTCCTGGTGTTGCAATAATAAGACAGATCTGTAATGTTGGACACATGTGAGGAATTTGTGTAGGAATGTGTGTCCTCTGCCATAGGGACCAAGAATGCCATTTAATTTGTGCAAGACAGAGCATATGTTTTGTGGGGACCCTGGGGTCCTGCCAGGGAACTTCGGGGAAGTTAAGAAGCCAGCCCCACTCTGTCTTGCTTTCTGGGAATATAATGGGCTCAGGCAGCCTTCTTTCCCAGTCCTGATTCTAATCACCTTACCCATCTCTCCATGGCAGAGATGGGAATTCAAAGCCCTCACAGATCTGGAAGAAACCCCAACCCCGGCAACCTACCATACAAATACAACCATTTCTAAATTCATTCCTCCCAGGATATAGAGTAGGGTTTTAAGAAACAGGAGCTTGAAGAAAGACGAGTCTCCAGGACCCACAGTAAACTGGAGGAAATAACTTGAACTTGATAAAGCAGACCTGAGGTTAACCCAACGCAAGTATTCTAGGAAACAGCTAGCAAAACTGCTGAAAAGCAACTAGAAACAATCTGAACTGACGAGATTAATGAATTAGCATGCACTAATACAGATTTATTGTGATAGAAGGCTGCAGTCAGTATGAAAAGTAAAGGACTCATATACAGCACAAGAGTAAGGTCAGAATAATCAGAAGGGTTATTAGCCTGGAGGCCAAGATTATAGATCCCCATCCCCCGTGGCTCTTCCCAAGTGCCTTAGTGGGAGCAACCTGCCAAGAGAGCTCTCTTCCCTTGTGTTTCTTCCATAAAACAGAGAACCGATATAAGTTGCTAAATGCAAAGGTTAAAGGTGTGTGCCTAGAAAAACCCTTCCCGGTAGACGAGCTAGCTTGTGGTGATTCATTGAGAAGAGAAACAGTGGGCACATTATCTCTGGCCTTATTAGCTGAGATTTGAAACTGGAGCTAAAGTCTATCCTTAACCACTGTGTTATGCTGCCCCTCTGTTAAAGCATTGTGTTTACTGCTTCTTTCCTGCTTTTATACAAACAGAAAACACGCAGCTGTGCATTTCAACTCCAATGACCATTCCCAGTTGGTTCCGTTATCTTCTACCCATTTTAATAAACCAACTCCTCAGCTAGAAAAATTGGGTTAAAAAAGGTTGTTTGCCCTATCCCGTTTACTTTAACAGATAAAACATAATTTTAGCACTGCTCTTTTGATGTAAACATAAAAACATGGGAAGCGTAAATAAACTATCAGGTCAACCAAATAGTAATTATTTGACATTAAACAAGATACCCATCTGCTTTCCCACATAAATAATCTCTGATGGCATCTAAATGGCAACAAGACCAGGAAGCATTCAGGGCACTAATGTATGCACTACATGGGGATAAAAGAAGCAAACATTGGTGGATCAAAGGGGGCCCCGAGCAATGAGTAACGTAACACTCATCTCAAATTAAACAGCCATCTCCATGATGTGATGCAGAGTTGGCCATCCCACTTTCTTTAGCAGATGGAAAAAGAGAGGCAGTATTCCAGGGAGAGAGAGGGTCAAGGAGGAGGCGGGTGGGGATGCCTGGGGCAAGGGCCGAGAAGGGGAAATAGAGAAAAGAACAGAGGAGGCTCTCTTTGCGTTCTAACTCCGACTGTGCTCCATGGAGTGAGTAAGGATTGTTCTAGGGCACGTCATTCCGGCACAATGGCACTTAGGGTCCTTTCTCTTAACCTATGGCTGCTTGTATTCTGGAGAAGTGCTATTTAAAATACTGGGGAATCTTGCTGACAAAAACTGAGGACTGATGGATGTGGGGGGGAGGGGGGGTGGGCATGGAGGAGGGCACTTTGGGGATGAGCACTGAGTGTTATGTAGAAACTAATTTGACAATAAACTATTTGTAAAAAAAAAATAAAATAAAAAGATATTAAGGACAAAAAATAAAATAAAATAAAATACTGGGGAATCTTTGAGGATGTGATGAAATACTAGGGCATCTACAGAGAAGAATGCAAACCTGTACATGCGAACATTTGTGCGTAACTTCAGGGGACTCGAAGATTTGTTGAGGCCCAGCCACATACCCTGGGCCATTTCTGCTTCATAGATGCCAGGAAAACAACTCCTTCTTTAGAAGTTGTTCGCCCTTAAACTGAGGGTTGGGGGAGGAGGGGAAAATGGGCCATGGGCACTGAGGAGGGCGCTTGTTGGGATGAGCACCGGGTGTTGTATGTAAGTGATGAATCAGGGAATCGGCTCCTGAAGCCAAGACTACACTGTCTGCTACCTAACTTGACAACAAATAAAATGTAAATAAGTAAAGTAAAGACAAGCACAAACAAACCTAAAGAAAAGAAAATAGGGGCACCTGGGTGGCTCAGTCGGCTAAGCAGCCAAATTCGGTTCAGGTCATGATGTCGCGGTTCATGAGTTCGAGCCCCACATCGGGCTCTGTGCTGACAGGTTAGAGCCTGGAGCCTGCTTCGGATTCTGTATCTTCCTCTCTCTCTGCCCCTCTCCTACTTGCATTCTGTCTGTCTCTCTCTCTCTCTCTCTCAAAAATAAATAAACATTAAAAAATTATTTTAAAAAAAGAAACTAAGAAAAAATATAAAGAAATTGTTCAGCCATTGTCTAAGCACCGAAAGTGGGATTTGTACTAGGTGGCTTCCAAAGAAAACTCAAGTGTTGTTCCTCTTACCTTATGAATTTAAAGCTGATTTTCAAGACAAGCCCACAAAACACACAGAGGTTGATTAAATATAAAATAATCATAACAGGAGACCTTTGCATTTACTGCGCACAACTGCTTTCAATATAACGTCAGTGGTTCTCAGATTTCCGTGGGTATCAGAATCACCGGATTGCTGGGCCTGGCCCCCAGAGTTTCTGATGTAGTAGGTTTGGAGTCAAGCAGAATTTGCATTTCTAGTTCCCAGGTGACGTGCTATTGTACGTGAGGCCCTACTTGGAAAACCAGCGTATTAACACAAGGCTCACAGCAATCCTACACTGTAGATTCTATTATTATCCCCAATTTATAGATGAGGAAGCCAGAGGCCAGAGAAGTGAAAGAACTTGTTCAAGTTTGCACAGCTGACAAAAGGCAGAGCCAGAACTGAAGGCAGTTTGGTTCCAAAGTAGAGACTGATAAACTTTTTCTTCTTCTTAAGTTTGTTTGTTTATTTATTTATAATTATTATTGAGACAGAGAGAAACAGAGCAATGAGTGGGAGAGGGTCAGAGAGAGACAGAGAGGGAGACACAGAATCCAAAGCAGGCTCCAGGCTCTGAGCTGTCAGCACAGAGCCCGATGTGGGGCTCGAACTCATGAACCGTGACATCATGACCTGAACGAAATTCGGCTGCTTAACCGATTGATTCACCCAGGCGCCCCTAAGTTTATTTTGAAAGAGAGAGAGAGACAGCTTTCGGGTTCATGTGTGAGCGGGGGAGGGGCAAAGAGAGAGGTGGGAAGAGAATCCTAAGCAGGCTTCCCACTGTCAGTGCAGAGCCTGACACAGGGCTAAATCAAAAGCCAGAGGCTGAGCCACCCAGGTGTCCTGGGAGGTGGGGGGGCGGGGGGGGCGGGGGTGGTAAACCTTCTTAAAGGGCCACTGATACTTTAGGCTTGAAGGCCTTAGGTGGTGTCTGTTGTAACTATTCAATTCTGCCATTGTAGTGCAAAAGCAAACATAATCAATGGGCACCACTGTGTTTCAATAAAACTTTAATTTCAAAAACAGGTGCCTGGCATGTGGTCTATTGCTTGCTGACCACTTTCTGGAGTCTTATGTTTTTTAAGCCTTAAATGTAAAATGGCAGTATCAAAAGCACTGACCTCAAAAGACTGTTAAAAAAAAAAAGAAAAGAAAACAACAATGCCTATTAAATGCTTAGCACAGTGCCTGACAAATAACAAATCAAAACCTTGGGGTGCCTGGGTGGCTCAGTCAGTTAAGTGTCCAACTTTGACTCAAGTCATGATCTCGCAGTTCACAGGTTTGAGGCCAGCCTTGGACTCTGTGCTGCCAGCTCGGAACCTGGACCCTGCTTCAGATTCTGTCTCTCTCTCTCTCTCTCGGTCTCTCCCCTGCTCTCTCTCCCTCTCTCTCTCTAAAAATTAAAAAACATAATCTGCCCTCATTATAATTTCTGAAAATTCCCAATGTCACAAATAAGTGCTACACTTCAAGCCTAGCCGTCTAAGGGATGGGACCCTTGGCCCAGAGTGGGGGTGGGGGTGGGGGCTGAAGGAAAGCCTCCAGGTTCCAGCACTCACAGGGCTTCCGGATTCTGCTGCCTGGTCTGTGGACCGAGAGCATCCCCAGTCTCAGAACCGCGTGCAGCTGTCACACAATTACTGTGCATGCATCAGGACAGTCACTGATAAGTACTTTTAAAGCTATTGTTCTTTCTTTGTGTTTAGCTACCTTGTCTATAAAGTGGGATAATAGTACCTCTCACATGAAGTTGTTGGGCAGATTTAAGTGTAGGACACGGACAACCATAGTCTGACACACGCTAAACATGGTTATTGATGTGATAATTTGGTATCACCCTCCTAAAAAACCCCATGAAGCCCTGGGAAGGGCAGGCTGTTCTTATCTCTATTTTCCAGGCAAGGAACCCGAGGTGCTGTAGGGTTGAATGTTCTTTTTCCCCCCAAGCCTGTGCAGCTCTGGAAGGGAAAGCTCCGGATTTCCGGCTCAGGTCTTTTCTCACGGGCCCAGAACCAACGAGACGTTTTCCCTTTCATCTCAAAGCTCGTTGGGAAACTCCTAATGGGGTCTTGAAGGACCACTTTCCCAACCGGAAGGTTCCCTTTCTCTAAGCGTGAATTTTCTTGTCACGAAAGCCAGCCCCACGCACCCCACCCCCCCCCACCCCCGCCAGCTCACTGTGGATTTTCGAAGAAGAATCACCAGACCGTTGGGACAGATGTGACCACATGGGGCCTTCAGGTGTGCTCATAAATATCCCTGTGCTTGAACGCGGGTAAATGAATTAAACTGAGCAGAATTCTTCAGCTTTCTTTGCCATCCCTCAGGGGAAGGAATAGGGGTAAAGGTCAGCGGAGAAGGAGGGGTACTTGTGTGATGCCGGCCAGGGGGCCTGAGTCCTCCTGCTACATGTTAACATTAATGCGGGACACTGGCTTGGCGCTTGCCAGTTATAAGCACTTTCACGTGTATTATCTCATTATTCCTCATGATAACGCTGTGAATGGACGCTGTGCAGGTCAGGAGACCGAGGCTCAGACGTTTAGTGGAGAGCACAGGATTATTCAGCCACAGAGGACGCGCAGCCAGCCCTCCACATCTGCAGGCAGCCAGGGCCTGAGGCCGAGCATGAGAATGGATGGGCCGGAGGGAGAAGTGTCTGGGGTCCTGGGTGTTGGGAAGAGGGCTTTCTCCAGAAGCAGAGAAGCCAGAGGGCCCCGCCCTGGGAAGAGCAAAGGGCAGCGGGAGGGGGCCACCTGCCTTGAGTGGGGCCTGCTATGTACTCAGGGAATGCTGAGACCACCCTGTGCCCAGTCTGCACGAGGAAGCTTTGCGGGATCAGACAGCGGGCCTGCTGGCTCGCCTTTCTTTTTCTTTATAGGAGAGATGGGAAAACCCCAACTCTGGTTAGATTCAAAATATCAGATGGGGCAAAATAGCTCTCTCTGGTGGCTAGTTCTAGTAGTGGCAGCAGCACAAATCCAGCCCCCAACTAGTTTATGCTCATGAAAGCCACGAGAGGAAGAGATGCTAAACAGTGTTCTTCCAGATTCTGTTCTTTCCAGGTATGGAAGCTGTCACATCTGTCATTTCTCTACAGATGGACTTGCATCTCTCTCTGTCTCTGTCTCTCTGTCTCTCTCTCTCTCTCTCTCTCACACACACACACACACACACACACACACACACACACACTCCTATATACCTACAATTAATTTTGCTCTTTATGCCAGCGACTTTATAGTCACTATTTCAGTTAGGTTTTATTATTGTGGTGTTATTAAGCCCACTTAACTGTTGGGGGATGTTTGGAAACATTAAGGAAGTTTACCAGTCACATCACTTGTTAGGGGCAGAGCCCGGATTCAAACTCAAGTCTGACTTCAAACCCCAAGCTCTTCCTCACTCTGCTCTTACTGACCATTATGGGATGCTTTGCTATGAATATTTGCCAGCTCTGCTCCTGACCCTGACAAGCCACAGAGATACATGAAAAATATGTATCCTAGTCACCCATTTCAGAAACATCAAATCAAAACTTCTGAGTGTGAGGCCCATGAATCTCTGTTTACAACATTCTTCCCAGGCACTTCTGATGCAGAAAGCTGAATTCAGGACCATGAACTGGCGTCTATAAGCCCCTGCCCTGCCTTTTTTTTTTAATGTTTATTTTTGAGAGAGAGCGAGAGCGAGCGAGCAGAGGAGGCACAGAGAGAGTGGAAGACACAGAACTTGAAGCAGGCTCCAGGCTCTGAGCTGTCAGCACAGAACCTGACACAGGGGCTCAAACTCACGGACCATGAGACCATGACCTCAACCAGCTGAGTTGGGTGCTTAACCAACTGAGTCACCCAGGCACCCCTGCTCTGGTGCTTTTAATATTTCTAGCACTGTCCGATCTTTAACTTCATTTCCTTTTTAAGAGTTGTTTTAAAAAAATATTTATTTTTGAGAGACAGAGCAGGGGTGGGGGCAGGACAGAGGATCCAAAGTGAGCTCTGCAGTTATAGCAGACAGCTTGATGTGGGGCTCAAACTCCTGAACTGCAAGATCATGACCTGAGCCGAAGTTGGATGCTTAACTGACTGAGCCACCCATGCACCTCATTAACTTCATTTAAAGCTTTTGAGAAAGAACACGTGAAAGTAAAGAGAGAGGCTCAGGAAGTATGGTGACTATTCTCTGAGACTCAGCCCTGCCCCACAGAGCAGAAAGAAGACAGATTAGTTGGAAACGACCTCTGGACGAGTTCCTGTGTGAGGTGTGCAGATTGACTTGAGGTGGCTGCGTGGAAAGTATCAGCCCGCAGTTAGGGAGAAGAGGGGAAAAACTGGAGGCCCAGGCCGTAAAAGAGGCTGCTTCTCCAAGGAAATGCAGAAGGGAGAGAGAAGAGCTGAAACCGAGCTGGTGGGCAGAAACAGATGATAAGCCAGTCAAGTGTATTAGTTAGGATGCTGTTGGCTGTGGGGACAGTGAAAACCCAAACATATTTCTCGTCTATTTCTCACCGAGACAACAAACCAAGGAGCATGTTGGTAAGTTGCTTTCTTCTACGAGCTGATTCAAGGACCCAACCTCCGTGCATCTTGTGGCTCATTTATTCCCTGGGGCCCCCCTGTCTTCTGCATCCAGCCAGCGGAGGGAGACCTAGAGGATGGAGGGACACACCTCCTTCTTGAAGGCCTTAGATGTCTAGCCCTGTTGTAGGAGACCTTGACTGTATGCCCACCCCTAACTAAAGGGAAACAAGGAAATAGGCTCATCTGTGTGCCCAGAAAAGAGAAGAGCATGATAGCTATGTTCAGCCAGTCTCTGCTACATCATGTGAAGGTCTCATGGCCCCCCAAGCCTGTGGTTAGGAGAGAATCCTGTGGTTAGGCAGGTAAGGTAAAGCAAGTAATAGGTGGCTGGACATTTGCTACATATCAAGGAAGTTCTACTGGAACTCCAGTGGCAGAAGATAGCAGAGAAAAGGCAGCAGGAAGGAAATAACTAGTGCAGAGTTTCGCCAACCAAACAAGCAAGGGGACTGTGCCCTAGAGTTCAAAGGCTACATGGAGAACGTGGCTGAGATGATTCATTAATTGAACCAAGAACTAAATTCCCTTACTCTGTGTTTTGTACCGGGTTATAGCAACAATACAACCTGGGTTGGTGTAAACAATAACTTACAATAGCTTACAAAACGATTATGCATATTGTTATAGAGTAGAGTTCAGAAAAGAGCTGATCTTAAAAGCAGTCATTGAGGGGCACCTAGGTGGCTCAGCTGGATAAGTGCCCGACGTCAGCTCGGGTCATGATCTGGAAGTTTGTGAGTTTGAGCCCCACATCGGGCTCTGTGCTGATAGCTCAGCCTGGAGCCTGCTTCGGATTCTGTGTCTCCCACTCTCTCTGTCCCTCCCCCTCTCATGTTCTGTCTCTCTCTCAAAAATAAACAAACATTAAAAAACAAGCAGTCATTGATATCAGGAAGATTTTAATTTCTTTCTATTTCTCTGCTCTGCCTTCCTTTCATTTGCTAAGTAATTGATTTTGTAAAAGTAAACTTCAACGATTTATTTCACAAAAAAGGAACACTTAATACTAAACGTGTGAGAAGGACAGAATCTCAGAATGAAGAATAATCCTTTAAATTGAATACATCTAACTTTGTGAAAAGTCATTACGTCATTCTTCTCTCTCTCCACCCCCTTTTGCCTTGAATCAGTGGCACTGTCATCATGGACAAAAACGTGTCCATGACCTGCTCGGAACACTGGGACATATGTTACCCCTCCCCACTGTGATAGTCCAGTGCTCTCTGTGGGCTCAGGAGGCTCCTGAAGGAAGCGAGTGTCTTTCCTGTAGCCTACCAGGGAAAGGTAGATTTGATTGAACCTTCCCGCATAGCACCGGAAAATACTTCACCCACCCCAACACACACCCTCTGTATCTGCAATGTCCTGATGCAACGTCCCTGTCTTTTCCTCGATATCCAAGCCAAATGATTTCGTCTTGGTTCTATTCTGTAAAGTAGTATCAATACCAGGACCAATGTCAATCCCGCATACTGGGACCACCACATTCTCGTGTGTTGACCAGAATATTAATAAGTATATTTAGGTTGGAAAAAATTAATTGTATTTGTACAGACTCTAATCTGATCTAATTCTTTAAGTACAGACTCACAGATTTACGTGAACAAACGTCCAGAGATTTTGGCTTATGACATCTCATATGGGACAAAGTGTCAAGCGGCTCCTAAACTGGCTTACATTAATTTATGGAGCCCAGGTCACGGTAGGAAATCATTTCACCATTTTGTCACTGGAGGGTCTTGCTCAGTTCTGGGCTGTCATTTTAACAGGACCATTCGCCGACTGCAGTGGTTTCTGAAAAGAATGGGTGATGGTGGGAAAGATCCAAGTCACATGGGAAATTGCTGAAGGAACCGAAGATTTTTATCTCGGAGAAGAAAAGGTCAAGATGAGCTTGATAACAGGGCACCCTGGAGCTGAGGTATATGTAGCATTACTGTAAATCCAGGGGCAAACCAGACCAACGGAAGAAAGTTGTAGAGAGTTAAACTTAAGTCCAAATACAAAGAAAACTTTTGTACAAACTACAGTTTTCTGAGACCAATCTTTAGGAAAAGAGGTGAGCTTCCTATTAAGAATAGTGCGGAAGAATAGTGCGGAAGATCGTTGCTTGAATGGTACCTTCTAGTTCTGACATTTTCTGAAAGGGCATTGGATTTGGGGGAAAAAACAGGCTCTCTGTAGGAGCAGAGTAGACTCTCCTAGGAGATGGAAGGTGATCTAAGACACTGAATAAAATATAAACACTAGGCATAAAAACTATGCCTCCTCATCATTTACAGGCCCTTAGTTGCAAGTATGAATGCCTTACCTCCTCCTTTTCCATCGCCGGACAGGCCCTTCCTGTAAATAGGACATATTTAAGGGGGACCTGGGTGGCTCAGTTGGTTAAGTGTCTGACTCTTGATTTTGGCTCAGGTCATGATCTCATGGTTTGTGGGTTTGTGCCCCGCATGGGGCTCTGCACAGGGCCTGCTTGGGATTCTCTCTCTCTGCTCCTCCCCCGCCTAGTGCGTGCATGCTCTCTCCCCCCCTCTCAAAAAATTAAAAAAAAAAAATAGTGCATATTTAAATCCCGTTCAGCCTCTCTAAGACTTCCCTGATTCCCAGGCTGGAGGGTCTTCCTCCTTTGAATTTCTGTAGCAAATTGTATGTCACTGTTTATTTTTTTTTAAAGTTATTTTAAGGCTTCCAATAGAAAGTAATACACTTATTATAGGGATACAATCTAGCCCTGCAGGCAGATTCAGAGACTACTTCACTCTATTACTATTCCACTACATCATAGCTATGTGGTAATGGGAAATATACATCAACTCTCTTTTTCTGTTTTCTTTTTTACAGAGGGAGCATAACAAAATAACTATTTCATAGGGTTTTTGAGAGAGTAAATGAGTTAAATGTATAAAACACCCCAAATAGGTTTCATTAGATGTCGCTATTGTAAAAATAATAATTACTGAAAGAGAAAAATGGAAAGAAGGTCACCCATAATGTCACCACCCAAAGACAATCAAATTTTGCGGTTTCCCCCTACTTTTTCTTTGACACAGTTGCAACCATGTTGCAAATATCATTTTGTTCTTTTTTTACTTTATATTAAAACATAAGCATGTTCTTAGCTTATTAAAACTTTTCATGAACCTTAATCTAAAGGGCTATATAATGGTTTACCATATGGCAATGCCATGACTGATTAATAATTATTTTCATATTTATTAAGTTATTTTCCACAGTGAGGTTGTCTGCAATCTTATTATAAATTATACAGTGATAGATGTTCTTGTGATATCTTTTTTCCCCCAGCACATTCACTTTCTCCATGGTTAGTGTGAGCTTCTGGAGGCCAGGGACCAAAGTGAGGCCTTGAGAATATAAGTAAGGACATTTCCTTTCCTCTGGATACTGATTTGCTATGTCATGTGATCACCGAGCAAAATTAAAAGTGAATTAGTGAAATTATCGTTGCGATTTTGGTTGAAGAAGAATGAAGCATTTGAAGAATTAAAAATGATGAGAAAATGAGACCTGGAAACACACAAATAACCAGTGAACCACCTATGTTCCTACTTCTAGGTAGGAAGACATGGTGTTATTCCTGTAAGGAACAGAAACATAATAAGGAACTTTAATCTTTCATTAGATTTAATGTTTTCAGGGATGATTTTCAAGTGATGGTAGTCTCTTTGCAAAGCCTAGAATCTGAAATTTGCTTCCCATCCTGATCTGAAGTATATTAGCTGACACTTTTCTCTTTTCAAAAAGCAAGTCCCTTCACCTAGAAAGAATAATATTAATAATATCTTGACATTGAGCAGTCCTTACCTTTACAGACCCTGCATTTCCAGCCCTGTATTGTCACCATTCATTTCACCTCTAGGCTTGTTGGGGATACCTTGCCTTGTGAAGTTAATGTGCCTCTGAAAAGTAGTGTGCAGATAGCCTTTGGCAAATCCAGTATTTGAAAAGTACACTGGGTGACTTTTTTATTTAAGGAAATGAAAAAGTTGGTCATTTTTTAAAGTGTCTAGTCAATGCTGTAATTTATCTTTTGAGTACAATGTTTGTATTTTACATACTTCTTGTATGTAAATGGCCTCGGTAGGGAATCATCTTCTTTGATTTTGTTTCCAATGTCATCTTTCTTCTTGGTCATTCATAGTTGTCACCTGGTAGGCTAGCAGAAGGGATGGCTGGCCGGCTAACCAAGGGTTCCCCCTCCTCCCTCCAGATCCATGGCCCTCACTCAGTCCTCTTGCTTGTAGGCCCTAGGGAGGGTTAGAACATGAGAGGCTGAGGGTGACTCCTCCCTTCCACCCAAGTGGCACCCATTTTGGGATCAGCAATTTCCCTGGACAGTTTCTTGACACCACACACTCTACCCCGAGTTTCAGTGGAGTGCACCTGAGGGATGGGGGGATTTGGACTCCGGACCTACGTCAGAATCATTCATGACCCCATCACATGGATCAGATCAGCTGGTTAGATGGAGGGCTCTGTTGCCTCCAGCCTCTTACATGGAAGCTTTCAGTCCAGGAAAGGGTTGTCTGCGTGGGGGTGGATCACAACCTTGGAACTGGAGTCTGGGCTCCTTCAGAGAGCAGGGAGGTCACTGTAAGCTTGCACCCTTAGATTCTTGGCGAGAACTCGGTCCACTGACATGATCCACAACAGAAAATAGACAGAAAACATGGAAACAAAAGAAAGGAGAATTAAATAAGAGAAGTATTGGAAGGAAACATGCTATTGGGGAAAGAAGTGTTAAAATAAGAGGAACATTTTGAATTCAGAGTTGAAAAAGCGAGAAAGGTAAAAATCTCATTGGTGCAAACAGTAAGCCTCTGTGATCCCATCTAGAAATGACCCCTCATGCTAAGTCACATTTTGTTTTATGTTAGATAGTCACAAGAGTGGAGGTAAAATTTAACGTATTAAAGAATCAGTGTGGCAGGGCCTGATAATTGACCTCCAATAGGTCAATTAGTTTTTCTACAGCAATAGGAGCTCTAATTTTTAGCTGAGTGTATGATTTCCCAGGATAAAGACCCTATTTCCTAGCCTCCCCGATAGCCAGTTACAAAGGCAGCTCATGTGAATGAGTGCTGATAAATGGAGTGAGCAAAAGTAATTGTGTAACTTTGAGGTTACACCGTGAGCAGGGACGGGCAGGTCTAACCTGACCTCTTTCCCTTCTTGCTGGTTAGGGTGCTGCGGCCATAGTGACGTTGTATCTTGAACTATGGATGAACTATGTGGTCCTTTAGATGGCAGGGCAATGTGATAAAAGAAGCAAATGCTTTGCCCCCATGGAGATGTCATAGCCATAAATACCAGACAGCTAGCCCTACACTGTTACATGTTACATGAGAAATTAATGTTTCTCTAGCTTCGGGCACTATAATTGTGGTTTATGTTGTAGCAGCTGAGTCATTACTCCGGCTAATGTAATCTTCAAAGCCCAGAGATGTTTGAAATCACTTTGGAAGCATATATCTTCATTTACCCTCTGATTTCTTTCCCTAAAGGGGTGTATCCTTGTCTTTAAACACTACCATCATAGGTGCTGTAATCTATTATGTAGATAGATTGTATATAGATTACATACAATAAATAAAATATTATGTTTTATTTTATTTTATTTTAGAGAGAAAGAAAGCTCAAGTGGGGGAGAGGGGCAGAGAAAGAGAGGGAAAGATAGATATATAGAGAGAGAGACAGAGAGAGAGAGAGAGAGAGAGAGAGACAGAATCTTAGGCAGGCTCCATGTTCAGTGCAGAGCCTGACATAGGGCTCAATCCCCCAAACCTAGGGTCCTGACCCTGGGATCAGAGTCAGACACTCAACCGATGGTGCCCCCCAGGCACCCCTCTACTTAACACATTTTAAATAAACTTTATTTTTCAGAAGTTTTACAGAAAAATTGCAAAGAAAGTACCCAGAGTTCCTATATATCTCACACTTAGTTTCTCCATCTTCTATTCATATGATACATTTGTACACAATTAATGAACCAACATGAATACATCCTTATTAACTAAAGCCTATAGTTTTTTTCAGATTTCCTTAATTTTTTACTTAATGTACTTTTAATGTTCTAGGATCCCATCCAGGACTCCACATTACATTTAGTTATGTCTCCTTAGGCTCTTCTTTGCTGGGGCAGTTTCTCAGACTTTCCCTGGTTTTGATGACCTTGGCAGTCTGAAGAGCACTGATCATGTTTTTGTAAAATGACCCTGAATTGAGATTTGTCTGATGTTTCTGCCATGATAAGGCTGAGGTTAGGTGTTTTGGGAGGGAGATCACAGAGGTAAGATTTCATATTCATCACACCATGTCAATGTTGATGTTGATCACCTGGCTATCATGATGTTTATCAGGTTTCTGATAAATCTACTTTTTCCTTCCCCTGCTACAGCATCCTATTCGGAAAGAAGTCAGTATGTGTAGCTCATGTTTAAGGAATGAGCAGAAATGCTTCACTTCTTTGAGGGTTGAGTATCTGTATAAATTGTTTGGAATTCTTCTGCACAGGAGATTAGTTTGTCATCTCCTTTTTATTTAATCAATTATTCAGTTATTTATTTATTTATGACAACATGGATTCATGGGTATTTATTTTATACCTTGGGGTATGATCCAATATTTCTTTATTTTGTACCTCAAATTATTCCAGCTTTGGCTGTTGGGGGCTCTTTCTGTTGGTTATTCTGTCCCTTTGATATATCCCCATCATTGTGGGGTGTTTCTCCTGCTCTTCCTTACTTCTGGCACTCTAGGCTTATCTTATATATTTCCTATCTCAATCCTAAAAATCAGCCATTTCTTTGAGGAGCCCTGGTTCCTTTTTTTTGGGGGGGGGAGAATGTTATTAGAAACCAAAATCTGGGTGCTAGCTGTGCTTGCTGTAATCTACTTTTTTTTTTGTCAGTTGACTTTTTAATTTTTTTAATTAATTAATTAATTTTTTACAAATAGTTTATTGTGTAATCTACTTTTGATTGCAAACGTTTGGTGTTTTAGTACATTATGAAAATTCATTAACATTCTGGCTTCCTCAAAAATTAAGATTTTGAGATTCTTCAAAAGTTAAGAATAGAATCAATGTGTGATCCAGTAATTCTATTACTGGGTATTTACCCAAAGAATATGAAAACACTTATTCAAAAAGATAGATGCACCCCCTATGTTTATTGCCACACTCCAGAGTTGCTAATTCAATAGGTTTGGGGTGGGCTCTGAGAATTTGAATTTCTAACAAGCGTCAGGTGATGCTGGTGCTTCTGATTCAGGAACCACATTTGGAAAAACCACTGCATTATGGGTTAAGTGAGCTTTTGAGATCAATCCTGGGAACAAATGGTTCCAAAATTTTAAGCCACTGACATGCACACGATGACTTTTAGAATTTATGCTGCTGGGTGTTAGTTGCTGTACTTGTATTTACTTATCCTGGCTCATTCATTCACCATAGGAAACCATACAGCTAATGGAGGACATGGCCAAAATCATTGAAAATAAGTCAGATTAGGGTTTCCAAACTCACTGTTTATAAATCAAGAATCCAAACTCTGCCTCAGTTTTAAAAATGGAGAGTCTGGTAAGTTTCTCCAGTGGAGAGATAAAAATGGAAGGAGAAATACTGTCTATGTATTTAGTTAGTAGAAAGGGAATATTTTCCCTCTATGCTCAGGTGTTGGGTTGCTATCAGATGAAAGATAATCATTTATTTTTCCAAGTTACATCTTTCCTTAGTAGATCTAACCTTACCCTAGATGCCTGGTAAGGAATTAGGCAGAAGCAAGAAGAGGATTGATTTTATTGTTTATATTTTGAATATATTTTTATTATCCATATTATTAATTATAAAAGTGACCACCTTTACAAGAATACGCAATGGGAAAAAGTCTCTTCAACAAATGATGTTGGGAAAACAGGACCCCTACATGCAAAAGAGTGAAACTGGATCAATTTCTCATACTACACACAAAAACAAATTCAAAGTGGATTCAGGACCTCCATGTGAGACCTGAGACTATAAAAATCCCAAAAGAGAGCATGGGCAGTAATTTCTCTGGCATTGGCTGTAATAACATTTTTCTAGATATGTCTCCTGAGGCGAGGGAAACAAAAACAAAAATAAACTACTGAGGCTTGATCAAAATAAAAGCTTCTGGACAGCAAAGGAAACTATCAACAAAACTAAAAGATGACCTACTAAATATGAGAAGATATGAGAAGATTTGCAAACGCCATATCTAATAAAGGCTTAGTATCCAAAATATATAAAGAACTGATACAACTAGTTCAATACCCGGAAAACAAATAATCCATATAAAAGTGGGCAGAAGACATGAACAGACATTTCTCCAAAGAAGACATATAGATGCATGAAAAGATGTTGAAAATCACTCATCAGGGCAATACAAATCAAAACTACAATGAAAGATCACTTCATGCCTGTCAGCGTAGCTAAAATCAAAAACCCAAGAAACAAGTGTTGGTGAGGATGTGGAGAAATGGGAAACCTCATGCACTGTTGGTGGGAATGCAAACTGGTATGGCCACTGTGGAAAAAAGTATGGAGATTACTCAAAAATTAAGACTAGAATCAACATGTGATCCAGTAATTCCAATACTGGGTATTTGCCCAAAGAATATGAAAACACTTATTCGAAAGGATATACGCACCCTCTATGTTTATTGCAGAATTAATTACAATAGTCAAATTATGGAAGCAGCTTAAATGTCCATGGATTGATGAATGGATAAAGAAGATGTGGTATTTATACAAGTGGAATATTATTCAACTATAAAAAATGAAATCTTGCCATTTGCAACAACATGGATGGAGCTAGAGAGTATAATGCTAAGTGAAATTAGTAAGAGAAAGACAAATACTATATGGTTTTACTCAAATGTGGAATTTAAGAAAACAAATAAACAAATAAAACAAATAACAAATAAAACAAATGAACAAAGGGGGAAAAAGAGACAAACAAAAAACAGACTCTTAACTATAAAGAACAAACAGTTGGTTACCCAAGAGGAGGTGGGTGGAGGGACGGGAAAAATAGGGGATGAGGATTAAGAGTACATTTATCTAGATGAGCACTGAATAACATATAGACTTGTTGAATCACTGTATGGTACATCTGGAACTAATTTAATACTGTGTGTCCACTATATTGGATTTTTTTTTTTTAAAGTGGCTATCTTTACATATCTACTGTAGCTGTAGATTTCTAATGCTGTATAGAAGCTCTAATTCTTTAAAGCAAAAGTATTAGAATAAGTATTCTTTGCTAGAAACATTGAGGGGTTCTTAATGGGAGCTTCCAGGAATGGGGGCAGGAATGAAACTAACATTTATTGTTGTTGATTATTATTTATGCAGGCTAACGTTCTATAACAAATACACCCCAAAATGCAATGGCACTAACAAAGTGAAACTTTGTTACTCATACAGCAGTGTAGACGGGATGTTCCAGGAAGCTGGAGTGGCTTGTGGTAGGGGTAGGAATGAGAGTAGGGAGAATGGGGGGCTCTGGTCCACATAGTTATTGGGCATCCAGGGTGCCATGTTCGGGGTATAGCTTCAAAGTCTGTTTGACATTGTTCCAGCCCATGGACCCATTGCAGTGACAGGGGAATAGGATCTTGACGGATTCTGCCTAGATCAACTCATCACTGGGGTGGGCAAGTCCGGGGGGTGCTGGCTAGACATGAACAATCTTTACTATAAGATCCTCATTCCTACTCAAACCCCCTTCACAGAAACACTTGTAAGCTTAGACATTTGTACTTTCATGTAAATTAACACATGAAGATAGTCTTTTCTTCATACTTAAAATCTTAGTTCGCTATTTGTGGGATAAAGGCTTTATTCATGACGGGGAAGTTCAGGGATTGGACCCAGCAGATGGGAGCTGGTACTTTAGATTGAATTGGACTGATGGGGGCTGCTAGGAGCTCCAGGAAAGTAACACGGTGTAGACAGATGGGCCTGGGTCTGAATTCTGGCTTAGTAACTTCCTAGCTTTGTGACCTTGGGCAAGTTGCTTAAATTCCCTGGACCCGACTATTCTTGTGTGTGAAATAGTGAATATATCAGCTTCCTTGTGAAATACTATGGGAGATAAAAAAAATATATATGTATATGTATATATGTATACATATGTATACACATATGCACACACACATATATATAGTGCCCAGTGAATACAGATTCTTTCCTGAAATCATATGTCAAATACGATCACTATTCCTCATACCTATATTTAGCTACTCTGATTATCCAGAACATGTATTGATACATCTTCCCTGAAAGTCCAAAAACAGATCTACCTTCTTAGATTTGAAAAATTTATAATAGCATTTTAAATGGCGCTCACCCTGATAGAAGTAATTCTTCCAATGTTCTCATAGATATGGATAATTTGGGTAATGTCGTTGAACTGGGACCTTTTTCTCTTTCTACCATATCCCTGTTTTGTCTTCATCTCTCCCCTTAGCTAGTAAAAGATCAAAATTAATTAAATCTTTCGAAGTATCAGCAGAGCTCTTAGAGTAAGTGTTAAGATAAGGACACTGATCTTTTCCACATGATTGTAGCTCTGTAACCTGAACATAGATTTAATGCCATATCTTTTTAGCCTCTGGGAGATTAATTACTGCACCAAATGCTCCTAGGTCAACAGGGTTTCTTACCTGAAGGGTGGGAATATGAGTGCTATTTTATCCGAAAGGAGCTGAGCAGGACGCTGACCAGGCTTGAGGCTTTAAGGGGTGTTCACATCCTGGCCAGTCCTCTTATTCAGACTCTGGTCGGTCCACAGGTCTGGACAAACCATCACTAATAAGGGGGATAATGGTAATTGCCCCTTCCTAGCCTACTAGGAAAGAGTGGTAAGCATTGAGGCTGGTGAGCTTGCTATGAGGGAGGTAATATGTCGCTACACCAAGCTCTCTTGCCATTTTTCTCATTTAGAATCCAGAGTATTTTGGTTTTCTTTGAAGAAGAAGACATGGGCTTATAACTGGAAACAGGTCTTTTAATCTTACATGATTTGGATGCTATTTTAACTCACCCCAAGTGCATCTATGGGCTTGTGAAGCATCAGATCTGAATTCTGCTCTGCCAACAGCAGACAGCTATTTCAGGAGGACATGTTGGCTTTCTCATTTGATAGATGATGAAACAAAATTGACAAAAGCTGATGATCCTTGAAATCTTTACGACCTGTTCCTACCAACTGTTTGCACTCTACCTGGCTTACACACGCTGCACTCTCATACAACACATTTCATTTCTATTGACGAATGTTGACTATTTTAAGAATCCCAGGCAAAGAAAGAGCTGAAGCTCATTCTGGTCAGGATCCATTTCCTGTTTTCCTGGCTTGCTGACTTCAAATAAAGATACAAAATGAGCTTGGAAGGACAATGCACATCCCATTACATTACCACGAACAAGGCTTTCACAGTCACAAACATTTCTAAGTTCCATTTAAAACGGACCCATTTATATCAGTAATACCAAACACTGCCAGATTTCCAGACGGCCAGAGAAGCTGGATGTCCTGTGAAAGTGTGCTGGGATATGGGACTCAGCAGAAATACTTCATGACTTACAGTAGATCAGACCTCAGATCTGAATAACTGTAGGTTTCTGCAAATGCCTTGTCACTGGCAAGAAGGTGGCCTCTTTGAGCATGCTAAGTAGGGTCCTGCAACCAAAGGCAGATTTACTCTGAAGCCAAGTGAAACTTATAGCATTGTGGTTACAGGGTTGCAGTTTTGAAATTTACAAAATAAAAAAATAAATACATAAAATAATATGGTCTTCTTCCACTCTGACTTCCTTCCCATTGCACCGCCCTTTGAGTTGAGTGGTGTTGAAATGGCTATGGGATTTTTGGGTTCTGGCAAGGGGAAGTTGCACTGGTGATACATTTATTTTGGGTTTAGAGGGATATAGTTATGTGGTTTGCCATCACTTCTGTGTGTAGTTATTTTTAGCCATTCTGGTGAAAGAATGACTTCTAGGAAAACTGCTGCCCACTGGGCTGACACACCCAACTTTGTGAAATACTCATTTCAGGGCCAGAAGTAGCATCACAGTAGGAATGTGCCTGGTAGTGTCTGATACAAATAGCAGGTGGGTGGTGTAGAAGGAGCATGATTAGAAATGTCTTTTAAAAAGTCAGGTGTGAAAATTTTTGAAGGGAGGGTTTGGTTTTCATTAAGCCTCATCAGAATGGAAGTTCTCCCCGTCAGGATTATTTTTGATAGTGCTGTGTGCAATTTCTTTTTTATCATAAGATATCTCATTTTAATTGTTCAACATTAAGTAAAACCAAACTATTTTCTGGACATACCCATATATAGCATTAAAAGAAAGAAATAAGTACTATACACAAAATCTATGATGGTGGCTGTCTCTCAGAATGCTGTATACAATTATAAATGTATCATACATTTTCTTTTTTTAATTAAAATTTTTATTTATTTATTTATTTTTAATTTACGTCTAAGTTGGTTAGCATATAGTGCAATAATGATTTCAGGAGTAGAAGCCAGTGATTCATCCCCTACATATAACATCCAGTGTTCATCCCAACAAGTGCCCTCCTCAATGCCCCGTGCTCATTTAGCCCAACCCCCCACCCACAGCCCCTCCAGCAACCCTCAGTTTATTCTCTGTATTTAATAACCTCTTATGTTTTGTCCCCCACCCTGTTTTTATATTATTTTTGCTTCCCTTCCCTTATGTTCATCTGTTTCGTATCTTAAATTCCACATATGAGTGAAGTCATAACACTTTTTTTTTTGAGGGGAATTCAAACTTATTAAAATTACCATGTGGCGGGGCAGAATCTGTAGCAATACTAGCACCGTCCACACGTCTGTAGGTGAGCTTGCGTGTTTCACCCATTCCAAAATGTTGCATTGTACCTTTAAGATACTAATGTACATTGCTTTACTAAACTCTAGTGGTTCCAGATGAGAAGGCACACAGAATTGCGACTGGTTTAGCAAACAGCCAGGAAAAAAAGAAATCAAGAAACAAAACTACATATGTTTAACATATGTTATGTTAGAGTAATTTGATTTATACTGTTATTGTACCTCAATATAATATAGTGGCAAATTAAAAATATGTTTTACTTTTCTTATGTATGCCTTAAGATTAATACTGTATAACTTTTCAGAATATGCAGACAAAAATATAGGAGAAATAGAGGTATGTCACGAGGTCAATTATAATTGTATACGTATTTTTCTGGATTTGATGATGTTTGTGGTATTAGATTTATGAATTTTTAATTTTTTGTGATTTAATCTTTTCACTCCAAATAAAGATCCATGCCCAATTTAATTTTGTTTGTATAACTTTTACTTTTTTAAAAGATTAAAAAACTTTAATTTTTAAAATTTATTTTGAGAGAGAGAGAGGAGACAGTGAGAGAGAGTGAGCGAGCATCCGAGTGGGGGAGAGGTGGAGAGAGGGAGAGAAAATCTCAACCAGGCCCCATGCTTTTAGTACAGAGCCTGATATGGGGCTCAGTCTCACAAACCATGAGATCATGACTTGAGCTAAAATCAAGCATTGGATCCTTAACCAACAGAGCCAGTCAGGTGCCCCTAACTTTCACTTTTTTTAAAAAAAAAATTTTTTTTAATGTTTTATTTATTTCTAGGAGACCGAGAGAGAGAGACAGCGTGAGCAGGGGAGGGCCAGAGAGAGAGGGAGTCACAGACTGAAGCAGGCTCCAGGCTCTGAGCTGGCAGTCAGCACAGAGCCTGACGCGGGGCTCGAACCCACCAACTGCGAGATCATGACCTAAGTGAAAGTCGGACGCTTAACCGACTAAGCCACCCAGGCGCCCCCTGTAACTTTCACTTTTTTTAAAAGAAGACCCTCAAATTGTAAAAACCTCAGGTCCTCAAAACCTGGATTTGCCACTGTGTGCAATGTCAGAAGATGTATAATAGTCACAGTTACCTGTAGCTTACAGTATTCTATATCTTAAACCCTGGATTGAAATTTCTTATGTTTAATGCATTTGGTATTCTAAAGAATTAGAAATGAAGACTCCCACCTGTAAACAACCCCCCCCCATCATTGCAATCCATAACATTCCTCTTGAAATTGGGAATATCAGTAATGGGCGGCAGGGAGTGGTGATGGGTGTAAGTCTTGTTTTTCTTCTCCAGAGGGGTTGTTTTTGAATATCAGCTCTTTTAGACATATATGTTGCCAAACGGGACAAGGGAAAGATGGCAGGGCATCAGAAGCTGGTCTCCCCCAGCCTAGAGCTTTAGAAGCTGACACAGGAGGGCTGGTGATAGCTGGGTCCAGGCTGTTAAAAAGACAACAACCAGAGGAGAGGCAACATAGAAATGGTAGCTTGCACAATGGGAGAGAGATATGTTTATATTGATTTTAGAGTGTGTTGGGGGACTTTTCTACAAAGGAGCTGGCAGATACCATTTTCCTCCCCCGCTACCCAGCATAAACACAGAGCCACCTGCTGCATAGACACGTGCTGCCTAATCTGCTAGCAGTGTGCTCTGCCCATGAGTTTTCCCAAGCACTCGCACCCTCCAAGCCTGCTGGCCTTGGCCCTGGGCTCAGCACAAATTTTGTTAATGCTCTGCGTGCCCCAGTGCCTCTCCAAGCATTGCCCCAATGGCCACTGAGCTTCAGGGGATCCAGCCTAGGACTAATGGGTCAGCATAAATTTTGCTAATATCACCACCTGGCCCCTGGGCCCTTCTGCAGTCACCGCTCCTCAGAGCCAGCCTTCCTGGGTCTCACTGACACCACAGAGAGCAAGTGGAGCTTATAACAGGCAAAGAGTCAGTGCAGACATCTAGGCTGATAGCAGGATGCAAGCAACCACATTGGAGATTGCCTTGAAGTGCCAGGTTCTGGTGAACTGGGGACACTGCCCTGAAGGACACTGCAGGACCTCTTTTTCATCAGAGGAGTAGATGTAGCTGACTTTTCTAACACAGAGAAACAGACATAGAGAGGTACATAAAATGAGGAGACAGAGAAATATGTCTCAAATGAAAGAAAAGGACAAAATCACAGAAGGAGATCTAAGTGAAAGAGAAGTAAGTAATTTGCCTGATACAGAATTTAAAGGAATGATCATAAAGATCACTGGACTTCAGGAAAGGGTGGAAGATATCAGTGAGACCCTTGACAAAGAGATAAATAACGTATCAGAGATGAGAACCCAACAAATGAAATTAAAAATACACTAGATGCAATAAATAGTAGGCTACAGGAAGCAGAGGAACATATCAGTGACCTGGAGAATAGAGTAATGGAGAGCCATCAAGCCGAACAGGTGGGAGACAAACAAATACTGCATAATGAGAAGGGACTTAGAGAACTCAGTGACTCCGTCAAACACAATAATATGTGCATTATAGGGACTAGATACAGAAGAGAGAGAAAGGGGAGCAGAAAATGTGTTGGGAGAAAAAATAAAGGAAAACTTCCCAAATCTAGGGAGAGAAACAAAGATTCAGAATCAGGAGGCACAGAGATCCCCCAACAAATGCAATCCAAGGAGGTCCACACCAAGACACACAGTAAATAAAATGGCAAAAAATAGTGATAAAGGAAGAATTTTAAAGATTGCAAGAGAAAAGAAGCCAGTTACATACAAAGGAAACTCCATTAGGATATCAGTTGATTTTTTAGTGGAAACTTTGCAGGTCAGATAGGGATGGCATGATGTATTCAGAGTTGTCAAAGGAAAACAATCTACAGCCAAGAATACTTTATCTAGCAAGGCTGATATCATCCAGAAGAGGATGATAGGAGAGATAAAGAGTTTCCCAAACAAGAATTGAAAGAATTCATGATCACTAAACCAGACCTATAAGAAATGCTAAGAGGGATCCTGTGAATAGAAAGCAAAATACATAAGTAAAAGAAGATAGGAAGCACAAAAGCAACAACAACAACAACAATAATTAAGCATATCTGTAAAAATCAGTTAAGAAAAGCATAAAATGAAAGAAGGTAAAATATGATACTAAATATCTGAAACATGGATGGCAGAGGAGTAAACAATGAGTTCAGAATTAAGCAAGCATCGGCTTAATACATATTACTATATGCAGAAGATATTATAGATAAACCAAATGGTAATCACAAATCAAAACATAGTAATGGATATGAAAAAAATAAAGAATAAGGAATCTAAGCATATCACTAAAGAAAACAACCAAATGATGAAAGAGAAGAAAGGATCAGAGCAAAACTACAAAAGCAATCACAAAACAACAAAATGGCAATAAATACATATTTATAATTACTTTGAATATAAATGGATTAAATGCTCCGATCAAAAGACACAGAGTGACAGAGTGGATAAAAAAACAAGACCCATCTATATGCTGCCTACAAGAGACTCATTTCAGACCAAAAGACACTTGCAGAATAAAAGTGAAGAGATGGAGAAACATTTATCATGCAAATGGATGTCAAAAGAAAGCCAGACTAGCAATACTTATATCAGGCAAAATAGTCCTTTAAACAAAGTTTGTAAAAAGAGACAAAGTAGGGCATTATATAATAGTAAAGGGGACAATCCAACAAGAAGTTATGACAATTGTAAATATATATGCACCCAACATGAAAGAACCCAAATACATAAAACAATTAATAACAAACATAAAGGAACTAATTGATAGTAATACAATAATATTAAGGGTGCTTTAACACCCCATTTAAGTGATTGGATAAATCACTTAAACAGAAAATCAATCCATCGTAAGACAGAAGAAACACATTCTTTTCAAGTGCACATGGAACATTCTCCAGAATAGATCACATATTAGGCTACAAAACAAACCTCAATAAATTAAAAATGACTGAAGTCATACCATGCATCTTTTCTGGCCACAATGCTAGGTAATTAGAAATTAACTACAAGAGAAAATCTAGAAAGACCACAGAGACATGGAGGTTAAATAACAACACATGTTCAACCAAGAAGTCAAAGAAGAAATAAAAAAAAGCACATGGAAACAAATGAAAATGAAAACACAAAGGTCCAAAATCCTTGGGATGTAGATAAAGCAGTTCTAAAAGGGAAGTTTATAGCAATACAGGCCCATCACAAGAAGCAAGAAAAATCTCAAATACATAACCTAACCTTGTACTTAAAGGTTAAACCTTCTACTATAAATACAAGAACAAACAAAACCCAAACTCAGAAGAATGAAGGAAATAATAAAGATTAGGGCAGAAATAAATGATATAGACACTTTTAAAAAAGCAAGGACAGATCAATGAAACCAGAAGCTGGTTCTTTGAAAAGATTAACATAATTGATAAACCTCTAGCCAGACTCATAAAAATATAAATAAAGAGAAAAAACTTAAATAAGCATGCAAAAGAATGAAACTGGACCACTTTCTTATACCATACACAAAAATAAACTCAAATGGATTAAAGACCTCAGCGTGAGACAGGCATAAAAATCCTAGACTACAGCACAGGCAGTAATTTCTCTGAGATAGACTATAGCAACATTTTTCTAGATATGTCTCCTGAAGCAAGGAAAACAAAAGCAAAAAATAAACTATTAGGGCTACATCAAAATAGAAAGCTTCTGCACCACAAAGGAAACTATCAACAAAACTAAAAGTCATTCCACTGAATGGGAGAAGATATTTGCACATGACATATCCAATAAAGGTGTAGTATCCAAAATATATAAAGAACTTCTACAACGCAACACCAAAAAAACCCAAATAATCCAATTAAAAATGGGCAGAAGACATGAACAGACATTTCTCCAAAGAAGACATATAGATGAACAGACACATGAAATGATCCCCAACATCATTCATCATCAGGGAAATGCAAATCAAAACCATAATGAGATATCACCTTACACCCGTCAGAATGGCTAAAATCAAAAACATAAGAAACAACAAGTATTGGGGAAGATGTAGAGAAAAAGGAACCCTTGTGCACTGTTGGTAGGAATGTAAACTGGTACAGCCACTGTAGAAAATAGTATGAAGTTTCCTCAAAAAGTTAAAAATAGGGGCACTTGGGTGGCTCAGTTGGTTGAGTGCCCAACTCTTGATTTTGGCTCAGGTCATGGTCCCAGGGTCGTGGGATTGAGCCCTGTGTTAGAATCCAAGCTGACAGTGCAAAACCTGTCTGGGATTTTCTCTCTCCCTCTCTCTGCCGTGCCCCTGCTTGTGTGCGCGCTCTCTCTCAAAATAAATAAATAAACATTAAAAAAAAAAAATAGAACTGCCCTACTATCCAGTAATTGCACAACTTGGTATTTATTAACAAAATACAAAAACACTAATTCAAAGGGATACATGCACCTTTATGTTTACAGCAGCTTTATTTATAGCCAATAAATGGAAGCAGCCCAAGTGTCCATCAACAACGAATAGATAAAGAAGTGGCATATATATACACAATGGAATATTATTCAGTCATAAAAAAGAATGAAATCTTGCCATTCACAACAACATGGATGGATTTAGGGGGTATGATGGTAAGGGAAATAAGTCAGTCAGAGAAAGACAAATACTGTATAATTTCACTCATACGTGGCATTTAAGGAACAACAACAAAAATGAAACAAAGGAAAAAAGAGAGAGACAAACCAAGAAAACAGACTCTTAACCATGGAGAACAAACTGATGGTTCCCAGGGGTGAGGTGGGTGTGGGGATGGGTGAAATAGGTGATGAGGATTAAGGAGTGTACTTGTTGCGATGAGCCCTGGGTAATGTAGGGAACTGTTGAATCACTGTGATGTATATCTGAAAGCAATACAACACTGTATGTTAACTACACTAGAATAAAAACAAAATTAAATTAGAAAACAAAAAAACAAAGATGGGCTGCCCTTTCCAGGGTTTGGAGGGTACTCTGCCTTGTTTGGTATTGTGAGTCCAGTGTGTCTTTAGTCTTATACTTAGGAGCCTGTGCTGATGTGACTGTCCCTGATGCTGCCTGGCAAAGGCAAAGGAAGTCATTAAAAATATACACAGGGACGTTTTACTAGAGTTAGGGAGAAAAATTGGCTACATCTTTGGGATATTATGCATAGAAGTTGGGCTGGAGACCAGAAGATTCCAATGGACCAGCCAATTGCCGCCAGTCAGAGCAAATGTCAGGCATTATCCTGCAGGGCCCAGCCCCGGGCGGAGTTTAGTGGCTGTTCAGTGAAAACCATCAGCTAAGTTCTTCCCACCACCCATCATGTCTCCTTGCTGCTATCATCTGTGGACCAGAGGAGAGGTGGGGATGAGAGACTGACTGGAGATGGGGGCAGGTACTCTCCCAAAACTGCACTAATAACATCACTTCAGCTGAAAAATCGCTTTATTGCATCAGCTATATCTGAAATTAGCCACGTTAAGTTTTCCACAATTCACAGAGTCAGACGCTTGGAATCCAGACTGTATATTTATGAAATAAAGAATGTCTCATCCTCTCTCCAAGTTACACTAACTTGTATCCATTTGTTATGTTTGCTTGTGAAATACAACCTGCAGAATCCAACTAGGTCACTCGTAGTACCACTAAATGAAGATAATAGCATTAACAAATTATGAAAATGTAATCTATTTCCCCAAAATAATCTTGAGAGAAAGATAAAGTGGAAGGCCTCACACTTACTGATTTCCAAACACACTACAAAGCTACAGTAATCAAAACAGTATGGTACTGACATGGAGTCAGACGTATAGACAATGGAACAGATCAGAGAGAAATAAACAGAAATAAGCCCTCATGTATATGGCCAAACGATCTTCAAATGATTATATGCCGGGGCCACAGATGGGGAATGGACAGTCTCCTCCACAAGTGGTGCTGAGAAACTGGATGTCCATATGCAAAAGAATGAATTGGACCCTTACCTTGCCCATATATAAAAATTAATTCAAAATGGATTAAAGACCTAGGGCGCTTGGGTGGCTTGGTCGGTTAAGGTTCTGGCTTTGGCTCAGGTCATGATCTCTTGGTTTCTGAATTTGAGCCCCACCTCAGTCTCTATGCTGACAGCCTGCTTTGGGATTCTGTGTCTCCCTCTTTCTGCCCCTCCCCTGCTCACCCTCTGTCTCTGAAAAATAAATAAACATTAAAAAAAATTTTTTAAATGGATTAAAGACCTAAAGACAAGACCCTACACATGTTATAAAACTGCTAGAAGAAAACAAAGGGGAAAAGCTTCATGATATTGATCTTGGCAACGATTTCTTGGATATGACACCAAAAGCACAGGCGACAAAATTAAAAAACATAGATAAATGGAACTACATCAAAACCTAAAAACTTGGATGTAGCAAAGGAAACAATTGACAGAGTGGAAAGGCTGCCGTTGGAACAGGAGAAAATATTTGTGAACCATGTAACTGATAAGTGTCTAGTATCCAAATGTATAAAGAACTCCTACAACCTAAATAATCCAATTACAACATGAACAAAGAACTGAAATAGACATTTCTCCAAAAAAAGATATCCAAATGGCCAACAAGCAAATGAAAAGATGCTTAGCACCAGCAATCATCAGGAAAATGCACATCAAAACCACAACGATAAAGGGCCAGTAACGATGTTTAGGTAAAGAAATATCACCTCACATCTATTAGGACGTCCGCTATAAAAAACAAACAAACCAAAAAAGCAAGTATTGTCAAGAAATATGATGTATGCATACAATGGAATATTATCCAGGGTTTAAAAAGAAGGAAATTCTGTCATATGCTCCAACACGGATGAGCTCTGAGGATATTATGCTGAGTGAAGTAAGCCAGTCAGAGAATGACAAATATAAATCCACTTATATGAGATATCTACATTAGTCAAACTCTTCAAAAGTTCAATAGTGATTGCCAGGGGTTGGGGTGAGGGGGAATAAAGAGACTTGTTCAATGAGTATAGAGTTTCAGTTTTGCAAGAATGAAAATTTCTGGAAATCTATTGCACAACAATGTGTATTCAGTTAATACTACTGTGTTGTATGTTTAAAAATAGTTAAGATGGTAAATTGTATGTTTTGTGTTTTTTACCACAATAAAAAAATAGTGTATATTCGTTCAGTCTTTTTCTTAGCATAGAGTCTTTCTGTTAACCAGCAATTAAGTTCACTTGGACTTGTGGCTTTGTGGGCAAATCCTGACTGAGGATGACAAATATTTTTTTAAATTAATTTATTTATTTTGAGGGAGAGAGACAGAATCACAAGCACAGAGCTGATGTGGGACTCAAGCTCATAAACTGTGAGATCATGACCTGAGCTGAAATTGACGGCTGCACCCTTAACCGACTGAGCCACGCAGGCAACCCAAGACAAATATTCTTTTTTTTTCCTAATATAATTTATTGTCAAATTGGCTAACATACAGTGTGTAAAGTGTGCTCTTGGATTTTGGGGTAGATTCCTGTGGTTCATTACTTACATACAATACCCAGTGCTCATCCCACCAAGTGCCTTTCTCAGTGCCCATCACCCACTTTCCTCTCTCTCCCATGCCCCCATCAACTCTCAGATTGTTCTCTGTATTTAAGAGTCTCTTATGGTTTGCCTCCCTCCCACTCTGTAACTATTTTTTTCTCCCTTCCCTTCCCCCATGGTTTTCTGTTAAGTTTCTCAAGATCTATATATGAGTGAAAATATATGGTATCTGTTTTTCTCTGACTGACTTATTTCACTCAGCAGAATACCTTCCAGTTCCATGCACATTGCTGCAAAGTGCAGGATTTCATTCTTTCTCATTGCCAAGTAGTATTCCATTGTATATATAAACCACATACTCTTTATCTGTTCATCAGCTGATGGACATTTAGGCTCTTTCAATAATTTGGCTATTGTTAAAAGCACTGCAGTAAACATTGGGGGTGCATGTGCCCTTGTGAATCAGGACTCCTGTATCCTTTGGATAAATTCCTAGTAGTGCTATTGCTGGGTCGTAGGGAAGTTCTATTTTTAATTTTTCAGGAGCCTCCACACTGTTTTCCAGAGCAGCTGCACTACTTTGCATTCCCACCAACACTGCAAGAGGGTTCCCTTTTTTACCACATCCTCCCCAGCATCTGTTTCTTGAGTTATTAATTTTAGCCACTCTGGCCAGCATGAGGTGGTATCTCAGTGTGGTTTTGATTTGTATTTTTCGGATGATGAGTGATGCTGAGCATCGTTTCATGTGTCTGTTGGCCATCTGCATGTCTTCTTTGAAGAAGTGTCTATTTATGTCTTCTTCCCATTTCTTTACTGGATTATTTGTTTTTTGGGTGTTGAGTTTGGTTAAGTTCTTTATAGATTTTGGATACTAACCCTTTATCCGATAAGCCATTTGTAAATATCTTTTCCCACTCTGTTGGTTGCCTTTTAGCTTTGTTGATTGTTTCCTCTGTAGTGCAGAAACTTTTTATCTTGATGAGGTCCCAATAGTTCATTTTTTGCTTTTCATGTCCTTGCCTTTGGAGATGTGTTGAGCAAGAAATTGCTATGGCTGAAGTCAAAGCAGTTGTTGCCTGCTTTCTCCTCTAGGGTCCCCTGTCTCGCATTTAGTTCTTTCATCCATTTTGAGTTTATTTTTGTGTTTGGTGTAAGAAAGTGGTCTAGTTTCATTCTTCTGCATGTTGCTGCCCAAGGCAAATATTCTTGATTGTTGATTTATTGTTCCTAGAAATGAAGTTCTTGTGATCCTCATTAAATTGTGTGGTGGCCAGAACCCCAAAAGCAAATGATCCATTTAAGAGCTACTAAATAATAGTCTGCAACATCTTTCTAAATAACACCTAACAACACTATTAGCAGCGGTCAATATTTATTAAGCACTTACTAGTGTCAACAGCTGTGTCCTAAGAGCCTGACATATATTATGTCAGTTGATTTCCATAACAACTCAGGGAAATTGGACTTTGTTATTCTAATTTTTCTCCTGATAAAACTGAGGCTCAGAGAGATTACCTGACTTGCCCAAAGTTGCATAGTTTGTGACTTGCAGAGGCTAGATTCACTGATACTTAGTTTTAAAAGAAGAGGTGATCTAGGGAGAAAGTATTAATAAATACTTTGGCTTAATAGCTTAATGGGAATAATCAAAAGAAGAAACTTCTAAGAAGACATGGAGTGTTGCTAATTTCATTGAGAGATTTGAGAACCTTGGACATTTGCTTCTTTTCCCAGAATATGTAGCTCAGAAAGTGATTATCATGTCAAGGACCTCATTCATAGTTTAGAGAGATAGCTCTGGACTTCCACACAGTTGTGTGACTGTTTCATCTATATGGCAAGCTATCAGTGCAGCTACTCTTCGTCTCTATTTTTTTTTTTAATGTTTATTCATTTTTGAGAGACAGAGCATGAGTGGGAGAGGGGCAGAGAGAGTGGGAGAAAGGATCCAAAGCAGGCTCCAGGCTCTGAGCTGTCAGCAGGGAGCCCAAGGCGGGGCTCAAACCCATGAACATGAGACCATGACCTGAGCAGAAGTCAGACAGTTAACTGACTGAGCCACCCAGGCACCCCTCTTTGTTTCTCACTTCACAAAGAGTCAAGCTTCAGCTGAAGAACCATTCCCCATGACTTTGTGGTCATCTGAGTACTTCAGGGAACTGGTGGGAGGGATTATGCCCAGAAAGAAGTGCCTTCCATATGGTGGTGATGGAAGTACAATGTGTGAGGGTCTTAGATACATTGTGCCATTGGGTGAGACAATGTAGGGATCCTCTCCTGCCCCTGGTAGGCCCAGCAAACCAAACTGCTGCCATATTTAAAAACCTTCTCCATGGCACCCCTCTATAACCAGTAGTATTGGATCCTCCTTTGGCTGCCCACTTATCTTGGGGAGGGACCTAGGGCGCAATGTATCCATGCAAAAGAAGGCAGGTAAAAGGAAAACCCAAGGAGAGTAGAGAAGCCATTGTCTCTGGATTTGGCCACCCCACTCAGGAGCACGTTAAGCTGCTCTATTTGGATGAATAAGGGCTTTTAGAGTTCATAATAAATGGATTGTGAATTTTTATTCCTTTCTGTAAGTATTTCAGTTGCCTTAATATGTCTTCAAAGAGATAATTCAGTTAGTTTGGCATCTCAGTCTTGGGACCGTGAGATGCTGTCGAATAGAAAGTCACCTTTCCTCTCCTGAGCTCCAACCTTCTCATGAAAGAAAAACTGCACAAAGTCCCAGCGCCTCCCACGAGGCTGAAATGCCCCCAGCTGGGAAGGTTAATCATTTTCTAAGAGGAAATTTGATCAGAGAGTGAAACTATTCCATGGTCTTACCATGTTACACCCATTCCACACCCTTCCTGGAAATCTTATCTATGGGAGCAAAGTCCAAAGGACTTGAGCTTCTATGCCCCATCACCACTCCGGGTGAAGTCTGGGGGGAGGATGAACAGATAGAAATGGATTTCTATACTCGGGGCTTGTCTTTCTGGGGGTCAGGTGAGACTGCTGCCCTCAGTTGTTTTTATAACAGTGCTCCTCTCTGACTCAGCCTTACTTTGTGCCAATAAGAATAGCCCAGAAACATAATTAACGTCTTTGTGTTTAAGACATTTCGTTTCAAAATGACTGGGTATACCAACATTGATGGCACTGAAATCATTAAAATCATGCAAATGCTTAAAGTGGATAGGCCTGGGAGATTATAGTTTCATTAGAGGAGAGGCTATAAAGTTAGACCTAGGTAATTACCTTTCCCATTAATGCTAGAAAATTCTGTGCTCCACTGAGAAGTGATCGTGGTGCATCGTGCCTTCTGTGCTTTTACATTCAAACTGCGGGGGCCTTTATTTCATCAGCACAAACTGCAAAGAAACAGCGGCAGCTTTTCCAGGTGTACTTTGCAAATTGGGGTTTAAATGTGGAACACATCAAATTAAAATTCAATATTAATTATTTTGTCTTGCTAGGAGTCTGAGTGGTTTAAAGCAGCAAGGGTAATTGTCTAATTCATTGTGTGTGTCTACAGCGAACTTAATCATTATGTCAGCTTCCTAATAAAAGGTTATTATAGAAACAAAGATCCCAATTTTACATATGGTAGGCAAGGGAGGATTCGAAGAGCGGGTCTCTAAGGTAGACTTGAGGATCTTGACAAATGATGCCCATGCTGTGATCAGATACTTAACAAGAAATCTCGTTATTAACTAGGCCTGTACAGATAATTAGCACTTGAGCTTCAAATTTTAAATCTGGCTTGAGATGTATAATTTATCAAAAGCCTTAGCTTGCTGTCAAAGTCCGATAATAAGGTAGTGTTATTGATGAATTGAGATTAAGAGCAGATTGAAGAGAAAATTAGGCCACTGGTTAGCCTGAAAGGTCTGATTTCAATATTTACAGTACTAATTCGGTATTATTTTGGTAAATGGATGTGGTCCCCAAGTGCTGCATGGTATAAAAGAGTAAACTATGCATCATTATTCTAACAGAAAAAGTATTGTTTACTGTGTAGCGGATTTTGCAGCACTAGCAGTCTGGTTAATAGGCTGCTTTATAAGATGAGTGTACCTGGTTTTTATTGCATGCATTTATTATAACCCATTCAGCACCTAGGGCTTTTAGGGAAAATTAGAAAATGTAGCTTCTTTACATTAAAAATGATATTACATTAGACTAATTGCTGCAGAGCCTGTCTTCCTGATTTAACTTACTTTCGTTTATCTCTTGGCATTGTCTTCCAAACATTCTTGCCGCTGGAATTGAGATAACTACCATTTTATATATTCAAGCTACATAAAATGAGCAATCTTTTTTTAATGATCTCTGGTAGCACTTCATTGCAAACGATCTTGGGGAGGGGGTGCGTGGGGGAAGGAATGAGATGTACAATAAACCATCTATCTGTAGTGTCTCTTGGCTTGGAACCATATTCTGGGTACACTTATGTGACCCTTAGCAAGTTAAATCTTTTTGATGTATGTAATAAAATGTTGTTTGGGGGCAATAGCTGATTTCCAAAATTATATTAGGCATAACATAAGGCTGTGGCAAATTGTCTTCCTATCTTTCCTTGCTCCAGCTCACAAATGGGATTGGAAAGTGTTGGAGTGTTTTATTGTATATCACATCAGGTAGGAATAGACAGTATACTGCACCATAATAGATCTATATGTAGCTCATAGCAATATCTGCCCATGAAATAATAAAGCATGGGACTGTTGGTTTCCAGAAAATTGCTAGAAAATCCCTTGTAACATGTTATTGGCAGCAGCCCCTCTTCGCCAGTCTCCAGCTGTCCAGTGGGCTGTGCCAAGTCACAGCAGGACCTGAGGACTGTTTGCATTGAATGGTGGCACAGAGCTTTATGGTGATTTTCCTTGTATATTGTGCACTTGCAGACAAGCAGGCTTTCTGAGACTCAGCAGGAGCGTTCCAGTGTTTATGCTGAGGTGGTTAGCTAGTTGGCAAATCGCTATTATTTAGAGGTGTGTGGTAGGGGAAAATGTATTGCGTTACATTTTCTATCAATATCATCTTAATGCTGACCAACAACAGGCCTCCATTCAAGCTGACTTTTATCTTAGGTGTGATTAGATTGAGTGGAATTTAGTAGAGGCGTTTCTTTAGATGAGGTGGAGGGTTTTGTACCCCATGCCAGCTGCGCCTCGACCTGCATCTTGACTCAGCAATGTCTCCCCATCCTGCCTCCACAACTCCTGAAATAACATTAGTTTAGCATTCTGCTTTTAGAGGAAAAAGACTTGGTGTTTCAGCTGTTCCAATATGCGTGTTGACTACTGACTAATGGATATTTATTCCACTTTATTGCTTTCTATAGGCAAAACGCAAACAAAAGGAATTGGATTTTGCTAATAGCAATGAGCAGCATTGGCATTTTTTGACAGCGGTGAGGATAATAATAACTCCACCCACGGAGATAAGACTTAGAGCTTTTCAAAGCCCCTTTACACATATCGCCTCTCCCTCCCCCCCATTCTCGAGTACGCCCCAGGCAGATTCGGGACTATAAAGCCCTTTGCTAGGTGGGGAGAAAACAAAACAAGGAAAAAGGTTCTAGAATTAGCTTCTGGCAGAGCTGGGAACATGATATTCTTTGAAGTTTCTGACTTTTGCCCTCTGTCCTTCCTCCTGAATAAAGAAGTTGTATTCTTCATAGTAATATTTCTTTTTTATCATTAAAGCTTACAGAAGTACTGCCTCTACAGGGCATTCATCCCGCACCTCTCTGAGTTTGATAAAACAGCCATCAAGAGCCCAGAGAATGGGTAGAAATGTGTTACTTAAAGTCTCTTCTTTGCGGGATCCCCATCTAATTGAAAGTATGCATTCTACAATTGTGCTTTGTGGGGCATCGCCCAATAGCCCACGGAAGTGCCACGGGGGGTAGCCCCGGCCTCCTGGGTATTAAAACCATTGATCAGTTATTAACTCCAGCAGTTCAGGTAGTGCATTCATTTAAAAAAAAAAAATCCCTTCCTTTGTTGTTGTTGTTGTTGTTGTTTTTTAACCCATTCAGGGAAGGTGGCGACAGAGACAACAGTGCTGGAATTAGAACTCGGGGGTTTCCCTTCTCTGATGTCGACATTACTGGGCCCTGGAGCTTTGTGGCCTTTTAAAAATTCCCATGTGCCACCCCACTACGGCCCCACACTCAGAGCTCTATGCCAGGTTGCTTTCTCCAGGGCTGGTTCCGTGAGGCCCCATTCACTTGGGGACCTTAGGGGAAGGGAGGGAGGTGGGTGTCCTAAAATGAGAGCTCCTTCCTCAAACATCCCGGCTCCCAAGCTTCAGTCTGAGGGGCTAAGTCTGAGCTTGTAAATAAACCATACTGAGCAGTTTAATGGCAGTCGTGTGCCGCAGAATAAAATTATTTTCTTCCGTTTCAAATAGGACTAGGAACTATCACGAATCTTCCGTTTCAAATAGGACTAGGAACTATCACGAATAAATTACACATGCATGTGGGACAGGTTGTTACACACGGCAAAGACGTAAGTGATCATCCATGATTACAAGGTGTGAACAGGAATTTGTATGTCATTTTGAGCTCACAGGTACCAGATTTTTTGCTCCACACGCAGGGGTTCCTCTGTGCTATGAGCTTCAGCTAAAGGTGAGGAAAGGATTGTGCTCCGAGGAGCAGGCTCTGTGTGCGCGTGTGCGTGTGCGGGTGCGCATGTGCCGCACATGTGTGTGCATGTCTGTGTCTTGCGGGAAAGGAGAGAAGGAGGAAGGTGGGAGAAATAGCAATTTAGTTTGCAAAGAAAACTAATGGAGAAGAAAACAAGTATGAGGATTTTAATAAAACCAATAACAAAGTAGTCAAGAATGTACCGTGTCTGTAAAGTTTTTGAAGAATTTTATTCTATTCGCAGTATTTTTGTTTAATAAGATGTATTATCTTAATGTGCCAGTTAAGGGACATGGCTATTTCAAGTCCAACCACAAAGACATTTTTCACCTGGCATGTGATGAGCTTTGCTTTTTCAGAACAGTGCGGATCAGGTAGAAGTTTTGAATACTTTTAGAGAAAATATGTAAAATAAATAGTTATCACATTCATGTTGCCCCAGTTCTTTTAAAAATCTGTTTTAGAAGTAGATGGAAAATAAAGAGGAAAAACACCAGGCATTCTCAGAAAAGATCCCTTTCCCAAATGAATGCAGATCTATGGTACATGTAGTATCATATAATACCTTTTGTATTATAGTTGTAATAGAAACTCTAGCCATTTCGTCTTTTAAGCTGTCAAACTAGTTTCAATATACACATTGAAAAATTCATCCAAGATGTTGGAGAGGTAATCATTTGGTCATTATAAATAAAGTTGTCCTTTATGATTTGAAATAAAAATTTTACTTTAAGCATTCAGAGGTTCTAAACTAGTACCTTTTAATTTAAATTAAGCACATTGCCTTTGAAGGGTCCTGCAAAAGCCTAGTTATTTATTAAACGCTACCACAGTACTTAAAAATTTTATTAAATGTTTTATTTATTTCTAGGAGGGAGAGAGGCAGCGTGAGCAGGGGAGGGTCAGAGAGAGAGGGAGTCACGGACTGAAACAGGCTCCAGGCTCTGAGCTGGCAGTCAGCACAGAGCCCGACGCGGGGCTCGAACCCACGAACCGCGAGATCATGACCTGAGCGAAAGTCGGACGCTTCACCGACTAAGCCACCCGGGCACTCCTAAACGCTACCACAGTATTTAAAAGCGACACAGTATTGTTTTTAAAGTTGGACATATAAATAAAGTGTATAATTTACTACCTAACTCTCAGAGAGATCGGGACGTTGTGGCTGTTTTGCCCTATTTGATCAATAAGTACTTCTGTAACGGCAATGCCACATTTATCCCTGTTGCCTGTTATCTACCGGAAAGGCATTGCCCTAAAATTACAGAAGGTCCCGTATTGTTTCTCTTGTCATCTGTACCGCCTTCTTATTTAGGAATCTTGTGTTACAAACGGAAAGGACAGTAAACAGACACATTTACTTTCACAAACTGATTCATCATACGCAAAACTTGTCAATGTTGTCGCTTTCGGCTCTACTAGAACCAAAGGAGCTGAGCAGAAGCCGACCCAGTTTCTAGTCATTGGCGTCAGGCTGCACGTTCACTGCCAGAGTCTCACCAATAGGGGTCCCCAGTGTACCACAGAACTATTCACAACCACTCCGTGATGATTATTTACAGTACGCGTACATGAAGACAGAAGCGAAGGGGCAGAACAGATTTATACGGGCTGGGGCTGATACTGGAATTATTCAAGGAGTGAAAAGGTGACGTCACAAGATATAAGTGATGAGGAGAAGCAAAGACGTGTCTAGGTTTGGTGTGAGAACACCTTTAACCTAACTGCAGACACAACCTGACTGTTCCTCACGTTGAGGAAAGAATACTCCGACAGCTTCAGTGGTTTTTCCAAATATTTAAATGTGTCTTTGTTTAGATGAAACATCTAAAAGAGTGAGTAAATTTCTCTATTCTCACTGGAACCTTTGGGGAACGAGTTGACACTGTCTAAAATATCAACCTTAAAACTGGTTCATAATAATGTTTTATCAATGTATTTGCATTTTAGTGAGATTGTAGGTGTTTGAACTTGTCTTTCCTCACTTTTAAAAAGAGATGATTAGGGTAAGAAAATCCAGGAAGCACGATTACAATTTCATCATAATTGAATATAAAATTTAGACCATATTTAGAAACAGCAATACAGGTTCATGATATATAAAGCGTGTCATAACATACTTTCTTCTTATGCATCATGGAATTCCTTTGTGCCATCCATTCTGTGAAGGAGCCGTTTTCTAAACCCTTGACTAAGAAATTAAGACATTTTTTGCAGTTTGAGGGTTAGCTCTCTCTGCCGGGCAAAGATATCTAAGGCGACAGATAGTCAAAATGCCTTTCTCATCATTCATTTATTCATTCAACAAACATTTACTCACTCATGCTTTGTGGGGTCACTGAGTCCCTAGAGGAAAACGGCTCTCTTTAGGGTCTGTAGTCTGGCATATAATAAAGAAAAAACACTTTTAATAGCAAAGGAAGGAGCTAACACTGAGGCAAAAGTATGATCTTGTGAGAGGGAAAAAGGTTAAGCAATTAATTCTGAGGGAGGGAGTTGAGTGTGTTCAAAAGATGAGTTGGCCTTTGAGATGAGCTTGAGCGAAGTTTAGGATTGTGATGGTCAGTGTTGAGGAGAACATTTCATGCAAAGACTTGCAGGTTGTTCATGGAATGACAAGTTATGTGCAGAAATGGAGTGAACTTTGTGAGAGTGTTGGTTTGTTCTTCCTGAGAAGGGAGAATGGGTGAAGCTCTAAAGGACAAAGACAACCTTGGTGAAGGTGAATTGAATTTAGAGTTCAAGGTTGTGATGGAGAAGAAAGGAACCCAGGCAAATATAGAATATCAATTTCCAGGAACCAGAGTCAAGAAGCTTAGAGGAATCATCAAAAATGACCTCATTGCAATGAAGCACATAGGTGTGTGAAGGCTGACCCAGGTGCCCTGTGACCAGCATCACTGTGATCTATTTCATTTTCCCACATTTGGGTGTGGCCAAACTGCTTCATTTAGGCTTGGAAATGGGACAATGACTATAATCCATTTGTGTCACCTTAACTAGCTGGATGAATTAGTTAGGAGATAGTCTCTTTGGTCTTCCCCAGATTAATTTTTTATCTATAAAATGAGAGATTGTATCACATTATAGCTGAGGTCCCCACCGGCTCTTAAGGATCTTGTGCCTCAAAGCAAGTTTGAAGACCCCGTTAGGTACACCCCGCATGTCAAAGGAGTTGAGAAGAGCTGCATCTTTTAAAGGAAATACCATCAAGGGTACTTAGGAAATGCTCTCGTTGCTCATGCGTGCAAGACAAAAGCCACTGAGAAATAACATGACGAAATGAAAGCCAAAGAGCCCAAGTTCAAAAACAATACTGCAAGATGTGAAAATGAGACTCAGACATTAGAGATGAATATTATGGAAGATTCTAGGCTCCCCGAGATCATCTGAATGAATGCTGCAAGACTGCATTTGGGCAAAACTGATTTCTTATATAACCTCCTTTCGGTTAGCCTTTTGATTCAGTCAAAATTATGTTGCTAATATAGGGAAACAAATGAGGATGAATGACTAAGTCTAACTTGATGGATCACAGAGGGCTTCCCAGAAGAGAGAATCCTCGGGTCCTACTACTAAGGAACTGTGTGGCTCTATACGCAGAAAGTGGATGGAAGGGCACTTTGAGTTAAAGGTCCAGCATGATCAGAAAACAATCAGAACCATGGAGACGTCTTAGAATTGATGAGTTACATTCAGAAGTAGAGGAAACCGACTTCGGTGGATGGATAAAGAGAAGATTTTTCTAACTCAGTATAGTATTGGCTAGGCAGATGGTCTTCGATCAGTGTCAGTTATCATTCTGTAATATCCTTGAAATTCTTGGGGTCTTAAATGGTAGAATGGCACCAAGAGGGTGAGACAAAATGACAAACACAATTCACAGTCTTATAACCTTCCAAGTTGTAAAACTGGCTAGTAATAGTTGTGGTAACCCCTAATAGGAATATACATAGGTAATGTATGTGGGGAAAGAAATCTCAAATGAAATTTTGAAAATGATTCTCTGTGTACATTAGACAGGAAATGATCTGGGGTTATAAAGTTGAACATAAATCAATAGCATCTTTCTATATATTTTGAGGGCCATGTGTTGGGGTCTCCTAAAAGGTGAGAGAGCTTTGAAATAAGCTTCTTTTGCTATGCCGTCCCAAATTCTTTAGTTCGAGGTATAAGACAGACACAGCACTTGGCAATTTCTACTCTTCGGTAAACACTCTTATGGAGAAATATGGATATAAAGCCATTATAAGTTTGTAATTCAATTTGTTTAAGCCAACATTGATTGTAAATACCACAGATGCTCTTATAAAATTCAACAGTGTTTAGTCTGGAATGGGGGTGAAGTTGGAGAATGGTATGAAACAAGAAATAGATACAATGCATTAGATTACTTTCAGTTTATGCAAAGTAGAAAGATGTAAATAAATGGAAGCATCAAAAATGACTAAAGGCATAGAAAATAGGTCCTTGAAAGAATACTATATCCATTGTGCTTATCTAGTTTAGAGAAAGGAGAATGAAAGTATGTCATAATTATGCTCTATAGAAAGGATTTTAATAAAACTAGTGATCAGTTTTAGCTCTTTACCTGATTAGATTTAACGTGAAACATCCTCAGATTACAGAATTATAGACACTGAAGTTAATTGAAAGTATGCTGATTTTGGTAATAGAAATGATTATTAAGCGTAATCATCGGCCCAGGATAATGCCTGGATGTCAGACTGACTCACTGAATTTTAGCTCTTCCACTCAGTAACTGTGTACTTAACCTCTCTGAGCAAAGTGACCTAACTTTTCTGGGCTTCCATATTTATGTCAGTAAGGTAGAGATTAAAAAAAACAACAACCCAATTTTCATCTCAAAGGGTTTTGTGAAGATAAGATGTATTAACAAAACAGAAGGACTCAGAACAATTCTGAAACATAATAAATACTCAGTAACAATGAGCTCTTATTACTATTACTTGAGCATAATTTATGTGTTCATTGCCTATCTATTGATTGATAGCCACAATCAATAGCCACAGCCAGTGCTGCCAGATTTTTATCTGAGTATTTTAAAAAATAAAGGCAATCATTCTTTTTGGCACGGCTTTGAGCCTTGCTGGAATTATATACTGCCTTGCTCACAGTCCTTTCTTAAACAAGAGCACGGTAGATGTGCACAAAATACTTCTAGACATTGTAAGGCAAAATTAAATAACAAATACACTTGACAACTCAGTGTGGAAATAGGTTCTGATAATTAATCGAAGGCAAAGAATGCATTTGATGGGCAGCTGTACGTCTCTGATTGGCAAACGAGCAGAGGGACAACTATCCCAAAGCTAAGGATGTTTTGAAACTGGAGCCCAGCCCCAGAGTCAGTGACAATGTACAGTGGTTGATGAGTTAGTTCTAGAGGCTTCTGAATTTTAATGATGCTGGAGATGATATTGTGTGTCCTTCAGCTTGTTAGAGTGACACCAGCACTCCATAAATCATAATACCTGTGTATTGTAAAATCAATAGCAAAGTGCTATCTCAGCGCTAACCCTTAATAAGTTTTCCAGTGCTCGAACAGCTTAAACTTTGCCGTAATGCTATTGGACCTAGAGGTTAGGATCAGAGCATGCTTAATTTGTTTTGTAATAGAGACTTTTCACTAATGAAGGACCGATTAGTTAAGCTTTGGTTGCCACTCTGGTGATCAGTTGGCAGAACAGCTTCTGCAATTAAACTCGTGTATCTCTGTCCTGAAGCAAAAAAGCAGGCTTAAACAGTCAATAAATGTTAATCCAGTCACAACCTGTCTCTGCCTTTGAAGGCTGCCCATGAGGGTTTTTTTCCCCCCACATCACGTTTTTTTTTCATCTTGGTTTAAATGTGGTGGTCCCCATGGAGTCGGGATGTGGCGTACATGACCTCCCGCGGTTCTGTAATAAGATCTGGCATGCTAACAACATTGTCTACAGATCTGTCATATATAGGTCTGTCTGTCCCCCCCCCCCCCCACCTCATCGTCTCGTCTCTTTATCCAAGGTTGAAGAATAAATGAGCGGTTGAAACCCATGAGACCTCCAGAAGAAATTGGCTAAATGTGTATGCAAAAAGGAGGGTCTGCTTTGTGTTGTCGCTAAGACATGTATTATGGCCTCTCTCTCCCAAGTCGGGATGGTGCAGGGAAGCCTTTTCCTTATTTGCTTTTATTGCAGTGAATGTGGGTTGTAATTGTCATATCCGTGCTAGGAAGTGAGAGCTCAGGGCAGAGCCAGCAAGCAAGATGAAAGTTCAAAATAATTTCCAGGGGAGGAGGAGAGGGAAAAAGCGGAGGGGGGAGGGAGAAGGAGAACCTGGAAAAGAAAAAAACTCTCAAAACTGCACAACGCTTCCCATGTTATCTGTGTTCTCAAGCAAAATTCCAGATATTTTCTGTTGTTTTTGTATTACTCTTTCACATGAGAGAGAGGAGTGAAGACTGATAGCCAGAGAGGAAAGTAGCTAGTACAGATGGTGCTCCACAGACGTGTGCATGAACGAAAGAGAGTGGTCTGAAAATGTAAATGTTTTCTGTTGGAGCGAGGACCACATGCTTGGGAAATCAGTGACATTTGTTTCTTTCTCTCCCTAAGTAGGAGCTTGCGTTCCGCAGGGCCTGCATGGAGACCATTTAACTTTATGTAATTCAGCCTGTGATCTTGATTGGAGGATTCAAAGTTGGTGGGGGGAAGGTGGTACAGAGGGAGTGAGCGGGTGAGAATGCAGAGAGTGAGTTTTCTGGGAGTTGCCAGGGTGGGGTGGCAGTACTGAAAAAATGATACAATGAGCAAATCAAAAGAGTGCAAATCCGAATGGGGAGGTGTCAAATTTAACTTGCCCTTAACCTGGGTTTTCACGTCTTTTGTTTGGCACACTAGCAATTTAATGATAAAATTTTGCCTTTTAAAATAAGGTAAATTAGTACTCACCAGAGTCTTAATCTAATGATGCTTTTCAAACTTTCTGTAGCTGAAGAGCTCTTTTATATGGGTCTTCTTCCTGGAATGCAAACACTTGGATAAGATCTAATAGCTCGAGCAGGCAGGAATGAACTCATTTGTCTTAGAAGAACCCCCCGCCCCCCATGATTCCTCTGTGATTCATTGTTTTTTCCCACTTTCAAAGCACTATAGAATATACACAAATGTATTAACCCTGCCTTAATAAAGGCAGGCCCTTTCAATTATTCAATCATTCAGTCAACAAATATTTATTGAGTGTTTACTATGTGCTTCTTACCAAGCCAGGTACAGAAGAAACAATGTAAAATAAGACAAGCATGGTCTCTGCTCTTGGTCCTATGCTTGCTGTTGGGAAATCTAACATATACAAAGAAATACATTTGAAATAAAAAAACAACGAAATCAAACACAAATATATTGATTCAGAGCACTGAAGGCAAAGAATAATTAGCATTACTCAAGTAATGTATGACCCTAATGGACATTGAGCCACATGCTGTAAGCCTGAAGTCATTCAGTTAATGGTGTCTTTCTGAGCTCTCATTCTGTAGAAAGCACTGTGTGAGGTACTGTGGATGATTGTCAAGAATGTCAAAGATATTCAGCTCTCAAACTTTATAGTTTTATTTTTCTCCCCCAAGAACACAAGATGGAACATATATGGCAGAAAATTTGTAATCAATTAAAGAGGTGTAATATACATAAAATATACATAGACCTCATTTTCTCGTTTTATATTATACATGTTTTGCCGCACCGTTGGTTGTAAGTAGAATCATTTGAAATGCACGATTTAAAGGAATCCTACTGTGATTCTGGTTTCTAAGAAGAGGAGAATCTTTTTAGTGTGGATACATTCCTATAAATATTTTGTTCTCTGCGTCTGAAGTTTGGTCAATTGGGTTTCCTGAATAGGGCTGAATGGACAGATGTGTGTACATGCATGTATAAAAGCCTCTTAGTGAGTCTGAGTAACGAAAGAGGCAGGGAATGCAAAGTGACCCTGTCAGGGAATTTTTAGGGCAGAACTGACTCTGTAGCCAGTGGTCAGTGAGGGTCACTTTCTCCCGGACTTTGCACATTCCCCGTGCTACCTCACAGCTCCACACCAAGGACTGTCATTCTGAGTTAGCGGCAGGGAGTAAGCAGGAATGGAGAGAAGGAAATCAATATCATCATCAGTGTTGTTTAACATTTTTTTGTTAAGCTTTGCAGCCTAACAAATATTTTACAACTCTTTTGTTCCCTAGTCTGGTTAACCAAGAAACAAATCGGGGAGGAAAGGAGTTCTGTTCTCAAGCTTCTGGGAGGGAACTGACTGTTCTCCTTAACCAATTAAAGGCCATTAAAATCATGTGGTTTTCCCATAAGGCTCTAATTTAAATAGACAGAAGCAAGGATGTTCCTAATGGAGGTGCTCCTTACTTCTTTCATTTATGTAGGGATGGCACAAATATCATCCCTGTGGAGAAAGATACAGCTCCATAGAAGGATGGTGTGTGTTCAAATGGAAAAGAAGGTTATTTGCAAGGCTGGAGCTTCCTCTGCCTGGTGGCCCTTCCCCACTGCTTCTTCCCACCCAGGGAAGTACTCAATAGGGCCAAGAGTCAGTCGTCTGACGGGCTGGTGGCTCCCCAGTCATTCTTCCTAGTATACATAACATGAATAGACAGCAGGATTTCTCATGGGACACCGGTCTCCAAAGAAGCCAAGAAGCGACTTGTTTAATATATATCTGTAGATTAGTGGCAAACTGCAAAAAAGCATAAAAGTAAGCTTTCTTAAGGCAGAGCCCCTGGAGTTAAACAGATAAGTGCAGCTACCATGGACCTCAGTAAACTGAGACCCCAGTTTCAGATCTTTGTAGAAGTGCCTACCAAGTGACTTTTTGGGTGAACCTCTTCTGAAGACGATTCAGAAGCTTGCATTTAATTCGCAACTGGGTAAATCTTTCTTAACAGTTTCCTAGGAAGGGGCTCTCTGTGTTTCTCTGGTGGAGGCTGTCTGACTCTTCTCCAGGTCAGGTTTGCCAGGAGAGGAGGGCCGATGAGGAGTCTTCGGCTCTGGAAACCAAACCCTGCTCTCCCCATTTATGTTAGGGTTAGACGCTTCTGCTGACAACAAGCCAGGCTAGCTTGAGAATTATCGTGGGTAGAAACTGAAGAAATTACCAAGCTGTAGTTCCATAGTAAAATGAGTTAAGGAGAGGAAAGAAAGTCAACTGTAAGTTACAGCAAGCAGTGTACAGTTTTTGAGGCCTGACACACTGTGTTTGAATATCTGCTTTGCCATTTAACTTTGTGACTCCGGGTAAACCTCTTTAACCTCCTGGAGCCTTATTTTCATGGGATTGCTGTGAAATTTTATTGAAAGACGCATATATAAAGCACCAAAAACAGAAGCGGGCACAAAATTGCTGCTCTAGACATATTGATTTCCCCATCCTTTTCCTTTCTTTTCGGTTTTCTGCTAAATTCAGGTACTCATGCTGTTTTAACCTCTTAAGTTAAAATATCTACAAACAAGACAAAACTATAATTAGCAAAGGTAAAAGGAGACGAAAGCTAAGAAGATCATGTTTAATTTTATTTGTATCTAAGGTGTGCTATAGTCCGTCCATGGAGTTTGTGCGTTCCCCATTTCTTCTTGTCAAGGTGTAGAAAATGAAATTATCATTTGGAAGCATTAATGGATAATGGAAAGCACTGTTATTATTGCAAACCTTCACTCTCAGTAAGCCCTGTTAACGTTTGGGAATTTTACTTCCTAATATGATGACACTTCACGTGCGCTAAACGTGAAAAACCACGAAAATCCCTATGATTGAAAGCCTTGTACATTCTTTATTTCCAAACCAATTTGAGCCAAGCTATATCCTAGACTCACATTGTGAAACAAAAATAATGTGTGGCAAGCAAGTTTTTCCTAAGCTCCAATAACTCAAATATTTTCATTAAAATACACAGCACCCCAGACTTCCTTGATGCCTGGAAAGTGCATTTCGTTTTTTCCTCTTTATTTTTAAACAAAGCAGGGAGCTCAAAACATCAGAAATAATGAAAGCAGCATATTTTTATTGCTCTGCTCTTACAAGAACTGATTTTTAATGAAATTTAGTTGAAAACGAAAAAAAAATCTCGTTCCCTTGTTGAACCTTTTTGCGTGGCGCATTCCAGCCTGGGGCTATCTTTTATTGGCCAAGTTATAAACCCCAGAAAAGGGGTTTTATAGTGGAAATGCTGACAGAACCCGCATAGTGCTACTGGGTGCCTCTCTAATTAGTCTGAAATCCTGAAAGCTGAATTCCATAATATGTAGCCTGTACTGTAGCAAGATTACAGTGTGGGCCAAACCCCCAAGCTTAACTGGGCATTTCATGTGCAATCAGGGCTTCATATAGACTATGGTGGAGCCTTCTACAGTTGTAAAACGCTAGCACTTGTAAGCGAGAGAAAGCTTTATTGGTCCTCTTCCTTATTTAAATGTTAAAGAGGGCTGTTTGGATATTTTTTGATAATTGAGGAGTTCCCTACTTTGCAGACGATGAGCTTCTAACCAGGCCTGGACAGTCGAATTTCTAGGGATTCGTCTTTTGCACTTGTTTAAACACCTTCCATAAAGCCAATTTTGATTTGTGCTCAAGTGTTTGGTGCTGATGTTGACAGAGAAACATGAGGCCAGGGCACTCAGGTGAGAAAACAACGGGACGCATCAAACTTTACGCGCACACACACACAGGTTTCCCATTTGGGCTTGCTGCCCTCTCTCCCCTGCCCCCCCCCCCCCAACTCTGACTTGCCTCATCTAGGCCCTCTGTTTGCCTGGACTGATTACGGGCGCTCCCACTCGCGGGACACAGGTCTGATAAAACCTATTTCTCTTGCAGCTGCAGAGCCTAGTGGAAAGGTTCCCTCCACCATGGTGCTCTGGCCTGGATGGGAGCCGGGAAGCTTTTCCCATTAAGCACCAGATCCAGTAAACAAGGGAGTGGACATGAGGCCACAGCTTGTGAAATAGGCTTCCCCCTTCCTCCACTGGGACCTTGATTTTCCTTTTCTTTCTCCTTTATCTTTGGTTAGTTGGGTTCCTTCCACCATGGGATTCAGTCTCCTGACGCGTCTGCCAGGTTCAAGAGGTTACAGGACACACACTGAATAAGGTCCCTCAGCTCTCAGTGATTGTCCGCGGGGTGCAAGTAAAAGACTTTGATAACAAAGTAAAGGGCTGTGATGGCAAAATGTCTGAAAGACTAGAGGTTTTCACAAGTAACATCCTGAACTGCACCGCCCGAGCCTTTTGGCTGCAGGCTCTCGCTGTAGGCATGGCATTGGTTGCATGGAAAACTTAGAGAATAGTTACAGAGATTGTGACAAACAGATGGTCTTTCTCCTAGTACTCCATCCCTTGGCACGCTATTTTTTTTTTNTTTTTCTAGGAGAGAGAGAGAGAGAGAGAGAGAGAGAGAGACAGCGTGAGCAGGGGAGGGTCAGAGAGAGAGGGAGTCACAGACTGAAACAGGCTCCAGGCTCTGAGCTGGCCATCAGCACAGAGCCTGACGCGGGGCTCGAACCCACGAACCACGAGATCATGACCTAAGCAAAAGTCGGACGCTTAACCGACTAAGCCACCCAGGCGCCCCTGGCACGCTATTTTTGATCCAGAAATTACTCCTTAGCAATCTTTAGGGCATACAGTATAAGAAGACAGCAAATATCTGTGATAGAAATTACCTCCTTAAAGTAATCATGAAAGCAATAGCAAACACACTTTTTTTCTCTTTTTTTCTCTTTTTTGTTTAGGTGAGGTGCCTGGGGAAGAAGTATGTTTACACTCGGCTAACACCAGTTCCAATATGATTTTTAAAATAAATTACGTATTAATTATAAATACATAACTAAATTACATAATACTTGCATACATTTATAAATTGGACATTTCATAGGAGAAAAATATTTCAGAGAAAAGTCATAAATTTGACCAGCAAAAAATGAAGCTGGCCTTTTCCTCCCTTCTTTCCCTTCTGTGAGAGAGCGACTTCCAGTATGCCCCAATGATTAGTCTTATTAAGATTTCCACGAATATAATTTGGCAAACTATTCATCTTGGATTTCTCCAGGTCCATTTTGACAATAAATATTTTGCTACTTGTCACACCATGGGTTAGACTGTGTCCACTGCTTCGGGGCTGAGAAAATGTCTGATCATTCTGCCTACAGTCCAACAAGCTGTTCAAAAAGTAGATGATCACCTCCTGGGGTGTGGGGATGTTGGAATGTTGGGTGGAGGGGAGAGAGAGAAAGAAACTCAAAGCAAGCCCTTGAAATTATTTATGCAACTATTTGCCTGACTGAAAAGGCATTCTAATGAAGAAACCCTTGAGTGAAATGAATGATAGAAGACTAGCCACCCGTCTAGGATTCAGCTGATCAGACTTAGAACCAAGTACTGAGGCTCCAGGAATGACTTCAGAGCAAGTGCACACCAGTGGACTCATTCCCAGTGAGCACACTGCAGGTGGAAACAGTTTACTCACAAAGAGGGCAGACAGAAGCTGACAGGCTGATTGTCTTAAAGTTTGCATGGAAGCTAAAGAATCAAAAATAGTCAAGGCACATTTGAAGACGAGAAGTGAGAATTCACCCTAAAAGAAAGACATCAAAGCTTCTTATAGAGTTACAGTAATTAAGACATTGGGGTATTGATTAAAAGACAGACAAATAGACCAATGAAACAGAACAGAAAGCCCCCAAATAGGCATATGGGCATTTAGCAGTTGGCAGAGGTAGGATGCGAGTTCAGTAGCACGACAGCTTAAAAAATGTTGCCTGGACAAATAGATATATCGGAGAAATGTAGATTTCTTATCTCACACTATATACAAAGATACATGTAAGATGTGTGGTAAGGAAAAAAATGAAACTTTTTGGATTAAATATTGAAAATATCAATGTAAAATGGGAGAGAGAAGGATGTGTTAAATAAAAAGTATAAACCATGATGGAAGAGATTGATGAATTAGACTACATTAAATGTAAACTTAGAAATGAGCTGTGGACTAGATATTTGCAATACATCTAACTGATAAAAGATTTGACTGTGAGTGTGTGTGTGTGTGTGTGTGTGTGTGTGTACAAGCGTTTAAGTGCAATCAGCACTTAAATCAGCAAACCCTCTGGAGAGAATCTGGCAGTATCTACAATAGTTAAAGCCAAGCATACCCCAGTCTAGCAATTCCTAGTCTAACCATACACAGTAAAGAACTTTTGTTTGTGTATACAAGGGGTCACGTGTAAGACTATTCAGTGTAGTATGAAATGGTAAAGAACTGGAAACAACATAAATGTCTATCAGTTATGTATCAGAAATAGAAAAAATAAGTTGTAAAGTCATTAAATGGGGTAACATTTTATAGTGGTTAAAATGAATGAATTAGAGAGATCTGAATGTATATCTGTGGGTACATCTCCAAAACATAGTTGATTAAAAAAAAGAAATTTGCAAAGAATATGTACACTATATATACACTTTGAAACTATTAATAACAATTTTAAAAATTCACTAGGTATTTCTGTTTATGGGCTCACACACACATATATATGTTGAAAAGTATACTGATAAAGTTATGAAGGCTGTATTACATCTTCCACACGTGGTTTCCCTGGGGAACAAACAGGGAGCATAGTTAAATCTATATAGCTTTCTAAGTTTTATAAGAATTTCTACTTGTATTTTGAATCTTATCCTCTTAATATTTTCATTTTATGTATAATTTACATAATGTACAGTGTTATTTGTATAGTAAAGCACAAATATTCTTATCATTTAGGTCATCTATTATTATGCAGTCATAGGCAAAAATCTCACACAAAGTGTTTTCGAAGCACCTTTTCCCAATTAGCTGGAAACAACTCTCTATATTAGTAAATCATTTTCTTCCATATCATTTATTTAACTACCACTCTTTTTTATTAGACATTTTGTGATATTTTAAGTAACATATTTCTTTCTGATGATAAAAATAATACAGGGGTGCCTGGGTGGCTCAGTCGGTTAAGCATCCGACTTCAGCTCAGGTCATGATCTCACGGCTTGTGGGTTTGAGCCCCACATTGGGCTCTGTGCTGACAGCTCAGAGCCTGGAGACTGCTTCGGATTCTGTGTCTCCCTCTCTCTCTGCCCCTCCCCCGCTTGCTCCCTGTCTCTGTCTCTAAAAATAAAGACATAAAAAATTTTTTAAAAAGACTTTAAAAAAATAATACATATTCACTGTAGAAAATACCAAACCTAGAAAGAGGAAATTTTAAATTGCTCATAATCCCACCACTCAAAGAAAATCAAGACTAATATTCTTGTGTGTATTCTTCCATTCCTGTGTGTTTGTACATTTAGAGTAAACAGACTATAATTCTAATTTTTAAAAACTGTTAAAAACTGGCATGTACAGTTTTGCCTTTCTTTAACTTAGCATTTTATCATAAGCATTTCTCCATATCATTAAATATTCTTTAAAAACTTAAATTTTAATGGTTGTACAGTTTCCATCAAGTAGATTGACCACAAGTTGTTTAACCGGGCCTATACTACTGGGCATGATGAGATTTCTCATTGGTCACTATCATAAATAGCACTGTAATAAACATCCTCATATAGAAAGTATGGTGAGCCTTGGCAATTATGTCCTCATAATAGACTTTGGGTCCAAGGATAAGAAGTTTTTAAGGCTCTTAATACATATTGCCAAATTGCTTTCCAGAAAGAATCAGTTTTTTATCCTTACACATAAATGATATGGGAATATATAAAAGACATGAAAGTTTTATTCTTGTATCATCTGTATGTGCATATTAATTCATGGAATGAAAGTGTCCCTGAATTTGATAGGAGAATCTATGCTTGTGATTTAATTTGCTTTGAAGTCCATGAATAAAAGCAGTTGTTATAATAATAAAATGCTTTCTTAATTGATACATTGGTTATCTAAATTGATAAATGTCCTTTTAAGGCACACTAGAAACTAAAAAGAGAAAAAATTGACTGTTACTTTTGTGGTAAAAAAAGATGAATAAATCTGGAAATGCTATAAATTTATATGTAAATTATTAAGGGTGCCTCAAAAAATAGAGAGAAAATATACTTGGAAGAGGAAAAGATTCAATGCTTTTTAAATAATATGTACCATAATTGGAGCTTATTTATAAAACATTTTCATTATTAAAACCAAAACATATGGTTGTTTTTCATGAGAGTTGGCAAGTGTTTTTATTGCTTTATAAAAAATTATTGAATTATGCTCTATAAATCTAATCGGTATATAGATTTTTAATGGTATATATTCTCTTTCATTAACTTAGAGCTGTTTTCCATAAATACCAAATACTGGTTAAAGCTCAGAATGAGAGAGTACAAGGTTAAACCTAGGTGTTTAAAATTTAGATAAATCAAAATTTGAAATATAATTTTAGAACACGTTCTAGGTCCCTTAGGATTTTTATGGCAGGCTAATTTGGGTGATTTGTAAAGGAATGCTTTATTCCAACTTCCACTTTGAATATAAATACCCATAGAATAACAAAGACTTGGGGATGTTAAGTAGTTTTTAATTTCAGAAGTCAATAAAGGTCAGACCTCTCTGGCCACAAAAATGGGTTTCCTGTGTTCATTCTTTTTAACATCCACACAGATGTGAAATCCCAGATACTTTTTGCCAGTCTCCATCCAAGAAGGAAGCATCTCATGGACATAAAGACAAAAACTGTCACAACTACTCCTTAGAATGAGAAAACAAACCAAAGTGAAATGGTTACATTTTGTTGAAGTTTGGAATCCAGTTCCCAAACTGAATTTAACTCTGGAGGTTCAGTCTATGAAAACGGTCTTTGTGTGTGTCACTTTCTGCCTTTCAGGAATGGGCTCTGAGCTCCTCCACAGATCACTGGCAGCTGCCCACTGGGCGCCCGAGGCGTGAGGGTTCTTACGTGGAGGCGGGTGGGGAGGGGATAGACAGCGGATGGGAAGGAAGAAGGGGTCTTCTTCTCAGAGCTCCTCGTCTTAGCTGCTAGGTCCTAGAAGATAGGTGTGTGTCACAAATGTTCCAGGGGTAAAATAAGAATACTGTAATTATTGAGTTTAAATCATGATGACTTTCACGGTTCAGAGAGAGGAGAGAGAGCAGTTGAAAGAATAAGTTTTATTGGTCTCTGTGTTGCTTTAAGAACTGAGAAGTTCGGTTATCTTCAGTTGCAGTTGTTCGCGAAGCAAAAAGCTATATTGGTTTGCATATATGGTCAACTGTCTAAAGGAACAGACTGTGGAGTTTACCGAATAGAAGAACTAAATTCGTTGTTCATTATAGACGCCAGCGAGTAGTTCCTAGACATTTCATTCTGTTGTAATATATTCATTGTGCCTCTGTGTGTACATGTGGAAACTAATTTAAATATGCATATTTAGTGGCAATAAACTATGTCCTTATGCATCTGTGTAAAAGTATTAGACTATACGCCTCCACGCTTTCCTTTTGGTTCCTTATTGTCTGTGAAATTAGACAATATTTGTTCTCTATGCATAAAGCTCATTGTTGGTATTTATAGTTTCTAAATGCTCATTTTCTCCTTTAAAAGTTACCATACTATCTAAAAGATGTATGGACTTCAAAAAATGCTATTGAAAATTACAAAAGGGAAGTTCCTTTTCTTTTGGAAAAAAAAAAAAAAAGAACAAGGTTTAGGCAGACCCAAAGACGAATTCTTAGCTGTTGAATCCAAACCCCCAATATACCAAGCCACAGTAAGAGTAGCTGAATATGCCCTGATTTTTTTTCAGAAATTAACTATAATTTGGTTTCTTTAGGGTGATGATTAATTCACTAATCAGTATATATGGATTGCTTATTATGTGCCCAATATGTACAAGTGAGATAAAGGACTATGAGCCATGATTCTGTGCATAAAAGGAGTGCTAATCGATCTGGGGACCTTGTGGCACAGGGGACAATGAGACCAAAAGATGGCAGCCTTCTTTTGAATCCAATAGTGCCATAGGAACTTGTTCAGCTAATGACGTCTATGTATTCTCAGGCCACTTGGGCCCATTGTATTGATTATTAAGTGAACTGGCTCAGACAGTCAGGCACTCAGAAGGCACAGCTAATATATCCTCAACAGAGTCACTGTGATTTTAGTGCTAGGAAGGAGTGGGGAGGCAGATCGCCCAATGGTCAAGGACTTTGGCACTGGAGTTAGACTAGAAACAAGTTCACGTGCTTCACAACTGTCCTAGCTATATGCCTTGGGGAAGTGACCTAAACACCCTGAATCTGTAAGATGAGGTGTCTCACTCACAGTGTTGCCGTAAGGATTAGAGGAGAGGAGCACGAGAATGCCTAGGAGGGAAATATCGGATTTCCTTGAGTCTAAGATGTTATCAGTTGGACAATGCACCCTTTGTAGAATAGCAGCCTTGGGGATAAAAGAAGAAACATCAAATATAAACATTAAAATGAAACCTGCAAATAGCATACTTCTATACTTCGTTCTTATTCATACTCTTAAGTTTGCAATTTAGCTTTCTCCATATTGAGATAGAGAGCCTTTTAAGTCACTTTGGCTAATCCAGAGTTTTGTGTATGTAGCAAGACAGTGACATGTGGCTTTCCAAAGTGTGACCTTGATCTTGTTAGTACCTTTAGGGCTAAAAATACAATTTTTGATGGCTATGGAAGAAAACTATGTTTTCACCTGCACGTCCTGTTTGGTTAAACATGTAGCATTTTCTGCTTAGCTAAAAGAAGTTTTTTTAAAATAACTTTTTAAATGTTTATTCTTTTTTTTTTTTTTTGAGAGAGACATTGCATGAGTGGGGGACGGTCAGAGAGAGAGGGAGACACAGAATCTGAAGCAGGCTACAGGCTCTGAGCTGTCAGCACAGAGCCCGACGTGGGGCTTGAACTCATGAACCATGAGATCATGCATGACCTGGCTGAAGTCAGATGTTTAGTCAACTGAGGCACCCAGGTGCCCCTAAAAGAGGTTTTAAGTAGCTTTTCTTGAAAGTCAGATGGAATCTCCTGACAGACTGGCATCTGATGCTTGAGACACCCTCATGATGCTTGAATCGGTCACACCAGCCTCTCTTAGTTTTGGTCGTTCTTAAATGTAACTGCTACGTTTGGCGAGTTTGATCGCCTTTAGTCATATTGCCAAGCACTCGTCAAGCTTTCTTCTGTGTCCCCAATAACTTTTACTTTCAATGCCGCATCACCATGTAACCTTTTAAAAAGATTTTTTTCAGGACGATTCAAGACACGTTTGAATACGGTTCATCCACGTGTGGTGCTATCACTGTAAATCACTCAACTGGGATGATCATCAGGTAGACAAATACTTCCTAAGCAAGCCTGATTTCACACACACCCCTGCAATAAAACTACTTGCCTAGAAGCCAGGAGTTGACCAGCAGGTCAACTATAAGATTTCCCCCCCGCCCCCCACCTTCTTCAAAAATGCTAAAATGTTTCCCTTAAAGGGAAGGAAGTGGTAGAGATCAGGCAGAGAAGGAGAGGGCTTTCTAGGAAGAGGAGGCAGCATATGCAGCAACATAGAGATGGGGATGTTGGAACAGTTCGGCATGGGGGGAGCATAGGATGCTGCTGGGAAATCACAATGCATCAGAACCCTGAACACATTTGTTAAGACACTGGCCTGCTACTCTTAGTAATTTGGGATGCAATAGTAGGAGAATCCACAAAACGTTTCCTGGCAAAGAAGTGACACGGTAAGCAGTTATGGTCCTTGTTAAAGTCATGGTCACAGATGGGGACTCTGAGCCAGAGAGCCTCAGACAGCTTGTCCACATGGCCAAGAAGCCACCGAGGCTATTGTGATAAGTCTCTGTCTTCTCCCATTCATCGGTGATTAAGTTTGGCAGGGAAGACTTAGAAATAGGACAGGTAACTCAGAATTAGAAAACTAAAAGTAAACAAGTACTTTTAATACTTGGTGAGGGATAAACAAACATTTAGAGAGGTGGAATTGCAGCATTTAAGATAATATTAAAGCATTTAGGTGTTAGCCTTTCTCCTATTCCTTCTCACTGTCAGGCAGTGTAAGTGTCGTGATCTCAAACATCTTGCGCTGTAAAACAGCACGTAGCTGAAGGTTCCCACGGAGCACAGGCATGCCTTCCTCAGACCTCACCCTTGGTGTAAGCATAATGGTGGCACCCTTGCTACCCTAGTCCAGCCACCCAGTATGGTGTGTAGGGTGCAGCCACAGAGCCCGGCTGGAAGGAGACCCCTTCACTGAACTTGCCTTGTGGTTTCAACCTTGTTCCAATGGCAGAAACGCTTTACCTTCCCACATTCCCACATTCCAATTCCAATTCTCATCACAGAAGAGGATTTGTAGTCTGCTCTGTAGGCATAGATGCCATGTGAGGAGGGAACTTATGGGATCTGGGCAGGTCTCAGCGGTGAGTAAAGTTTTATTCAACCAAGTGATTAAAATCCAAGACAGAAAAGAAAAGAACATTAGTGCAACTGGTTTTCAAGATGACACTGGGTTTGTTCACTTATCCAAGGAACCCTGGACTCCATGTCAGGAACAGAAAACATTCCCTGGCAGACACAATGGCTTTGGAATTAAGATTTTTTTTTCTATATGTGAATTCACAAGGTCACCCAGGGTACTAATAAGAACAAATACATTTATAGCGTGCTGGGATTTTCCCTGAATTTTACAACCTTTGGATACAGCAGAGCTCTATCTTAGTGTAGTGTTGGGTCAGAAAACATATTTAATATTTAAGCAAATATTTAAGTGTAATGAAGCATTATCATATGTATCTTCTGAAATTTATTCATAACATGAAACCATGGTGAGTTCTATTTTCACTCTTTGCTAAGCCATTTGTTCTTTATTCTAGAAATATAAACCAATGACACAGTCATAAATACAGAGGCTTTATGGAGATGTGGCCCTCAAAGCCAAGAAACGAAAGGGGGTAACACCTGAAGAAGCAATGATGAAATTGTGATTTGCTCTTTGAAGTGGCGACAATGGGATGACAAACGAAATAATATAAAGAATAAAACAATAGGCTGTAAGACATCAGAATCTTTACAGAGAACACATTCAGCGCATATAGATAGAGCCATATGGTTCTTGAAAGCATCATATTAGAGAATGTTTGTGGAGTGCTCATAAACTATAAAGCATTATACAAATATGTGATTGTTTATATTGCTGTTATAGTTTAAACTAAGAAAGAGAGGGGTGCCTGGGTGGCTCACTCAGTTAAGGGTCCAACTCTGGCTCAGGCCATGATCTCACAGTTTGTGGGCTTGAGCACCACGTTGGGCTCTGTGCTGACAGCTCAGAGTCTGGAGCCTGCTTCGGATTCTATGTCTCCCTCTCTCTCTGCCTCTCCCTTGCTCATGCTCTGTCTCTCTGTGTCTCAAAAATAAATAAAACATAAAAATTTTTTAAAAAATAAGAAAGAGAAAGTATTTTGTAACTAATGTGCTGTGTATGAGGTGTGTTCCACTCACAAACCACTTAGGATCTAACTTAGACGGAAACTTTTCAGTCTTCTTATTTGTTTTGATGGTTTATGGATTTCTAATTACTACTACTTCTAACAACTATCTCTGAGAAAGATAAAGGAATAAAATTATGACAGGAAGTTGACATGAGGAACATTTTGAAGATGGAAAGAGAAAAAGAAACAGGAATATAGGACAGAAAAAATAGAATTGGGAACAGAAAACCAAAATTCAAAGTAATTTATCATTCAAAGAATTCAACTGACAAATTTTTATTGGGTTAAATGCCAGACATTGTTAGAATCTGGGAATCCAGGGGCGCCTGGGTGGCTTAGTCGGCTAAGCGTCTGACTTTTGTTTAGGTCATGATCTCGTGGTTTGTGGGTTCGAGCCCCGCGTCGGGCTCTGTGCTGACCGCCAGCTGGGAGCCTGGAGCCTGTTTCAGAGTCTGTATCTCCCTCTCTTTCTGACCCTCCCCTTGTCACGCTCTCTCTCTCTCTCTCTCTCTCTCTCTCCTAGAAATAAATATATATATATATATTTAAAAAAAAAAAAAGAATCTGGGAATCCAGAAATGAAAATAAAGGAAATTAAATGTTTACTGTTGTCTTGAGTTCCTTGAAGGAAAGTGATACTTATTTGAAGTGGATAGAACTGACTACAACCACCTTTGAGTAACTTGACTAATATGTCTTCTTGTAGAAGGGATTCTTTCAGCTTCATAAGCCAGAGGTAATGATTTCATATGAGATGTGATATGTTGGGTCACTGGTCAAATGGCTGATCATGTGTCAGTAGCAGTACTTAGGTGTAGTTTTATAGGCTTTTTTCTCTATCATGTCAAAAAATACACAGTATTGAGAAATGCACAGCATCATTTATTTTGAAAAATGGACCACCCTACCCTAGTCAATGAACTGAAGAGTGGCATCAGGAATTTAATGGTGGCTTACTGGGGGACGAGGTGATATGACAGAAGTCATTCATTTATGAGAGTCACAGAACAAATGGGGAGTGGAAAGCTGTTGCCATTGGTCTAGGGTCGTGAAACATACTTGATACAGCCAAGCTGCGTTGATAATAGTTGAGGAAGACTCACCTGGAAATTGATCTATAAATTTGGGAAGGAAGATTTTATTCAGCCAAGTTGTGAATATTAAATGTTGTCAAATTCATGTCTGGGTAGCTGAGTTTCAGAAAAGCAGCTATAAGGGGCAAAGGGGGAGTATGTGTTTGTCTGGGAGATGTTTGATCCATTGGTACCCACAATGACATAGAGTGGCATTCATTACCTTGCTGGATTTACATGGCCCAGAGACTGATTCTCAGTTTTACGAGTACAAAAACTTGATTTTCATTGGCACACCAAGAATGGATTAATCTCTCAGGACCAAGATCATGGTAACCAAGCTCATGAGACTGAGGTAGAAACTCACAACTTCTAATTTTCCATCTAATTGATAAATGGAAATGTATTTGTTCCTGGGATGAATCTAGTCCAAGTCTGGAAGAAAGACTTAGTTTTTGCCTCTAGGCAATCCAGTTGTAGTCAGAGGGTGATTGGTAAATGTTGAATCAAAACAAAGAAAGTTCAAAGAGTTAAAAGTTTAATTATGTCAGATTAACATAACTTGATGCATGAACTTACAACAGGAATGGACTTGCCCCCAAATTTTGAAAATCCAAAGCCCTTGGGCTGAAGTTCTCCTGCCACGGACAGTGCCATTTAATTGTAATTTCTGAGATATTTCATTTTCTCTGCTTCCACTGTTAACCAAATCCCTCTGATTCATAAACGGTCAGGTGGTAGAGAGTTGCAAGAGAATCAGATATTATGTTCTAGAGGAAACAGTGTGCTTTGGAAATGATTTTGTCAGCACTACCCAGTTCCCTTGAGTCACTCCGCCCACACAGGTCATGCAGCAACTGGTGAATGGATTAGATGGTGACGATCTAGAATTGATATGAAGACCTGCACTGCTGTTCATGAAGAACCCTGACTGTGTACCCCATGTGGTCATGCCTTAGGCTCAAGTTAGAAAAAGGCAAGGCAAGGAAAAGGAAAGGCAAGGCAAGGAAAGTTAAAAGCACAAGCTGAAATTGCGATGGGAAAAGGTTATGGAATAAACAGAGTCTGTAACCATTAATTAAAGGTCAGGAGCCTCAATAGAAAAAGTGTCTTCCAAGTGATGTTTTTTGAAAATCAGGAGACTCTAGATGCTGGCAAGGATGTGGAGAAACGGGCACCCTCCTCCACTGTTGGTGGGAATGTAAGCTGGTGCAGCCCCTCTGGAAAACAGTGTGGAGGTTCCTCAGGAAACTAACAATAGAACTCCCCTAGGACCCAGCAATAGCACTGCTAGGAATTTACCCAGGGGATACAGAAAGGCTGATGCATAGGGGCACATGTACCCCAATGTTCATAGCAGCACTCTCCACAATAGCCAAAACATGGAAAGAGCCTAAGTGTCCATCAAAGGACGAATGGATCAAGAAGATGTGGTTTATCTATACCATGGAATACTCCATGGCAATGAGAAACAATGAAATCTGGCCATGTGTAGCAACGTGGATGGACCTTGAGGGTGTTATGCTGAGCGAAATAAGTCAGGCAGAGAAGGACAGATACCATGTGTTTGCACATATAGGTGGATTAGGAGGAAGTTAATGGAGGACCGTGGGGGAGAAGAAGGGGAAAAATAGTTGGGGAGAGGGAGGGAGACAAGCCACGAGAGACTCTTGAATGCTGAGAACAAACTGAGGGCTGAGGGGGGGTGGAGGAGAGGGGAAGAGGGGTGATGGACATTGAGGAGGGCACTTGTTGGGATGAGCACTGGGTGTTATATGGAAACCAACTTGACAATAAACTATTTAAGGAAGAAAACAAAAACAAAAAGTGATGTTCTTTGAGTTTGGGCCAAGCATCTCTTCAACTCTTTCCTTAGCCTGCTCCACCTCTGCCCGGCAGTCTAAAACCCTAAGCCTGCTGGTAAATATTGGGCTTCCTCTAGACAACTCACTGTACTAGCTGAAAGAAGTGGATTTGTAAAAATAGCTTTCTGTATTGAAAGAACAATGAACAGTGAGGAAGAATGCAAGGTGAAGATGCTGTCTTTTTGAAAAGCTTTTAGGCTAAACCACTAAGAGTTCCAGGAAGGAAGTTTTCCTTTTGGAAAGTCTTCCTTCATGTGTGTTCACCCTGAAGCCCTTAAGTAGGTCTTCCAGGCACCTCAAAGATGTTAGCCAGCATATTATACCTAATGAATGCTGGCACAGCACCACAGCATCAGAGGAATCGACTCCAGGAATCGGAGAGTGGGCTAAATTAGTCCAAAGCCAAGCAGGCCCTATTGTTACTATGTATATGAAGCATTGGGGTTTGAAATTTCCCTTCCAGAAGTATATTTTATTGTATTATCTCCCCAACAGAGCCCAGCTTTTTTCTTTCTTGAACTCTCTTTCTTCTAAAGCATGGATACAGGCAATGCTGCCCCATAGAATGACACCAAGAGTGGAACAAATAGAGGTGACAGAATTGAAGCTGGAGGTCTGGATGAATTGCTGGATGAATGTGCACGGTCAGGCAGTGATTGACTCATATTCAATTATATATAATCTCATTGTGATAGGAGGTGGGAGAGGGAGGAAAATTTTCATATGCATTTATTAATCTTCTTCCCTCCCTCCCTCTCTCCCTCCCTCCCTTCCTTCCTTCCTTCTCTTTATTACTTTGGTACTGGACAGGGTCTTGTGGAAGTATTAAATTCAATTTTAAGTCCTTAGTAAAAATAAGATGTGGAAAATTCAAAGAAAGTTTATGAGACTTGTTGACAAAAGTGTCTTCCTACGTGTAGAGAAGACCTCTGCTTTCCAAATTCTCTGCTGACATCAACAGAGCCAGTGTTCTCTAAGAGCAAGTTTTGAGTCATTTGCAACTCTGTTTTCTTTAGCTCCTAATTTTAGTTCCATCACCCATTCCTACGGAAACTTCCATGTCTTTGATTTGGCCCTAGCTGTTCACTTTCCTCATCCTAACTATCCTGTCTAGAAATTACATGCAGTGGTAACTGGGGTGGTCAGTGGTAAATTCTTCTGGTCTGTAGATTTCTGTTTACCTCAATTTCAACCTTAAACATCATTTTTTATGACAGAACTTTTCTAAGATAGCTCCTTTTTGCGCCTTTGGTAAATGAAGTATTTAATATTTCACCATCTTCAAAATTAATTAATAGGTATTATTTCTAGTCATCACAGATGTTCTGTGGGCCCCAAATAAGATGCAAGTCCAAAATGGGGAGGTATGATCATGAGGAATCATGACAAACCGAATGAAGAAGTCACATAACAAAATATGTGTAGCCGATTTTGGAAATCATCCTGAAGCAACTCACCTTGCAAGGAGAATTGCAAATATGTTACTGATAAGTCCGTCTCCCTCAAATACCCTAATCTAAAAAGGAATAAAGATAAAATAAGAGATAATCATATAGTATAACATGAAGACACATAGTGACAGATTGGTAACTTGGAAGAGAGGTATTAAATGAGAAGATGGTCGGTGATTCTGTCCCAGATGCTCTGATTATATGTGGCTGGTATATGTGCGTGGTCTGATACATTCTTATCCAGAGCCGGGGAGAAGGTGATGTTTTAGTACAGGGTAGAAAGAGCCCTCAAGGACACCCAGTTTCCTTTGCTTTCATCCTGAGTATACCACGTGACTTTAAGCCTAATAAAGTCATAAGAGCCTCATTATGAACTGGGAACCAATATACTGATTTTTTTTTTTTGGTTGGAGCTACAAGGCTGTTGACCCCAGGGCAGGGGAAACACCTACATTGTGCACGGGCCATTTGCACTCAAAGGGTTAGGGTGAGGGTTAAGGTTAGCACTAACATGAATTGAGCACTTACGGACTGATCAACCTTAGATGAAGTAAGAAAATTACATTTAAGAACCTGAAATGTAAAATGCTGACCTCAAGACAAGCTCTTTGCTCAGGAAGACCACTTACCTCTAAATCAAGCAATCTTTCTGGACAAAATCCTTAAGGAGCCCCATGCTGGTTCTGAACATACACATTCATAAAAATGACCCGAGGAGCTAATTAAAAATGCAGGCTCTTGACCCCACCTCCAAGGATTCTGAGGTTCACCTCGCCTTGAGAGACACCACTCGACAGAAATCCTTAATTCTAGCTACAACTGTTTGGTATTTTTCAGTCTACAAATCGCTCACTTCTGAGGACATAGCTTTGGATGCAGCTGTATGTGAACTTGTCCGACCTTAGAAGTGGCAGATGTGTGGCAGGAAGACTGCAGCTCTCTCCTGGCTCCGTGGCAGACACCCTTAGTTTATTCCAACACTTTTCCCTATTGAGTCCTGGTATGGTCTCAGAACCCTTCTCAATTCCTGTTGCCAGAGACTACACCCAGTTGGTAGGATCTGGCACGGAGTCGAATGAATTTTCTTTCCTTGTTCTCCATCAGTGAATCTCAGACCTGGCTGCTATGAGAAAAAAAACCTCAGCTCTAACCTTGGCACACAACAGATGCGTGGCATACTGCCTGGCACAGAGTAGGTGGTCGGTATTTTTTCCCTCTCGCTTTACATGTTAGGGGAGGCTCCAGATCTCCTGACCCCTGGCCTTCAGCAGAGTAAATATCTTAATAAGACACTATGAATTCCTTCTAGTGTCCATCTATCTGTGATGAGAAGAGGGCCCTTTAATCACCCATTCTGTTTGAGAGGATCATCTCCAGGCCAGTGAGGTACGTTTGCTCTGGGGAACATGGTCACCTCAGCCTTTAAGCCTATAGCAGGATATGCAAGGTAATGTCCGAACAGGAACTTAACTAAGGGCCAGGGCTCTGAAGAAACCCCACAGTCCTCAGCTAGGGAGTTTCCACCCACTTTTCTCTTTGAACCCTGGGAAAGTTCCTTTGTGGGTATATGTTCTCCCTTTCATCCTGAGAACCATTTAGAACCCCTAGTAGAGAGGATGATTTGGTTTTTGAGTATAGAGACTTTCTGCGATTGGAAATGTTAGAATTTAATAAATAATTTAAATCGTATGCTTATTATTATTTTAGGAAAGCACAACTTCATGAAGGTCAGTGAGGTTTTTAAAACTATTCCTACAATAGGGAGATGGAATTTGCTAAAAAAAATGACACACCTCATTCCGCATGTCAGACAACAGGTGCAAATGTGGCAGAAGGTCTCTCGTGCCTGATGAATGTAGGGGATTCTGCTTAATCGTGGTGGGTGTGCACGATGGGGGAAATATTGCAAACGTCACCTGCAGAAGATCCTGCTGCTGTGGTGTTGGATATGTCCTTGACCCTATGCATCTCCTCCCCCTCTGTCTGCAGTCAGTTTCACTCTGCATTTCCTCTGTCTGCTGTATCTGTGTCTTAACAGATCGTGCTATTTGTATTACTCTGGGATCCCTTGCCAGTCACTAAAGTGCCTGACACAGTGCTGGGACACAAAAAGTAAACATGGCAAATATTTCATGAATTATTCTCTGAATTTTAGAGGCTTTCCTGGCTTAGGAGCTAAAAAGTGGCCTCATACGTCCCTGCCAGAGTGACAGAGATTCATTTCATGATGGCTTATGATCAAAAGGCCAACACTTTCCATCCACTGATATCAAATACTTATATATACCTACCACACACACGTGCCCCAACATTATTTGCATTTAGCAAAGTAAAAATAAAATTTCCTTTAAACAGATCAGATAGAGGCTGTGTTCTTGGTAGTTTTGTACACCATCTACAAATACTTTATACACACAATGGCCAGAATTCCACTTGGGAGTAGGAGTATTCTCTCTTATCTCACTTCGGTCTGATTGACTGCATTTATTTTGGAAGTTCACCTGGCCAATCTTCTTTTTCAAAAACAAAAACATCAAACAATCCAACAAAATAATTTATTGGAATCTAAGAATTTAGATTGGAGACTAAGAATTCTTAGTCCTTCTGATACCTGATCTCATCTGATCTCAGCCTCACTATGAATTTAAGAGAAATAGAGAGGAAGAAGTGTGTCATTCAAAAACTTTTTGAAATGAAATTTGACCTGTAGGATGAGTGAATCTTGATGTTCTAGAACTGACCGTGACCCCAGCAGTCAGCTAATCCAGCTCCCTCGTTTTGTAAATGGGGAAACTGAGGATCGGTTTCAGTTTAAGAAAACTATCGGATGCCCCAAAGCTTGTCGGTGTCACAGTCTGAATCACAGGATCTCTTCACCCTCAGTCCCTTAACGTAATTGGAAAGAAATACATTCTTTTTCATCATTATTGGTTAAATGTGTCCACATCCTTAGGAAGCAGAAGTAAAACCTAAGTGACTCTCCCAAACTGAGTGGATTCAACGTGGGAATTTCTTTTTTTTTTTTTTTTTTAATGTTTTATTCATTTCTAGGAGAGAGAGAGAGAGACAGCGTGAGCAGGGGAGGGTCAGAGAGAGAGGGAGTCACAGACTGAAACAGGCTCCAGGCTCTGAGCTGGCAGTCAGCACCCAGCCCGACGCGGGGCTCGAACCCACGAACTGCGAGATCACGACCTAAGCGAAAGTCGGACGCTCAACCGACTAAGCCACCCAGGCACCCCTCAACGTGGGAATCTCTTGATTATCAGAGTTTTTAAAACCTCACTTCAGTGAGATAACGTGTGCAAAGCACTGAAGACAACATTTGGCAAACAACAGATGCTCAGTAAGGGTTCGTTTTCCTCCCCTTTCTGCCTCAGTTCCAGTTCAGACATTTGACATTTATTCTTTTCAGTAGCTGTACATTTAAAACCATGTTGTTGGAACTGTAGCTATATCCTTTACTCCCCTATGCTATCGTTTTGAGGACCGTTTATATTAGACAAAAACAGGTAGGGGGTGGAGAATGAAGGCCTTGGACTACAAGGTTTCGAGCGAGATTCTCCGAGACCCTGTGGCACAGGATGTTAGTGGCTCTTGTAGTTGCGAGACTGGGTTATAATTTGTGTTGAAGCTACATGGGTTTTCAGCAGCAGGTTTTGTACATAACAGGGAGTTTCTGGATCTTGTTAGCTCAGGGCAAAAAGTCATGCTTTGGAGCAGTTACCCCAGCAGGAGGAGAAAAGATGATGGTTAGTAATTACATCAGTTTTGCACTGTTGAGCAGATGTTCTTGCAGATAGATTTTGGCTGGCATTTTCAGACTATCACTGGTGATTCTCATGATAGTGTCAGAGCTGCTACGAGTAGAGGGGCTGTGGGTCTGTAAAACACTGTGGGAAGGAGGGTGAGGGAACCAGACAGCAGTCTGGAAGTTAAAAAGCAACTCCTGCAAAGGGCTTTAGTGAGATTTACTTGGAGATGATAGTTTTGTTGGCTTGGATAATCAGATCTAAAACGTATCTGGTAACTTATTTTGCTATTTAACTTTGAGAATCATTTGGTAGTCCTTCCGTGATTTTTTTTTTAAAAAGCAGATTATTTCTTTTTAAAGTTGAGGATAATTTAGAAAACAAATGAGGGAGCTGAACTTTGATTAGACTATAAAATTATAGTAAGTAAGATCAAAACATGTAGTGGGTAATAGAAAAGAATGTCCCAAGGATGTTAATAAGAAATGCCACCAATTTGGCTTTCTAGAAACTCTGGCCAACTTCAGGTCAGGTTGAAATCAATAGGGTCAGCTGGTGCCTGGGTGGCTCAGTCGGTTAAGGGTCTGACTTTGGCTCAGGTCATGATCTCACGGTTCGTGGGTCCGAGCCCTGTGTCGGGCTCTGTGGTGACAGCTCAGAGTCTGGAGCCTGCTTCAGATTCTGTGTCTCCCTCTCTCTGTCCCCCCCCCCCCCCCACTCACGCTGTGTCTCTCTCTTTCTCTCTCTCAGAAATAAAGTATTAAAAAAAAAAAAGAAATCAACAAGGTCAGCAATGAGACATCACTGGATAGCAAAGTGCCCTAAGGAAGAAATTGTTTTTCCCTCTTGACTTAAAAATCTTTCCAAATTTATCTTGTTTATTTTTTTAAAATATTGAATTAAGTTCCTACTCTCTATGTTTTGGGATACGTAAGTATACTCTTAGCACTAGATTTCGGAACCATTGTTTGTTGATGTCATAAGTAACTATAAAGTCTTCTCTATATGCGGTGATGAGATTTGTTTTTAGCTTACTGACAGGCAACATTAAGTGAAAAGATATACTCTCATGCATCGATAAACATTGGCATCCATACCATTTCATTTTCCTGGGCCACAGAAATAGTTTAAACGTTGTGATTTTGTTGTCATGGGCTCTTCTGGGTAAATGACTTAGAAAGGAAGGAAAGAGGGAAGGAAGGAAGGAAGGAAGGAAGGAAGGAAGGAAGGAAGGAAGGAAGGAAGGAAGGAAGGAAGGGAGGGAGGGAGGGAGGGAATCTATCGAGGGTGGCACCAGTGGAGGTGTGGAGAGGGGGTGAATGGGAAGGCCTGGCACATCATTTCTTGTATACTAGTGCTTATTAGCCACCAGAATCGGTTAATCGATGGATAAATGAAATGACATAAGGTTCTAGAAAAGTCATTCCTGAACACTCAGTTGCCTGTTACAACATCGTAAAGCCAATCCTCTTACACAGAGGTAGTATGTGCTCTGGTATGCGCCTTTTGGGAAACAGATGCCCTATTGTTTGGTGAAGCAAATATTTAGTCTCGGAATTGATGGGTAAGAACAGAAGGAGAACCACTTGGCCCACTTCTATGGCTCTCAAGAGAGGAGCCGGCCCTCCTTCCTTCCATGCCTGATTTGCCATCGGCTTACATTTGGCTTTTGTGAGTTGTCAGTTACTTCCATCTTGCTAATCATTCACTGATGTTTGTTTTTCTTCTTTTACAGAATCTCTGTTTCTACTTCTCTACAAAGTGGGGTCATAGGTAGTTACTATAATATAACTGGATTTTTTTCAATTAACAAAATATCAGAGGCATATTTTCACATACTAAGCATTCTTCTGCAGTGATGTAGCATGTTCCATTGTAGAGGTAAAACATAGTTGCTGGGCACTCAAGTTTTTTTTTCAGTTTTTGTTATAGACTATGCTGTCATGAGCATTTTTTTTTTTTTTTGGCTAAATCTTTGCAACATCCATGATTCTTTCCTTAAGATAGTTTATATAAAAGTAGACTTGCTGAGTCAAAGGGTGGGATGAACCTTAAATGGCAAACTTCAACCACAATGGCAAATGGTGGGAGAGATATTTGGAAAATGTCAGAATTTTCTAGTGTTCCCTCCCCTCCCCTCCAAAAGTGCCACCTAGGCCAGGGATAATTCTAGGCAAAATAGTGAAGTGGGAGATAAAGATTTTTTTCTCCCATTGCTTGCAAGCTCCTTTTATGTTCTCTTTCCTCTCTTCAAACACCCACTTTCTCCTTTTCCAAAACAGTGTATTTTAAGTTATAAAATTATGAAACATTCTAGGAAAGGATGTAACAAGTCCATTTATGTCAAGATCTAAATCACTGATATGCCACTGTTTACAGTTACCTCAGGGATGAAACCTCTGTTTTGGCGAATCAGAAGAATAAACATCCAAGTATGGGGTTGGGACATCCACTAGAGAGGTTAACAAAAACCCCTTCTGAATGTCTTGGCTCCACACCTCACAGGCACACATTCCCTCCTAGTCCAGAGGCCGCGCCTTGTATATGAGATTATGGATCTGCTTAGTGGTTAGCCTTAATGACTATCTCCATGTGTAGGTCACGGGAGCCACACTCCACTCATACAGTAAAGGCATCTCATTTAATTCTGGTTATTAGGAGCTTACAAAAGAATTATTCTTGTTAATAATCGTGACCTCTGAAATTGAGCTTTAAAAACCAACCAAGGATTGCTGTTCAGAGGAAAAAGCCTACTTGAAGGAAATATCCATAAAACGAAGAGTCAAATTTCACAGTATTTGTTGTCCAATATGGGAAACTCTAGCTTAAAAATGAAACCAAAATTATAAAAACACATGTGTTTTCTCTAATGTCTCACTGCCTTCAGATCATACTGGCAACTACGTGCCAATTCTAAAAACGAAGGACCCATCGAGAGTTGATTTTTGGTATAAGTTTTCTGATGACACAGTGACAACATGACTCAGTGTCTTTTACGGCATGTTTGACCTTTTCGGTGTAAATGTGAAGTCAGTTCGTTTATAAAAAATAGTCTAGGGTATCATCCAATTTTCCAAAGCCTCTTTTTCCTCTTGGATACTTAAATCACTGTCTTTTGAAATGCTTATTGCATTGTCAATTCTTAGCTGGTCTGACTTGGCCAAATTCTCCCTTGTCAGTGGCTTTGCTTTGTGATGTGCATGGTTCCAGGCTCATGTTGAGAGGGCACTTATTTTTGAAGAAGTCAACTCGTTAGTGAAGATGTTCATGTTCTGGTGACTTCTGCTTTCCTACTCAACCTTCTAACTATAGGGATTCAAGCAATTAATGCTTGGTTAATGAGCAACACCCTGTGCTCAATTTCTTGTCACACATTAAGTGTCAGGATATTTGTGTTAAGGAACCAAGGGTCATTCATTCCATTCTACAGGTATGTAAACTGAGGTAAAGAGGACACCGATTTACAGTCAAAAAGGTGAAGTTTGGAATGGTCTGGGTTCTCTCTGGATTTTGTACTCTCCCACAACCTCACTCCACTCCTCTACATTGGGAAGCCTTATTTAAAAGTGATGCTGCTGACAAGTGGGAATTTGACCATTAAGAAAAATACTGTCTTTGCCCTGGCCTATCCCATAATAAACTGAATGACAGAAAAACAAATGTCACTTATTAGAACATTGAGGTTTACTGTTCAAGTGATTAACTAAGAATCATTTGTATGATTAAATGCTGGAAAATAATTTGCTTTCCCTATGAACCTATAGCTTAGATCTCATTACACAGAAGTGCTGCATATTAGTTGAAGCAAATTAACATTCAAACACTTTCTGGAGTGGCTGCTAATCACAGGCTGTTAATTACTGTCATTACATTAGGCTGCAGCAGAGACTACCCAAAGAATCATTCTCATGATCTTGGTATTTGAAAGCGATCTTCACCAATAAAAACACATGTCAGACATACAGAAATTGCAAATTGCAGAAATTGCTGACGAGGTTGAAAATTCCGCTGACTATAAGTACCCATGTAGTGATGGATGCATTCTTGACACAGTTTCAGTGTTTGGACTTAGGAAATAATGAGTATCAATGTCCTAGCAAGGGAATATGCAAAGATGAAGGAGCCCTTTTGTATCCTTAATTAAGGAAAGTAGTAGCAGAACTCGTTCACAGATAAGTGACTGTACATAATAATCATGTATTTATGTAAGGGACTGCTATGCTATATTACTGTAGTGGCAATTAGATTTTCACAAAGTCGTTTTAATAAAAGGCATACTTACATAATAAATAAACAAAACTGCTCATTTTCATAATAAATAAACAAAACCTCTCTAATTATACACTGGCTTAAAATAAAATGTTCTGCAATGCTAAGTTAAACATATAGCCTCTAGCTGCCTGCCACGATGTGCCCCAAATATTTTCCCACCCCAGCGTCATCTCAGTCACCCCAGGAACTCTGCTCAACAGGGAAAGAGTATGTGTGCGTTTAGCTTGTTCTGCATAAGCTAGGAATCATTCGAGAATTTAGAGGCCAAAGCTTCTGGCATCTGCTGACCTGACTTCCTCTCTTGCCTGGAAGGTTTGCCGTCCACCCTGCAGCTGTCAATGACTGGGATCGGCCACGTGCCAGTATGGCAAGGACTCAGCTGACCAGCACCACATGGGCTTTGCAGCCAATCCTATTCATTACGGCACTCTGTAAAGGAAGCCCAGGCTGAGGGTCTTTGGGGGTCCACTTGTAGGGCTCCTAATTCTGGCTTCTCATTCAATAAATACATATTAAATACCTTCCTTATAGGAAACATTGTTCTGGGTGTGCAGGAGCACAAGGATGCATTAGACATGGCCCTTGCCTTTGAAGAACTTACAGCTCGGTAGGGACCAATCATCTCATCAGTGGAAGCCTCTGGTCCCAAGGGACAGAATGGGAGCTTTTGGATGGATCTGGACAAACTTCCTCTGACCCTGTAGCTGTGGAACACCTCAGAAGAGTTGGCCTACCACCTGTGAGCATGGTTATACCAGTACCAAAGGAATCAGTGTCCTCAAGTTCATAGGTAAGACACTGAATCCTAAGGACTAATTAAGACACATTCACAGCTATACATTCCTTCCTTCCTTTCTTATCGATTCGGTGTTTGCTCTGCGTGTGAGCCAGCTTCTGGGGATTTGGAAAGGAACATGATGTAAGTGCTTCTGCACAGAACTTGCAATCTGGTGGGGAATACAGATAAGTAGACAGACACTATCCCTTTCTGGTAGAAATACATCCGGCATGCATTGAGAGCACGAAAGAAGCACTCACAGACTTGAAGCGGCAGATTGACTGGGACTTAAGGGAAAACTACCACTGGGCAGTGGGAGTTGGGCCCGGGGCCCGGGGCCCGGGGTGGGGAGATGAGGGTGTTGCAGGAACTCAGCGAAGTTTGGTATGACTACTGTATAGAAGGCAAGGAAATGGGAGTGATGAAGCCTGATACTGGAGAAGTTAAGGCCTGTAAATAAGACGAATGAATTTAAGAATTTAGGATTTATCCCAAGTATTTTGTAAGGGAGGCCATTCATGTTTTAAAATAGGGAATGGCATGATCAAGTTTTAAAAATATCACGTTAGGGGCACCTGGGTGGCTCCGTCGGTTGAACGTCTGACTCCTGATTTCAGCTTGGGTCATGATCCCAGGGTCCTGGGATCGAGCTCGATGTTGGGCTCCACGCTCAGCATGGAGCCTGCTTGAGATTCTATCTCTTTCTCCCTCTGCCCCTCTCCCCTGCTCACATGTGTGCTTTCTCTCTAAAATAAATAAAATGAAAAATAAATTTAAAAAATTAAAAAATATATCCCTTTAGAAATGCCCAGAGAATGAATTGGAAAGGGGTAAAACTGAAGGCAGAGAGTACAGTTAGGATGCTATTGCAGTGTCCACAAGGCTTGGCTGAGGTGCTAGCAGTGAAGGTGGAGCTTGATTGGATAGCATATGCATGTGTGTGTGTGACTGGTTGTGTTGAAGAAGACAAAGAAGTGAAGGATGACTTCCAGGTTACAGGCCTGATGGTGTTCTTCTTCCTCAAATAAGGAACACAGAAGGCTGGGGTGAGGGGGGCATGTTAGTGAGGAGTTTGTTGTGACTGTTGATTGTGAAGTCTACTTGAAGGACTTCCAAATGGAAATGTCCAGTAAACAGTTAGATGTGAAAGCCTGAGGCTCAGAAGAGAGAGCCAGTATGAAGCCTAGTCCTTGCCAGTGTCCTTTGTGTTTATTTGCTTTTAGTTGCTTGGTTTCACTACATTTCATCGACAGAGGCAGAGATTAAAGTCAGTGTTTTACTCAATAGTGTTTCTCTCCCAGCATGTGTACTTACCTTTTAATTATCTTGCTTTATGTATTATTAAATATAGGAAATTGTGCTCAGATATCATGAGCTTAATTTAAACTGACAAAAGCAAAAGACTTTACAAATTAAAGATGCTATGCTTCCCTTTAGTGCCTTTAAGGTTTCCATTTATTAAAAGAAAATTAAAAATGAGAAGTGCTCGTGTTCTTTTCTGGAAGAGGTCTCTGGGATCTATCCAACCTTGAGGCAAGTTCTTGACATGCTGTCAAAAGGGAGCATTATAATATGGACACAGATCAGCATTGGGTGGATTTACAATGCACCCTCCGCCTCTGACAGGAATAGGAACATGTTCAGCTGTAAGAAAGCACTACAACAGGCTCAGAAACCTAGGCTTGTTTGGATGTCAGTCTACAGCTGGGTGTTCTTGCCATTTCTTTCTCCATTAAGGTGCTCTCAGTATTCAACGCCATGCCAAACCAGTGATGGGAAGTTTTAGCAAGGCTAGCTAGCTTTCCTGAGGAAAGCTGGGAGAGTTAAGTGGATGGGTGGGGTCCCCAAGATCTGTCTGCCAGCAAAATAAGAAGGGGTTACTCCCCTCAGAGCAACCTGATGAATATGTGAGACTCTAGAAACCACACGGCACAAATAAATTCACCCATTAACGCAGATGCTATTTCAAGGTTGGAAGCATTGTCTCCCTATCACCAGATCACCAAGGAGAAGCCATGATGCCATTTGTCTGCTCATTCAAGAGATCAGGGCTCCCTTGGCAGGACTCCACTTTGTGGTAGCTCACGGAGTTACAGACAGCAATGGCATATATTATCATCTCACAGGAGGATCTCAGGCACCTTGTAGTATTGCGGCAGCTCCCTCCTCACTCTTGCCCTTCTCACTAACTACTGTCAATACATATGGTGGCCACTGGCCAGAGCTAAGCTAACAACTTGCTGAGTCATGAGGCATCTCCATGCCAAGATCCTTTGGCCACTCTGCATGTGAGCCTCTCCCCAGCCTCCAGCATTTTTCTGAACAGAGGTAAAATCCGGCTTAAATGAATACGAAAATCAGCTGTATTCATCTGGACTCAGATGATGGCTGACTGAAGTCTCTAGGAGTTATTGGTGGGAGACAGAGATCAGTGGTGGGGGCTGTGGAGGTTTGGAGACTGAGGGCATATGGAAGGGGGCCATGGCCAGGGTGTGGCATGTTTTTCTAAGCACAAGGACATTCTTTACACAATTACCAATATGAGCAAATTTAACATTAAATGCAATACTCTTATCTAACTTACAGTCCTCCGGAAATGTTGCCATTTATCTCTTGCCCTACCGTGGCTTCCAATCTAGGGTCACCAATTGCCTTTAGTTGCCACTTCCAACCTTAGTTTCTTTTCATCTGCCGGCAGTGCCCCTTAGCCTTCTTGGTCTTTCACAGCCTTGAATTTCTGAAGTGTACAGGCCAGCTGTTCTGCAGAATGTCCCCGAATTTGGGTCTAGCTAATGTGCCCTCACGATTAGATTCGGGTTATGCATTTTATGCATTGTTGGCAGGCAAACCACAGACCTGGTGGGTCCTTCTGAGTGAATCATACCAACAGTCACAAGATGCCAGTGTCTCCCGGTATCAGTGATGCAAACATCAGTTCTTTTGTTCACGTGGCGCCTACCAGGCTTCCCCTTGTACAATTGCTAATTTTCCCTTTGTAATTTCTACACGGTTTGTTGAGAGTTACTTGAGACTATTTAAATATCTTGCACTTCATCATAATTTCACTCATTACTTTTAGCATTTATTGATAATTCTTGCTCAAACCTATTATTACTATGAGGGTTACAAATGGTGATTTTTAACTCAATTTTTCTACATTTATAAGTTTGCATTCTACTGTAAAGATGAGCTTTTCCTTCTGCCTCATTTACTTTTTATTCATTCATTTATTCAAATCAATATGAACTCTAGACTCTCATACTTTCCATTATTTATTATTCATTATTTGTTTTGATGCTCAAATTGTCCTAGATCTGGCCATTTGGAGCCCCTTCAAGTTGGCTCCTGTATCTTTTGTGACATGTCCGTATTACATTTCAATCACCCCCAAATTATTCTAGACTTATATGTCTTGAATTTTCTTTACTCCATTTCCCCAAGGAGATCCAATTTGGTTTGGTGGAAAATGTTACTTAGTAAGCAATACCTAAGCATATATAATATTTTTTCAAATAGGCAAACAATATTCTGGTTTCTCTTCAGACTGAATAAATCTTTCGCCTTTTAAAATAGGCAAACAATACAGAAGAATAGAACTATGCAGTTTTTCTTACCTAGAAATGGTGCACTTCTTGGAATAATTATGGAAAATTACGGCAACAGCCATAAATACATCCCTCTAGATAGAGTTGGCCAGGTAGTGGGGAGGCTTAATGTGGCTGGAAGGTGAAAAGTTGAAAGTCTGAATGTCCTGTTACCTCTTTATCTTTTGAAGATGTCAAAAAAGAAAAAAACAATTTAGGAATTTCTACATCAACTCTTTTTTCTTCTTTCCTAGCTACTGGAGTTGCTAAACTTATTAAAAGCTACACTTAGCTTCACAATGGCATAGAAAAATGTGTCCCATACAAATGAGCAACAAACAGAAGAAAATTTGCATAAAAGGGTGACACGTAAGGCAAACCTCTGCATTTACTAATTCATTTTATATTTGAAGAAACTGGGGTTCATAGAGATTATACAATTTGCTCAAAACCAGATAGCTAGTCTCAGGAAGGGGATTGCAACCATTTTGCCATTTTTGAGTTCCCCTATTATGCTGTTCTGCCCAATTTGTCTTTGACATTTAATTAAATATTATTATTTTGAAGATACATGCCCAAAGGCCCTCCAGATTGGAACTGGTTTGGGGGGGGGTGGTTTGTTGTTTAGCTGTTTCATTCTATAGTCTTTAAAACAATAGCAATAGCTAATATTTCTAGAAAATTTCCTGTGTGTATATACGTGTTATCTTATCAAGCCTCCAACAACTCTATGAAATGAATATCCTCATCAACGTCATCATCACCATCATGATTATCACCATCATCATCATCACTATCATCATCCTCATCGCCATCATCATCCCATTTACAACCAAGGGAACCAAGGCTTAATGCAAGTTAAAGAACTTGTTCACAGAAAAAGCTTGTCAGTGGAGGAAGTCAGATTTGAACATGGGTAGTGTGGCTGTAAGCCTACATTTTTTAACCATCGCGCTCTATCAGAACCCATTAAGAGTGTACAAGCATTCCCAGTGGTCCAAGTGTTCTGCAAAGCATGCCAGTTGGCTCTTGCTTGTAGCAACATACTTCCAGTGCTGAAATAAGCCATTTCCCTTTCATATATAGTTAACTCTCAGATAACCTGGTAAATTAAGAAAGCAACAGTACGACAGCTCACAAGTCACAGATACTGCTTTGGAGTGTACAGTGATATTCTCCTCAGTAGATGCTGCCTTTTAAATCTGTCCCTGACCATAATATTCACTTTTATTGAGGGGAAATAGTTGTAAACTTGTTGGTTGGATGTGACATAGCAAATCACTATTAGAATATTATTCCAGATAAACTACCAAATAGACAGGGTACTAATAGACAATTCAGGTCACTACATTTAAAAAATCCAGCAAAAAACACGTTTTCTGACCATGACAAGCAGGAGTCAGGAAACAGGCTCACATGGTGGTTATAAATATGGGCTCCAGAGTTAGGCCATCACGTCTGATTCCTGGCTTTGCCAGTTCCTAGATGTTTGACTTTGAACACGTTACTTAAACTGACCTTGTCTCAGTATATTTCTCTTCCTTTCTTTTTTGTAATTTTTAAAAGTTTATTTATTTATTTTGAAAGAGAGCATGCACACACGAGCAGGGGAGGGGTAGAGAAAGAGGAAGAGAGAGAATGCCAAGCAGGCTCAACGCCGTCAGCACAGAGCCAGACATGGGGCTCGAATTCACGAACCCCGAGATCATGACCTGAGCGGCAATCAAGAGTCAGACACCTAACCGACTGAGCCACCCAGGCGCCCTATTCTTTCTGCAACACCTTCCACTTATCTACTTTCTTCCCTCTACCCTCTACCTGGATAGAGGACTACTGATCCAAAGAATTGCTTACAGAAACTGTACATTCATTGTAATTCTTGCTGCTATAATCAACACATCCAATAATGTATAATGGCTCAAATATTATATATGTTTGCTTTTTGTCCTTGTAAAGCCCAAATGGGTGTTCCTAACTGGTGGTTAGTCAGAGACTTAGGGTCGTCCAGCTTGTGGCTTCACCATTTCAGTCTTGGCTTCCAAGGTCACTGTGCTTGTGTGCATCAAGCTGGTAAAAGGTCACTGTGTGCATCAAGCTGGTAGAAGGGGGAAGAACATGGAGAATACATCTGAGAGCTTCTTATGAGCTCGGCGTGGAAGTGGCTTGCACCACTTGTGCTCATAATTCCATGGGTTGAATCTGAGCCACATGGCTGTACTTAAGTGTGTAAGTAAAATCGGAAGATGGACTGCGGCTGTGTGCCCAGGAAAAAGAGAACATGGGTCTGGTGAAGAGCTAGTTCCCCCTCTGATAAATATCGGTAGCAAAATTAAGCTTAGGACAAAGCTTCAGGCTTGCAATTTGTGTTGTTCTAACAGTCATTAACATAGGTCTGTGCTTCTTTCGTTCTGACGCCAGCCCTTCAGGATGTACGTACTGATCAGTCCTCTTGAGCTGAGTCTGGGATTGCTAAAATGGAATTTTACTATGGACATTTTCTTCAAGCAAATATGCTATTGTATAAACTCTGCAAAAATTTGATCTAATACCAGTGATGGTAGAGATGGTGAAGATTGGCACACTAACATAGTATTACCATTACCAGAGGCCATTGTGAAAATTCCACTGCACAAGCAGCCCATGGAGAGAAGTTAAATTTTGTATACTCCAGTGAGCATAAAATACATGGTTGCATTTGACTCTAATATGTGTTAATTATGAAAATCAGCTCCAAGCAAAGAAAGCCATAATAATTAAAAACCATCTTTTCATCTTAAAAAAGCGTCCCTCCCTAAAGTATTTATGTATTCTAATGCAACAAAAATAGCTATGGCAAAACCTAAATAATAACCTCTATTAAAGTAGTATATACACACACTCCATAATATGTAATTATGTTGTACTTAAATAGCAACCAACACAGAACAAATCCACTCAGGAAACAGCAACAAAATAGATAACAGATTGTGAACGTTGCTACTTCCTTTATTGTTTCTTTCTAGTTTCTGGCATATATAAGTTATGGGGAAAAAATGCCACTTTGGCATGATTCTCACCCTGCTTTATGCGCTAGAAATTTTCAAAAGCTGAGATCCTGGCCCTACGACATCAGATAGGACTGATTTCACATGTTAATTCCAACTAGTTGTCGTGGCTGCTTGGAACATTGCATAAAACTGTGTGTCTTTGTCCAAACCCACTGGGGACAGTGCTGTGATCCATTAGTGATGTCTGCCCAGGCATAGCAATAGGGAATAGTGATATTCTTGTCCAATGTTTCCAAGCACGGTTACATATTCATTAAATAGACTGGAGATCAAAGAAAAAGAGAATAAGAAAGGTCAATTTAGGTCCTTATATTGGATCTACAGTTTATCCTTTTAATTTTAAGAACCAATAGGGTAAAGCACACAAATCCCAGAGCCAAAAGCAAGAAGTAGTGTGTAGAGTGACTTAAGCTGCCTTTTTTTTTTTTTTTTTTTGGTTTGGTGTTTTTCTGTCAGTTTTGTTTCCCCAGGCCATCACAATGTAGCTGAGTCATAATGTAGCAATTTCTAATAACTTTGAGCCCCATATCTTAAATCTCTGGGTTCTATAAATAAACACACAAGGAAACCCTACGTGGGGTATGACTGTTAAATATCAAGGGAAAAAAATTAAGATATTTCCCTTTTTCAAGGCAGAGAAGCAAAAAAGGAATTTGCATATAAAACCCCAAAATATACTTGTGATCTAAAGAAAACATTAAAAACTGCAAGTTTTCTCTCCTAGTTATATGGAAGATTCATAATGAAACTTCCTTTGGAATCCAAACATTTCTGGGGCAGAGCCAGGGGTGAGTTTAGTTCCTCAAGGACTCAGAGCAGATCCCCCTTCCTTATTCCTCAGAAGAACGAAGGCATGCATTTGCTTGCTTGTTTGTTTTTTATTGTTTGCTTGCTGTATTTGTTTGGGGGCAACTTGAATTTAATCCTTAATGACTCACTTCTTCTTGCACCTCTAACCTCCCACTTCTTTCTCCCAATGAATCATCTTTGCCTTGAAGCAAGCTCTTTGCTACATGCAGTTTGACAAATTGCATTTATCTGGACGATCTCACGTTTCTAATAGGTCTGCACATCCACTGGCTCCAAGACCTCGCCTTCCAAAACAGAAGGTGTTCCTGGCACACAGCCCCGCCTACTCACTGTAATACTGATCTCCTGCTGACCTTAAAGCGTAAGCTGTAGAAAGTTAATTTTCATTAATTTGCTTAGCATTTTCATCTCACCATGTACACATATCCCCGGATGCTTTATTTCTAAAAGGAGAAATTGCTGTCTCCTTCCCTCCTACTTGAGCCTACATTTTAAATTATATTTAAATGAACTAGAACAGATTCAGAACGCAGATATGGAATGGTTTCTACACAACTGACTTTTTGAAAAAGAGATTTTATTGTCATATATTCTTAAGTCCTGCTCTTCCTGCTTTTATAGCTTCATAGTGATCTACAAAACTCAAGTTCTGATTTTTCTCCATTTCACACAGCAGCTGAGTTATTCTTTTCCTATTGTAGAGGGAAAGATTTGTACTAGGTCTTTTACATTCAACCTTAGGAACGGGTATAAATGAGTTTTAAACTGTATCTTCTCCACATGGGTAAATATAAATGATGATGCTATGAGGAAAAGTTATTGATGATAATTATAAACTGGTTAGTTTTTTTTATGTTTATTTATTTTTGACAGAGAGAGAGAGACAGAGCACGTGTGGGAGAAGGACAGAGAGAGACGGAGACACAGAATCTGAAGCAGGCTCCAGGCCCTCAGCACAGAGCCCTACATGGGGCTCAAACCCCCGAACTGTGAGATTATGACCTGAGCTGAAGCGGGACGCTTTAACCAACTGAGCCACCCAGGCGCCCCTGAACAGGTTAGTAGATTCAAAATGTTCTGTAAAGTTTTAACTTTATCCATCACCAAAATACCAGCCTTTCCCCCGCAGCGGGACTCCAGTTGGCTTTTTTGTCTGCTGTTGCCAGTTACTCGAAGACCAAAAGACAACTAAAAATTCTCAGACCTCTACTGAACATTTGAGAGCGGGCACCTAGACAACATGGAGGAGATAGGACTTGTCACAGATCAGTGTAGAAGGGATATCACACAGCACCCTGGTCAAACGCTGGGCAGAAAATTCTCCTTGAGTGCCCTGCTTTGATTCTAATGTGTGTGTATCAGAATATATATTAATATCTATTTTAGTATATTAATAGTGTATATTATGCATTTAAATATTATATATTAGTATTAATATGTTAGTAATTATACTAGAATATTATATTAACATATATTTTAATATTTAATACTTTAAATATATATGTTTTTTACTTCTCTTCGGTACTGAAGAAAGCTCCAATTGCCTTCCCAAACGAAGTCTGCTTTTGAATAATTGATTTTATTTAATTGCCTGTTATTTACCAGTTTGGTTTTTATTGATAATGTGATTTGCTACAGGAGTAGGGACCTCTGTGGGGCAGGAGGTGTAACCATTGGCAGAAGTGCCAGAGAGAGACCAATTGAAGAGCCAAGGATAAGCTCGAGATCAACCAGCAAATGGTCAACAGCAAAACAGATGGGAGCCCTTTATCATCTCCGGGCACTTTCCAAACATACAAATCAATAATAATTAAAGCAGATTATGAAAAGGCAATACTGGATAGTTAAATCTTTGGACTTGATTTAAACTGAGCTAAATGCTTGCACATGGAAATTTACTCCATGGAGAGGGTTCAAAGCTTGCCAGAGAGAATAATTTAAGGCTGTAGATTGGGTTAAGGCTTGGAAGCACAGCTAATACTTTCTCATAATCATAAATTATACATACATATATACAGGCATATGTGTCTACATATATGTATGTTTATGTGTGTATATATTTCTGGTATACGAGTATTGTGAAGTGTGTGTGCACACGTGCGTACATGTTCCAGAAATCAGCACCACAAGATAAACTTTGTATTGTTTTCTGGGGTGTTGGCAAGTGCTTTCTTGTCCACTCATAATGTGATAGTTATTGCTGGGCTCTTGGATGACTCTGGAGCTAGAACTCAAAGCTAATTGCCAACCTCGTGGAAAGTCTCAAGGAAACTAAAAAACAAAAACGCTAAACAAAAATGAATTACTTTTCTGGGCTGATGCCTGCAACAGGTCCTAAGCAGCATAATAAAGACACATTACTGTCCTAGTATCTTGGCACAATGTAAGGAATTCTCCCCAAAGATTATGCAAATTCCAATTTCCTGACACCATGTAACTTCCATATCTGTGGGAAAACCAGTCTCCCAGTGAAGGCAGTCAAGGGGGAAGTAAATAAAAAGGACTGGTGAATCAGTGTCTGGGCTATCAGAGTCTGGAAAGCCAAGTGGCAGAGAGAAAGAGAGAGAGAGAGACAGAGAGAGAGAGAGAGAGAGAGAGGTTGAGCTTTGGAGAAGACTGCAGCAGTTAAGATGGTGAAAGCGCCACCAAATTCCATTTAGCCATTCTGCCAGTAGCAGTAGGGACTTCGAGGGCCACACAAGCAAAGGGCAGAATGATTGCCACTTCCAGGAGAGGCAGAGTGTCTACAGATAGCTGCGGCCATGGGCAAAGCAATGGTGCTTGAGGGGAGATTCTGGAAGAAGGGAAAGCCTCACTAAACAGCTAGATAACAAGCAGGGTTCACCCATGGCACCAATGGGTTTTGGGTCACGTGGCCCACTCAGCCTATCGAGACTCCTCTTCTACATCACTGCTTGCCAGCCTGTGGCCTCTAGCCCATTCTCTCCTCTACTCCCCATTTTCTGTCTTCTCAGTTGACCCCATACACTGCTGAGCACATGATTTTTCCGCAAAGTCCTCTGTGTCTCTGTGCATCCCTGGCTCCTAGAGCCTTTATCTCTCTGCACTGCCATGGTCTCTGGACATCTGCTGTCCCCACTTCCAGGTGACTTCCAGAAAGGCAGGGGTGGCCTTAAATATAACTCTATAAGCCCGGGGCTTCATGCACTCACTGCTGAGTCCATCCTCCCATGGTCATTCCCATTTCAGAAAATGGCTGATCTGACCTTCCAGTCATGCAGGTCAAGAGCCCAGGAGTCATTCTAGATTCCTTCCTTTCCCTCTTGAACTCTTTTGCATCCTGGTATAGAGTTCAAGATCTAGACCTGCATCACCTAAACCAGTGGTTCTCAACTCTGATTGTATATTAGAAACAAGTGAGAAATGAAAAACATTTAAAATTACTGATGCTCTATCCCCACACCAGACTGATTAAATTTGGGGCAGGGTTTAAGGTCCAAGCATGGGTATTAAAAGACAAGAAAAAAACAAACAAATGAAAGCTTCTTAAAACTGATTCCGATGTGCAGTCAGGGTTGAGGAACCTGGACTCAGGTGCTATATTAGGGATGCGAAAATCCTCAGCCCTCACCAATGCATGGCTGCCTGCTTCCTCCTGGCCACTTCTCAGATGATGACTGTCTCCTGCCCCGTCTATGCTCTTCTAGTACTTGGGGCCCCATTTATGCTCATCTGCTGCTGTGCTTCTAGGGACTATCTAGTGAGTGCCTTCTCTGAACAAGACACCACGTGTAGCACTATGTTATTTCATTGAATCACCTCAGAAATTCAATGGGAAAGAACAAATATTATACCCATTAGTCAGATGAAGAAACTGAGGCTCAGAGAGGTTAAATAATTGCCCCAAGATGAAAAATCTGGGATAAGAATTCAGGTTGTCTCTTTTCTTACAGTCTCTCTATTTAACCACTCTGCAAACTCATCTCAGTCTGAACAAAGTAAGACTTCTAATATCTCCTCCTAGTGACCTCTTGCTTTCCAAATGGTTTGCCTTTCTCATTCATTTAGCCTCAACTATTGCTCCTGACACCTGAGGGTCCTATTAGTGTACTTCTCAATGTGCATTAAAATAATGTAGTATCAGCACCTATGATTTGTAGCTAATATTGCACAAAATGAATAAGTCATTTCAGTGGAACCCACAATGGCCTTATAAATACTGGGAAGCTTCAAGTTGGTTACTTTAGGTTTGATGTCCTATCAGAGACTGCTCACGGGCTCCCCCTGCAAAAGCTCTTGGGATAACCTGTTTGCTGTGGATTTTAGGAAGGCTGAAATTCTGTCTTGTACCCTTGCTCTGGGATGCCATCCTCTGAGGTTAGTGAGAGAGGCCCTCCTCAGAGCTGCTGCAGCTTTGGCTTTCAGAAGCGGCATGGTCTGCATGACCCCAATTCCTTTCCTAGATGGAGTTGTTTTAGGTTTTAAAATTGCTGCTGGCATTGAAAAAAGGTGAAGTGAGAATGTGGAACTGATCTACAAATAACTATAGCTTTGTTCCCAGGTGTCCAAGGACATATGAATATCAAAATAACGCCAGTGCTGGGGGGGGGGGTGTTCAATCCAAATTTATCCTTCTAAAAGGACATGGGTGGCTTATCGTTCTGCTTCTGCTCCACCTAGACCCTCTGCTCTCACCAGGTGGCCTCATACTTGCACTTTCCAGGCTACTGAATACTTATTCCCTCCAGCCCAGGCCCAGCTCTGCTCCTACCCGTTTCTTTCTATGAGGCTCATTTGCTTTTGAAACCTATAATCTGTAAATAATCTGTGTTGGGTGAACTATGGAAGCTGAACATTAAGACTGTGCTTAAAAATTCTGAGATGTGTGAGCTTAGTTTGTGCTACTACAGTTCACTTTGGGTCCCAGCAGCAAAATAACCCTGGTGAGGTATGGAATGATGACAGGGAATGAACATGCTAGTAGAACCTCATGGCTTAGACATCTACTCCTTGAGTACATAAGAGCAGGGACTAGGGCTTTCTTGTAGAGACCTCAACCCAATATGTAATGTCTGATTAATGATTACCAGGAATGTAAGGGAGCAGGATGACATAAATAGAAGAATTATCAACCCATTGAAACTGACCCAGATCTGACCTAGATGTTATAATTAGCATAAGAAAACATTAAAATAGTCATAACTGTATTTCATATGTTTAAAAGGTAAGTAGAGACAGGATAGATATGAAAAAGATGCAAAGTGGACCTCTAGCGAGGAAAGCTACAATGTCTGAATTGGAAGACATGGAAGTAATTAACAGCAGATTAGACATTGTTGAAGAAAAAAGGAGTGAACTTGAAGGCATAGCTATAAACACTATCCCAAATGTAACATGCAGAACAATGAGCTTCAGTGAGCTGTGGGACAACTTCAAGCAGTATAATAAATATAAAAGTGGAGTGCTCAAGAGAGAGAAGAAAGAGGGGGAGAAAGAAAAGGAAAAAATGGCTGGAAAATTTCCAAATTTGATGAAAAAGACTCACATGCCTAGGAAGCTCAATGACCAACATGCACAAGAAACATGAAGAAAACCACACCAAGGTACACCATGATAAAATTGCTCAAAATTAATGATAAAGAGAAAATCTTAAAAGCAGCCAGAAAGTCTTAAAAACATGGTATGTATTGAGGAACAAATATAAGATTATAGTCGATTTCTTGTCAGAACCAATGCAAACAGGAAGACAGCAGTGTAGCATCTTTAAAGTTCTGAAACACACACACACACACACACACACACACACACACGTAGATGTACATGCACTAGTCAGCTAAACCTAAACCCAGTGAAAAATCTTTAAAAAATGAAAGAGAAATAAGGAACTTTTAGACATACAAAACCAGACATATTTCATCACAAGAAGACCAATTAAGAAATGTTAAGAAACTGTCGAAAGAAACTCCTTTAGGCAGAGAGAAAATGATGCCAGGTGGGAGTATAGACTTATTTGAAGCAAGGAAGAGTGCCAGAAATGATGACCACATGGATAAATAGATAAGATGCTTTCCTTAATAGATAAATCTCTTTAAAAGACAATTGACTGTTTAAGTAAAAGAGAATAAAATATACTGTGGGGTTAATAACAAATGCAGAAATAAAGCACACGGCAAAAATAGCATAAAGATTGAGAGGGCAAGACTTAAAAACATTACTGTATTGCATATCCAGAATATGCAAATCTATAGAGACAGAATGGAGATTAGTGGTTGTCTAATGGGATGGTAGGGATGCAGAGATTGGATAATGGCTAAGGGCCACAGGGGGGTTCTTGGGGATAATAAAAATGTTCTTAATTTGAGTATGGTGATGGGTATACAACTCTATGAATACATTACAGGCCATTGAGTTGTACACTTCAAAAGAGTGACTTGTATAATATGTGAATTATATCTCAATGAAGCTGTTTTAAAAATATTTAAGAAATAGTACCAATTCTATATAAGAAATGAAAATCCCATGAGATCATGATCCTTCATAAACATAGATGCAAAAATTCTGAACAAAATGTTAACAAATCAATTCAATAATATATAAAAGGATAATACACCATGATTGTGCTTAGTCCAGGAATGCAGGGCTGGTTTAACATTAGAAAACCAATTACCCTATAAGAAACCAAAAACAAAACCCACATGATCATCCTAATAGAGATAAAGGAATCATCTGACAAAATCAAACTTCTATTTCCCACAAGAACTTTAAGCAAACTAGGAAGGGAAGGGAACTTCCTTAACCCCCAAAACCTACAGCAAACATATATTTATTGGTAAAGACTTAATCCTCTCCCTTTAAGGTCAAAAACAAGACTGGAATATCTTTGTTTGCCCCTTGTATTCAATACTCTGGTCAAAGTTCTAGTGCAGTCAGTCAAGACAAAGAAATAAAAGGCATCCCAGTTGAAAAAAGAAGAAATAAAAATATCCTCATTTAAAGCCATGTAATTGTTTACCAAGAAAACCTAACAGAGTCTACAAAAAACTGTTAGGACTAACTGAACTTAGCAATATTGTAAGATATAAGGTCAATATTTACAAATTAGTAGTATTTTTACATACTAGTAACAAAGAATCAGAAATGTAAATATAAAGAATAACAATAATTTAATTCACTGATGTTAAAAATCAGTAATACTTTTGGGTGCCTGGTGCCTCAGTTGGTTGAGCAACCAACTCTTGGTTTTAGCTCAGGTCATGATCTCACGGTTTGTGAGTTCAAGCCCCACATTGGGCTCTGTGCTGACAGCGAGGAGCCTGCTTGAGATTCTCTTTCTCCCTCTCTCTGCCACTCCTGTGCACACTCTCTCTGCCTCTCTCTAAATAAATAAATTAGCTTTTAAAAAGCATTAAAAAATCAATAACATTTTAAATGGATACAATTTATAATTGGTATATTTAGGGATAAGTATGAAAAGATGCAAGATTTGTACACTGAAAACTATAAAATATTACTGAGAGAAAACAAAGAAGACCCAAATAAACGAAGAAAGTTACCATGTTCATGGATTGGAAGACTCAATATTGCTAGAATGTTACTTCTTTCCAAATTGGTCCATAGATTCAATAGAATTCCAATAAAAATATCAGCTTGCTTTCTTATAGATAGTGGCAAAAGGAGTCTAACATTTGTATGGGAATAGAAATGACCTTGAATAGGCAAAGTACATTTGAAAAAGGAAACAGAGTTGGAGGGCTAGTGGCGTGAGTTATCAAAACCTGCAGTTACAGAGTTACAGGAATCAAAGAGGGTGGTATTGATGTAAAGTAGACAAATGGATCAATGGAACAGGACAGAGTCGAGAAATAGACCTAGTGGTACAAAGAAAACCGATTTCTGACAACTGGATGGAATACTTGAACAAACACCTCCTTGAAGATGTTATGTGGATGGCAAATAAGCACATGAAAAGATGCTCAATATCACCATTAGTCATTAGGGAAACAAAAATTAAAACCACAGTGAGATATTGCTATACATCTATTAAAATGGCTAACATTAAAACCACTGACCATATCAAGTGTTGGTCAGGATGTGGAGGAACTGGAACATTCATAGACCATTGGCGGGAGTGTAAAAAGATATGACAGCTTTGTAAAACAATTTGGCAGTGTAATCCAACCATTGTATTCCTAGGTGTCCATCCAGTGGAAAGAACAGCTATGTCCATACCGAGACATACGTGAATGTTTGTAGCGGTTTTATCTGTAATTGCCAAAACCTAAAAATAAGCCAAATGTCCATCAGCAGGTGAATTGGATAAATAAACCATGGTATGTACATACAATGGAATGTTCCTTGATAATAAAAAAGAACGAGTTACTGATAGATGCAAAAGCATGGATGAATCTCAACATCATACTCTGTGAAAGAAGCCGGATACCCAAAAAGGAAAGAATGTGTCTATTCATATAAAACTCTAGAAAATGGAAATTAATTTATGGCAACAGAAAACGTTTCAGTGGTTGCCTGGGAAGGAGGAACACGGAGGTGTGGGAGGAAGGGCTTACAAATGGGCATTAGGAAATTTTGAGGCCGTAGATATGCTCACTACCTTGGTGGTTAAGATGGCTTTACAGGTGTGTACATAAGTGAAATTCAAATTGTATATTTTAAATGGTGCGGTTTTCTGTCTGCACCTCAGTAGAGCTACTTTAAAAAGGTGATAACAAAGTTGGTAGAAAAAGGAAAGACTGAAAACAAACGCATCTTTGATCCTGATTTTCAAGATAGGCATCAATTTTCGTGACAGGTGGCCATCGCAACTGTGCAACATCCTGGTCTCAGCTGGGAAGCTCTTGGGCCTTGAGGGCTAGCTTAGGAAATCCAGGAAGTAACTCATCAACCTAACAAAACTAGGTCATGTTTACACCCTTTTATGGTAGATTCACGATCAGGTGACCAACTGTTACAAACTTGTACCGAAAGTTCTAGTCGCCGCGTGTGCCACGGGTGCCGTGTGTGAATGTCAGACATACTCCTAGCAGCAGCCTTTTTAAAAAAATACATTGTAAGCATTGACACGGCATCTGAAACATGGGAATGTTGTGCCACTGTTCTCCTTTTAGAGTTTTCCATACCATTCCATTGTCTTGTAGCCAAGTCTTTTGGTCTTAAGGCCAACCCACTGCGCTCCACAAATACCCAGCCACCTTTGCTGAGGAGCCTCCAGTGTGAAAGACATAAAAGCAACGTTAACTTATAACATCAAGAACCTTTAACAGCATGGAACTGTGCATAGAAAAGGGTGGACTGACTTGAGAGTAGAGTTAACCACATAAAACCAATCGTGACCAATATATTCCAAAGTATTTCTTGAACGTACATTTTATTTCTAGCTAAGAAAAACCCCAAGTGTTCTCATGGTACGCATACTATTTCTCCTGACCATTTAATTGACATTTTCTTTTTCCCTTCTTCTTCTTCTTTTTTTTTTTTTTTGTTTTTTTAACTAACACGAGAACATCACCACTGTTCCGATTCTGCACAAGACTCTGCTTTCGCAGCTGAAACAGGTTTTATGCAAGAGCAAGTATTGATGTCTGTGTGAGCGAGCTGCCGGCTGTAGTGTTTACCTTCGCTGGGGCTGCCTGGCTATTGTCGAGCCAGTTGAAATGATTCATGGGTCTGACAGATGTCTGGTACAGCTGGATGTGTCCTTGATTATCCCAAAAGTCTGGACAGCACTGTCATTCACCATTGCCCAAATTATCTTTGTATTGACTGTGGAACCCTCTGTGACAGTACTGTAATGGCTAATTACCCAGGATACCTTTGGTACTCACTTCCTAATGGTTTGGTGGAAAAAGAAAAATACCGTAGGAAAATGAGAAAAAACATACCGATAAAATAACATCCCGTTATTTGCAAAAGAACATGGACTCTGGTGGGATGCAGAATATATATTTATTTGGTATCACGCAGTTTATGCTAATGAAATCCAGGGCCACAATAGTGAAGGCATAGATTTCTCAGGAAACACATAAGGAGGAAATAAAATGTAAAGAACCTTGACAGTGATAAATTATGGACAATAGAAGGAGCTATTAGCTGTGAGAGAATTGTATGTATAACATACTTGAAAAAGGAATGACGAGTGGCCATTTGCCTGCCTCATATGTTGCAGGGGGGAAAAAAGAATATGTTCTGTTTAGCAAATAGCCTCCCCAGAAATAGAGAAGAGGGAGGGAGAAATGAGGGGATCCTTAGTAAAAGCTGCCCGAAGGAACAGAACTGAAAGCTGAGGTTTCATTTCTTTCCCCATAATGCCATAAATTAGCACATTTTGACCAACATAGCTCCCACAAAGCAGATATATATTAGGGGGAAGAAAAGATAAGGGAATAGAGGGTGCAAAATCCCATTTTGACTTTTAGTAGAGATGATGAGATCCCAGGAGGGCAGACAAAGCAGACTGGGAACAGCTTTCCACTCAAAGAATACAGCAATTTGCCACGTCCTGTCCAGCCTGTGTTTGAATGTCACTCCTGTCTTAATTACCAGACTAACAAAGCTATTCTGTTATTCTAGCGTCTCTGCCACAGTCCCTGCAATGCCAGAGAGCAGTCGGGAAGCATTGCTCACGGATCATTACTAAGAGAGTAGGCGAGGCAGGAGGCTTCCGAGGGAGTGGGAACAGTGGGCCACCGAGGGTAGGGAACAGTACTCTTCGTGGAGGACTGGACTCTCACTCTGGGGTTTTGGAAGGCGTAGATGGGCACAGCAGGAGGCTTTAGCCTGTACCGGAGTCTGGGACCATAGTGCTTCTGCTCCTCATGCCCTTTGCGTGGGATGAAGTGAAGAGCGACCTGCCTCTTCCCTCCCTGTCAACCTCATACCAGGTGCCCATAACGTGTAAGACATCGTCCACCTGACCCCAAAGCCTCGATTACTGAAATTCTAACTCACCGAATTGTCCTTTTCACGGAAGATGAAAAAAGAAAGCCCTGCTCATTTCAATCCATTGCTGACTTCTGGGTATTTCTTGGGTTATTCTTCCATGTTTCAGAGATACCGCAATAATTCTCACCAAGGAGAATTCTCACCAAGGGATGGTTTAGGTGAGGAAGGTGCAGAAGTTTGCATTGCATGTGCCCTGAGCTCTGTGCTGATGAACATCCTGGCGGTGACTGTGTAGACACAGCCTAACAATTCTGTACCCTGTGACACCGTCACATCTTCCTCCTTGAACAGAACTTGTAGTGAAACAATTTAGTGCATCGCAGGCTGGTTAGCTGAAGTGTTTTTGTATTTAATTTTTTAAATTTATTTTTGGAGGGGAGAGAGAGAGAGTGTGACAGTGGGAGAGGCAGAGAGAGAGGGACACACAGACTCTGAAATGGGCTCCAGGCTCTGAGCTGTCAGCACAGAGCCCGATGTGGGGCTTGAACTCGTGAACTGTGAGATCATGACCTGAGCCGAAGTCGGATGCATAACCGACTGAGCCAGCCAGGGGCCCCAAAGTGTCTTTGTATTTAAAAAGAGCTTGCTGCGTTGCAGAAACATTCAGATGATGTATTTATGTTTCCTTTTTCATTAGAATCAGGGAGTAATACAATGATCACACATTATGGCAAAAAAGAGGACAATGAAACATAAATCTTTAGTTCTATGCCCTTTCCCACTGAATAGCAGTTATCTGTCCTTTATATCCCTAAAATTATTAAACAAAGACAATTTCCTGATCACATGTGATCTATAATCCTTAGGATTTTATTTGGAGAAGACGGACATTGACCTAAACGAATTCTACAAAGTATCAGAATGATTGTTTTGTCAATTTTTAGTAAGTAAGGCTTACTAAAAAAGCAAGTCGTTCTTATTTCTTCCCTGTACTTTTAAAAGAGTCTAAGAAAGGGAAGATTTCAAGGCTACAAAACATGACTTGTCTTTCATACAAAAGTGCCATCCGTCCTACGAAGAAGCATGACAAATGTAGCTAGAATGGCAAATTCTAGGTAGAGTGTGAAGTTCGTGTCGAAGTTACTTCTCAAAAGGTAATGATGGTTTTAGGCTCCTAAAACCCCTGTTTACAGGAATAGGATTTAGGTGGGAAGTGAAAGGAGGGTCTGAAAATAAAACAGGTGGCCAAAACTTGAAAAGAGGCCTATCTGTTATAATCAGATAACAGAGCTTCTCTGTTAAGCTGGGCTCTGAATTATTTAATAACTATATTAAAATATGTCATAATGTCACCTAATTCTTTCTGTTTCCATCTCTCCTTACAAATGTGATACACAACTTAAAATTAAAAGTATAATCTTTTAAAATGCCTTCGGTTGTAATGGTTGCTCTGAAAGACTGAAGACTCAAAATTGAAACCAGAAAAAGGTAGAGAAAACATACTGATGCACTGTTATGAAATAAAAGTACTGCCTTATGAATAAAACTGTAACAATGTCTATTTATAATGGTCAGCCTAGAACTAATTATTGTGGATGTAAGGCACACATGTTTTATTCACTAACTCACTCAGTGACAATGATAGACCAAAATTCTAGAAGGGGAGACAAACCATCATGAAAGAAAGAAAAAAAAAAGAAAGAAAAAGGCAGTTCTGTGTGCTGACTTAACAATTTGCCGTTGAAGATCCAAAAGCATTTCCTGGGTGTGATTATCAATCAGTTATGTGACAAACAAAAACCCGTGTCACGGAAACATCTAAGAGGAGCTGCAAACTCGATACTTACAGGGGCCAGGCAGGAACGTAAGGGGCTGGTGGCTATGTGGCGAACTGGAGTGTGCCCAAACTAGTGAGAGTACTTCCACTAATTATGCCATGTGGGAATGCAAGCCTAATTTTGCCACATCTCCTACCTTTTCAGGAAAACCTGAAAACCCAAATGTTTAGAGATTATGAGTCCCTGTGGCCCTACAAGCTCCTCACTTTCATGAGCTTACCGACTGCAGGGGGACAGTTGGGTTGGGGGGGCGCTTGCTGCATTCAGTAGATGATTCTTCTTCTTCTTCTAATTTTTTAAAAATTATTTATTGTGGAGAGAGAGAGAGACAGAGTGTAAGCAGGGGAAGGGCAGAGAGAGAGAGAGACACAGAATGTGAAGCAGGCTCCAGGCTCTGAGCTGTCAGCACAGAGTCTGATGTGGGGCTTGAACCCACAAGTTGTGAGATCATGAGCCAAAGTCAGACACTTAACCGACTGAGCCACCCAGGCCCTTATTATTGTTATTCAATAGACAGTAAGAACCATAGAGAACAGAAAGCCGTTTGACATTAGGTAATACATGGTTGATTGCAACATGGCGCTTACATGCAGATACTTTCGTTCAGTTAATAGCACGCCTCATATCTTATACCATCTACTTCACATGGTCAAAGAGATGAAGGTCTTTCTACACTGCCCATTTTATAGGTTCCTCCTGTCACAGTGGTCCCTGCCTAGGCTTTCCTTCCCAATCCTCTCCATCTAGAAGACCTAACTCATTCTTTTTTTTTTTTTTTTTTTAATGTTCATTTATATTTGAGAGAGAGAGAGAGGAAGACAGAGAAAGAGATAGGGAGAGAGACAGACAGACAGACAGTGGGTGAGCAGGGAAGGGGCAGAGAGACAGAGACAGAGACAGAATCTGAAGCAGGCTTTAGGCTCTGAGCTGTCAGCACAGAGCCCAACGTGGGGCTCAAAATCACAAGCCATGAAATCATGACCTGAGCCAAAGTCAGATGCTTAACCGACTGAGCCACCCAGATGCCCAGACCCAACTCATTCTTCAGGGCTCTGAGAACACTTCCATCCTGCCTCTAACTGGGCTGAGGCCTTGGGTCCCGCCCCTTGGGTCTCTCGTGGCAGTACCACATATACAAATATGTAACTTTCGTTGGCATTCCCTACTAGACTCTAAGCATCACGAGGACAGAGAACTGTATCTATACTCTCAGCACCCACTTCAACGTCCAGTTGTATTTGCAATATGTTTGCAGAAAAAGAGGCATTTAAATGAGTCACATAAAAATTTACATAGGTGTCCAAAGATTATTCTTGTCATTCAAAATCCTCTCTGGAGAGTCTAAATGAGAACCATATTTTATCTACTGTCAGGTAGACCTGTTACACATTTCTGAGAGTTCTTCTGAATTTCCTCTGTTGAGTTGGAGTCTCCGTAATCTTTCCGGGGTTCCTATTTCTCTTTTTCTGATCTGTATAAATCATGGAGGTTTCCTTAAAATGGCCATTTAGAACAAATGCCCTGCTTCGTCCAGACAAGAAGAAGGAAGAAAAATACTGTGGTAAATTGTAAAAATAGCTACAAATTATTTCCCTCTCTTTATCCATGCCCTTGGATGGTCCCCTCACAGAAGACTTGGCCATGTGATTTGTTTTGGCCAATGTGACAATTCAAATACGACGTAAGCGGTGGCTTATGCACTTGGAAACAGTCTCTCTTGCTGTTCTTGGAAACCCTGTGGCCGCCATCATGTAAATAGGTTGGGGACTGAGGAGATGAAAGCCAACTGTCTTCATTACTCCAGCCCATAGCCTGTAGACAGACATGCCAGTGAGGTCGTTAGACTAACCAGGCTCCAGGGGACCGGCTGTCTGACTGCAATTGTGTGAGTAAACCCAGGCAAGCCGAACCTCTGCTGCTGGACCACAGAATTGTGAATTAATAAATAACTGTCATTTTTAAGCTAAAAGTTTTGGGATGGCTTGTTATGTAGCAAAAACTAACCGATACACTATTTTTCAGGGTTGTGGCATTTTTTCAACAAGACTAGGCCAGAAAATCTGGATCTCAGTTCTCCCTCCTCCCTCCCCCCACTCCACATATGCACTATTACTATTAGCTTCAAAAAACGCCAAAGCCATTCTCCAACATGGGAGAGCAGCTGATAAGAGATAGGGAAAGTGACCAGAAGGGACAGAGTTCAATGCTATTCTCCCAATAGCCTGTCTCCAGGGCCCATTAACATCAGAGTGTGAGCAGCAGATCTGGCAGCAAGGAGAGAAGAGGAAGAGGTGGGTGGGTGGTGGTGAGAGTTGGGCTTCTCGTAAAATGTGACACAGAGAAAATAAAAGAATCTAGTGTTCTGGCATTAGATCACAATATCCTTATTATATTTAAAAAATCCAGTTAAAATTTCTAGCCCCTGAAGACTAAAGAATAAAGCCAGGCAAATATGGGGACTGTGCAGTGTATCATTTTAATGTAGAGAAAACATACCCTTAGTTGTGTAAGCCCGCCTTTGTTTGAGGCCCTTAAGCCTTTCTTAGCAGTTTTAGGAAAACAGGTTGAAAGTAAACATTTGTTACTTTCTAAAATGCTGCTCTGGAATTTTTGTTTTTGTGCTGAATCTTGACATAGCAATTTAACAAGGCAAGAGCCACACAAAGTGTAGCATGTTGTTGCAGAGTTAGGGTAGAATAGGGTGTGTTCACTGAGTCCTTGCTATTTGCCAAGGCTTTATCTCACATAATCTTTGCAACCACCCTAGGAAGATTCTGTTTTATCTTTTACAAAATAGATGAGGTTCCAAGAGGTTAAGTAACTTGGTGCAGGGTGCACAGTAGTTGGTAAGGTTATAAATTACAAACATAGACATCAATTGAAATCCACTGCCCATGTTGCCTGAGCGGTAATATAGTACTTAATCATTAGCAATAACGATTGTTTTCATCAAGCCCTTAATCATAGAATGTTTTTCATTAAAAAATAATAGCCAAAGATTATTGAGTTGTTTTTTTTTTAAATTTTAGTGCTTATTTATTTTTCAGAGAGAGAGAGACAGAATGTAACCTGGGGAGGGACAGAGAGAGAGGTAGACACAGAATCAGAAGCAGGCTCTAGGCTCTGAGCTGTCAGCACAGAGCCCCATGTGAGGCTCAAACCCACGAACTGAGAGATCATGACCTGACCTGAAGTCAGGTGTTTAACCGACTGAGCCATTAATCTAATGCCCCAGATTATTGAGAGTTTATATGCCAACTATGTTCTATGTACTTTACACATAATAATTTAATCCTCACAAAAACCCTATGAGGTAGGTCTCCATTTTTGAAATAATGAAACCGAGGCATAAAGAGCTTATTAAGTTGCCGAAAGTTGCATAGTAAGTGAGGGGTGACGCAGATACTGAATTTACATCTGTCAAAGCCCAACTCTTTCTGTTAAACCACACATCTTCACTTTTATATTTTCCCCCAAATAACTATGGTGTATTTTCAACTCATTCCTATGACGTCTGCTGGGATGCTAGGTCTCCAAAGGAAGGATGGTCGATCACTACTTAGAAAGTCTCAAAGAAAAACAGCCCCTGGGACATATCCTCAATGAGATTAACCCCCATCAGTCTTGTTCCAAGAATTGAATCCCTCTCACGGAGCATGGTGACAGAGATGTGGTAGAAGCTCAGTTCATATGTGCTGCATGGATTTGGTCCTACGCTACAAGTAGTGGTAGAAGGGACAGAGGACATAATGCTAGACAGCCCTTTGGGCTCTTTGGTAAACAGACACTATGCTTGTGTCCTGGGAGTTCTGGAGCACAGCATCACCGTCTGGGTGATTTAACTCATCAGAAATTTATCTCCTGGGTCTGGAGGCGTAGAAATGTTGAGATCAAGTATGTGGCAGGGCCATGCACTCTCTGAAAGCTTTCGGGAGGGAACCTTCTGTACCTTCTTCTTTGCCTCTTCCGCAAACCAAAGAATGCCACGCAATGTTGTCGACTTTCCTTGGCTTATGGCACCATAATTCCAAACTCTGCCCCTCGCTGTCTTCCCTCCATGTGTCCATGTCCAAATTTCCCTCTTTTTGTGAGCATACCAGTCATAGTGGGTTCAGGGCCAGACTTGAGTCCAGTATGGCCTCATCTTTACCTGCTCACATCTGCAAAGACCCTGTTTCCAAATAAAGTCACATTCACAGGTTCCAGATGAGTGAATTTGGGGGAGAGTGAATAATTCAACCCAGTATAGATAGTTGAGAAATTTATAATATGTTGATGCTTGCAGGGCCAAACATAAGAAGAGGCAGGGCCACGCATACCTGATCAAGCCTGGGAAGGGCCTCACCCACCCCCAACAAACCACAGCCCCAAACTCCTTTTGTCATAGGCTTGATTTTTTTTTTTTAATGTTTATTCATTTATTTTGAGAGTGAGAGAGAGAGAGAGAATGAGCAGGGGAAGGGCAGAGAAAGAGGGAAAGAATCTCAAGGAAGCTCCACATCCAGTATGGAACCCAACGTGGGGCTCAATCCCATGGCCCTGGGATCATGACCTGAGCTGAAATCAAGTCAGGCAGGCACTTAACCGACTGAGCCACCCAGGCACCCCTAGGCTTAATTTTTAATTTCGAACACCTATGAAAGCAAACCATGGCAGATTCGAGCAGATAACTGGTATCGAACGGCAAATAAATCTCTCCGAGAGCCAATGTGGTTGACAGAGAAAGAAAGAAAAAAAAAGCACAGAAACTAAGGTAAGGAAGTAGGAGACTGTAGGGGATGCCATGGGACGAGCAGAAGAGGAACAGAGGCGCCAGGTGCAGAAAGTCTGGGGGGGCGGGGTCCATGCAAAGGGCAAAGGCACAGTAGCCCTAGAACAAAAGGCAGTAGAGAGTAGAAGAGAGCTTTCTGTTGGTCACCATCGGATTATAGGCACCAAGGCTGGTCACTCTCCAGGAGCGGGCATAGAGGGAAGACCTCTGAAACGTTACAGAAAAAGCAAGCAAGCCACTTGGAATGAGTCCGCTAGAATTAAGGACCTAAGGCAGGATGATAGGGGTCTTTACAAAAAGCATGAGTTTCCTTAGAGAAGATGCCATGTGTTATGTGTTTTCCTATTTCTTTCTACTCTGATGCCAGGCAACCACTGGAGGGTCTGCTTCCCTAGCAGCGCAGACACTGTACTTACTTGGGAGGCAAAAAGGGAATGTGAAATAACCCTGCTCGGAACTCTGCCAGCCAGCGTGAAGAGTGTCTACACAGTGAGTGTACCTGGGCCAGTGTCAGCCCTGGTGCTATGGGGGGAGAAAAAAGGGAGGCCCGGCCCCCAGTGGAGGTTGGGAGGGGCGACTTCTCTTGGTTGGTGGTCTCTCCACATCTCTCCAGGGGAACATGGTGGGGAGTCGGACGAGCTGTGTGGCCCTGGGTAAGTTACTCACCCTGTCTGAGTTTCCACGGAAAACAATTAAGTGAAAATATTCGGGCAGCACCCACCACTCTGTGCACAGAGGAGACGCTCAAAAATTGTTGTCTCCTGCTTTCCTTGATTATCGAATTTCTTCTTCAGATAAACCTGTTCTGTGATCTAAGTTTCCTGAGCTGAGTTCAGAAATGTTAATCTTAATCATAACTTCGTTTGCTTTGTAAGAACCCCCTATTCATCTGGGGCCTGGAGTTTCATTAGGATTTTAATTTCAGGACCTAAATTGAGTACTTGGCAGAGGTGGAGTGAAATATGCATGCGTTCAACACCTGACTGAACGGACTGCTGCTAGGGTTTAAATTTTGATAAATGCATCGCTTTCTATGTGCTTCCCAGTTCAATTTTGCTCTGTTGTGTACTGCAGGATTTATTTTAAATGTTCCATTTTAAAGGGAAGTTTCTCTTTTGCTACAGCGGAATGGGGCAGGGCTGTGGGTGTAGATTGTGAAACGATCGATCCCGTAGGTAAATTTGGTGATACTGTTAATGAAGAGTTTTAAAAAATGCTAATTAAGCTCTTTATTTAAGCACTCCAAACTTTCCTCAGGATGGTTACAATACCAATGATTAAAAGTTGCAAAGGTATTGTAAACTTCTCTGGGGGGTATTTTTTTCAATAATGCAAATGATCTCTCCAGCTCTTGTAACATCGTTTAAAAATGAATTTTGATTACTTCTGAGCTTGTAAAAAACTGGAATCATAAATGTGCTCATTTCCCACAATGAAGGAGGACAGGGAAAGAGAAGAGTGAGAGAATACATCACATTTCTAAGTAAGCAGTCACAAAAGACCTTTAAATAACTCAACTTCCTACCATATTTTATTATCTTCTCTCAGTTTTACAGCATTATCTACCATAGAAATGCAGGGAGATTTGTAAAACACTATAGCATTTAAGTCATTACATTTTATAGCTAATTTCTAATGTGGATTTGATTTTTTATGAGCAGAAAAAGAATCTAATTTGCATTAGTGACAGTAACTAGAGAAATTTAACACCTGGCCCTGGTTGTACTAGAAATTGAATATTAGGTACTTGGGTGCTAAAAACCCATTCAGACCTTCAAGGGGGATTTTTCATTTATTTATGTGCTACTCTCATGTTTATCATTATAAAACTGTTCATGTTATGATGGGAAAAATATCTCACCGCCTACAAAAATTCTGGATATGCATCTTTCATCCTCTGTAGGAGAAACAGAATTATTTCCCCATTAGCAAGAACACACCCTGAAAAGAACACCACCATTCCCCTCAGCTGAAAAATACCACAGCAGCCTGCGTGAGAAGCGCTTTGATTCCTGCTGGCCTTTCCCATCTCCCCCCACCCCTGGCCCCCAGCTCTGCTCCCGCACGCTGCCCTCTGTTTTCTCTTCCTCACTTCCCCTCCCAAGCCCCCCGCATGTCGCTGTTTCCCAGGGAGAAGCTTGGGTGCAGTGTATCCAAGCAAAATTAAACCTCTGCTAAGAAGATCACATTGTTGTTACACGAGCAACCCATATGTTTATAAAGTGTAGAAAATTAGGAACTGCAAAAGAGGCGAAGCTGGTGTTAAATGATATGGGAAGTGACACTTTACATAGCCAGTTACAATTAACACATTGATGGCATTTTGCTGGCTCCTTGCAGTGATAATGCTGTTGTCAAATGTGTTTAGTGCACCAAATCTCCTGGAGCCTTCAGCCAGGCAGCGAGCTTTTGACAGATTGAAGGTTCGGAGATAGGCTATCATGACAGATGGAAACTGGCACCGATGTTCAGCTTTCGCCGATCACAGGGGACCTGCCCCCCTTATTCTGCAGGGCTCGGCTCTGCAACCTTCCCCCTTCTGATGAAAGCAGGGGATGGCATTGTTAAATAGTGCATCTGTGTGAGTTAGACTCCTCTGATGAAAGCATAAGGCAGACGCGCCGTGAAGCAAAAGACAGCCTCTGCTCTAACTGCATTTTAGATAGACTTGAGGAAGACCCCAGGGAGCTGGGAGAAAACTTTGGTAAATTTCAGACAAAAATGGAAAAAAGACCACCTATTAATGTCTTCTCTTCAAAGAGAAGAGAAGGTGTGTGTTAAAAACACACCTCCGATGATAAAATCCCAATTAATGACTGTCATAAATGGTTCCCCAAACTAGCAATCTTTATGGAGTTGGGTGGATGTGCCTTTCTCCTCTTAGGAGCCTTTTCTTGTTATTAATCAGTTAATATTCCCAAACAATCCAAGGAAATCTGTAAGGAGGTGCCCAGGGGCAGTTGTGAATCGTCAACTTGTCGGAAACTAATTCAATTACTCCTAGTCGCTCTTCTTGCGATTGGGCTGGGTTCTTGAACCTAGGTTTTAAAATCCAGGGTAGGGACGGACAGAGCTTTACACAGCTGGGCATCAACGGGCAGATAATACAGTTAATTAACCTTTCACCCTCTCCCACCAACCCCCTTTTAAAGGAAAGCATTAGTCATTTTGTTTCAAACGCCCATCTACTTTAAAGGCTTTCACTTCAGCTCCTGCAGTTTTCTTCCTCTCGCTGACAAATTCCTCTTTAATTTTCTTAAACTGGCTGAAGAGTCCTCTTTCTTTCACTCTTAATCTTCAATTCTGCTCTTGCCCATACAGGTTGGGAGCAGCAAGTACTGCAGCCCATTTGAGGTATGATAATCAGCTGATTAGCTAGTGGAGTCGTTTTCCCTGAGGCTTTTTTGTGTGAAAAATCCTCACACTCAATTGACGTGTGGACATCATAAAGCTGATGAAATGCAATTGTAATGAACAAGAGGGAGCGGCATCTGCAGCCATCTAAATGAAGGACCCTTCCCTCGCGCCATGCTAATTCAGAAAATCTGCTCTTAACGTGTACTCCCCGTGGATTCCAAATCGAGGCACATCTCCATGAATGCATATTCAAGAAGTGAATTAGCCTCCGTGGCAAGTGAGTGCCTAGCCTGGCCAGACTGATTCTAATTTCAAGACAGATTATACCGTATCAACTGTGGTAATGATCTGACAGTTCATTTGTGACGAGAGTCCTACAGTCAGGTTTACTGCGCAGACAGACACAGGTGCATAGACAGAGGCAGCCAAACCTCTCAGACAAGACCAAAGGTTAGTTTACTGTCAGATTATTTCAGCCAGAATAGCCTGATGAAGGAGAAGAGAGGTAATGCACTGAAATAACTCACTCTCCTGCCCTCATTTTTAAACCCTGGTTGTAACTGTGGCCAGTGGATGTTCCCTGCCCTATTATAGGGTCGTGTCATTAAATTAGGAAGAAAGAGGTGAGATTTTCCTCCCACACCCCTTTTCAGAGAACTACATTACTTGCTAAGAAATTTCCAGGCAAATGAAACTTGGCATACAAGTTTTTTTTTTTTCTTTCTAAATTGAATTTCACATGAATCAGTTTGTAGGAAGAAAAACTCTGCAGTATTAGGGACAGAAGCTGTTCATTTCCACTGCCGGCTCTGTGACAGTTGCTAATATAATATGACAGGTTTGTTCATCACGATTTTGGCTCACCTTTGGATTTTCTGTGCTATTCTTTCTATTAATACATGTTAATTAGTGACGGTAAGGAGTGCCTGCCTTTACATCGACAAGCTCAAAGCACTTTTCAGACATTGATTTATCTTTGAGAGTTGGAAAGAGGGCAGGCATTAGCATGTTATTTTTACAGAGGTGGAAATGGAAGGGTGGTGACGAAGTGACTCGTACAAGGTCACACCGCAAGCCGGTCCTGGGGCTCTGCCTTGAACTCCTTCTCACCCCTCTCCACAGCTTCAGACACAGAAAACACTCCAGGGAGAGGCGTTGCTAATCCAACATTAAGGAGACTCCTTCATAAGCATTGCTAATAAACACAGCACATGCCTTAAAAGCAAATGAACAAGACAAGCTTAATCAGGACTGTTATCACTACCGGGCAAGCTACCCGGCATCTGCACGGTTCACACAGAGGTCTTTGTCAAGGAGCCATGTTTCCAAGATTACAAGAACCACTCCTCTGTCTCTTTATGCTTCTCTTCAGCACTCACGTGGACCTTGATCTATAGCCTTTCAATCCAGTCTAACTCAATAACAGTGCTGCACATGCCTGTAGACACGATCATAGGTTATTTTGCTTCCTCAAGTATGTTTGGGGAGGCTGACGAGAGCTGTCATTGTCCAGCCTGGTGCTCTAGGGATCAGAGGTTAACCAGCAGATCACTGGCTGTCCACCGTGGGCAAAGTAGTAGAGCAAGCACTTCGGGGAGCTAAGAGGAGTGAGAGAAGTTTGGACCCAAAGGCCAAAATGCCTGACACTCAGATACAGGATCCTAGACGGAGCTGCATGTAGGCAAACAAACCAAAGAGCAAGAACCTCATTCCTCATGCCAAGATACGTATGAAGACACCAATCCACCAAGTTGTCCAAAATCTGCTTGTAAATCAGTTGTTTCAAACTTGCAAGGCATTTTCCCACTGGAAGCTGACTTCTAACTGGTGGTTAGGCTTTGAGGCCAGCTGTTGAAGCCCTATTTAACTTATAACATAGCTGACCACACTATTAATAGTACACATGTAAATATGGCTGAAAAGTGCATTGCAATAAAGGCCACATTTGGGCTCTGAGATCAGGTGGCTTGTGTTCAAATATCAGCTCTGTTAGTCACCATGCTGGGACCCTCCACAAACTATTTAAGCCTCCATTTTCTCATCTGTGAAAGGGGTTGATGATAGTACTTACTTCACAAAATTGTGTCAGAAGGATTAAAGGAGATAATACATAGTGTAAAATACCTGACCTGATAAACAGTAGGTGCACAATAAATGCCAGGTAGGAATAATGGAATTATTTACATATTTTTGAGCTCACGTTTCTCAAATTCATTGCTAAGATTCCTCGTGCTTTATTCCACGGTATGAAGAGAGTTGTGTGTATGTGAATTTCTTTGTTCAAGAAGGGATCTTCCTCATTCGTGTAAGAGAAGGTATTATATGGGGCACCTGGGTGGTTCAGTCAGGTTAATGTCCAGCTCTTGATTTTGGCTCAGGTCACCATCTCACAGTTTGTAGGGTTGAGTGTCATGTCAGGCTCTGCAATGACAGTATGGAGCCTGCTTGGGATTGATTCTCCCTCTCTGTACCTCCCCCACTTGTGTGCACATGCATGTGCACTCTCTCTCAAAAATAAATAAACATTTTTTAAAAGAGAAAGAGAGAGAGAGAATGTATTATAGCCTAAAGGTTAAGAGTCAGATTCTGAATCTAGGATGACTTCAGGTCTTGCCCCTGCTATTACTCACCTAAGTGACCTTGGGCATGTTATCTAATCTCTCCATTCCTCATCTGTAAAATGGGGATATTGTTAGTATAGATGTCACGGCGCTGTTGTAGGGATTAAGTAACTTAACATATGTAAAGTGCCATGCTTGTAAGCCCAATGCAAGGTAGCTATAATAAGGATACCATCCCCTTGTTGGCAATGACAAATGACCCTCCAGACACCATGGCCCAGTTGGAGATGAATGACTGTTTTAGGGTGACTCCTAGTAAGTAATGATTTGGGACTCCAGGCTGGTCTTCTAATCCCTAGTCTCATGCTCTCCCCAGATCAGTTTTCCGTCTACCACACATGTATGAGGCACCCACCCTGGAGTGTTAGCAAACATTTATTGAGTACCCAGTGGGTGTATAGCACTGAGTTGATTCCCCTTAGAAAAAGGAAGTTATGCTCAAGACTCTAAACCAAGAGTTGGCAAACAATGGGCCAAATTGGACTGCTACTTGTTTTTGTATGGCCTATGAGCTAAGACGGGCTTTTGCATTTTTATTTTTTATTTAATTTTTTAATTTTAATTTTATTTTTTTTAATGTCTTTGAGAGACAGAGACAGAGAGCGAGCAGGGGAGGGGCAGAGAGAGAGGAAGACACAGAATCCAAAGCAGGCTCCAGGCTCTGAGCTGTCAGCACAGAGCCAGATGCAGCGCTTGAACCCACAGACTGTGAGATCGTGACCTGAGCCGAAGTCGGACACTCAACCGACTGAGCCACCAGGGCGCCCCGGGCTTTTGCAGTTTTAAATGGTCGAAAACAATTCAAAAGAAGGACAGTATTTTGTGACACGTGAAAATTACGTGAAATGTGTGTCAGTCTCCGTACATGAAGTTTTATTGTAAGAGTCATACATATTGTCTATTGGTACTTTAGTACTACAGCAGTAGAGAGGACTAAGTGTATCAAAGACCACGGGGCCCACTAGGCCTAAATTATTGACTATCTGACCCTTTCTGATAAAGTTTGCCCACCTCCCCCCCACCGCCCTGCTCTAGTCCCAAGATTGATTCTGCCTGGCTGTTGTTGAGAAGGGTTAGGACGTTCAGTGATCCAACTCAAGGTATATACACCAAGCCTCACACTGGCTGAGATGAGCTTGTAATTGCCTCCTACAGCCTAAATAAGGTTTCAACATTATGGGCTGCAATGTAGTAGAAGCAGAGCATGCTAGTGGCTGAATTCACAGACTCAGGAACCAGGCTGCCTAGATCCAATCCCAGCTCCATGACTTACCAGTTATATGACCTTAGTCAGATTAATGAATGTTTCTTGTGTCACTGCTTCCTTATCTAGACAGTGGGATCATGTTAAAAATTATGAGTTTTTACACCGAAACCATTCTGAAGAGTGCTTTGCATGCTGCCAGCACGATGCAAGGATTAGCCATTATTGTTTTTGAAATCTCATGGCTCTTTGGAGGACGAGAGAAAGATGCCTTCCTCAGAGCAGTGGGCGATGTGTCTGCTTCAGCTCCCTGTCCCCACTGTCTCTCTGGGCCAGCACCCACTCATTCTTTAGGCCAGTGCCAATGTCTGCATTTTTCGTTCTATTCTTTCCTTGAGTTGTTTACTTCTTCCCGCTTTCATAGAACATGGTACATCCCTCCTTTAAGGCTTATGTTGAATTAAACATAAACAATTGTATGCATTTTTGCTTATACTAAATGGTGAGGTCCTGGAAGGAAAAATTTCTCATCTTTGTCTCACGGTGCCCAGTATGTGGAATATGTGATATGCAGTAGTATCAGCAAATATTTGGTGAATTAGAGAATGAAGAATAAGGCCAGAAAGCTGCAGGGTTGAGGTGTCTCTAAGTTTTGTTTCATTTCGTTTGTTTGTTTACTGTGGGAAAGCCTTCTAAGTGTGGCAATTGCTTTATACCTTCAAGGTACAAGCTTGTGATGCAATTAAATTGGAAATTTTGAGGCTTAAACTAAAAGGCACACAGATGCTTCTGCTCACTAAATTTAGAAATCACAGAACAGAAATTTTGGTCTTGGAGAAGCTTTGTATATAAGTGGGGGAAGATACTCTAAGTGACGATTTGCTCTTAGGCAGGGTACTCACTGACTTTGGACTGTCAACGATCATTGGAAAACAGGAAAAATGCCCAACAGATCATCATGAAGGCCTCATCCATTCTGCAAACCAGGATTTCTGTGTCTCCCAGAAAATTTACCCAATTCTGCTCATCGGAGAGTGAGGCTTCTAGATAATGCTGGTAGGTAAGCTGCTTAACTTCACTGAACCTGAGTTTGGGAAATAAAGAGCAATGGGATCACTAAAGTGTACACACAAGGATGAGGGGCAAAACGAGAACATACAAAGAAGGCTGGGGCTGCACCATGACAGGCTTCAGGGCTGCGAGGCATCTGGCCCTGAAGGGCAGTTGACAGCAGGAGGCTGTGGCTGGTGTTAAGAAGTGGAGAGATGTGACCAACTTTGTGTTTTAGCCTAAGAACTCCGGCCACAGTGTGGAAACTGGGTGGGAAGGAGAGCCAACGTGCAACCGTGCCAGAGGAGGGAGGGGCTAAGAGGGGTGTTGAAGAGGTTGGATTTTGGATTTGGGAAGTTCGAGACAGCTGTGGGCCCGGGCAGATGAAGGGCCATTTACATTATAGGCAGCAAGAGAGATAATACTGATGATAATACTTTGATAATACTTTGATTTCTTGGGATATATTCTTGATTAAGAAAGAGTCCTGGATTTATATATGTGTGGACTCACTTTGGAGTCAATCTAAGGTAGTGGCTAAGAGCTTAGACTCCACATTAGACTCTAAATTCTTAATTAGCTCTGAGATCTTGTGTAGCTCATTTTACCTCTTTAAGCCTTAATTTCCTTGGCTGTGCCTCCCAAGGTCATGGTGAATATTAACGGCATGACGCATGTGAAGGTGCCTATCCTGGGGCTTCATAAGCAGCACGGAGTAGATTACTGTTGGCTATTAGCACCAGAGAGCTTTGGGTTTGCTTCAGCGCCATCCCCTCAAACCTTCCAACTACATTTTCATTCTAGAAAGATGCATTTAGAAGACTCAGGCTTAGACTCTTTTGCAAGAGATGGATTTTTTAAAAAGCTGCATGACTAAAATAAAAGTGCCATTATAGTAAGAGTGTAATCCTTAGAAACCCAGAAACAATTAAATGAAGCTATTTGGTTAAGTTAAACGCAGTTCTCTGAAATGAGCTTAAATGCACGGCTCACTACTCCAAGGTTCCAGAGAACTTCACCCGCCTGCTTGGGAAGCCGCAAACAAGGTCAGTATTGCTAGCTCACGCTTCAGTGAGTGTATCAATTTAAAGCTTCATCAGTGATTCTCACTCATCTGCAGCCCTGCATGGCTGTTGACTTGGAAGAACGAGGTGACTTACGAACCTATGAAGTAACTTCTTCACTTGTGCTCTAATGAGCTTATTGTTTCCCATGAAGGACACAAACACCTGGGAACAAGCCACAACTAAGAGAGCGCAGATTTCCAGGTACCTTACCTAGAGGCAGTTTGGGTTTTGATTTTCTGTACTTCCCAGTTGCTTTGCCAGCCTAGCCCGGTTGGTAGGAGTTTTGTAACAAGTCCTGAGTAGGGCTGTCAGGGTCTCGCTGTCTAACTTCAAAGGGCTTGGGACACAGCTGACTCATCTGCCGTGTAGAGCACACACGTGGAATTGGAGTATTGGACACTTGCTTATTTCCTGTTCCCCTGCTGCCGGCAAGTGCCACTGCAGCAATGGTGGCCACCCTCCCCTTCCCAGAGCCATAAGGCATACGTGGGAGCAGGGTGACCCACTGCAGTGGAGGGGGCACGGAGCCCACCCACAAGGAGGGATCCTGGGGATGTCAGCCAAGAAGTTCTCACAGCCTTGCTCAAGTAGGAAGGCTCTGGCCCTGTTTCTCTGCTACTGTAATTCAAATGAGTGTCCCTAGGTCCTTCATACACAGCACCATTGGTGATAGATGAAAGATTGAAAATCAGTCCCTTAGGGCTTGGGTCCTACACTCTCCACAGAGGGACAGTGGGTTAAGAAAGTATATAGATAGATATAGATGATATAGATATAGATAGATAGATACTTGGCACTCTTTGCTTAGGTAACAAACCTGATCAGGTTTGAGCGCAGGGGTTGGAAGATGATAGAAAGCAGAGAGCTCAACAGTTCTGTTTCAGAAATGAAGAGGAATCTGGGGGTGGAAAGGGGTGAAGCGGAGAGCAGGTAGGAAGGGGGAGAGAGCCAGATATGGGAGGAGCCTGGAGCCAGTCGGAAAGAGGGTCTTTGAGAAGTCTTTTGAGGTTATCAGAGGATTTTTAAGAATATCTAATGCTCGGGGCGCCTGGGTGGCTTAGTCGGTTAAGCGTCCGACTTTCGCTTGGGTCATGATCTCGCGGTTCGTGGGTTCGAGCCCCGTGTCGTGTTCTGTGCTGACTTCCTGCTCTGAGCCTGGAGCCTGTTTCAGTCTGTGACTCCCTCTCTCTCTGACCCTCCCTGCTCACGCTGTCTCTCTCTCTCTCTCTCCTAGAAATAAATAAAACATTAAAAAAAAATTAAAAAAAAAAAAAGAATATCTAATGCTCAACTGCAGTGTTCTGCCTATCTCACATCCCCAAAGTTTCAAAAGCTACTTGCTTGAGTTCAATAACTAAGGCAATGGCCTGGGGTCCCCAGGGTCTGGGGGAGGGGAGAATAAGCAGATGGAAGAGAAGAGCCCAAAAGGCAAGAAGTGAGGGCGATCAAGAGGAACCAAAAGTGACCTTGGGAATATAAGTGCCTGGGAATTTTCAGGAATCATGGGAAGGATCTAGAACTTCCACAGGATGTGGGACAGAAAGCTAGAAGGACTTTCATTTACATTTTAACGTACAGAGTAGCCTCAGCTGAGACATGGGTCCCTACACTGCAGTAAACGACACTCATCTGTCCCTAATGTCTTCTAACTTGTTGATTCTCTGTGTAGGTTTTCATATATCTCGTCTTCAATGAGTTTTCTTTGTGGAGATCGACCCCTCCTTGGGCCTTGAAAGAGAAACTGGGTCAAACAGAATACCGGGAAAATAGGGATTCTAACAGTCAGGGCTTCTTAAGCTTATTGGAACTCATTTCCTGCTTTGAATCCTCCATGTGGCTCTTATAGGGATGGGAATAGGAACTGCCCCTTGGCAGTAATGAGGACCCCCACCCCATTACTGAAGGGCTTACGCAGTGCCTGAGTGACCAGTTGATCCAGAGGTGTGTAGGGGATTCATGTGTCAGGTAGAAGCTGGACAGATAGGCCTTCAGGCCCTTTAAAGACTGAGCTTCCATTACCAGGGGGAGTACTTAAAACTTTCAGAGGAGTTTAAAATATTCCAAATGTCTGTGCCTGTTTCTAAAGAATGTATATTTAGCCCTTTCTACAGCTCTAGGTTAATCTGTTCCAGCTTATGCTAATTATGTTCTCATTACTTGGAGGAAGGAAAGTAGACTTGGACCCTCTCCAAGGGGTGGGGGTAGCAAGCTGCTCACGCTCTGCGCTGGCGAAAGGGAACATTTGGCATGCTAGGGGGACCCCCTGAGTGCCCGCTAGACTGGGGAGCTGCAAGGGACCCTGGGGTTTGTGCTCAGATCCCATGGCAATGTGGGGGGTTCTGAAGCCACACTACACCTGTTTGCAGAGGTGTAGGATGGGGTGGCTGGGGCTGAATCATAACCATCAACCCCTGTATGATCTCTTCTGTTGGTCTAAGGAACCCTGGAGCTTGAGGGGCTAGGAGGAGGGAGACAGCAGGGTGTAGCTTCATCAGTAAGAGCAATCAGTTTCTCTTGATAATCTACTACTATCTCTTCTGTTGAAAAGTCATTGCAGGTAGGTATGACATAGGGAATCACAGTCTGCTCCCATTGCAACTGAGATGTGCAGAGAAAATGCACTTTTAAAACTTTGGCTCTTCCACTGATTTCTTTTCTCCACGAACCTCAGCACATAGTATCGGGAAATTTTTTTTTTCAGCTCACTCCAGTTTAAGGCTTCATCTGATACAGTAATTTGCAAATAAGTTGTCCTATCTGCTTCTCTCCCTAATGCGGCTTTGAGATGAGTATGTGTGACCTCAGGGAACTGAGGAACACAGGCACTCAGTTTCACATGGTGTCTGGCGTTGGCACCACACCCCCAATGTCATCCACAGTGGCATCCACTTCCGCGTATCTTCGTGCATCGTGTTGGCATTTGCAGTGACAGGCCTTGGGGGTGCGGCCCGTCATGTGGGCACACTCCTGGTCCTCGTCTGGTTAGGAGCATGGAAGCATCCCTGCCTTCCGACTCTTGCCTCTCCTGGGCCTAGCTTGCTTCAGGACGCTCTACCGCTTGGTGCCAGCTCTTGGTCAGGCCCAGGGAGGGGTGCCAGATTCAGTAAATAAAAATACAGGGTATCGACTTAAACCCTAATTTCAAATAAACAGTGAGTAATTCTTTTAGCATAAAGTAGGTCCCAAATATTACATGTCATATTACTTGTTGTCTATCTGATATTCAGATGTAACCGGACATTGTGTATTTTTCTCCAGCTACCCTTCTCCTAGGTCCAGTGTCCTCGGCCACAGGGCTACGGCTCCTGATGAGGACATCCTTTTGGCCAACTCAATAGCTACACCTTCAGGAACCTTCTGTGTCCTTCATAAGGCACAGGCTAACATCGAGATATCTTTTGTGCTCAATGGAGTCAGGGACTTCCTGGGGGGGCTAAACCCAGGCCTTTCTGGCTAAACAACTATGCTAGGCTGCCATTTCTCCCCAAGGTGGCCACCCAGCCTGGTGCCAGCGAAGTCTGTGAGCATCATAGGTGCAGGGCTGCCCTTGGTGTGACTGCCTTCCCCACATATCTCTCATTATCTTCACCACATTCCCCAGACAGGAAGCGATGAGTTTCTCTTTTATTTCCCTTTTGTCATATCCTTCCTACCATAGGGTAGCATTCATGCCTCATGCTTGGCTACCATAGCAGAGAGAACATTTTCTTTGTGCTAAAGGAGGGTGCAGTGGCCTCCATTCCCCATTCTTTGTTCTAGTTTTGTTCAGAGCAGAAATAGAAGAAACATAGAAAGCACCCACTCAATCTGGCTTGCCTGCTTCTCATTTTGCTACAAGATCCTGCATTGAATGTCTGATTTTTTTTTTCTTGGATTCCTTCTGTATCAATCCTATTCCCCCTTCTGGGTACAAGGATACCACCAGCTGATTGCAGAGAAGATCATGAGCTCAGGGAAGCTCTAGAAAAAGATCACATTAGTCATTTTTACAGTATCTCCTCATGGTATTCACTTCATGAAGTACTGGCCAATGCAGATACTTCTGCTCTGAGCTGGGCACCTGCCTCCTCCCACTACTGAGAGGCTTCTTGCCATATGAACTTTTGTCATGAGAGAAGTTGACTTTGTCTCCTGAAATCTTCAGGAGATAAATTAATTTCTGGGCAAGAAAATACTTAAGTTTTTCATTGAATTACAAAAGTTCTCAAAGACGCAGAAAGGTAAATGAGATAAAATAGCAGCAGACAGATATCTGCCATCTAGATAAGATTCTTTAGATGGGATCTTATCAACTTCAAGCTTATAAACATAGCAATCAATTTTAAACGATATGAAAAAATTATCTGCTGCTTTTTGTTCTCTGTCAATATTATCTTCTCTATATTTTTTTCTAATATTTTAGGCTGCAAGCGGTGCCTCTCTGAAGTAGATAATCTAGCTACAAGGATAAAATGACATTATTTGATGGGACACAAGTGGGATATGTAAAGAAGGGAAATTGTGTCTGCAGGATGAATTCCGTTTTTGACTTCCTGAAATGCCGTTTGTAGGCTGAGCATCGGGGAGAAGAATATGGACTTCTGTTGGTTTGAAAATAAAATCATTGCTTGCTCCAGCTAATCTGTGTCTCTGCTGGCCGCCTGTCTTCCTTCCGCTCCGCCTAAGTGGACCCGTTGCTCCAATGTGTGCTATGACACGAAGCGAACTTGTTCAGACTGCTTATATAACCAATCATTTCTGCATCCTCAAGTCCACGCTTTTAAACTGTCTGTGCCTCGCGCCGTTTCTTCTTTAGTTCAGAAAATATTTCGGGTAGGAGGTAAAAGGGAAAAGGTCTCGTGTTATCTCCCCATATGGTAGCTTCAGAAAGAGGTGGAGCGATCTGTCCTTCAGCCAGTGGGGGGCAGAGTGGTGTCTGGGCCAGGGCAGCCCATGCTCTTCCGTCACCTGCGGCACCACGCCGCCTTCCTTCTGCTGATTAACAAAAACAACCCACCCTACATTCTGGTATCAAGAATGTCGTAAAGTTTAAATTGGCCTATCTTGTAATTAACTACATTTTAAGGGTTTGGAGGTGGGCTAAGCACCCCACTTCAGCATATTAACCATTTCACAAGGAGGAAGGGGAATTTAAACAGAAGACAAAAAGGGAAACCGTGTTCTTTATTTGGGGGCAATGAAAACTGTTTCAATGTTATTGGATTACAATGGCCCGATTTTTATCTAGAATCTGTGCCTCTGGAAACACAACCTTTCAAAATGAATAAAAATTATTTTCATGGACTTTTTAGGTGAACCTCAATAATGTATAGAAAAGCTACCTATTCATGACTATTTCTATATGCATTGGGTTTTTCTTCCATAGTCTTTTCTGAGAAATACTTATTTTCTGCATCACCATTTGTTTCAGTAGAAGGAAGATCTAAACACTCTATGTTCAGATTTAAATGCCTCCATTATCCGATTATATTTCCAAGGGCATAGATTACTTCCTTTTTGCCTCCTGCTTCCGCCTAACACAGCCTCACTGCTGTTGGTTTGGGCTTTTGTTTATGATTTACTGATTTTCAAAACTTGACTCTTTTTTCTAAAAGTGGTTCAAATGCCACTTGCTTCGTGAAGCTTTTCCCTAGTTTAATTTCTAGGTCCACCCTTTACAAAATGGATCTTTACATCCTTAGTGTCCCCATGGAATGTTCTTTATATTTCTAATATGCTGAATAAAGAGCTAGCATGTGGAAAAGTTGCCACTTCGTCAAATGCACTTCACTTCATTATTTCTCTTAATTATAGCTCCAGTAAGACTCTGCATTCTTCCTTGCCTTGGCATTTAGTGCTTTCATTGGAATGTAAGAACCTTAACTGTGAACTTTAATTTCCCATTTGTTTTTGTGTAATCCACTATATTATGTTTTGCTCCTGGTAAGTGTCCCAAATGATATTTATTGGCACTGAATTGATAGCGCAGTCCATGCTGACCAGAATGGATTAAATTCCTAAATGTCAATAGATTGCTCCTTGTCCTCAGATGAAGGCTCTGGTCGTGACCCAGCAGGCACTGCTCGCCTCGAATTCCACCTCCGACTTTGAAGTCTGGCAGCCACCTCGGAGCATTAATAGGCAAAGCTGTGACTTGCTGGGTAATAACACACTGCCTTGGAATAATCATTTTCAAATGAATCAACAACAGCAGCTATTTGCCTGATCTAATTAGCATCACCTTTTTTTGAGCAAGCGGAAAAAGGTTGGCATATTCTGTATGATGCAACATGCAGCAAATTATATAGACAAGGCAACATCACAGGGTCAGGCACTCACCTCCGTGGCTGAAGGCTTTCTGGCAGTCTCCCCGCCCCCCCCCCCACCCCTTCCTACGCTAGCTCGATAAATGGCTTGTATGGCTTGTATCATTTCAAGGATGAGAACCAGAAGGAAATCCTTAATTTGAAATTTAGCCCAAATACGGTTTCTGTATTTAAGGAGACTTTCTTCACAGGGGCATTGCAAGAACAAAGGTGAAATTCTCTTCACAGTCGAGAATATTCGGGATACAATTTAACCTGAATGAGAAGTTAAACTCGCTTATTTATCTGTCAGGAATGTCGAGACAGAACAGTGCTACCCTCCTGTCCATCCTAAGAGTTGAGAGGGGAGGCTTTTGTTTCCAAAGTCTAGGCTGGAGATACCCCGGGGGAGGGGCTTGAAGGGAAGACCTACAGAAGGGACGGCTCTATCTTTATGCAGAATAAGAACCTGAAGGAGGACGTGTGTACCGGGAGCAGTCTGCTAATGGCTAAACATAGGGCTCTCTGTCACTTGGAAGGGACAGTGGGGCCTTGGGTTGTGGGAAACTGACAAAGGTTTTGGGGAGAGAACTCCAAGGCAGTGGTATGCTGGAGCCAGCTGGTCCAGGCACATCTCTTCTCCAAATGTCATCAGGGTAGACTGAGAACTGTCCTTTACCCTTCGGGACCATGGGAGCCCCCCAGACTCCTGTAAGACCTGAAGATGAGAAGAACCCTCTATGCGGACTGAAGCGGAATGCTCTAGCCACCTTGGTGAGATTGAAGCCAGATATGATTTGGTTTCAAAAACCAAAACGTGGGCATTAGAGGCGGACTCCTTGCATTCATAAATCTGGACCTGCCCCTGCTAGGTGGGCAAGTGCCTAGCTGCCTCCTCTTTCACATGGGAAAACTATTATCTGTAAGGTTACTGGGAAGGACAAGGACCTAACACACGTGAAGCCTTTAGAGCAGGGCTTGGACTAGATTAACCGCCATCCAAGTGTTCCTTCTTACTGTGGCTGCAGGGGGAGGGGGGAGGGGCGGTGCTGAAACATATTCATATGTGCTGCATTGATGATTCTGTTACTGTGTGTCCTCAGTTGAATGACCCCTTCCATGCTGTTGATTTTAGATGGCTCATTCTTTGAGGGCAGGTGTGTCTACATCTCTTTATCTTTGCCTTCGCATTACCTCTGTGCCCTTATAACACTTCCTGTTACAGCTAGTGGCGACGCGTCCATTTCGTAAGTCCTCATCGCTGTACCCCCCACCCCCGGCTCCTGACACCTAGGATGGGCAGACCACACACCGTTTTTAGGTTGAATTGAATTTAGATCTGTTGTATGGGGTTCAGCAGAGTATTCGGGTTTACATCAGGGCTTTCTGATGAGGCTGACAGTAAAAACAAAACAAAACAAACAAACAAACGAAAAACTAATCACAATGGTCTACTGAAGGGTTTGAAATACCATGGCTCCTTGATCAAGATGAAACAGGGCCTGAAGGAAGTCACTGCCAGATCACATGGGTTTTTAGAGGCAGAATTGGCTCCCTGCTCCCTTCTGCAGGCTGGAGAACAGCTAGTTCTTTTCTCTGTAAAGGGAGCAACCCAAGCCCAGGAGACCTTTGTCCAACCAAGAACTCAGAGGAACCCCGGGTTGCCTGTGGAACCAGATTCTGGGGGCAGGGGACAGCTGTTTCACAGTAAGAAGAGATTTCAGTGGGGATTGAATTTTTTAGCAAGAGCAGCCAAGGACCTTTTCCTTCCTCCTGTGGTTCTAGGGAAGCACCTAGCCAAATGACACATTTCTTCAATTCAGACTTTTCCTATGAAGTCATGGCTTAACAGTTAACCTAGGCTTCGTAACAGCTAAGTCCACTTTGCTTAACAAATAAAACCAAAATGCATTTAGAAAGGCAAAGGCTACAGAGCAGGGGGTTGGTTTCCTGAATCAGTATTTCAGGATTAATAGTTATAATGGACAGTGATTGGACAGGAGAACCTGCGCTTGATTTTTCTGTACGTCATCTTGTTCAATCTTCATAGGATGATTAAGAGATACACTACCACTTGTTTCATTTTACAAAGGAAGAAATGAGGAAGAAAGAGACGCTAACGGGCTCATCCGAGGACATGCAGCCGGCCACTAGCACCCAGGCTTTGAGTTCTTCCTTCAGACCCGAAGTGCCCTATCATACCCTCCAAATACTACAGTTGCACAGTTGAAGAGCAAACCAACTTGGGCCACAAAGGAATAGGAGTAAATACACATGATGACTGAGGCTGAAACAAATTCACTTAACTCATAAATAACGGCCACAGCAAGTAAGGAGTTCAAAGTCCACACTTTGATTTACAAAAAGTTGTATTTCTGGCTCTCGAGGTTAAAATCGGTGGCATTTAAAATGCTGGGGTGTTAAGAGGAAAAAAAGGAAAATGCTGCGTAAAATTAGCAAAAGAAAAAGGACCATTAAAACAGCAGGAAGGAATAAAACCCAGAAAGCATGAAACAAGATGAAATCAGCTGGTTGGCTTAAACGTACAGTTTTGACTGTGGGGACAGACCGAGCTCCCCTTCTCCCATTTAACTATGGATCTAGACAAAGTGACAGAGAAAGGTTAGAAGTAAAAGACAGAGCAAGGAGTTATCTGAAAAATACAAGTAAAGGCGGCCAAGGACATGGCATCATTAATAGCAAATGTTGTAGAAATCAAAGGAAAAACAAAGCATTAAGCAGAGGACAGCTTTTAAATGAAGGTTAGAGTCTACAGTGAAGATATAATAGAGGGGAGCCTTGTGCACCGTAGTAGGGAAGGACATTAAAATGCCATCTTCAAAACCCAACTTATCAAGTAGGCATAAAACAAACTATAATGTAGTTTAGCCGAATCTCCCAAACCACAGGTCCTGCTGGTTTAGCAACATGATTTTAGACCCTTGGCCAACATATATCCTCCTGCCCCGGGGGCCTACACCCTACAAACAGTTCCAAGGGGTTTCTTTATTTGCTTCCTTCCTTTCCCCTTCTTTGGGACGCCTGTAAACACACCGCACAATTACAAAGTCGCAGCCGCACGCAATATTGGAGCAGACACACCCTGTTAAATCCGTTCCTGACAGCTGCGAGCCCCTTTTAAATTTCAATTATAAGATCAACAACTGTAACCGCTAGCAGACCGTTACCACCCAGGGTTCAGGGAGTTCTGTGGCTAGAGCAAGCCACCTGGAGAAAGGAGGCCTGGCTGGGAGGGCCTCCTGATCTCCCTACCTGGCCAAACCTGCCTCCAGCCCTGAAGGTTAAACTCAAGAGCAAACGCTGAAGGCTCACACTTCAAGCAAACCTAACACTCGGGGCTGGAGCCTGTGCAAACGGTCAGACAGCTTCCCTGACTGCTCCTTATTTTTCATTTCACCTTGCTTGAACTTGGAAACCAGCCTCATACTGAAAGTTAGGACAGACCAAGCCGTGGTAGTTAGTCTCTGCTAGTTCTCAACTCAAGGAAACACTCCAGAAATTCTACTGTAAAGACCGGCCCCACGATCTTGCTCTTTGCAAACAAGAGCTTGATGCTGTCCCCAGCAAGGGCAGCCTGCAAGTTCGCCCATTGCCCGTGGTGCTGGTTCGCAGCATGAGGCCGCACACACACATGACTGCTGCTGGGCTCCCTGGGCCTTTACCCATGACCACAGCAAATGGGGGTGTTACCTGGTTCGTGCCCGGCCGCCACCTGTGTCCATGCCTGCTGGGTCTTCGCCGGACGGAGCTCCTGACAGTTCTCAAGTTCTTTAGCTGAAAGGGCACGCTTCTTTCTTAGAATCTCTCCGCCCATCCAAATCCACTCCAGGTTCCTTGCGTTTAGGACTTAAATTAGACGGACTCCCATTTCCGGTATAAAGCCCAATTAACAAATATTTATTGAGCTTCCGCAGAGATCTGAATTCTTCATCTTCAAGGTGCTTAGAACTCATAGATAGAAAAGGAATTACCCATTTCCTTATCTTTTGGTCGCGGTTCTAAAGTACAGATGTATACGTCTCTTTCAGAAACTATACATTCAAAAGCGTCACATTCCAAAAGCTTCATACACCTTCCCCCAGAGCCGATTTGGCCATTTGCAGACCTTGCCCAAAGGAACAGCCTCTTACTGCCACGTTCACTTCAAACCCCGGCCACCCATATTCATCCCCTTGAGAACTCTGAAAAGCCGCATTTCACAGATTAGGACTTTTATAAAGAAGTCCTACTAATTAGGCTGGCTCTGCAAGCCTTGGGCCTAAAAAGGATCTGGTTTAAGAGGAATGTAAAGGTACATGAAATGGTTTTACATTTTCGGTTTTTCAGGCGTTCTTCTTGGCTCTACTCAAGTTCTTCGCCTGCAGAAACACCAGGAAGCCGACGCTGGTCACCAAGGTTGAGATAAACTGAAGAGAATATAGTTGGGATGGTGTGTCTGAAATAAGTTTGTAGAGAGCACTTCAAAGGTAGCCCTCAGATATTTCTTGCTAAATTTATGTTTATGGCAAAGCACTTGCAAATTCGTGTGTGTGTGTGTGTGTGTGTGTGTCACATCACAGCCAGATGCACTGTCACACAGCACTCCTCCAATGACCCAGGGAAGCCCTTTACTGTCTTTGTGAGACTATGCCCAGCACATTTTATATTACTCCAAGGATTTGCTTTTACAGGACCTAAACTGTTAAACCAGTATCTTTCAGTGCATTACTCACATTTGCCTGAAAATGGAGTGTAATATTCCACAAAAGATATCCTTATTGAGCTCTAGTCTTTATACCAATATTTTGTTAACTGGATGACATTAAAAAAATTTTTTTTTAATAGAAAGAGGGAAAGAAAGCATGCAAATGTGGGGGAGAGTGGCAGAGGGAGAGAGAATCTCAAGCAGGCTCCAAACCCAGAGTGAGCCTAATACAGGGCTCAATCCCAGGACCCTGGGATCATGACCCAAATCAAGAGTTGGTCGCTTAACCAACTGAGACACCCAGGCACCCCCCCTAAAATCTTTACCTGTGTCTGACACACAATAGCTCTTCTTAATTATCATCTTGTTAAAAAACTGTAGAGGCATCTGAGGGTCTCAGTCAGTCGAGTGTCCAACTGTTGATATTGGCTCAGGTCATGATCTCATGGTTCCTCAGATTGAGACCCATGTCAGGCTTTGAGCTGACAGCATGGAGCTGCTTGGGGTTCTTGCTCCCTCTCTCTGCACCTACCCTGCTCACTTTCTCTCTCTCTCTCTCAAAATAAATAAATAAACTTTAAAAAAAACACACCCAACAAAAAACTGTATTTTGGCAATAAAGATTTGAAATTCAAATTTGATAAAAATAGATTGATAAAGATTATCTTTTACAATAAGCAGGAGTTCTTTATTTGGTAAATAGCTAGCTATTAGTAATACAGGTATAACAATCTGTCATCTACAATTTGAGACTCTAAAACTTTAACGGTTTGGAAAATTATTTAGCAGCAAAACCTGACCCAAATCAATACAAGGCTACTTACATCTTGATTTATTCTTCTTCTTGTGAATATTCATATGTTTCTCCATAGAACTATTAATGTGTGGATAATGGAGTGCTGCCCCATACCCTGTTAGGGATGTTATATAAGTTCGCACGTTACATTACCTTTCTTTTTGTAAGTTTATTTATTTTGAGAGAGAGGGAGAGAGTATGTGTGCAGGAGAGAGTGGGAGAGAGGCAGAGAGAGAATCACAAGCAGGCTCCTCACTGTCAGCATGGAGCCTGTCTCCGGTCTCAAACACACCAACCATGATACCACGATCTGAGCGGAAACGTAGCTGGACGCTTACCCGACTGCGCCACCCAGGTGGCCCACCACATCACCTTTCTAAACTCTAGATAATTTGAAATTCTGAAACATATCTTGTCCAAAGGTTTTACAATAGTTTTTAATGTTTATTTACTTTTGAGAGAGAGCGACAGAGCGTGAGTGGGGGAGGGGCAGAGAGAGCGGGAGACACAGAATCTGAAGCAGGCTCCAGGCTCTGAGCTGTCAGCACGGAGCCCAAAGTGGGAGATCATGACCTGAGCCGAAGTCAGATACTTAACCAGCTGAGCCACCCAGGTGCCCCTCTTGTCCAAAGGTTTTAGAGAAGGGGCTTTGAGCCTATAAAATCATTCTGTAGTGGATGCCATTACAGTTTTCTTCAAGGCTTGACCTCACTATTTGTTCTTATTGTGAGATCCCATCCATGCATATAAACTTTTTGTATAACATTTGCACCTGGTCGCAATGAGCATGGGGTCTATTCCCTGGAAAGAATTTTCTTGCCAGTTTCCTGTCATTGTACCTACCGGGTGTTTTACCTGCAGCCTCAGTTCTGTCCAACGTGCATTGCTTGTCCATTCTGTCCAGGCACTGTGCTGTTGCCACAAGGGATGAAGGTGTGAGAGAGACACTACCAGCCACTTACAGTGATCTGGCTGGGGGGCTTAGACATGTAAATACCACTCATTTATAATGACAGGTTGAATGCCATAAAGGGCAGAGTTAAAAACAAAATGCTAAGGATCAAAGAGGAAGAGTAATACATATAGAGGGAGGCTTCACAGAGGAGGTGACATTTGAGCTTATGCATTTGTGCCTTTCCCAGGTTGTTGAAATTTTCGCTTGTGAAGAAGGGAGAGAGGCTAGTCCAAAGATGTTCACTGGCCAGAATGGCCCTGACCTTTACTATTTTTTTTTTTTTAAAAGATGCTACCATATAACAAAAGAAAAAATTTCAAAGCAGGGTTACAAAAATTGAGGTATATTTTAATGTTCACTTTGAATGCCTTTTGCTTAGAAAATCCCACTTGATACATTGGTAGCCATGGGATAACTGTGTTAGAGGTCAGAAAATGTTTATATCTAGTCTTCTATAGGAGTGGTCTGGTTTAATGAGGTATAACGAACACCATCTTTGAATCCCATCAGTTATCCTGTGACTGACTGTGTTGACTTATTTGGGAAGGAGATAAACGTCTGAGCATAAAAGCCCATATGAAAGCGAGACCAGTGTGAAATAAAAACTTTGGAACCCTTTGGCATCTGTCACCTGCCTTCCCCCCAACCCCAGCTTGTTAACCCTACGATGGTTTGAAGGAATCCAGGCAATGGAAAAAGCATGGGCAGAGGCAAGGATGTGTGCCAATGAGATACATTCTGGGGAAAGATGCACTGGCCATACCAAGGTATGCACAGCTTTGGACCATTTCGCTTTCTTTCACTTTTGTGCCTTTTCATATGCATACCACTCCTTGGGGAAAAAAAAAAAAAGTTTGGCCTCACTGTCAACATTATCCCATAGAAGAATCAAGTGATCTCTCTCTCTTGTTCCCATTAGATCTGAGTGGTAACTATAGTAACTATCATGTTGTACTGTGGCAATTCCAATGTGTGTCGGTATGCCCCATTGAGGGCATGGGCCCTTTATAGTCCCAGAGACTTCAAGAGTTGCTGGCACGTCATACTCTTAACAGGTCAAGAGAATGTGTAAAAGGTAAGGTGAGGCCAGATGGTGGAATGTCTCCAATGTCAAGTAGAAGCAGCTTCGATTTTAATTTGCGCACATTATCATTTAGGATACGCTGGATTATACAGCAGCAACATGCAACTCCCAAATTTCAGTGATTTAACGGAGTTTATTTCCCGCTCACATCACATGTCCACAGCAGGTTGGCAGGAGGGCTCTGCTCGTTGTAATCACTTGGACATCCTGGCTGATGGAAACTTCATCTTGATGTATGTTTCTAATGATCACCAGAGCAGCGTGGCAAATCACATGCTGCTTCTTAAAGGGTCTGCCCTTTGTCATTTCCATTCTTGTTGCTAGACCAAAACGATTCACATGACCATATCTGGTTTCAAAGAGGGTGGGAAAGGACAATCCTGTTCTGGAAGATCAAGAGCCATACTTTTCAGGTCAAGAGTACTAATGGTGACTCCAGCGGATAATGGGGAGTCATACAAGATTCTTAAAACAAAAGCAAAGACGGGTGATATATGGTTGAGCTAATAGATAAAGTGTGAAGGAGCACACAGATTATCTGAAATTGGGTGCCTGGGGAAAGTGAGCTGGGAGGCACACTGGACTAGGAGAGCCTGAAGGTTAGGGTCCTCTGAGCAGTTCTTGCACTGAATTGTGCATTCACATTAAGCAAGATACTTATTCTGGCTTCGCTTCAGTACCTCCAAGGGGAAAAGAGATAACAGCGATGGTATCCAGCCTTCCTGTTAGTTGGGAGGGTTAATGAAAGTTGGGGGATGGGGCACTTAACTCCCTGTTTTTTATTCCGTTCTGGAGAGAGCTGCCCCTCAAACAAAACGAACATTCTTTTGAGTTCACAGTACATTTCCACAGTGACAAATTTTGCCAAGCTCACCAAAATTTGAGCTAAACCTGAATAATAAGTTGACTATTTATTTTATGAATTGGATGCACATCCTGCCAGGTTTTCCAAGTGGTTCTGACAGCAGAATCCCTCATCTATAATGCCCATCCGCAGCCCTCATCTATAGCTCCCTTGTTGTTCTGAGGATAATATATTGATTGAGCCTCTTTCGATGGCGTTCTTTCCATGCTTCTCACATGAGGAAGAATTACTGCTGTTTTCCCCAGGGGACCTAAAACAACTGCATTTTTACACGTGTTATTTACTGTATACATTCTGATATCAAAATGGTCAATTCATTTATAATCTTTTTTAACGTGCCTTAGAGAATAAAAAGTCTGTTCCTACGGTGGTATGGGGAGGTTCTTATTTTCTTTTGTACCTAAGTTTTACTTTGCAATTCATTAATCGATCTTGTGTCCATAAATAGTTAGCATTAATTATGCACAATTAGCATACGATAATGTATGACACATGTTTCAAGTGACTATCAGACAGCATAATTATACTGAATATTATTGCGTTCAGCTACGTAAGTCCACTCAAAATATGATGGATGGTGTGTTCGTCTCTTCTAAATCCATTTACCTGGCCTAAAGTGATGCTTTAAAAATAAACACAGAGGGAAATAAATGCGCAGAAGTTAAATATGGTTAAGCGCTAAGGAGTGTTTCCAAGGAGTCAGAGCTGAAGGTCAGCTGACCAGTTCCTTTGCTCTTAGTGAGATTATTTTAGATGCATATTGTAGGATTTTAGAGCTCAGCTTTAAGACCCTTCAGAACTCAAAGGCTGTTTTGTGTAAAGTGTTCTGACAGGCAAAACGATTCCTTTTTAAACATAATTCACCTCTGCTCTGCAGGCTTATTGTGGAGAACAAAAACACCTATGCATAGTAACAAACAACTATTTTTGGCAAAAGCAGAGTAGACAGTGCTTAGGTAGAAGGGAAAGGCTACCGCATTGTACTGTTGGTCCAAAAGCACCATATGAGGGGCACCTGGGTGGCTCAGTCGATTCAGCGTCTGACTTTGGCTCAGGTCATGATCTCACGGTTCGTGGGTTCGAGCCCCATGTTGGGCTCTGTGCTGACAGCTAGCTCAGAGCCTGGAGTCTGTTGCAGATTCTGTGTCTCCCTCTCTCTCTGACCCTCCTCTTCTCAGGCTGTCTCTCTTAGGAAAAAAAAAAAGCACCATATGAAATCCAGCAAGAGAAATTAGGTTGGGTAAATCCTCTTACCCAGTAGAATTAACAAGCATTTACCTATCTTTTGAACTGTTCTTTCATTAGAGCTTTTGAGTTTTCTAGCCCAGTAAAATAAGACAAACGAACAGGCTATGATTGAACTTTGGCTCTCTAGTTAAGAATTCACTATTTGAAAAGTCTATTAGCCTTTGAAAATGAGACTTCCTTTCAAAAGAACCACAAGAGCCCACAGTATAGATAACTTTAGGTTTCCCATTGTGAGCATGGAAAATGAGCCTATTCTGAGTTGTCACACAAATCAGTTTCTGTACTTGGACTTGACCCAGCTATTAGTGTAACTGGGAAAGGCTCCTTCTGCTCCCTGCCCTTCTTTCCCTTTGTGTCCTCACATTAACTCAAGATGAGGGACCCATCTTGAGAGCTCTTGGCTGGTTTCTATTTTAAGAACCTAGTTCAGCCATTATAATTAGTCCCCAGTTTGTCTGGAATCCTCTCGGGCATCCAAAAAATTCCAAGGATCTTAAACAAGTACCTCTCAAATTTTTCCACTGAAACATCCCTAATGGCAGAAGAAAGGGAACTTATCTTTGGGGGCCTGGGGCCCTAACCCAAAGTAGGAAAAGTGTTTCAATTATTTCTTTTGCCATAAAGCTGTGTATATGTGTTGTATGCCTCTGGATAACACCTCAGACTTATTTTTTTAAATCAAAAATCTTGATATTCTAAATTATACATCATGGAGTAGAGTGACTGGCCCAGGAAGACACACTGTGCCTGTGGCTTTGTACATTCCCTGACACATTGTTAAGTAGCACGGGTACTTCCGTATGGGGGCCTAGTCTGTTTCATGGAAAATCTTTTGGTAAAATGGGCTAAGCTAATTATTACATGTTTGCAGTTACAAACAATGCTTTGAATAAAGCGTCTGCGAATGGACAGCTGGTTTATTTCACGAAAGTACACCCAGACAGTGGGGTACCATGAGACAGCTTAAGGATCTGTCAACAAGATCTATTGTATCTTCATGTGAAATGCCCATGACATATATGGCATGCATATGTATATCATGTATATGCACAGTTTTGAAAGTCACAGAATAGTGTGTTTCCACTGATATATTTGCATAAAACACTTGAAAATCTTTGTTTGGAGTTGGGTCTGGGGAGATTTCACTTTCCACAGGAATGCATGATCTTTTTTTTTTTTTAATGTTTTATTTATTTCTAGGAGAGAGAGACAGAGAGAGAGAGACAGTGTGAGCAGGGGAGGGTCAGAGAGAGAGGGAGTCACAGACTGAAATAGGCTCCAGGCTCTGAGCTGGCAGTCAGCACAGAGCCCGACGCGGGGCTCGAACCCACAAACTGTGAGATCATGACCTAAGCGAAAGTCGGACGCTTAACCGACTAAGCCACCCAGGAGCCCCTATTTTTTTTTTTTTCACCAAGCGTGAATTAATGCAAATCTAAAACAACTCATATAATGCTATTTTGAGAAAAAGAAACAGGCATTTCATGGGTTACCCCCTGGTAAACCTGACCAGATAGAAACAGACCTGGCTTATTCAGTTTTTTTAGTTGGACATTTGTATAATCTTTATACTAGAAGAAAAGATAGATTCTACTGTCCTGCACAAATGAGGAATTCTTTCTGTAGTGCTCCTGATGAATGGTTATATGGAGTAATTTTGAATAATTCTATCTGATACCCTGTGGTATATCTTGTACTAGAATGTGCAATACATACAGAAGACAGTTAAAAGGTAAACAAAGATATCCCCTATTCCTGCAATCCAGAGAACTAGAGGTTCTTTCTCAAGTTGAGCTGACTCTACCCAATTGTTCTTTTTTCTAAACATGCATTTCTAAGACTCCCTCTTTTCCTTGTTCTGTGACAGCCTCTGAACCAAGGGAAGGCAGGCTTTACATTTCTCCTTAGTACCTTCAGATATTCCTCAAAGCATACAGTTCCCTTTGGAGGCTCAGAAGTTTGACATTGTCCATCTTAAAACTTGGCCCCACGGGCACCTGGGTTGCTCCATCGGTTAAGCGTCGGACTTTGGCTCAGGTCATAATCTCATAGTTCATGGGTTCAAGTCCTGCATCAGGCTCTGTGCTGACAGCTAGCTCAGAGCCTGGAGTCTGTTTCGGATTCTTTGTCTCCCTCTCTCTCTGACCCTCTCCTGCTCATGCTACCTCTCTCTCTTCTCTCAGAATTTAATAAGACATTTTAAAAAATTTAAAAACTTGCCCCTAAATGACTGCAACCTTCTAAATAAGGTTGTACCATCACAGAGAATAGTGATTGTCGCTCTGTATTTGGGGATCTAACTCAAAACGGGAAATTGCTTGTAAGTCATATATTTTATCGGGAAGCTTCCTGTGCCTTTTGTATTTGTATGTGTAGCATATCTGGATTTTATTACAAATTAGTATTTTAAAGTACTTATCATCAATTAAAATGGATGGCTTAGACAGCCACACAGCACCTACAACTTTGAATTCCCTAGCACACTGCCACCACACCATCCTAAACGATGCGTTTTCTGAAGCGATTGCCGAGAATTGTTGCCATGTTGCCCTTAAAGTTCTCCAAGTGCAAATGCCATTCTCTTAATCATCCAGACCCTTGATAAACATTTATTCTCTACTGTATACAAGGCCCTAGGATACCTTGAGAGACTGACAGCCTCAGTTCCTGCCTTCCCAGAATTTACTGGGAAAAGGGATTTACCCAAGAGAGGGATTCAGACAAATAAACACAATTATAAGGCAGTGTGTGTGACACTGTCATGGGCCATAGGATCCAACAGGGGCTCACCTAACTGGTGCTTGGGGGTCAGAAGAGCCTTCCTGGAGGAAGTGACACCTAGGTTCAGATTTGAAGGACCAGCGAAAATTAGCCAGATCACGGGGGAAGGCATGGAAAGTATGTTTGAAGGTGTTCTTGGCACAGAAGTACCTGAGCATAATCTTGGGGACAAAAGCAGGCATGGCCTGCTCTGTGACAGAAGGAAGCACGGTGTCCTGCTGTGGAGATTGAGATGAGGAGTAAGCTTTGAGAAGATGACTGGGGCCACATCATGAAGGACCTTGAAAAACTTGGTAATAAGTTTAGACTTTGTTCTAAAGGCTGGGAGAATCCACTAAACGCTTAGAAGCCAGGAACAGATGGGAAGTGGTCCACCAGGCTGGAGGCAACGAGCCAGCCATGGGCATTGATTTATTTTGATTTTTCTGAGCTTCCATTTCTCATCTTTGAGATGAGGACAATAGCACGCATCCCAAGGATCACTAGGAGATTTAAATGGAATATTAGGAAACAAAGAAGCGAGATGAGGGTCTGACATCTGTTACGAGTTCAGAGACACAGCCTGACCCCTCAGAAGTCTGTGCTGTAATGCTTATATTGGCAACTGACATATTTTTAACATGTTGATCACTGAACGGACACTGAAATACTGAATGATTCTCTAAGTATAGCAAGGCCCCTATGGCCTTTCAGTGAATGACCGTGCCTCTCAGCAAAAGAGCAATCAATGTTCTTGTACAAATTATTAGCACTGTGAGCTACATAAGTTTCAAGACTACCAGAAGCAACAGCATTGGATGTTTTTCCTTTGTCTTTTGTCCTCTTCACTAAGCACATGTGCTACATTTTCATGTTTAATACTTTCTTTAGAGTTCATAGATCATGTTTTTAAGATTGCTCACTTTTTGCTAACATATCAAGTCATATCCATGGTAGAATGGAGAAAAAGGGGGGAAGAGGAGGAGAGAGAAGAGGAGAGCAAGCAGGGGCGGTGAGGGCTGGGCAAATAACTAAAGGATGACATTTTGTTTTGGTTCATGCAATGTGAGATAAAACTTTCGACTGTGGAAAACCTTATGCCAATCAAAAATAGTGACACAAAACACTAACCTATTGATAGTTGAAATCATATCAGCAACAGGCATGCTTCAAATGGACATTTTAAAGGAAATCATCTTTGGGAATGTGGCTTTCCCCAGAGCTGAACAAGTAGATTTATATTTTTCTTCATTATTTTACCACGTAAATTTTCTTAGTGGAACCATGCAATCACAACTCCTGATATTACTTAAAAAAATAATCTGGCTGGGGAACAGCATCTGGAATCCAATGGCAAAATCTTCTTACCAGCAAAGATTCTTATAAGGGATCTCACGCTGAAGGTAACTCTGAATTTGTACCAAGATGGAAGGAACAGAATAGATTCTATCCAGTACCAGTGGGGAAGTGGAGAAAACAACAGGGACATAGAATTCTGGGATCTTTCACTCCCAGGAATAGGCAAATGATTTCATAGAGGTCTAGAGCATTAGCGGAAACCACCTGGCCCTTAAAACAGAGACTGATGCACAGAGAAAACCATTATATTCTGCGTAGTTACAAGGTTAGTGATTGTGAGTCAGGATTTGACATTTACTTTATTTTTCACATTCCTTGAGCAGAATTGGTACCATATGGCAACAAACCGTTGGGAGGTTAAAAAATTACAAGATGATAAGTTTCTGCTTTTAAAATATAAGTGGACTAAAATGCTTTAGGCTTCTCTTTGTTTTTATAATATTCTACCTTCCTCTTTCCTTTTCTTTCCCTGGGAAGTTCCCTGGGAACCTAGAAGGCACTTAGTGATAAACTGGTGATGATAAATATTACATGTACATGTAAGATAAAAGCTTGGGTTTCCCAGTGGAAGGGGAAGGCCTTCACTGAAAATACTTCTTGGGGCGCCTGGGTGGCTCAGTCAGTTAAGTGTCTGACTCCTGATACCATCTTAAGTCATGGTATGATGGTTTGTGGGTTCAAGACTTACATGGGCTCTGTACTGACAGTGCGGAGCCTGCTTGAGATGCTCCCTCTTTCGCTGCCCTTTCCCCCTCTCAAAATAAATAAACTTAGAAAAAAGAAAGGAAATAATTCTTTATAAGAGATCACTCACTTTTTTCTCATTCTCCTGAAACTTCAGCTAAGGAAAGCCAAGCATTCTCTTTCTTTAGATTTTTAACTAGTATTTTCTTCCCCATCTGATGCAACATTACTATTTCTACTTAAAGGTGCTCCAAATTTCCTCCCACCCCTTTGTGTACCAATTATACTATTAGAGTTTTATTCCTTTAGCTGAACGCTAAATGGCTTGCTACAATACAAATACCCCATGAAAGGGGTAGCAGTTAGTTTTTTGCAGTATACAGGGACTCATGGATCTAATCTAAAAAAGGAAATTGAGTGCTCCAAGTTATTAGGCACATCATTGCTGAAGGAGAGCCCTTTGAGCTACAAAGAAGCAGAATAGGGAGACTGCACCTGCCGACATATAGGCTGCTACCCAGGGATCTGACTGAGCCGGCTGCGGGCAGCTCCAGCCAGGTGGTTTCTTTCATCTCTGTGGTGTGAATATTTGTGTGCAACAACGCTGGAGGTTCCAGACAGCAACCAGTGGGAAAGCCTTTCTTGACTGACCCCAAACAAAGCCCTCCCCTCCCAGCAGTCACAGGCAATCCAGAAAAGTACTGCAGTTTCGTTCCGTGGATGGATTGCTGCAGAAGGGACTGAGGACAGAAACGGAAATGGCAGTGGCCAGAGCAAACAAAGTTACTGAATCTGTAGTGGAGGCCTAGTGTTCACGGTCAAAGAATGCAACTTTGATGATGGAGCCGAAGAGCTCTTTGTCATTAGACTAGCGGCCCAAACCAAGAAGTGACCAGAGAAGTGAGGCAAAAACCCAAGTGGGGGCATTAGCCAGCCAGCCCGAGCTGCACACCCGCCTAACTCCAGCCAGCTGGGCTCCAGCGTTAACACTCCGAGTGCATTTTAGTTACTTGTAAGTGAATATTCCCAGGGATACCCAATATTTATTGAGCACTGCAGCTGGTACTATATTCTGCTTCTCTCAGTTAATTTCCATAAAAACCTGGATATAATCCTCGTTTTTCAAGAGGACATTGGAGCTCAGAGTTAACTCATCTAACTCATTCACCCCAAATTTCAGAGATAAGCACTTGTATTCATGTATTTATTAGTATTAGTAAGCCACAGACTGGGAGGCTTAAGTAGGAGAAGCTGGTTTCCTCATGGTCTAGAAGCTAGAAGTCCAAGATCAAGGCGTCGGCAAGGTTAGTTTGTAGATGGTCTGTCGATGGCCCTTTTCCCTCTGTGTCTGGGTCCTAATCTCTTACAAGGACACCTCAGGATGAGATTAGGCCCCATCCTAATAACCCCGTTTTACCTGAATAGCCTTTCTAAAGATCCTGTCTCCAAACACAGTCACATCCTGAGGTATTGGGGGGTTAGGGCTTCAACACGTGAATTTTAAGGGGACACAATTCAGCCCATAACAGCAATTCTTTCTTTCGTTTGTATATTGATATAGATTTCCTGTAGATAAATATGATTGAGTTATAACAGTAAACTGTTACATGGGTGCCTCACAAGAAACTTGTCACAAGGAGATGGTCACGTGGGTGACAGAAAAGCTAAGAAGTCCAACAGGAAGAAGCCAGTGATGCACATGCACGGGAAGATATTCGTTCTCCTCTCATCGGCGGGACAAAGGAAGAAGGAGGTGGTGTTGCCGGAGCAGCCTGAGATTTAGGGCCACTCAGTGGATCTGCACCACTGTGGGCCTGGCCAGGAGGAGCGGAGATTACAGAAGGCAGGTCTGTGTGGCAAGTCATGACGGCATCTGAAACAGAGAGGAGAAACGTCCTTACTTCTCCTCTCCGCCAGCGCCTGTCTCCAGTCGGCTCCCCCGCAGACCCGAGGGCGTGAGAAACTCAGAGACGCAGTTCCCTTAATTGCCTACAGTGTGTAGAGCAGAGCAGGGAAGGGCAAGAGCTCGGAGAGCAAAGAGCCAAACACCAACACAGCTGTGCAGAGTGTACAGTCCTTCACAGGTTGGACGTGATGTTTCTCAAGTAGTGGTTTTGCGGGCCTTATCATGTCATCGGTTAAATTCCTCCAACAACTGTGAAGCGGCACTATCTGAATTGTTGAGACCTGGTTTAAGGCCAGGATGCTGGCCTTTGCTTACAGAGATCAGAAAAGCCCACGCTTTGCGCTGATGGACTGTGTCCTTCCTAGGTTTGTCGGGGTTGGGTTTTCTCTACGACAGTGTTCTGTAAACGAGCAAATGCTTGCCCAGAGCTTTGCGACTGTAAAAATGTGACTTATCTGACGATGGCTGTGTTCACGTGCTACCTGTCTCTTGCATATTTTTCCTTTCAACTGCAGTTCTTTAAGAGAGGGGGAGATCTTTGCAGAGATCTGTGGCTCCCAGCAGCATTAGGATTGATCATAACATGCATGTGGAGCCCTTTGTGGGGAGGGGTCCCGGAGGAGGGGGGATTGCACGATTCATGTGGCTAGGCTCCTCTGCGGCAGCGAACAGGAGAGACACTAGGGATGTCAGACATGTTAACAGAATCATTTAGAGCCACTTGTTTTCCACGCGGAGACTTTTCCGAGACCTGGGCTGTTTTGCCTGCTTAACGTACTCTGCATTTTCTGCAGTCAGACCCCACTGTGTGGATAATGACGCAAGTTCGAGGGAGCTTGGGGATTGTGCCAGTACACACCAGACACTAACTTTGTCAAGGCAGAAAGAGACGACATACTTACGGTACCGAGAAGCACTCAGGTCCTAAGCCCCTAAAGCAGCAGGGAAGCGAGAGATTTGATGTGGACACACTTACCTCATGGCTGGATTTCTCTGAAGGCAGCAGCGATCAATCATCTCTCCTAAAAGTGCAGATCAACAGAGGACTAATTCTGAGTAATTTAATGAGGCAACAGGTAATAGTGGTAATTTCCTAGGGGTGGGGGTGGGTACGCTGCCATGCACACCGTCGGGCACAGACCGAGTTGCTTCTTGGGCCGGCACTGCTAGCAAGAAAAGGCGCATGCGTCAGAGGGGTGGCTGATGACACCAGTTCAGACGTACGTCCTTTAGTAAATACAATTCAGCTGTGGGGACACTGCCACACACACACACACACACACACACACACACACACACACACACACACACACACCAAGCAATACTGTACTCATGGGATCGATATTAATGGCCCAGAAAACATAATGATTTAAAACAGGCGACATGATCTTTTCAGGTGTAACTCTTGCTTCTTGGTGGGCCCTTGGTGGTCGGGTGCTCAGTCTATGTCTAGCGGCCTCCCCTGCTAACTCTTCCAATCGTCCCTGGCTCTAAAGGATTGTTTCCGCACAAGGTGTATCTCCATTTGTAATTGTTTTATCCCCAACATCCCGCACAGTGCCCGGCACGTGGTGGGACAAATGAATCTCTCGGATGCCCTTGGGGTTTGCCCATAAAACGTTTGAAGCCGTTTGCCATCATATTTAATGACTACTGTGGTTGAAATTATTTTCCTTTCTTAGCAAATAAAATCATCATGTGAAAATCTGCTGCACTGAATCAGTTCTCAAATTCTGCCCCCGAGTTTTTAGAGACGGGGCATTTAATTATACATGGAAATTTGGCTCAGGTTTGGAGTGTTCCAGAGCTCCGTGGAGGCCGAGCCACCTTATTCTTCAATTTAGGACATCTGGGAATGGTTGAGATTGAACGTGGTTTTCAGACGTGGCTGCTCATTGGAATTACCTGGGGGAGCTTTAATACTTCTGTTGCCTCAGTCCTGGGATTCTAATATAATTAGTTTGAGGTACTGCTTGGGCATGGGGTGGGATCCTCTTCCCAGAGGATTCTAATATGCAGCCAGGTTACCAACCAAAGTAAGACTCTTCTCTTCTGCAGATACGGATACTTAATGTAACTGATGATGAGTCTCAAGTGACTTCATCTGTTTATTTGCTGCTCTTAAGTTACCAACAAGGGGAGATGTGTCCTATCCTCCGTGGGAGTCCCTGTTCCTCATGAACATCACGTTTGGCAGATCGATGGCATAGGTCACACAGCCTACTTTCTTTTCCTCTTTATAATGGACGCCTCCCATTTTTGCTGTGGGTTCTCCCCATCATCCACCCCCCCCCCACCTTATTCCTAGCCCTCTCCTAGCTTTAAAGTGGAATGTAATCCCCCATTCATCCCTCAGCCTTGTGGGCTCCCAAGAGCATTTGGATTCTAAGGAGTTTCGTACTATTCACTGAGGAGACTGGTATAGGGCAATGAAACATAAGGAAGTTCCCAAGGTTCCAGAGTCTCTAACCATGTTGATAGTGGCAGTCTCTTCTTTAGCTCATGCCCGTCCCCTCAGCGATGGTGACTAGCAGCAGGGCCTACCAACCCCCTCGCCTGACTTCCAATTTCTTTCCCTCTCAGATGAAGAGCATGCTAAGCTTTAGCTGTCACTCCTCACCTCCCCCCGCCCCCACCAACCACCTCTGCAGTATCCAGGCAGTTGAACAGGTGGATAGGATCCTGGCCCTAAGCGAGCTGTTTTGCTTGTCTGAGACCCTCCAGCCTACAGGATGGATGCCCACGTTACTACTTTTTAATATGCCAGATTGGGCACTAACCTCTTTTAAAACATTGCCTCTATGGGATGTGTTTCAAATTATAAACAGTTCACATGCAAATAAACTTTTTGGAATTCAACCCGGGTGTAAGTTGGAGGCAGCTGATCCTTAGAATGCAGTAACTATGATTCAAAGGAAATAACTCATCATATGAATTAACCCATTGTTTCAGCCTTACGGGAGAAATTATGCTAGCAATAAAGCCAAGGTGCCGGAAAGTTTCGCATCAATTGGGAGCATAGTGTGTGGCCTTCTTGTGTTCTAGCATAAGCTACAGCTTGCCATCGAGGCAACTCTCAAGACCTGAGGGGGTGGGGGCTGGTCCTCAGAATTAGCATGAGTTTGGAATACAAGGATATACTCCCTTACTAGGAGTCAAATACATATTAAATATACTTTCATCTTCACAACAACCCCATGGATTAGGGTCTATTATTACCCACATTTTATTTCATTTCATTTTGAGAGAGAGAGCGCGAGTAGGGGAGGGGCTGAGGAAGAAGGTGAGAGAATCTTAAGCAGCTCCATTCCCAGCATGGAGCTTGACATGGGGCTTGATCTCACAAACAGTGAGACTATGACCTGAGCCAAAATCAAGAGTCAGTCACTTAACAACTGAGCCACCCCAGTGTCCCACCCACATTTTATAGATGGGTCAACTGAGACAAAGAGAAGAGAAATAACTTTCTTTTTTTTTTTTTTTTAACATTATCTTTATTAAATAGAATTAGTATTTTTTTTTTTTACAAATAGTTTATTGTCAAATTAGTTTCTACATAACACTCAGTGCTCATCCCCAAAGTGCCCTCCTCCATGCCCATCCCCCCCTCCCCCCCACATCCATCAGTCCTCAGTTTTTGTCAGCATTCAAGAGTCTCTCATGGTTTGCCTCTCTCCCTTTCCCCCACCATTTCCGCCCTTCTTCTCCCCCTTGGTCCTCCGTCAAGTTCCTCCTAATCCTCCTATACGTGCAAACATATGGTATTTGTCCTTCTCTGCCTGACTTATTTCGCTCAGCATAACACCCTCAAGGTCCATCCATGTTGCTACACATGGCCAGATTTCATTGTTTCTCATTGCCATGTAGTATTCCATGGTATAGATAAACCACATCTTCTTGATCCATTCATCTGTTGATGGACACTTAGGCTCTTTCCATGTTTTAGCTATTGTGGAGAGTGCTGCTATGAACATTGGGGTACATGTGCTCCTATGCCTCAGCATTTCTGTATCCCTTGGGTAAATTCCTAGCAGTGCTATTGCTGGGTCATAAGGGAGTTCTATTGTTAGTTTCCTGAGGAACCTCCACACTGTTTTCCAGAGGGGCTGTACCAGTTTACATTCCCACCAACAATGTAGGAGGGTGCCCGTTTCTCCACATCCTCGCCAGCATCTAGAGTTCTCTGATTGGCTCATTTTAGCCACTCTGACTGGCGTGAGGTGGTATCTCAGTGTGGTTTTGATTTGTAAGAAATAACTTTCTTATAGCATAGAGTTTGTAAATGGCTAAGCTCTGATTTTCACCAATGTGACCCCTGAGTTAGCACACTTCACCATGCCCAGGTCGCAAGAGTTGGGTAAAGATGTCATCTGAGTCCTATGTTATACCGAAAGAAAGAAAGAAAAGAAAGAAAGAAAGAAGGAGAGACACTGCCTTGGCCTGGGCAGTTCCTGGTGAAAATACTGTCAGATGAGGAAGAACCTCGCGTGTGCATGTGTGTGTGCATTTGGAAGTTCAGAGTTGTACATTCAGCGCATTTAAACTTAGATGTGCTGAAGGATTTGGCTTCGGATGACTTGTCTGATTTCCACAACACTATTCTTGCTCATGCCTGAGGGCCATAACAGGGGCTTCTCTAGAGTCTAGACCTTCTCATGGTCTTCAAACTAACTGAGTTTTTCTATTTAGGTCTCCATAAAATACAGTGAGCTTTGAGTTTTATCAATATCAAATTTAAAACTTGCTTCCTTCTCTGAGAACACCTTTTAGGAAAGATGATCAAAACTTTGACAGTTAAAAAAAATTATATGTTGGAGGTATTAGTAATTTCACCCCCTCCCCCCAAATTGTGAATAAATACTTTAGAAGTCTCTTGACTGAAGAATCCCAGTTCTTAATTTTTGGAATAGCTTTTATTATTTGTTAAGATTCAGCTATGCCTCTCCTATGAATAGGCTGTACATTTCCCTGGCCTCAGGGCAATAGGATAATCACTGGCCCTTTAACATAAGTGTCAATGCACTATAAACTAGTATAGTTTTTCTTGGAAAGCAAGGAATGAAGTATGAGTAAGATGCACCACAGTGTGAATAAAGTATATTAGGGACCCCGGAGTTACGGATTTAAATGTCCACAATTTTAACCCATTTATAAATTTTAAATTTATAGAGCAAGACTGTGAAGACAGTAGGTGTTTTCATAACTATTGGTAGAAGGCTTGACCTGAACTGATGTGATGCTGTTTGTGGTCTCAGAGGTCTCAAGCCTCTTCCTGAGTGCCTAGACATATACTTTGCTTCAGAAATTTTAATGTCTTTTATTATTGAGTGGTGTCCAGGGCCTGCAGTAGATGTCATATAATAGGCAGCATGTATATGCAGTATTGTTGTTTTTTTTTTAAATGTTTTTTATTTATTTCTAGGAGAGAGAGAGAGAGAGACAGACAGCGTGAGCAGGGGAGGGTCAGAGAGAGAGGGAGTCACAGACTGAAACAGGCTCCAGGCTCTGAGCTGGCAGTCAGCACAGAGCCCGACGCGGGGCTCGAACCCACGAACCGCGAGATCATGACCCGAGCGAAAGTCGGACACTTAACCAACTATGCCACCCGGGCGCCCCTATGCAGTATTGTTTTTAATGGAAAAATTCTAAATTCTGAAAAACATCAGGCTTCAAGGACTTCAGGTAAAACACTGGAGCCTTTTTCATTTTTTTATGATTTTTTTCATGTTTGTTTATTTTTGAGAGAGAGAGACAAGAGTGTGAGTGGGGGCGGCAGGGGTGGGGGGACGTGGTGGGGAGGAGACACAGAATCTGAATCAGGCTCCAGGCTCCGAGCTGTCAGCACAGAGCCCCATGCATTGTGATCATGACCTGAGCCAAAGTCGGACACTTAACCGACTGAGCCACCCAGGTGCCCCAAAACACTGCAGATCTTTTTAAAAAGGAGCATTTGACTGACATGTAAATTCAGCAAAACACATCACTTAATCTGCTTTTTAAAATTCATTGACTGATTGAATTCACAAGTATTTATTGAATTTTAAGGGTGAGGATGTAATTGTGATTAAAATGAGAAACAATCTAATGAGGTAGACAAAACATTTAATTGTCACATATAGGAATATAGACACACAAACTCAGTTAAAGACTATAAAGAACTGTTTTTTTTTACTAGGCTCCATGCCCAGCGTGGAGCCCAATGCAGGGCTCCAACTCACGACTCCGATATCAAGACCTGAGCTGAGATCAAGGGTTAGGCACTTAGCCAACTGAGCCACCCAGGCACCCTGAAAAACGACTTTTGAGATCACCCAGCTTACAAAATGCACGTTTAAAATAATTTTTAAACTGATTGTGCCGGCATCAAGTTTCCACAATGCTGGAGCACAGATGTGAATGCTTCAATGTAAATATGTTGCTTCTTTGTTTCAATGTAAATGCATATGAAACAGGGATGCGTTTGCCAGCCAACAACATGGAAGTGCAATGTAGTGGATGAAAATGCCACTTGCTGGAAAGAAAGAGGGCAGATATACTGCATTCTACCTGGCATAGCTGGAATTTTGAGTGTTTATTTCAATGTCTAGTTAATAGTGTGTGTGTGTGTGTATGTGTGTGCGTGTGTGCACTCGTTTAACCTTTGCAACCTAATGCAGTATGTACATATCAATCTTGTAAAATAGATTCTATTATTACTGCTATGTTATAGATGGGATAACTAAGGCTCAGAGAGGTCAAGTAATTTGCCCAAGTCACATAATTAACAAGTGGCCGATACCTAAATGGAACCCATAATACTCCTCCTGGATGCTATCTGTACTTATAAATGTGGGGCATGAGTCAATGGGGACTAAGGTGACGGGCACAGGGCAGAACAGTGAAAGAATTCTGTATTTATAGGCTGGGGAACTGGGTTCAAGTTCTTATTTTAATACCGACCAATTCTGTGATTTTGAGCCTTACATGTATGATATAGATAATAATTACCACTTCTCTGGGTGGCTATGAAAGCTGACTGTACGGGCACTAGACTTGCAAAATTAAAAGTCTGAAAATAGTGTTGATAAGGATGCAGAATAATGGGAATGTTCTTCATACATTACCAGTAGGAGTGCAGACTGGGTAAACCTTTGGAAAAGACTGGCATTATCTTGTTAAGCTGAATATGACCATTACTCCATGACCCAGAAAATCCACACGGGGAGAAACTTGTGCATACATATACCAGCATATATGTGTAAGAATGTTCTTTGTAGCATTATTTGTAATAGCCCCAAACCGGAAATAAGCCAATGTCTACCAACAGGAGAATGAATACATCAATTGTGGGATATTCACACTATGAAACATAAGAAAATAGTGAAACCGAATGAACTTCAGCCATATAGAAAAGCATGGTTAACTTTTAAATCCATTGTTGAGAGGGGGGAAAAAGGCAATTCTCAGGAGAATACATACAATGTGATTCCATTTTTGTAAAGGAATAAAACAAGCATATTAAAAATATCTTGCTTAGATATAGAGCCATGTGAGGTCAAATTATTTTTGAATAATAAGGGGATGATAAACTCAGCATTCAGAGTGTAGTCACCTTCGTGGGTGTGGGGGATGGTGTGTGAGATGCATACATCCATAGATTTAACAATGTTAATGGTGTTCTGGTTCCTCTACTGGATGGTGGGGTCACAGATGTCAATTATTAAACATTTTTTTCATAACATATATATTACATATAATCTTTTTGTGAGCATCAATCGCTACACAACGCCCATTAAAAAGCCCTATGTAGTGCAACTCTAAGCCTTTTGAGGAATTCTGCCCCTTGCTCCCTCTGTCCGCAGCACCTTACCCAGAAGTAGACACATAGTAGATGCCCAGGAAGGATTTATCAATTAAACTAATAATACTTGGCTAAAAGGAAACTAAAAAGATACAACATCCATGATACGGATACAAAGGAAAGCTGCTATACAAACAATAGGTGTTATTAAAAGAGAAGTTTGCAGTGATACCGTTTACTTCCTACTCCCTCCACAGTGAATTGCTTTAATGGATGATCATGTGAGGAAATGTCCATCAACACTTCCATTGTAGATGCATAATGCATTGAATCAGTGGCCTTGAACTCACTGGTTTCTGAAAGAACACTAAAGTAAGAGTTTATTTCCTGTTTCTTCTCTTCTCTTCTTTTCTCTTCTCTTTTTTATTATTTTATTTTATTTTATTTTATTTTATTTTATTTTATTTTATTTTATTTTAGGGAGAGAAAGAGAGAGAGAGAGCACAAGCAGGGGAGGGAGCAGAAGGACAGAGAGAGAATCTTAAGCAGACTCCACGCTCAGTGCGGAACCCGATGCAGGGCACCATCCCACAACCCTGGGATCGTGACCTGAGCCCAAATCAAGAGTCACATGCTCAAACAACTGAGCCACCCAGGCACCCCAACCTGTCTCTTCCCTTAGGTTTCAAGAGCAGGACCAGTGTTTTCTTTAGTAGTAGTTGGCGGTGTTCATGATGCAAGGTATACTTGTCAGTTTGAAAATACTGAAAATGACTAGGGAAGAAGAAACATGCACTCTTCTTGAAAAACACTTTTCTACAATCCTACAGGAATAACCCACAGTGGCTTTTCAGGCGATCCACATTATTCAGAGACAAGCAGGAAAGAGCTAAGTGTGCAGTATGCAAAGGCAAACAGCATCTGTGTATGGAATGTGCTTTGTGCCTAAACTTTGTCGTTCACCCCCTATGCAAAGCACGAGAAGATGGCCCTTCGTTCTTTCCACTAATGGCCCACTCCTTACGACCTTATTATTTCCTATGTCTTTCACTTAGCTCTTAAATATATCCTCAGTTCAACCTCTTTATTTTTGACCATCTCTTTTCCTTGTGCATCTGGGCATCACTCCTTTCTCAAGAATAGAGAGGAAGAGCCAAGATAGAAATTCTTTGTCTGATTATCAAATAACAATTAGAGTTTATTGTGTGTGCGCCTTACAATGCTGTACTGTGTTTTCCTCCCTCCGAACAGAGGCAGCCCTGAAGTGCGGTTCTAAGTCTGTTTACACCACCCAGATATCAAATTGACTTGCTAATGGTAACTCTTCCTTGGTATCCATGGGTTACTGTGTCATGTGATTTGACATCAAGTACAGACAGTGCTGATTAGGAGCATCCAGCTCTGTCCATCTCCGTGCATCACTGAACCATCTGGTCATTTATTCACTAATAAGCCCCTAATGGCCCAAATATTCACCGGCCTGTCATTGTGACATGGCATAAAATGCCTACATCTTTCAACTCGCTTTGACATGTTGCTTGTTTCACATCAAAACCCGTCATTTACAGGAAAAGAGCTCAGAGGGGTAAAAACTTGACCTAATCTGCAGTGTTAACACAAAGACAGAGGCTTGGTATCTAGTAGCCTGACTGAAAGCATGTAAATGGGCAGGAATTCATTTTGTACATTTTTTTCCCTTCTCATTTTACAACATTCTTTAAGTTTGGTATCATTCCTAATATGGGATTTTATGTGGGCTCTGCGTTGAAATATCTATCCTGTATCTGTTTAAATAGTAAAGAGTGCTTTAAAAGGAAAGAGCTTTCTGGAGACCTGGAACTCGCCTGCTTACACTTAAATGGTAAGGAAAAAAATAATACAGTATGGATCCAAAAAGCAAGTGTCTGCAATTCTCAGAAGAGCATGGCTTGTGATTTTAACACTCTTATTCTCTGTTCTTCTGTTCCAGCTTAATAGGCTGTTTTTACACATTCTATCTGAATATCATAGGAAATGTGAGATTATCCACATTTGGAGCATTTGGTATTATCACCAGAGCAATAATGAAAGGTTGTGATCGGTACTTTCAGTCATGACAAGAAGGAAAGAGAGGACAAAAATGCTACAAACAGTCAGACTGGCATAAGCAGAGTTAAAATGATAAAAATTAGAAAGGGTTACAGAGGGGAAATGCAGCCTTCTCGCATGCTCAGTCCTGTTAAAAGCTTGGTCCTTCAGTGGAACGAAAACATCTTGTAACTGAAGCTCACTAGCTGTTTTTAGGTGGTTCATATTTCACAGGTGTTATTAAAATGAACATCTTCCTCAAAAATCTCCCTAACCCATGTCTCTCCTTTTATTGCCTTGGATTTTTTAATTTTTAAATAAGTTTTTAAAAATCATAGGCTGCCATAGTTTACGTTTAGAGCATCATTGTCCCCATGGTCTTCCCTCACCCTTCACCAAGGTGCCCAGCACCCTATCTGTCCTCCACATCAGTAGGCAGAGAGAACACGGCACCATTCTGAAGATTTCTCACGGCCCATACCCAAGGGACCAAAACAAAGGGGGTGCTGGCGGCGGTACAGAAGTGAGATCCAGGGCTTCCAATTGGCCCAAAGAGGGGAATGGGCACACTGGTTTATTTGCAGCTGGCTGACTTTCTTTGTGGGCACAGCAGCATCTGGATGTAGTGCTGCTGGCCCCACCAAACCCATTTGAAGGTCAGCTCCCACACCTATTGGGTCCAGCTGACTTAGAGTTGAGCCCAGACCAGCACCCCTTTGGCCCTTTTTGCTTCCCATGGGAGGAAGCCAGACCAGAGCCTCCTCAAGGATGACAAGTGAGGCAAAGCTCACCAATGAGCCTTCCCCAGTGCTCTCTTCACTCTGGTTTTCTGATTTATTGATGTAGACCTTTTCACAAAGAGCAGCTTTCAATGCTGATTTGAAAATAACCCAAATGCTCTACTGCCTCCGCAGCAGCTTTTCAAGTTTTAATTTTCTTTTCCCCTACGTTCAGAAAAGGGCTACTATGTTGGTCATTAACTTCCTCATCCTCTGTGACCACTCGTCCTTATGTAGTTTCACAGAAGTTTCAGCACACATGATGCTCAGTCATTATCACTCTACACGCTGCAGCAAAAACTTCCGTCCTCTCCAGACTGTGGACTCGTCAGTAAACAGAAGGGAAACTCAAAAGTCCCCTTTTTCTTTTGGGCTCTACTATTCCTGATTTCCTAGGATACTCCTCATTTAAAATATCCCTTCGTGTCATGCCCTTAATCAGCCGTGCATGAAACCATCCTTAAGTCTTAGTGCTTTGTTCAGACAACTCACATTTGTTTACCCATTCAGTTGGCAGATAATGAGTTGAGCATCAGCATTTTTCTAGATACCAGGGATACGACGATGACTAACATGATGCCCCAGCCCTTAAGGAGGTTACAGTGTGGTAGTCGTTTTTCAGAATATGGGATTTGGGTGCAGGTGGGCAGAAATCAATGAATGAGAGCATCGGGGAAGACAAAGTTGGGAATTACCAAGGCTTGGTCATGCAGAGACAAGTGACTACAAAGCAATAAAAGAAGAGAGAAAAGTTGGAGGTCCTATGGGAATAGAGGGGAGGGTAGAATACCTGTGTGCTCTTGAATCTTCATCCTCCTGTAAACAAAGACCCACCCACCCAAGTTCCTCTCCCTCCTATTCATACCTTTCCTCTCAGCACCAGTAAGGGAAGAGTACCTTCAAAGTAGCATGAAATGGAAAGAGAAGGGAAGAGGGAGGGGGAGGAAAGAGGGGGAGGAGAGGGAGAAGGAGAGGGGCAAGTAGGACAACAACAGAGATGTAAGGAGGGAGAGAAACTCTTGGAAGAGTGCTAAGCCCTCTGAACCCCAAAGGCGTTGATTTAAGTATCTGTAAGTCCCTTAGCTTACAATAATAATCAGTGGCTTTCCCCACCAAGTGCTCATTGTACGGCTCTGTGCTGTGTTCACCGGGAGAGGAGAAAGGCCTGCATAGGAGACTAGCTCCCCCCTTCTCTGTGTCATCATAGGCACACTTCTTCACCTCTCCTCAGTCCTTTCTGATATCTATGATCGTCTTCATTTGCCTTTTCTATGGCTTCTCTTGATCTCCCATCCATGTTTTCCTTCATGATGTGTCCTCCATGCTTTTCTGAAGAGTGGAGGAGGGGCGGGATAGGTGCCATCAGGACTGGTTATGTCCTTGGCTCTGATCTTCCAGCCAGGGGGAAGGACTAACGAGTTATTAGTCACTGGGCTTCCAAGATTCTCACAAGATTGCTGGGGTTACAAAGGTAATTACTAGGATGCACCATTTTGCTTGTGTGTTATTCCTGATATTTAGGATAATAAGTGACTGGGAGTCAGGAGACCTATTTTTTATTCATCTAAGTGTGTGACTGTGAGAAGTTGGGCATTGTCTTCACATCAGACTCCCTGAGTGCCTGGAGGGCCACTAAAAAAACATTCCTGTGAGACCTTTTACATTTCAAAAAACGTGCTGAAACAGAAAAATTGAAATCATGGGTACACACAATAAGGTTATCTAGGTAAACAAAACAATCCAGTTTCCTTATTTTTTTTTTTACTTAGGTATATATATAATATAAAATTTGCCATTTCTACCATTTTTAAGTGTACAACTTAGTGGCATTCATTATAATCACAATGTTGTGCAGCCATCACCTCTGTCTATTTCTAAATCTTTTTGTCACCTTAAACAGAAACTCTATGTCCATTAAGCATAGCTCCCCATTATTCCCTCCCCTACCGTCTACTCTAATCTACTTTCTGTCTCTATAAATTTGCCTACTGTTGGTATTTCATGTAAGTGGAGTCACACGTTTGTCCTTTTGCATCTGGTTTATTTCATTCAGTGTAATGCTTCCAAGATCAATCTACGTTGTAATGTATATCAGAACATCATTCCTTTTTTGGCCTAATAATATTCCACTGTATGTATAGATCACATTTTGTTTACCAGTTCATCTGCTGACAGATACTTGGGTTATGTCCACCTAATTTCTTTGATTTTGTTTAGAAGGTTATCAAATGATGCTGCTCAAAACTTGGAAGAAAGAGCATTACCTAACTAGAAAGGCAGTAGAGGATGTAGATAAAGAACCTGATGCCTCATGTTAGACTTGGGTTCAAATTCTGTGACCTTCCTATCAAATGCTCAGTCTTACACTTACCTTGGGTAAGTCAACATCACCTCTCTGCACCTTAATTTCTTTGATTTTTTTTAAAAAAGTTATTTATTTGAGAGAGAGAGAGCACAGGTGGGATGGGGCAGAGAGGGCGGGGGACAGATGAGCTGAAGTGGGCTCTGTGATGACAGCATCTCAAGAGCCTGATGTGGGGCTCAAAACCCATGAATGATAAGATCATGACCTGAGCCAAAGTTGGACACTTAACTGACTGAACCACCCAGGTGTCCCAATGTCTTCACTTTTAAAATGGGAACCATAATATCTATTCCGCTGACTTTTTGTGAGACTGATAGACAATAACATTAAGTACGTTGTACATTTTTGGCATATAGTTAGCAGTCAATAAATAGAAGCCATTTTTCTTCCTTAAATGAAATCTGAGAGGCAAGCATCTCTCACAATATGGGGTTTAGAGGAGGGAATTAAAGAACAACAAGGGAGGGCCTCAGTGATGAAAAGTTTGGGAACCATTGAGGCTTAGTGGTCTCTAAGGTTATTTCTAAGCTCTAAAGTTCTATAATTTGGTTACATTTTCATCTTGCCTTCCATGACTTAGAGAAAAGAAATAAAATGCCTTAAAAAATCAGAGAGGCAAGTTCTACTGCATCACTGACTCCTCTGCTATTGCCTTTAGCATATGATTTAGAGGCAGTGAACAAGCATATTGCCTTAAGATTAACATCATTAAAACAAATTTGCGAATGCTCATCTATCTATTTGGGTGGTACTTACCAAAGCATCTTTTGTAGATCCATTCATTTACTCGGTGCTAATTACTGAAAGTTACTTCAAAGTCTCTCTTCTAATGGGATCAGTACCCTGCTTTGGGTGAAAAACATACGAAAAGTTAAGGAGTCACACAAAGCAAAATATGATGAAAATCAGATGAATAGAAAAGGAAATAATTCTTCTAGGATCTCAGAGATAGACTGGTTTACTGGAAAATGATTGTGAAGGATGCCCGATTTTATGAGTACCTTGAAAATAAGGTAGGAAAGACAGAGATGACTGTATGGATATTCAAAATAGAGCAAGGGTAAAACATACATAAAAATAGAAATGAACGAAAATATATTTAAAGGACTATACAAGTAAAAGATTGCAACAGTTAGGAGGATGGAATCTGAAATTTACTTAATATCTATTTATTAAAAATATTTCTCAATCATGTGGGTTAAGTACTGAGTTACACATGGCATAGTAGAAACAGTCCTTACTTTCATAGGATTTACAGTTTCTGCCTATTGGCATAAACAGATCTATATTTAAGTTGGATCTCCACCCATTACTAGCTATTGGAACATGAGCAAGTCACTTAACTTTTGGTAATTCTTGGTTTCCTCATCTACTTAATGAGGGTGATATTAACCCTACAAGGTTGCTGTGAGGATTAAATGAGATGATGAATTTGAAGCATTTAACATCGTGCCTAACACACAGTAAACCCTCAGTAAATGTTAGCTGTTGTTGCTTGGTGTGATGGTGGTGGTGATCTTAGTAGGGCCACTCGGAGGGGAGGGGAGAGAGTGTGTTGGCAATAGAGGGGGCTGAGATTGGAAATGGTATTCTGGCCAAATCCATGAAGTCTCTTGAATGTCAGACCAAAGACTTTGGGTTTTATCTTTAGACCATGGACAACTGGTGAGGATTTTTGAGCAAGGCAGTAAAACGGCAACGCTAAGGAGAAGGGATTTGGATCGGGGCATGGAAAAGGAACAAAGGTAAATAAGTCTGTTAGCATATCATTGCAACCAAAGCTGCAATGCAAAGAGTCGTGAGAAGGGAAATTGAGAGTATGTTCTAAGTTTTCCAACTTTGGTTAAATAAAAAGGGATGCTGGCATGATGGGCTAGGGCAGGAGGAAAACAAGTTTGATTTCAGAAATTGTTGAATTCGAAGAAATCATAAAGGAATCTATTGGAAACATTCATCAGATAACTGACTGTATGGATTCAAGGTTAGGAAGAAGTACTAGAAATACAGTTTTGTGAGTCATTTAAATAGAGATGATAGCCAAATGATGACGATTCTTCCAAAACAGAGTGGAAGAGGGTAAATGACTGAAATCTAATTAGAGAGAGAAAGAACCAGCATAAAAATGGTCAACATAGGAAGAAAATCAGCATCACAGAGAAGAGAAATTTGCGGGAAGCTGGGAGTGGGCATTCTATCATAGCACTCTGCTAGCGTTTAGTGAAATGGAGGAGAGTCTATCTGATATCAATTGCATTGCCTGCTATGCCTGGTGGTGCCACTTGCAGGGCCTCCTTGTGTTAATGGTACCCTAATGAGAAAAACCAAATATGAATGAAGCCAACCATAACTGGGAATGGAGCAACCTGTGATCTGGACAGCCTCACCTTCTTTGAAGGTCTGCAAAAGCCTTTGAGAGAGGTTTGTGCAGAGAATAAAGGATAAGCTCGAAAAAAGATTGACTTGAGTTATAAATAGAAGTGATTATACTGAGTGTGTGAACTTAAGATTTTCTTACCTAATGCGTATTCATTGTTTTTGCTGCCTTTGTCGTTGTGGTCAGGGAAAATAAAGTGTACATTCGAGGATCCACAAAGTCTAACTGGTACCAACTGGTAGCCAGCGCTGCATGAAAGGAAAACCGTAGCTGGAAATGATAGAGCTTTTGTGAATTAGCTTGGCTTAGGGACAGCAGGGGAGCTTGCTGTATGGATTGCTGTCTCTATCTCTTGCTATGAAAGAAGGTCCAGCTCACCAAAGCAAATTAGCTTAAGACAGTGGTTCTCAAACTTTAGCGGGTGTCAGAACCACCAGCAGCACTTATTAAAACACAGATTGCTGAGGACCCTGCCCCCCACCCAGAGTTTCTGACATAGCAGGTATGTGGGAAGGCCTGAGAATCTGCATTCCTAACACGGTCCTAGGTGATCCTGTTGCTGTTGGTCCTGGGATCTCACTTTGAGAAGCACTGACTTAGGTAGAAGAAGGAGATAACATTCATGGCTGCCAAAAAGTCAGGGAAAAATGAAACCTAAGAAAAGGCCACTCGTTGGCTTCAATATTTGCATTTTGGTAACTTTTGAGATGGAGCTTCTTAGAGTTATGAAAATTACAAAGAGGGTCTAGTATATAGCTAGTGAAAAAATAGAAGAAAATATGGAACTGACTTATTAAACAGTCAGTTTAATATATATATGATATATATATCATATATATATATATATATGTATGACTGTTTAATAAGTCAGTTCCATACTGGGTACACAATCCTAGTGGAAAATTAAAAAAATGTTAGCCATTGAACTAAACTTGAATAAGTCATTCATTCATTCCTTTGTTTGTTCAACTTACTCATTTCTTTAGTATGCAATATGTGGTAGGCACTGTGTTAGACTCTGAGTGATCCCAAGAGACATTGTCCCCGACATTTCACTGAACTTCTTGAAGTTACAAGGAAGTTAGGGGAAAAATAAGTAAATGCACACTCATATGATACGTATAGACTTCAGGGAGCATATATAGAGAGCATCCAAATAGCATGATTTCGGGAAGCTTCCTAAAGTAAGTAATAGTTAAATGGAGCACTGAAGATATGTGGGATTACCCAGCAGAAGGCCGTGGCGGGCGGGGAAGGGGGTAGGTCTAGGGAGAATGGCAGAGGAAACAAGTGCAATATTCCAGAGGCAAGAAAGAGGATGCCAAGTTTAATAAAGACCCAACAAAATGCAAGATGGTTCAAGTACATAGGCATAGGGTATAAATAAGGCTGGAGCCGAGAGTAAATCATTTAGAGCATCACAGACTGTGTCAAAAATCTCAGAATTTATGTGAGGAGTAATTGGGAGCCATTGCAAAGTTATTGTTTTTTTAAACAGCATTTGAAGACATAATTCACATACTATATGATTCACCTATTTATAGTGCACCATAAATGGCTTTTAGTATATTCAGAGTTGTCCAACTACCAGCACAATCAATTTTAGAATATTTTCATCATCCCCAAAAGAAACCCCATACCCAATAGTAGTCACTCCCCATTACCCTCCAATCCTTCTAATCCTGGTAGCTGCTAATCTATGTTCTGCCTCTATAAATAGAATCCCACAACAAGTGATCTTTCACTGAAGAGCCTTAAGCCAGGGGGTGGCACCCTTAGATTGGCTGTATAGGAAGATAAACCTGGCTGGCATTGTGGCCTGGATTAGAAAGGGGAGAGGATGGTGACTCTAGAAGCAGAGAGATCCATTAGGGAATTGTAGAAAGAGTCAGATGAGAGAATCTGGTGGCCGGGACCAGGGCAGTGGTCAAGGAGATGGAGAAAAGGTAGTATTGGCTGGGCTTGGTAATTAGAAGGACATGGGATATGAGGGAGGTTGAGCAGAAAGATGTGGTTCTCAAGTGTCATCCGTGACAGTGGGTAGATCGTGGTGCTTGTCCCTGAGATGGGATCCCTCATGGGAAGGTCAGGTCTTGACAAGCCGGGGAAGATGATGGGTCACATTTACTGTGATACACCACTGCCCACTCTTAGGATGGTGTCAGCTTGTCATAACCATAGGGACATGGATCCTTAGGAAAAGAGGAAGACGGTATTTTTTGCAGTCTTGCATAAGATCCCAGAAAGACCAAAGCAACTTATATACAGATATCATCCTGATTCAATAAAATTAAAAGTTTATTTAAATTTTAATGGAAGTATATTGGTATCAAAGGGGAAAAAATTAACCACTTTGCTTTGAATCATTTTGCTATGTCAATAATTTGTCGCCTTTCAAAATCCTCACCAAAGGTGCATCAGGCCACATGGGCTTTGTGAGGCCATAGGGTGTATTCCCTTGGCCCTGGTGAGGAATTCACCTGAATTAAATCAAAGAAATGGGGATTGATTACAGAGTCAATTTTCAATTACCTGTACTAATAGAGCAGTGGCATGGGTAATCCCAAACTGTGGTTAACCAAAAATCATTTATATTTGCTTTTGGATGGCATTATTTAAACTATTTATAGCAGCTGGGATCCTAACTACATTTTTCTTTTGTGATTACTAGCATTAATTTGCACCCCCTGACTTCATGTTAATTTTTGGCAAATGGAAGCAGCCCAGTATGATAAGGGAGAAGGATATATCATTTGGGGAGTTTATACGTCCCACACATCATCTACAAATTTAATAATTCACATATATGGATTTTTTTAAAGGTCTGCAAGGGTAGAGATTACAAATCTCCCTTGATAACCTGTTTCTCCATTTAAGAACATTTACCACTGGGAAATGATTTTCCGACGCTAATCTTGATCCTTCTGCTGAAATACAAACCGGTCTTTCCTTCCTTCCTCAATGGGGAAAAAATGAATAAACAGGCCCTGTCCTCTGTGGACTTAACTCCGATAATGCTGAAAACTCCTCTTGACTCGTCTCTTTTTCAAGCGGAACCAGTGCTGTTCTATTTGTTGTCCTTATTTCCTGGCCAGTCATTAGCTGCTCCCAGAAATGAAAGATCATTAAAAACCATGAAGAACATGACATTTTTTAAGAAACAAAATAATAAAAACCAAAAAGGTTCTGTAATGAGATATCAGCCAAGAGCTTTTACCTGGTTGTTTTTGTTTGTTTGTTTTTTTCAGTGAAGTATATATGTTTCCTAGAGAAAATAAGAATAAAGAAGCACAAAGGAGAAAATTTATGCACCTGTTTTCCAGCAGCTGGAGGTAACCACTGGATCTTGGAATCCTCTTCCTTCCGCCGCAGCCCTCAGTTACTGGAGGAACTCTGTAGAGCAGGCACTCTAGGCAAAGCCACTCTATTCAGTATTATAATGCTTAAAAGCTACACCTTCATGGAGAACCTGATGACTCAGGATCCCATGGAAACCGCAAAGACTGCTTTTGTGCCTTTGTGAAAGATCTACACTAAAAGCAGGCGAGACGGCCTCCCTGGCCCGTCTCCTGTATGCACAAACCCTGACCTCACTCCTTATGCCTCGGGACTAGGTGCTACCCGTAGACCGGTGGCACCGGCATCATGGGGCAGCTTGTTAGAATTGCACAATCTCAGGCCGCACATCAGACCTTCCAAATCAGAATTCGCGCCAGATTCTGACTTGTTGGCCCTGCTACTCCGTTGAGAAGCTCTGCTGGCGCTTATCAACTGGCTAGTGACTAAAGGCGAAGGCCAAGGAAAGGGCACCGGGAAGGACACAACAAAGAAGAGAAATTCTTCGCAAGGTCTAGGGCTGCCCTGGGCCTTCCCGTGTAGGAGGTATTTCTCATCTTACTGCGCCAACTGCATGTCAGAAAACTGAGACATGATTTCAAGACGGAGTCACGGTCCACAGACACTGGTTTAAACTCTTCCTTTATGCTGAAGAACAGCCCTTAGGACCAGGGCTCAGTACACATCCTCTCGCCTCTAAGTTAGACTCCTTAAGGGGAAGGGATGGCATTAGGCTATGAGGGTTAGGCACCCCCTAGAGGCTAACAAAGGGGCCATATGCTCAGTCTTTTCTGTTCAGATGCCTTGCTTAGTGCTTCTATCAGCGGTTTGTAATAAAGAAGCACGGAGTCAGCTTGTCCCATGTCAACCTTTAGCCCACTTCACTGTCATTGTTTCTCTCCCCTCCCTCCTTCCCCACTATGTAAATTAAATTACTCTCTTTGTTAATTCTTTCCCCTCTTCCTTTGTTCTCTCCTGTATTTCTCTGTTTTCTGACGACAGTAACGAGACAGTGGTTGTAACAAGACTTACCTGGGCAGGAAATGGAAACAAACCAGGAAAGAGGGAAGGCCAGGAAAACTCATTCACACATACACGTATACCCCAGCATATACACGTGTGCACACAATTATACGCTTTTTTCCTTCAAAACTTGGATCCTACCAAATTGTTTTATAACCTTTTATTTTTTTACTTAACAATACTTTACAAGCATTTCCCCAGCTCAGTAAATATTCCTATAAAACATGTTCAATAGCCTCATAGTATTCCAACGTACAAACACATCACAAATCATTCAGTGAGTCCCCTGTTGTTGGGCATTTAGGTTGTCTCCCATTTTGTTTCATGTTTGTAAGTAACACTGCAATGAACATCCTTGTACATAAATCTGTTCTGATATCTCTGGTCACTCTTTGAGGGTAAATTTTTCTTGACTTTGATAACAGCAATAAACAACCTGACCTTGGATTGAAATATCTTTGTTTGTCCAGGACTCAATTATATTGTGACTTTTTTCCAACAGAAAACACATGGTAGGGTCTGAATGTCAGGTTTTTAATAAGCATGTCCCACAAGATTGACTCTCTTGCACCTACCTGAAATTTCAGCCACAGTGAATTGTGGTAAAAAAAAAAAAAAAAATGCCTGCCTGCATTCTGCAACTCACCAAGGACAAATTTATTCCGGAGTACCTCTGGATTGGGACAGTTTGCAGGATGGTGCTTCTCAGCTCAAAAGGGGACATTCTGTCATATGCACTTCCATAAAGTCTGCTCTTTGAGAAGGCATAATGTTCATTATTTAGGCTGAAACATTGTCCACAAATTTGAAAGTTTCTTGGCGATCCCAAACCTTCTTTATTTGGAAGCAGAGTGATTAAATTATCAGTACGTAATCTTCATGTGCACAATAATAGCCAGTCTTTATAGAGAATGTATTGTGTCTCAAGTACTATACCGGTCACTTTACAACACGTATTAGTTATCTATTGCTGCATAACAAAATGCTCCAAAATTTAGCAGCTTGAAGCAAGAAACATTTATCATCTCACAGTTTTGGTGGGTCAGAAATCTTGGTGTCACTTAGCACCCCTTAGAAGCTAAAATCAAGGTATTCACTCTATTATCTTGAGGCTCAACTGGGAATGTATACATGTAGGCTCACTCATGCAGTTGCTGGCACAACTCCATCCATCCCGGACTGCTCCACCAACGGCCTCAGTTCCTTGCTGGTTGTTGGCTGGAGGCCTCCCTCCGTTGCTTGCACTTAAATCTCTCATAGGCAGTTCACAACATGAGAGCTGGCTTTCATCAAAGTGAGAGAAAGGGCAAGCAAGACAGTAGCAAGAATCTTTTGGAAACAAATCTTGGAAGTGTCACCTCTTTGGCAATATTCTGTACACAAGGAGTTGTTCGGTTCGGTCCATACTCAAGAGGAGCACATGAATCCCAAGAGGCAGGGATCACTGGGAACTATCTTAGAGGCTGCTACCACACAACCATTATCTCATTAATTCAAACAACACCTCTTTGAAGTAGAGGTTGCTAATCCCCATCTACAGATAAGAAAACAGACACTCACAGCCAGTAAGTCAAGAGTTTGAGATACAAATTTCTTTCTCTGACTTCCATGCATGTACGCTTGTTCCCTGAACGATGTTCTCAGTGGGACACTCTGTAAAGGTCATGTGGTCCTAGAAATATTTCGGTAGAGATTTGAGTCAACTCTTAGCTTCTTTGGTTTACTCTGGCTCTCTTGATTTATTTTCTCACTACCTTGCAATGTTTAAATGAAGCTGCTTAGCTTACACTAATAAGAGAGGGTAGCATAACCCAGGGACTGGAGAAGTTAGGTTAGGTTGGAAAAGGAAGGCCCAGGGTTGTTCGTTTGCCTGCCTTTTAGGGGGGTTCTGGTGAAAGTTAACTGGCTTCTAAATCTCTATCCAGAATTCGTGTACATCTTTCTCATTCTCAGCTTACATTGCATATTAGCATTGAAGATGATTTGTAAGATAAATATCATTGGAGAAAAATCCCCATGGTCAAGAATTAAATACATATGCGTGGTCGTCAACACGTTCTCTAGGAGTTGTCTATTTATTTTACCTAACCAGTGGAGCTATAAATCTGGCCTGTGTTCAGCACACTGTATGTGTTTTGCTTTATGAAGGCATAAATCACCAAGATACAATTTGTGTTTGATTTTTTTGGACACTTAATTTGCTTAAATGTTCAGCAGTTCATAGACGTAAATTGTACTGGGCATGGCTCCAAATGGAGTAAGCTGAGAGCAAGAAGCTATACATATTAGGATGTAATTCAGAAGAAAAATAATCTTGGCTGGTCAAGTAAGTCCTCTTTATAAGTTACTTATAAATAATTTTTCTCCATAGGCAGTATAAACATTTAGTAAATACTTCTGGAGGAGGGAGCATTGGAGTAAATGTCAAGAAACCTCACATATAACACACTTCTCCACTGTTGGTGAGGGAGTGATGTGCAGGGGTGTAGCCATACCTTTTTGAGAAAGTAACCACATCGATGGATTATGGTTTAAAGTAGAAGAGTGCCATACTGAGAATCAAGATGTGGATATTCGCCCCGTCCACCACTAAATGTGTGAACTTGAGCAAGTCATTTAACCTCTCTGTGCCTCAGCCTTCTCACCTGGAAATGAAGGGTTGGATTAAATAATTTCTTAATTCCCTTCCAGTTCTAAAATGTTGTGGTTCTAAATACTTACTGGGTACTCACAAAACCTCCTCCTCAGTACCATGGGAAAGACAGTGGAAACCAGGAAGGAGCTGGGGGACAAAAATACAAAAAAGTTTTGAAAATCAGGGAGGGCTGCCTAATAATGTGAGCATAGCACTACAGAGAAATTTGGATAACTTTATAGAGGCTGGTGTTTCCCAAAGTGTGCACAGTGCCTCTGATACAGTGCACTGGGCACGGGTACCTAAAAGTGGCCCTGGGCACTGCCTCATAATCCCCCCAGTAAGCCAGCTGAGATCATGGAGTGCCTCCTTCTGCTCAAGGATGAGGCTGCACATGAACTTCTCAACTCCCCATGGGATTGATGGCTTCTTTTCCCTGGAAGGAATGGATGCAGCTTCCCACATAGGCTGGGCAGCTGGCTTTCCCAGACAACGCCCGGAAATAGCTGGTGCCCAAACCTTAGCCTGACAGGTTTGCTCTCAGGCTCGCCTTTTAAGAAGGAGAAGCAAAAAGGGGGAGGGTCCCTCTACTAGCCACAGACCCACTGTGTGTCTGACAGCTCCTGCCCCAGCACCTCTGCATATAACAGGGAGCCGGTGTTTCTTCTTGCTGATCCTTAGCTATGAATTTCCCCAATAAAATCAATCTCTTAACCCAGTGGTTCTCAAACTTTTGCACGCATAGAATGGAGGACTTGACACATAAACTGCGGGGGCCTGCCTCTAGAATGTCTGGTTCAGTGTGCCTGGAGTGGGCCTGAGACTTTGCCTTTTTAACAAGTTTCCAATGCTGCTTCTCCTGGGCCCACACTTTGAGAATCCATGCCATATGACATTATAGAATGTGTCCTAAACTCCATTGAAAGACAAGTGGTAACAAGCAAGATCATTTAAAGTGCTCCTGGAAAAAAATTAGTTTTTAACTTAAATAGTTATGTGTTCATGTGTATGAATATGTTTCTGACAGATGCTGATTTTCCATTTGTAATATCAATATCCGGTTAACTTTACATACATTTATTTTAGCAAAAAGGGAATCAAGTTAAAGAAAATATCTAAGTATTCGTGTAAATCATAAAACAAGGTGGTATATCCCAACAAAAGTCTTCAAGATGGTAATATAAATTTGGGTGAAATTTGGGAAACACAGAAACAATGAACGCAACAGAACTTGCTATAGCAGAACCATGAGATCAGACTAACTAGTAAGAGTGGTTCTTGAGGGGATGGGTGCTTGAGGGGAGTCTCAATGTGGATTTATTTATTTATTTATTTATTTATTATTTTTTTATTTATTTCTGAGAGAGAGAGACACAGCATGAGCAGGGGAGGTTCAGAGAGAGAGCGAGATACAGAACATGACCCAGGCTCCAGGCTCTGAGCTAGCTGTCAGCATAGAGCCCAATGCGGGGCTCGAACTCATGAACCATGAGATCATGACCTGAGCCATAGTCAGACCCTTAACCGACTGAGCCACCCAGGCACCCCATCAATGTAGATGGATTTAGATAAAGCCAAGGGGCAGTGAGAATGTGAGCAGGTGGATGGAGAGGGTCTGGAAAGAGCCACAGGACACGTGTATGAGTGCCAATGTCAAACAGTGAGTTGAAAAGAAAAAAAAATCTTTGCTCAGCCTGCTGTCTGGTCTAAAACACGCCAAACAACGATTTTAGTGGATTTCCATTTTTGACTTGTTATTCTGGTAATGGATACTGGCCATCCTCAGTCTCATTAATCAGCCATCTCTGAGAGTCTAGGGCTTAAAGAGGCATTTTGTTGGCTTTGTTTTCACTTGCCATTTGCTTATCTTTTTCTGGCAAGTCGACCACGGCAGGGTCTATGGCTCTAGGTTTCTTATGTATTGGATCGTCTTTCAGAGGTCAGTAGCCCAAATGAAGACGCTCTCAGACTGATCACTCTGTGCAACCATTATTGTAAACCATCAGATGCTACTTCAAAGATCTCTTTGGAAGATAACTGCTTCTGTTTTCAATTAGCTGAACTTGCACATTTAAAAATTTCCACTGGAAAAGGATGCCATGGAGAAGTGACCATGTAGCCCATTTCATTTTGCTAGACTCTAATTTAATCTTTGGAAATAATAAGTTGCTGTTATAGCTCAATATAAACTAACAGTGTTATTTGCCATTTGCCACAAACTTGTCATATAAAGGCAATAAAACCATTTTTCCATTTATACATCATGTCGATTCATTTTCTTCCCATAATGTCCTACAATGAGAGGGCATTTTGGGGCCCCATGCAGGTCACAAACAGGCGTTTGGAAACCATTTGTTCTGCTGTGCCTTGTAAATGGTCATTGAACTGCTACTTTTAAAAACAAGCACTGAAGACTAACAATTTGGTAGAAGACTTACGAAATTGCTTTTAAGAAAATTCCATTGTCCTGACAATCTAAGATCATTTGCTCTACTTAGGCAACAGTGCAGGGAAACAAACAAGCTTGTAGAGCCTTCTGTAACTCTCCTGACTGCTTATGACCTGAGGCCACTGGTTCTCAATCAGACTCGTCCAGAGGGATGGTTAACTTATAGATCGCTGGGCCCTACCCCAGAGTTTCTGACTGAGTAGGTGTTGGTAGAGATCAAGTACTGCATATCTATGAAGTTCCTTGGGGGTGTTAATGCTGCCGGTCCAGGGACTACCCTTTGGAAACAACTGACTCCGAGGCTCCTGTCTCTGGTTTGCCCTATCTCCTCATCTCTTTATGCCATCTGATATGGCCAGGATGAATCTGTAGGTCGTAAGCAGCACCATGCTTGATGATCCTCCCATCTAACTGCCTTCCTCATCGTTATCTGCATGTCAGAATCCTACTCATTCTTCCAGGCTTTTGTAGGACCTCTTTTGAGAAACCTCTTCTGACCTCCAGTTAGAATTTCCCATGCCCCTTCTGCAGTTTACATATCTAGCATGACAGACCTACCATAGTATTGCAATTATTTCTTTACAATTGTAGATTTCTGCTATCATGACTTATGAGCTCCTTGAGGACTTTCATCTCAAGTTTTAAATCCCCAATTCCTTGCACACTCTAGATACTCAGTAAAGTTTCCTGGATAAGTGAATTAAAATCTCCAATAACATGATATTTATAACCATTTTTTATTGTTTCTCAGCCTTTTGGCTTAGATCAAGTGTAACTGTTTTGTTTTGTTTTGTTTTTAATGTTTATTAGTTTAGAGACAGAGCACAAGTAGGGGAGGGACACAGAGAGAGAGAGAGACAGAATCTGAAGCAGGCTCCAGGCTCCGAGCTGTCAGCACAGAGCCCAACACAGGGCTTGAAATCACAGACTGCAGGTTCATGACCTGAGCCAAAGTTGGATGCTTAACCGACTGAGTCACCCAGGTGACCAATAATGCTATTAACGCAAATCCAATTGGGAGGAAGTGCAGCACTGTGCTTAAGCACATTAGCTTTGGGGGTCAGACAGACCTGGGTAGGTATCAGAGATGTGGGATGTAGGGCAAATCACTGAACCACTGTGAGTCACAACTGTCTCATCTGTAAATTGATGACAACTCATGTGTTCATCAGGAGGATTAAATTAGATTATATAGGTGAGGTGCTTAGCATAATTGGTCACAGAAATGCTTAAACAATTATCATAATTATTATTAGTGGTTAGTATATAAATCAAATTTACATGTTGAATTTCAGAGAAAACATAAGATTTTAGTCACTATTTTATTCATTAATAGGGCACTTTGCATGTGCAGAGATTTTGTATGACGCTTCTGGTAATTTAGACAACTGAATAGCTATTTAAACATGGAAGTGCTTACTATTCCCATTCTGGCCACTATTCCCATTTAGGCCAGAATTATTCATTCAATGGATATTTTTTTAATGCCTGAAGTGTGCCCAGCACACTGCTAGGTTAAAAGTAATACCTAGTCCCTGCCCTCATGAAGTTCAGAGTGCAGCAGGGAGCCTGACATTAAACACGTAATTAATGAATTAATGAAATTCAACTATGATCAATACTGATGCAAAGGTAGTAAACGTTTAATTTGTATGTCCCCTTCCTATAACTCACTCCTCCTCAGCTGGGCTCTGATGCTTTGTCTATAACAATCCACACAGGTCAATTTCATCGTGTGAATCTCCCAAATCATGGAGGCTGAATCTAGGAAGTCTTTCCTCACTAAATGCTAAAAAGCCCATTTTGACTCAGTAAATGAGTAACACGCTTTGGGCCAGGGTTTCCCTGGAATGGGCTGGGCATTTCTGGGTCTAGTGACTGTATGAGGGAGACTTCTATAGGAAAAAGTCACAAAAGGCCATATGGAAAGGAAGAAGGGGGAAGGATGAACTTATCTGTGTGTCTAACGAATGGGAAGCATGTTTTCTGTGTGTGGTTTTATTTTGTTTGTTTGTTTTGATTTGGCTTTGGTGGATAAGAACCAAAGGAAAGATCTCCCTCCTCTTTGCTTGGCAAGGTCTCTGCTCAACACCAACAAGATGTGCAGAGCAGTCTAAGAGCAGGCCTGTGGCTGTCACGGGGTTCTCCTGTAACTGGCTGGTTATGACTCACTTGGGGAAACCTGTCCTTCACATATGGGAGTAAATGACAGATGATTGCTAGGGCACTCTGTTCAGGTGATGAAAAATCACCTAGAACTGTTTAAAATCAACTCATGAAATCAAACTGAATGAATTAAGGAGAACAATATCCTTACCAAGTGAGAACTTTGCCAATCTCTGTCTTCTAAGGGATCCAAGCAAAGTTGCAGTATATGTATAGTTTTCCAGCCCAAGCCAAGTGTTATCATTGCTGTACTCTGTGAACCTCAAGCCCAAGGAAAGTTGACTTCAGCATTTCTAAATGAGTTCTTTCAAAACACTCTTAATGTCTCTTTAAGGAATTGTACCCCTGTCTTAACATGTGTGTATGTATGTGTTTTCTGTGGTGATAGCTCTCCATGGTAACTATGGTTATTGATTATAAATAAGAGTTGGGTAAACTGCATCAGTATTTCAACATATTTTCTGATCATGGTATGTTCTATATGCTCCATGAAATTACCAACAAATAGAAAATATAGAATTTGAAAATCGGGGTGCCCCTGTGGCTCAGTCAGTTAAGCATCTGACTCTTGATTTCAGCCCAGGTCGTGATCTCGCGGTTCCTGGGATTGAAGCTCACAGCAGGCTCTACGCTGACACCACAGAGCCTACTTGGGATTCTCTCTCCTTCTCTTGGCCCCTCCTCTACTTATGCATGTCCTGTCTCTCTCTCAAAATAAATAAACTTAAAAAAATTGAAAATCATTTATTATTCCATCTCCCAGAGTTAACCATTATAACTGCATCAAAATTTTTGACAGTATTTATATAATAGATTTTTAGATAAAAACGGCAATCATGCAGTGTATATAGTGTGTGCATAGTATTTTTCTTTGTCCTTAAGTTTTCTTTAAAACACATAGTTTTAATGGCTAAAAACATATCACTGTATGAAACTACTTGCATATTTTTGAAAGTAAAAAGTAAGCTGGAATTCAGCCAAATTTCTCTTTCCTTAAGACAGCGGTGAAAGTTGTGCCTGGTACTATTCATTGTAGAATCCTAGGTTCATGGAGCTGGGAAGGGCCTCCAAGGTCATATGAACATGAGAAGGCTCCAGAGAAATGCATGAATTTAGTTATCTTTTTCTCAGTGGTATAACCATTATAGCAACCAACTTCGTTTGAGGACTAAAGGCAATTAACCCTGGCTGTAGCCAAAACTTTTTTTGTATCTTGCATAATGGGTGACTGATTTTAAGCAAATGTACATTTATCCCAGATAGAAATCCTAATTAGAAATTTTGCCTAAAGCAGTTCAGGTTTGTGAACATTTTACAATGAAGCAATTACTACCAAACAGTGAAAGAGGAACCATGGGTTATTTCTCATTAGACCTTTCCTTCAAAGTTTGAGAAGTTTGAATTGATGCTAAATTTAATTATAAAAGTACCTGATAACTTCTGCAGTTTCTTCCTTTACCCTGATAGAAACTGCCTGAAACTCTACTTTCACAAACATGCCTATGATTTTCTATTATCCCACAAACGTCATCACCACCTTGTATACCTTTTATGATATGGTTTGCGGAGAGAAAGCGAAATAATAGAAACCATTTCCATACCATCTGAAGAAGGTTCATTCTACCTGCTTGAGTTTCAAGAGCTACATTCCTAAGGAAGTTTTTATTTAACAAATGTTGGCTCCATCTACGTGATGGTGATATTTAATAATATTAATTATACATTATAATTAATACTGATTATAACTGTATTATAATTAATAGAATTAATTGAATCAGTATTATTTCATTAATACTAGTAATTAATAGGTAGAAATGAATGTCATTAAATAACAATAATTCATGCAATACTATTATTACTCAGTGGTCCCAAGTATTCTCAAATTTACTATGACAGTGAACTGGGGAGGTCTGGAAGATGTATTGTCCAAAGCTATTTAAGATGAGTGAAGAGTTTTAGGCATTTTAAAATCTTCTGAGGAGGAAATCTCAGTCTCCTAGTCCTGACCAGCTGTTTGTCAGACCTGTGGTCTCATTGGTGGGGGAGAAGAACAAGTTTGATTTTTGTTTTCTTTAAAGGCATGAAACTGGGGCACCGGGGTGGCTCAGTCAGTTAAGCTTCCGACTTCGGCTCAGGTCACGATCTCGTGGTTTGTGGGTTCGAGCCCCACACTGGGTTCTGTGCAGGCAGCTCAGAGCCTGGAGCCTGTTTCAGATTCTGTGTCTCCCTCTCTCTCTGCCCCTCCCCCGCTCATGCTCTGTCTCTCTCTGTTTCAGAAATAAACAAAAACTACAAAAAAAAAATTTTTTTAAGGCATGGAACTTATTCATTTGAATAAGAATATTAATTGAAACCTTTTCCACTGGTTTTTAGCAGTTGAATATCAATTTTACTCTTAGGGGTAGTATTTTTTTTTTCTATTGTGAAGGTAAGGCTGGACAGTAACTTCATGTTCCAACTCAGCCATGCTGTTGGATAGGAGGGGTGGGCAGCTTTATTGAATTATTCTGTAACAACTCCCGCCTCACATTTGATGTCTAATCTCCACCAGCAACCTGTGCATCAATACATGAGTCTAAGTGTATGAGAAGCGTTCAGTTTTAACTCCACAAAGTGGCTTCTCTTTGGGGATGTTCTCTCTTTACCCTTTCTCCTTAATGTTCTTCAAGGTTTTGTTCTTGGTCCTCTTCTTTCTTTCCAGGCTCCCTCTTCCCATGGTCCCATCGACACCTTTCAAAGCATCAGCAATCCCCCAATGTAAGTAATCTTACCTCAGCTCTCTCTATACAGGCCAGAGCTTGCTCCTGGCATTTCAGACTCAGTATTTCCAAATGGAACTTGTCTTCCTTAAACTTACTTCTTCTCCGGGCTTCTCCATCTCCATAAAGGGTCTGTCATTCTCCCAGTCACTCCATATTGAAAGAGGTCTTTGAGACTTCTGACTCTCTCCTCTTCTTTGGCTCCTACGTCCTGCCCATTCTGCTTCCACGGTCTCTCTCCCGTCTTCTTTTCCTTCGCCACGGTCCCCGTTCAGCCGTGGCGGGGGTTTCAACAGTGGCTGCACAGCGGGCCATGTAGTGAGCTTACACAACAACAGAACCAAGCCAGCTCCCTGGCCCAGACCAACTGAATCAGTAGCTCTGGGGGAGGAACCCAGATTTCACGACTTTAAAAAGCTTCCTCAGGGGAGTGCAATGCGAACACATGCTTGATAACCCAAGTCAGATTCTTTGTAAAAGAAATCCTACGTGTTTCCCTGTCTTTCTCTTCCTTTTTAGCTCAGCCTGGGAATTAAGTTTCCTATTGCCCTGCTCTGTAAGGGCAGTAACTTGCTTAAATGCTTTTCAGGTCTCCCCACTGTTACTTCAGAGTAAAATCATATTCCTTATCCTAGTCAGAGAATTCTCCTGGAATTTTTTTTTATATTAGTCCTCTCCATATTCTAAAAGCATTTGACAAAATAAGCATCAGCTACTTGGCCTAATCTTTGCTCCTTATGTTCTCCCTTTTTGAATGGATTTCCATAATCTTAGTGTATCACTTAGGATACTTTCAGCTGCAGGTTACAGAATATCCAATAAAAAGTGGGCATAATGATAAAAAATTGTAATTGCATGTAAAAAAAGTCAAAAAGCAGGGGGTTCTGGGATTGGTTATGTCCAGGATGAAAATTTGCTTCTCTATAATTCTCTTGCTTTCTCCCCACATACCAAGACGGTACCCACAGCTCCAAGCGGCACATCCTGGGGAGACAATGTTCAAGCCAGTGAGAAAGACAGTTTCTGTTCATTTTTTAAAAATCAAGATATAAAATTTTTCCCAAAGGCCCCCTAGCCAGCTTTTATTCAGTACCGTTACTCAACATTGAGTCAAAAGGCTACATTCTTGCTTCAAGGAAGACTCAGAAAGTGAATATCTGGCATTGCCCCTCTCTAAACTGGAAGGCTGGCTCTTCTAGGAAAGAAGTAAATGGGGAAGCTGACCGACACAAGGAGACAAGCACCAGGGTCTCCTATATTTTCTCTTTTGAAATACATTAGTATATCTTCTAAAGCTCTATTCAAATGCCTCCTCCATGAAGCCTTTCCCAATCTCTGACCAGACAGAAGTCTCTTCTCTCTGAATGCCTATGGTATTTTTGTTTAAATGTCTCTCCTTGATCTTTGTCTGCTTCAGGTTTTTGTAACATTTGTGTCTCTTTTTTAAAATTAATTTGTGTATTTTGAGAGAGAAAGAGAGAGAGAGAGAGAGAGAGAGAGAGAGAGAGAATAAGTGGCAGGGCGAGAGGGGGGAAGCAGAAAGAGAAGGAGAAAGAAAATTCCAAGCAGGCTCTGTGTTGTCAGTGTAGACCCCAATGTGGGACTCAAACTCACAAACCACAAGATCATGACCTGAGCTGAAGTCAGATGCTTAAGCAACTGTGCCACCCAGGCACACCTGGGTAGGTGTCTTATTTCCCATATTGAATTGCAAGCTCCTTGAGGGCAGAGGCCATGACTCAGTCATCTTTGTCTATCCTGTAGTCCCAAGTCAAACAAAGTATTTTGTTGCAAAAATGATACTCTGGCTTTTATGGCCCTCGCACTGTTTGTTCAGCTAGTGGCCTTTTCAAACTTGTTTCCAATATTTGTTTTAGTGGCCAGTTAGCCAATGGGGATCAAGTCACAGTCATAGCAAGGATTCAATTGTTGGCTTCTCCCCTGGCTACTTCCTTCTACCCAGTCACCTGAGTGTGGTGGTCACCCCTTTCCCATTTCTGCCAGTTTCAGACAAAGGAGATTCAGTAGTAATAAACTAGTTGTCACACTCTGAGCACCTCTAACTAATTTCTAGCAAAATATTTGGAGTTTTTTGCTTAGAGCCTAAGGCTGACCAGGCTGGAACTCATGCTGCCAGCAGGGCTAATGAGAAAAGTCCCGCCAGGTGGTACCTCACCCCCGCTGGGGCTCTCCAGGAAGGGTCAGCCCAGCAGAGAAGGGTGCTACATCTTTACCTGTTTGGGGAGATGCCAGCTTCAAAGACTGGGCTGTGACAGGAAAATGAATGGAAATCAGTGGGGGGGGGGGGGGGGGCAGGCAGACATTGCTGGCTCATTAAAAGAACTGTAATAATAATAATAATGATGATTTTCAAAGCTTTATCTCTCTGAGAGTGGCAGGACAGGGATTTCATTGGCCTGAAGTTCGAGAAGCTTGGTTGTTTTCAACCACCCCTGTGGTGCTTCAGCACGACCCACATAGAGGGCTTTGTGTAGCAGCTTCTGGGAAAGGGGGACCAGCCTCAGATCCTTCTCTGCTTCAACTTTCTTCTAAGAGCCATTCTTTGAGGTCCCCTCCTTTCCCGCTTAGGCTAGCTGGGGCTCCAGATGATTGTGGTTTTTACAGCACAAACAGCTATGGCCACCTGAGATCCGACTTGTCTGGTGCCTGAGGGATAGGGTCAGGGCCTAATGAGGTAAACAGGATTCATGCTTGGCTCAGGCCAAGTTACAAGGACTTTGCAAGGACAGGGCTTAGCTAGGTAAACTTGGAACCTTAGATGAACCAAAGGAAACTCTTGTATGAGTAACCCAAATGTACCATGGGGTGATGCCAATATTGGAAATACTCTCCAAAAGTCAATTCCAGCAAAAGGAAGTCAACCAAAATATGTTTGCCCTGCAATTATCCTACTGAGTGATGAATATGCATGAGGTTCTGGAATAAGCACTCTACACACGTCATCTAATTTTATAATGGAACAGCCCTTTGAGGTCATGTTTATTAGCTTTATTTTACAGATGAGGAAACAGAGATTTGGAAAGTTTGTCAGTGATTCTTGAACTTTGGTGGGCAATGGAATCACCCGGAAACTTTGTTAAAACGTGGGTTTCTGAAATTCCTCACTGCCTGACTTGTCTTAAAACTGGAACATGGGCTTCCCCCCCCTGCTTTGGTACTCGAGCTTAAGCATCAGTTCTTCCTGGGTGTCTAGCCTGCTGGCCTTCAGGTGGAAGCCACTGGTCTCCCCGGTCTCCAGCTTGCAGACTCACCTTGCAGGTCTTGGAACTTGTCAGCTGCTATGGTCGCATGAGTCAATTCCTTGTAATACATCTTTCTCTATAAACATCCTATTGTTTCTGTTTCTCTGGAGCATCCCGACTCATACAGACTTCCTGACTCAGTGGGTCTAGGGCCAGGCCCGAGAACATGCATGTCCCGAGCCCCCGGGTGATGCTGGTACTGCTGATTCAGAGACCACACTTTGGGAACCTCTGCTTCTGGTTCGGGGAAGGCAAACAGCCTTCCTTCATAATTTTCCCAACCCAGATCCTGGTGACCAGCTTCTCCCACGAGACTCAACTTTCTTGAAACACACATTTAATTTGCTGTGTACACGACATGAATAAGAGACAGGCCTTGTGTTCAACGTGCTCACGGTCCAGAGGTGGCAGTAGGAGACAGAATACGATGTGGAATGAGCCTCTGTACAGGATTCAGAGAGGGCGAGAAAGAGAGTTAACCTGAGGGCAGAGGATGTCTGGAGTCTTCACGCAGAAGGAAAACCTGGGCAGGAAATGAGGAATGTGAGGAACCAGAGCTCAGCAAGGGTGGCTAGTCCCCTCTCACGTTTCGTTTCTTTTCAGTTCGACCCAGTTTCTCACAGCTCTGCTGGGGCCTGATTGCTCTGACCTGAGAGAGGCATGTTAGTTCCCTATTCTGCCAGCTCTGTGTCCCACACTTGGTCTGCGCAGGCCCATCTGGGATACACTCAGGAGGAATGTACACTGAGCTCCTTGCTCGTCAGTTGTTCTGGGGATTGAAAGAGGCTCCACAAGCTTTACAACCAGCGAAAATTGTCGCCAGCCTCACAATTCTGGCCAACATGTCTATGCTTTGAAGTCTGGTTGCTGCCTTTTACAATTCTATTTTTAAAATGTATTAAAGATGTTTGAACGTGGCAGAGACTTCCCATAAAAGCCAGGCTGCTTGAGAATCAGGATGCCGGTCTCAATTTAAAGTGCCTGTTAAATAATAGGATACCCGTGTAAAAGGGGCTCCATGAGACTGACCCACTGGTTCTCATGGAAGCCAAGCTCACTCACCAATGCCCCTGAATGGATTCCAGAGGTAATCAAGCCCTCTATCTATCCCATTTATGCCATGAAAGTACCTTTTAATACAAAGTGACTGAATTTGTGTTTGAATCAGTCATTAACATAAAGGCACTAACTGAAGACAGGAAAAGGTCCCGAAAGAAATATTTTGGCCTAAGTTTTGCCTAAAAGTCAAGCAAGCGCTAACAGGTAGTTCCCACGATTCTGCAAGGCCTGGCTCCCTGAAGTGGGGTCAAGGGTCCTGCTATATGCCCACAGAATCACAACTCTGAGCATCATTTGGGGACCAATCTTTGACAGTCTATTTCATCTTGAGGACTTTATTGGACTTTTCAGGAAGCTACTTAAAAACAAATGAGATATGGCTCCTGATTTACGCCCCCCTCTCCCCCCCCCCCCATCATCACCCGCTCTCAGTTACTCAAAGAACATTGTTGGCTCTAGCTTCAATCCTGTCCATAGTTCTTCATCTTGCTGCTATCGTCTTTAATTCGGGTCTTTGCTCGTGTGCCCAATAGGGCAGGTTGATTTATTCCACCCCTACTACTACACCCACTTTTCAGTGTCTCCTAATACTTTAGGAAGCTAAAATTCCCATTCCCAGACTCTCCTGAAGTTAGGAGTTGCCATGTGGCACAGTCTGGCCCATAAAATGTCAACCAAAGTCGGCTAGGGATTTCTGGGACGCTCTTGCTTTCCTGAAACCAGCACTGACGTGTCCTTCTTCCCATTGTCTTCTCCTGGCTACTGCCTGAGATGGGATCCACCAGCTAGCCATGTAAATGTCGTCTTGCAATGATGAGGGAAACACCAAGAGAAATGTGGGGTCCTTGGGCATCTTGAGCTATGAACCAATGTCTGCAATTGCTAACTTATGTACTTCTTATGGAAGAAAAATGAAAACTCTAATTGGTTTAAGCTAATACTCTCTGTTCCTCAATGACTCAAAGCCACGGATCCTTTTTAACTGCACCATTACATGGGCTCGGAGTGATCAAGTTACTTGTTGCACACACACAGCTGTTAAATGGCAGAATCATGATTAAATCTGATAGATATCAGGCTAACTCTAAGACTTACCCTTCACTGAATTTTTTTCTGTGCATTCCTTGCATAGTGTCCTTGCATAGCATTCCAGCTGGAATGCTAATATTTGTTTTCTTTCCTTCCAGACAAGATATCTTTTAAAATCTGCTCTAGCAATTGGTAGATATGGCAAGTTCCCTTGCAACCTATTCTGGGAGACCACTGGAAAGACTCTCAATTATGTAACCGTTGAGCAACTGGGCCTTGATGCCCCTGGGGGAGAGTAATAGGCCCTTTCTGTGCTTGACAAAGGCAGCCTCTCCAAATAACAACATGGTATGTAGATCTGATCATTGTGGGGAAATATGAGAATGTATTCATGGACATCGAGAAGCCTTATAAAAGGAAACTGGGGTTACCAATTCTACCACGTTCCCAGCTCTTTTGGGATTGTACATCTTTAGATCTGCCAGATTCAGAGTCTCAACTGATATCTACTGGTAGGAGAAGAAAGTGAAGACCACCCAAGAGGGGAATCTCAGTGAGGGAAAGCAGTGTAGAGTACGCCGTCTCCTGGCTCATCAGCCACACGTGGACTCAGAGAAGTCGATGTGGACTGCCTTGAGAATAAGACCTCAACATGTCACTGTGAACCAATTTTTATTATCCCAAGCACTGATAAGGTCTGAACACCAGAACCAGAAAGAGAAACACTGCACAAACACGTAGCAGAGTATAGAATCGACAAGAACAGGAAGTCATTTTCAAGCTGCGTTGTCTGGCAGCTCCCTCAGTCTGATTCTCCAGCTGCTCTCTGAGACGCATCCAGAAGCAGGACTAAGCCTTTCTAGAATGAGGGAATATCAGGGGTTCTTAGATAATGTGGAAGGATGACCTTGAAAGATCCTGGATTCATGTTACTCTGATGAATTGAGGATCAGGCAATTTTAATTTGAAGACTGCAAGGCTACTCAAGTGATAGCGTTAATAGATAGAAATCAAGGGAAAATATTATAAGTGAAATGACCAAAATATGGGTAACTAACTGGTTGGACATTGTTAATGACGTGTAAAAATCTATTTGAATTCAGAGCATAATGAATCAGCTAACTCGTATTTCAAACACTCCTTTTATGTCAAATTTTTCCTCCAATGGTCAAGAGTCTCCATAATCAGGAATTATACTGGAGAGGGGGTGGGCCACTAGGCAAGTCTGTATTGTTTTCAGTTCCATGTTATTCAGCATGACTTTATGAGCCAATAAATATTCATGCCAGCCAGAATAAAAAATAGTATTAACCTTCTGGAATGTGTAGGAGGGAAGCTCTGGCTTTAAAGCTAATGGCTTTTATATCATTTTATTAAGATCTGGAAATCTGGAATTATTCTGAATCATAGTGTTGGAGAGTCAACATTGTTATATTAAAAGTATAAATTGTGGGGCACCTGGGTGGCTCTGTCAGTTGAGCATCCAACTTCAGTTCAGGTCATGATTTCACGGTTTATGAGTTGAACTCCACATTGGGCTTGCTGCTGTCAGTGCAGAGACTTTTTGGGATCCTCTGTCCCCCCCTCTCTGCCCCTCTCCTGCTTGTTGGCTCTCTCTCAAAAGGAAATAAACTTTTTAAAAAAGTATAAATTGCATATATAGGATTAATGACAGATGAGCCCAGCAAGGGTAGATGAGATGGCTTAACTGGTGTTTGGCATTATTGGTAATAGTAAACATTTAGAATTCTACTAATAGCCCCAGATTTAGAGTTACAGATTGAGAGAGAGCCATCCAAGATACATAAGAAAAACAGTGAACTATAACTATCATAAAATTCTCCAAAAGGCCTTAAGTTTTTAACTCCAAGCAGGAATCCTCATTAAAAACATAGCATGCCAGCTTTATTTCATCAGATGCCTCCAGAATCAATTGGGTGAGGAGGGACCTAATGGGCTTGAATAATTATGAAGTTGTACCAGGCCCTCAGCTAAGCACTTCATAGTCCCTTATTTAATCACCAAAATAATCAGATGAAATAGGTGTTATTATTATCTTTATATTATACGAAGAAACAAGAGCACAGAAGAATTTCATGGATTGCTCCAAATTACATCGTCTATAGGAATCAAAGTTAAGGTTAAATACTGATTGTCTTTAGAAGAAGAACCAGTTACGTTGTGCCCAGTGCCATCCTCCATCTTTACTTTCCCTCCTTGCCCCTCTTCCCTTCAGATACTTCTCAGTCAGGTTTCAGGAATCATCCAGAATCCACCTTTTTAAGTCTCAACTGGAAAGGAAAATTTCAAGGCACATAGGGTTTCCCTGACATTTCTACTCTGCTGAAATGTTAAATGATTGGTCTTTATCATATGGTAGGAAATTTATATGCATCTCTACCACTACTGCGGGTTAATTAAGGCTAGGGTCTTACTAATTTGGAATTTCCTTAGGAACAGACAAATGACCTCTCTGGAATACACTTGACAAAGGTGCTGAATGACTGATACAAGGTAGAGACAAAGCAGGAAATCAAGCTCACTTGATGTTGGCCAGGGTCCTTCTAAGGCAAAGGGTCACAGATATACTCTGGGGGCCTTGCCTGCTGGGAGACATGCTGAAGGACATGCTTCCGTGTCCTTCTCATGGGAAGCTCGCTGTGCTTCAATCTTGGTTCTCATCAAACGGAAGTGAAACCTTGGAACTCTTTGAAGAGTGCATTAAATTACTTCCACAAAATTAGTTTTACTTGATCAAAACGTGGTAGCATTAAATTGTTGCCTAGAAAAAGCACTCTGGCTTTCACAGTTACATTCTTTTCTTTTCTTTAAATTTTAATCTCAATATAGCTAACATACAGTGCTGTACTAGTTTCAGGTGTAAAATATGGTGATTCAACGATGCCATATACAGTTATATTAGTTTTTCTTTATTCCTGCCATAACAAATTCATTTTATATAAAATGAATTCATAGAAATGTAGCATTTTGTGTCAGGTTTCTTTCACTTAGCATATTTTCAAGGTTCATCTATATTGTAGCATGCATTAATAGTTCATTCATTTTTGTGGCTGAATAATATTTCATTGTAAGGATATGCCACATTTTGTTTATCCATTCATTAGTTGAACATTTGGCTTGTTTCCACATTTTTACTGTTATGAATAATGCTGTTATGAACACTTGTATACACATCTTATGTGAACATGTGCTGTAAATATTTTGGATATATACCCAGGATTAGAACTGATGGGTCATAGAGTAACTCTGTGTTTAACTTTTTTAATGTTTATTTATTTATATTGAGAGAGACTGAGAGACAGAGCACATGAGCAGGGGGAGGGGCAGAGAGAGAGGGAGAGAGAGAATCCTAAGCAGGGTCTGTGATGTCAGTGTGTAGCTCTACACAGACTCCATCTCATGAACCGAAATCAAGAGTTGTATGTTTAACTGACTGAGCCACCCAGGTGCCCTTCTATGTTTAACTTTTTAAGTAATTCCCAACTATTTTCCATAGTGGTCTCACCATTTATTTTCATCCCTATCAGCAAGACATAAGGCAATTTCTCCATATATTGCCAATACTTGTTATTGTCTGATTTTAAAAAATTATAGTCATTCTAGTAGAGGTGAAGTGGTATCTCATTGTAGTTTGGCATTTTCCTAATAAGCAATGACATTGGGCATTTTTTCATGTGCTTCTTGCCTTTGAAGCACAAAAGGTTTTAATTCTAATGAAATCAAATTTATCTATTTTTCTTTGTGTTTTAGGTGTCATATCTATGACAATGTTGTTTAATCCAAGGTCATGAAGAATTATACCTATGTTTATATCTAAGAATTTTATAGTTTTCTACTGAGGTCTTTGATACATTTTACGTTCATCTCTGCATATGGCATGAAATAGAAATCCAACCTCATTCTTTTGCTTGAAGAGTTTCAGTTGTTCTCGTATCATTTGTTCAAATGACTTCTTTCCCTATTGAATCATCCTGGATCCACTGTCAAAAATCAACTGGCCATAAACATATAGGCTTATTTCTGGACTCTCAGTTCCATAACACTGATCAGTAAGCCCATCCTGCGACAGTACAACACAGTGTTGATGACTGTAGCTTTGTGGTACTTTTGGAAATTGGGAATTGTGATGAACAATTTTGGTCTTTTTCAATATTGTTTCAGCTATTCTGGATCTCTTGCATTTTCCATACTTTAGGATCAGTCTGTGAATTTCTGCAAAAAGCACAGCTTAAATTTTGATTGGTACTGCATTTCATTTATAAATTGAAGGGTATTGCCTTCTTAACATTGTTAAATCTTCTAATCCACCATAATGGATGTTTTTCCATTTATTTAGGTCTTCAATTTCTTTCAATGATGTTTAATTTTAAGTATTAAGCTTATTACTACTTATTCTGTTTGGTGCGATTATTAAAGGAATTGCTTCCTAATTTCATTTTTGGATGTTCATTGCTGGTAAACAGAAATACAACTAATGTTTGCAGAGTAATCTTGTATTCTGCCAACTTGCTGAACTTGTTTATTGACTATAATATTTTTTTGTTATTCCTTAGTATGTTTTAGGTGCAATATGATGTCATCTACAAATAGAGATAGTTTTACTGCTTCCCTCCCAATATTCCCTTCTAACTTCCTTTTTCTTGACCAATTACTCTAACTAGGACAGTGCTGAATAAAACTGGTAAAAGCAAGAGTGAGCGTTCTTGACTTAATCCTGAAATTAGGAAAAAGGCAGTCTTTCCACTGTAAGTGTGAGTTTCTTGTAGATGTCTTTTATCAGGTTCAGGAATTTCCCTTCTAATTTATTGAGTCTGTTTATCATGAAAGAATTTTAGATTCTGTCCCATACTTTTTCTATGTCTATTGAGATAATCATGTGGGTTTTGACCTTTACTTTTTTAATATGGTGTATTATGGCGACTGACTTTCACATGTTGAACCAACTTTGCATTCCTGGGATAAATCCCACTTTGTCATAGCATATAATCATCTTTGTATGTTTCTGCTTCAGCTTGCTAGTATTTGCTTGAGGATTTTCATAAAAGATATTGATCGGTTGTTTCTGTTTATTGTGATGTGTTTGGCCTTATAGAATAAGTTGAGAAGTGTTTCTTCTTCTGTGTTTTGGAAGAGTTTGTGAATAATTTGTGTTAATTCTTTAATGTTTAATAGAACTCATCAGTGAAGACATCCTGCTCTGACTTCTCTTTGTAGGAAAGTTTTGGATTACTATTTTTTTTTTATGATCATGGAGGATTTTATTGTTTTCCATAGTATAAGGCACTTATTTTTTTTTAATAGTTTACTGTCAAGTTGGTTTCCATACAACACCCAGTGCTCACCCCCACAAGTGCCCTCCTCCATGCCCATCACCCTCCTTCCCCTCCCCCCCAACCCCCATCAGCCCTTGGTTTGTTCTCAGCATTCAAGAGTCTCTCATGGTTTGCCTTCCTCCCTCTCCCCCACGATTTTTCCCCTTCTTCTCCCCCATGGTCCTCCATTAATTTCCTCCTAATCCTCTTATACGTGCAAACATATGGTATCTGTCCTTCTCTGCCTGACTTATTTCACTCAGCATAACACCCTCAAGGTCCATCCATGTTGCTACACATGGCCAGATTTCATTCTTTCTCATTGCCATGGAGTATTCCATTGTATAGATGAACCACATCTTCTTAATCCATTTGTCGGTTGATGGACACTTAGGCTCTTTCCATGTTTTGGCTTTTGTTGAGAGTGCTGCTATGAACGTTGGGGTACATGTGCCCGTATGCATCAGCACTCCTGTATCCCTTGGGTAAATTCCTAGCAGTGCTACTGCTGGGTTCTAGGGGAGTTCTATTGTTAATTTTTTGAGGAACCTCCACACTGTTTTCCAGAGGGGCTGCACCAGTTTACATTCCCACCAAAAGTGTAGGAGGGTGCCCGTTTCGCCACATCCTCACCAGCATCTAGAGTCCTCTGATTTGCTCATTTTAGCCACTCTGACTGGCGTGAGGTGGTATCTCAGTGTGGTTTTGATTTGTATTTCCCTGGAGAGTTTTGGATTACTAATTACATTATTTTACCTGCTACTGGTCTATTCAGATTTTCTATTCCTTCTTGAAACAGTTTTATTAGTTTCTTGCCTTTCTAGGATTCTATGTCATTTAGGTTATCCATTTATTGGCATATGAGTATTCATAGCAGTCCCTTATCTTTTTATTTCTGTAAGGTCAGTAGTAATGTNTTTTTTTTTTTTTTTTTTTTTTTTAGTAATTTGATTCCTCTTTTCTTCTTAGTCAATGTAGCTAATTGTCAATTTTGTTGACCTTTTCAAACAACCAACATTTAGTTTCGCTGATTTTCTCTATTGTTTTCTCTTCTTATTTTTTCTGTTCTAATTTTATTACTTCCTTTATTCTATTTGCTTTGGGTTTTAATTTGCTCTTTTTTTCCCCTAGTTTCTTGAAGTACAAGCTTAGGCTATTCATTGGAGAGCTTTCTTTTTTAAAATTAGGTGTTTACAGTTATAAATTTCCCTCTAAACACTGTTTTCATTGCATATCATGAATTTTGATATGTTATGTTTTCATTTGCACTCATCTTGAAGTATTTTGTAATTTCCCTTATGATTTCTTCTTTGATCCATTCATTATTTAGAAATGTGTTGTTTAATTTTCACGTATTTGTGAATTACTCAAATTTCTTTCTGCTATGGATTTTTAACTTCATTCCATTGTTTGTAGGATATAATTTGAATGATTTCAATATTTTTAGGTGTATTGAAACTTCTTATATGACCTAATATATGATCTATTTTGGGGAAGTTTACATATGCACTTCAGGAGAAGAATGTGTACTCTGCTGTCATTGGACGGGGTGTTTCATAGATGTTTGGTTTGTTTTATAGCTGGTTTGTAGTTTGGGGCAAGTCTTCTACTTGCTTGCTGATTTTCTGTCTAGTTGTTCTATCCATTAATGAAAATGGAATATTACAATTTCCAACTATTATTGTTGAATTGTCTATTTCTCCCTTCAAGTCTGTCAGTTTTTGCTTCATATATTTTGGTGCTCTGTTGTTGATGTATACATGTTTATAATTATATCTTCTTGATGGCTTGCTTCTTTTACACTGTAAAATGTAATTTAAAAAAAATGTTTATTTAATTTTGAGAGAGTACAAGTGGGGGAGGGACAGAGAGAGGGAGACAGAGCATCCAAAGTAGGCTCTGTGCTGACAGCAGAAAGCCTGATTTGCGGTTCAAATTCACAAACTGTGAGATCATGACCTGACCCAAAGTCAGACACTCAACCGACTGAGCCACCCAGAATTTTTTTGTCTCTATTAACAGTTTTTATCTTAAAGTCTATTTTGTATGATATTGTGTAGTCACTCTAGCTTTCTTTTGGTTATTGTTTATGGTATATCTCTTTTCAACTTTTCACTTTGAAGCTACTTGTGTCTTTGGATCTAAAGTGTGTCCCTTTTAGATGGCATATAGTTGAACAATGCCTGGGCAGCTCTGTGGGGCACCTGAGTGGCTTAGCATCCAACTCTTGATTTTGGCTCTGGTCATAATCTCATGGTTTGTGGGTTTGAGCCCCATATCGGGTCTGGGCTAACAGTGTGGAGCTTGCTTGGGATTCTCATTCTCTCCTTCTCTCTTTGCCTCTCCATGTGCTCTCTCTCTTTCTCTCTCTCTCCTTCTCTCTCTCAAAATAAATAAATAAAATAAACAAAAACATGAGACAGCATGTAGTTGAATCATGCTATTTTTAATTGATTCTGCCAATATCTGCTTTTTAATTGGTTTGATCATTCACATTTAATGTAATTATTGATAAAGGGGATTTATGTTTGTCATTTTCTTACTTGTTCTCTGTATGTCTTACGTCTTTTTGTTTCTATATTCCTCCATTACTGTCTTCTTTTGTGTTAAATATTTTCTATTGTACCATTTTAACCACCTTTTCTTATTATATATTTCTTAAGGTGATTGCCCTAGAGATTGCAGCATAGTAATTTATAATAGTCTAGTTTGATTAATATCACCTTAACTTAAATGACAAAAACTTTGCTCCAAATGGCTCCATTGCTCCTCTCCTTGATACTGGTTTTGTCACAAATTCCGTCTTCATACACGTACACATCAACATCTATTTATAATGACTGATTTAGGATGCTGTCTTTGAAATCAGATAGAGGGAAAAGTAGTGAGAAACACAAAGTACATTATTACTGTCTTTTATATACTACCTAGATAGTTACTTTTTCTATATAGTTGCTTCTATAGTTTTATATAGTTGCTTTATTTCTTCACGTTGAGTTGAGTTACTAGCTAGTGTCCTTCTATTGCAGCCTGAAGAATTCCCTTTAGCATTTCTTTTGCTAGCATTTCTGCTAGCAAAAATGTCTCTCAATTTTTATCCATAGCAATAGAATCTTTTGGTGGTTATTTAGAAATTCTTATTTTGGTCTGTTTATTGTTTATCTTTTTTTTATTTCCTCCTTCATTTTTATAGGATAATTTTATTGAATATGAAAATCTTGACTGACAGCTTTGTTTCCTTCAGCAGTGCACACATTATCCCAGTGCCTTTTGGATTCCATGGTTTCTGATGAGAAATCAGCTGCTAATTGTATTGATGACCATGTCCACATGATGCATGTGTGCTGCTCTCCCTGCTTTCAAGATCTTCCCTTTGTTTTTGGACACTTTTTACTTACTAGGCATAAATCTCTTGAGTTTATTCTACCTGGAATTCAGTGAGCTTCTTGGATGTATATATTAGTATTATCCATCAAATTTGGGAAGTCTCTTGCTATTATTTATTCAAATATTTTTTCTACCCCTTTCTCTTGATTTTCTTCTGGGACTACCATTATGTTTTTGTGCTTCATGATGTTTCTTGAGTTTCTGAGGCTATGGTCACTTTTTAAAATTTATTTTTCTTTCTGTTCTTCAGACTGGATCATCTCAATTGACCTGTATTCAAGTTTGCTGATTCTTTCTACTGCCTGTCTGATTCTGGTGTTGAGCCCACCTTGTGAATTTTTAATTTAAATTATTATTATTGTTATTATTTTTTTTTGAGACAGACAGAGACAGAGCATTAGCAGGGGAGGGGCAGAGAGAGAGGGAGGGAGACACAGAATCCAAAACAGGCTCTGAGCTGTCATCACAGAACCTGATGTGGGCCTCAAACCCATGAACCATGAGATCATGACCTGAGCCAAAGTCGGACACCCAACCGACTGAGCCACCCAGGCACCCCTCATTTAAATTATTATAATTTTTAACCCTAGAGTTTCTATTTATTTTTTACAATTTCCATCTCTTCATTAATATTATGTATTTGGTGAGACAATGTTCTTATACTTTATTTTTTTTTTACATGGCTTCCTTTAGCTTTTGGAATATATTTAAAATACCTGACTTAAAGTCTTTGTCTCATAAATACAACCTCTAAGTTTTTTCAGAGACCATTTCTATGGATTGCTTTTTGTTGTTGTTGTATATTGGTCACACTTCTTTGTTTCTTTGCATGTATCTTAATTTTTACTTGAAAACTGGACATTTTATATACTCTTATGTTCTGTAGAAATCAGATTTTTCCCTCTTCAGGGCTTGTTGATATTGCTGCTTGATGTAGTTATTATCTATTTAGTGACACCCGAATTATTCTGTAAAGTCTATGTTATTTGTCAGGTGTAGCTACTAAAATCTCTGCTCAGTCATCTCAGTGGTCCAGGTGATGATTAGAGAGAGGTTTTCTTAAATGTCTAGAACAACATGTCTCTCTGTCTTTGCTGAGGGGCTTGGTGTGCACTTGGGGGGGGGGTGCATCTTCAACACTGAGCCAGGCAGTTGACAACTCTGCCTTAGCCTTCACTTTGCTGCTTGTACAGACCCTCAGAGTCAGCCAGAGATGAGTGGCTAGAGCCTTCTCAGTCAGGTTACTCCTAAGCACGTGCACAGTCCTATACTTGTACATGGACTTCTAGATTCCCAGGAATATACTGGAGCTTTAGAAAGCCCTCATGACATTTCATTGCCCCTCTAAGCCTCCTTTAGGGAAGGTGAGCCCAGGTTCCACTGCCTGTCTCTTTGCTGCTACTTTTCCTCTTCCTCTTACTTTCATGGCTTAGCATTATCTCCTCAGCCCCAACTGGTCACAGTGAGACTGGCTCTGCTCTCTCCGGGATTCAAATTCCAGGTGGCCTCTGCCTTCTTCTGTACTTCATGCCCAGCGGAAATCTTCCAGGTTTGGAGTTTGTCAATAGTGTGGTTATTTAGAAAACATGCGACTCCACTGTTAGCCCTCTTGAAGCTGAATATGCACAACTAGACCGACTTCTACTATTAAGCATTAATCTTGTCTGGCAATGCTGGCCACATGCATCCTTTTCTCTCTCCATTTCCTGATTCTCTTGTGCCCTTAAATATTTCTCTCATTAAAAACTATTTTAAAAACACTTTAACACTGCTTCTAGTATTCTTTTTCTTGCTTTGATCTCAAACTTTATTTTTTTTGTGTTGTGCCTTCAAAAATGCAAAGCACCACCTTCAGCCTTTACTTTCACACATCATTTTCTAGAAGTTGAAGTCTCAAAATTCACATCAGGGAAAGTGGACAGAAGGACAAGAGTACAGCACACCAGTTGACTTAAAAAGTGGCATCCATTTAATGAAGGGAGGGCTGCTGAGTGTTTTGATTGGTGTAGTTTTTTAGTTTCTCAGCCACGGGGCAGACAGATGGAGAGGAATATATTATTTCCCTATTTACCTTTTTGATGGCAGGTGTCACTGGTTTTCAGCTGCGTAGCACTGCTGGGTCCTCAGTTTTGTTCTTCATTGTAGCATCATTGGTGGGCGGGGGGAAGGCACAGCTTTGAGGATATTATCCCCACATGCTAGAAACAATAATCACTATCTTTCCTAACATTTGGGAAGTATTATAAATTTTAGTCCTTTTTTTGGGTAAGCTTAGAGAAATGTTGGGAGAAGCCAGAGCAGAACTGAAGTCATTTTATTTTTTTATTTTTTTAATATAATTTATTGTCAAATTGGCTCACAAACAGTGTATACTGTGTGCTCTTGGTTTTGGGGGTAGATTCCAGTGATTCATCCCTTACATATATACCCAGTGCTCATCCCAACAAGTGCCCTCCTTAATGCCCATCACCCACTTTCCCCTCTCTCCCAACCCCCATCAACCCTCAGTTTGTTCTAAGTCTTTAAGAATCACTTGTGCTTTACCTCCCTTCCTCTCTGTAACTTCATGGAAAGAGCCTAAATGTCCATCAAATGACGAATGGATCAAGAAGACGTGGTTTATATACACAATGGAATACTACATGGCAATGAGAAAGAACGAAATCTGGCCATTTGTAGCAACATGGATGGTACTGGAAGGTATTATGCTAAGTGAAATAAGTCAGGCAGAGAAAGGCAGATACCAGATATCGTATGTTTTCACTCAAATGTGGATCTTGAGAAACTTAACAGAAGACCATGGGGGAGGGGAAAGGGAACTGAAGCCATTTTAAATGAAAGTCATGCAGACAGGTCCAGGTTTCTATGAGCAAAATCTTGTTTTCTTGGTTGTGGTCCTGGGTTTTTGCCATGTTCTCAAATTTTAAAGATTCTTTACTTTAAAGACTCACCCTTCACACTCACCCTTCAACTCTCCTATGTAGAGAACCCCCAAGGATGTTCAATGTGGGAAAACCTTTAGAAGCTAACTTTTTTTTTTAATGTTTTATTTATTTCTGAGAGAGAGACAGCGTGAGCAGGGGAGGGTCAGAGAGAGAGGGAGACACAGAATCTTAAACAGGCTCCAGGCTCTGAGCTAGCTGTCAGCACAGAGCCCGATGCAGGGCTTGAACCCACAAACTGTGAGATCATGACCTGAGCCGAAGTTGGACGCATAACCAACTGAGCCACACAGGTGCCCCAGAAGCTAACCTTTTTGAGAAAAATTTTGAAAAAGTAAACTTGGGAGTCTGAAAACAAAGTCTGAAATTTTTTCGTGAAGTTTTAAATTATGAGCTTCACCAGCTGGTGATGTTTAAACTCTTTCACAACTGGTAGACATGAATGTCAGAATGAGTAATCGGAATGGACGCCGGGCAGAATGCCTGGACAGGGACCTCGGGCCCTGATGTGCAAGGCATTTGTTCTTTTGTTGCTGGATCATGAGGAGGTTAAAGGAGTCATGAGGGCGGGGCCAGAGATTCCAGAGGGAATGGGATCCACTTCTTGGGGCTCAGAGCAGTGACTATTTGCCAGTATAAAAGAATGTCAATATATTAACAGCTGGCATGCTGGTAGTGGTACATAGAAGTGGAACATCAACTCTAGCCCTGGATTCTAAGCTGTGTGGACAGGGACCATATTTCCTTGCTCACTGTGTTATCCTCAGAACGTCCATCAGCACTTGTCTTATAATAAGGAAATAATATGTATGGAATAAGTAAGTAAATGGGCACCAAATAAATATACACATAAGGATATGCCTCATCCAGATGAGAGCTCATAGTGACAGTGGGAGACATTTTCCTATCAGTAAAACAGGATTATGATGATATGTGCCCTTTTTCTTTATTTCACAGAGAGAACTCCGAAATGACACTTAGGAAAAACAATTCATTTTACTGTCCTTAGGAGAAAAGCCCACTGAATAAATCCTGAGCATTGTGTTTGGCACGGCGCCTGGCACCTGTGGGAGCCAGGGCGGTCAAGAACAGCAATGATGATCATCGCGGCGGTATCACTGCACTTGCTAATATACTTTTCAACCAGAGTTAATAAGCAAAGCAGTAGTCTGAGTATTACCATTCATTTTCTTCCAGAAAATATTTTCAATGCCCCTCGATGACTGAAGGCTGACCCAAAGGCAGGCAGGTAAACATTTCTTTCAGGTGTTGCATGGTTTATCCCCAGCCCTCCCTTCCAGCCTACTCTTCACCCCCACCCTGCATGCAAATGACACCATTAATATGCAACTTTGGGAAATGTCTCCGGGCCCAGGCCAACACACTGCCAAAAGGAATTCCTTAAATGGCGGTGCCCTGGCCTTGGGGCATCCATCGGCTTCTGTGTGCTTCTTCTCTGCCTTCCCTGTTCGCCTACAGTCTAACCGGCCCGTATGGGCAATCATAACACTTCATTGTCCAGTACCATCATTACAATATTGTTATCATCTGAGCCGGAGTCTGACACTTTCTCTAAGACCTTTCAAATAACCCCTTTACTAGGCTTCAGTACCAAACCATTCAGGGCAAATCTCTGCTTTGTGCTTGTCAGCCTTAATAGACTGGATGTCACTTGAGCCTGTAAAAAGTGCCTGCTCCTCAGCTGTCAGTCAGTCCTGGCGGTGTCAGCGGAGAGCATGGCTGGAGCTGGCTGGATTAGAGGGTAGTTACCACAGCTGTCAGATTACTGACAGCCTGACACCCACACTTCCAACTTCCTCTTACTGTATTTGGTTTCTGTTGAGCTCTCTGGACCTTTCTTAAGGTGGATCCCTCTGTTGGAAACAGATCATAATTTGGCTAGCATCTTCTGAAGTTGGGCTCTTCTCTCCTCTGTTACGATTTGTGGAAAGCTTCTTATTTTAAGCAGCGCTTATATCTCAGTGAATATTTTTAACCCCATGTCAGCCAAAATGTCATCTCATCTCGTTCTACTTTCCAAGTTTATGGACACTCCATGGGTGTGCATATGTGTGCGTCTCAATTTTATCAGCTTAATTAGTCAAGGAAATATAAGTCGCGACCAAAATGTTCCCTCTTATCCCTTCCTCATCTACAATGTTTTTATCCTTCTCTTTGATCACGCCTTTGTTGGACCCTTTATTTTAGATAGGACGCTCTGTCAGAGACAGAGAGAGAGAGAGAGAGAGAGAGCACATGTGTTAGAAGGTGTGGGTGTATACAGATTGTTGGCTTTTCTATGAATGTGGATATATATTCAGACCTAATGAAAGGCAGTCAGCTAACGGCTGAGGCAGGAAGAACAAATTGGCAACTCTCCAAACCATGCCTTCGTTAATATTCACCTTGAATACAGCCAATTAGCGAATGAAGGGTCTCTCCCTCCTTCCCTTTCTCCCTCTTTTAATTTTTCATCCACTCCCTTCTATTTTCCCCTCCTTTCCTTCTTTCTACACTTGTTAAGTGCTTACTATCTTGCAGTCTCCACACTGCTGTTCACCAGGCAAACAAAAGCAAATGTGCCTACACCCTTGTCACAAGTTCACAGCTGCCTGGTCACATTCCTCAGGTATGTTTGAATTTCACAGGCTTTCACTTCTGACCAGGGAGGCGAGATTAATTAACACTTTCATTTACTTAGGCAATAATCAAGGCCGATTTGCTGTTATGAAACCAGGCTTCAGGACCAGATATGCAACTTTTGCACAATCTTGACTTTGCTTACTATTTAACCCTGCTACAGAATTAGACTTGAGTGTGCATTCCAAGAATAGCTTCCAGCACACACAGGCCCATGCACATTGGATGCTGTGTGGCTCCAGGGGCAAGAAAGCACTAGGCTTCAGAAAACCTACCTGTACTGGGAAAGTTACTTCACCTCATTGAACCTGTTATCTTTTTTCTAAATTGGGGATGAGAATACTTATCTGCCAACCTAATAAGCCTATAGTCCATATGTGACTGACCATCTATATGAAAGCACTTTCCAAACCGCGATGTACCACAAAAGCAAATTGTGATCATAGTATTACCCTATGTGGTTATGTATCGAATTGATATTGGCACTCGCTTATTTAGACCCTTTAACTTATTCTTATTTCCTTGGCCACACATATTTTGCTTTTACTTTTCTACCATATAATCACAGTGCTGAAAAAAAAAAGACTCCCCTGTAAAAATAATAGATTACGTATGATTAAACTTATGAACTCACACTCAGATCAGGAGCCTTTAGTGGTCCTCTCTGTTCCTTACAGTGCTTTTTAACAGGGTCGTGGCTTTTTAAGACCATTGTTGTTTTCAATGAGCCCAGCAGAACGGTTCAGATTAAATTGAATCAGTGTCTACCTCAATTGCTAGGAAATTTCATACTGCATAAAGTTCAAACCAGAGACTGAAAAATGTAGTAAACATATTAGAAAGGCAGGGGGTAGAAGAAGGGTACAAGAACGTTATGGTTTCAGTGCCAAAGCCAAAGACATATTTTTTCCAGCACTTCCTCCCCATTCCAAAAAAATTTTTTTGAAATAAAAAGACCCTTATATTTCACCCAATTAAATGTTGGAAAACAGCCTTTCAATTTCATTTACAAGCATCCAGAAGTTTCACACGCAACAACCCTCCCACCTTCTCGCTTTTGCTCTAACATGCATTCTTTATGCTACGCGCTGTTGGGGTCCGTGTACCCCATGCTACAATAACCATGGCTTCCATTATTCAGCTCGCGGGCTGAAAAACATCACGTCTAACAAATAATAAGTGGGTTGCGAAAATGTTTCGTTTGCAAACCAAGCGTTCCGGTCACATTTCTGTTGAACTTCCCAGGCAAGGATGCCCTTCTACGTCAGCAAACTTAAATGCTTTTTCAACCCAGTTCCCTCCTGATCTCCACTCATCAATGAAGGCCTGTGATTTTCAAGTAAGGGATTCACCTGTGGCCCCAAAGCTGAGAAAGACAGCTGACTGACAGAGAAACAGAACCCCCAGCATAATTAGCTGAAGGAATAGATTGGCCAGCTTTTAATAAGAACCACCGTCTTATTTTTCACCCCAAAGTACAAAGAGTGCTCTTCATACCTCCTCTTCATCTCTGCTGCAGCCTAAATTCCAAAGTGCAAAACTCTCAAGACCGTACTTCTGGACAATGCAGCCAGGGCAGGCTTACGTATGCGACCTTGAACCTCAGTTTCCTTGTCTGTAAGAGAGATAAAGTTTTATTAATAGTACTTAAACTGGATTGAATGGGATACTTCATGTGAATCTGGCATAGTGGCTAGCACAAAGTAAGTGCCTAATGAATGGCGGTTATTATTACTATCAGTATTACAGCTGCTATTTGCATTCTCATTTTGACACAGGCTGAGTTCCATAAGACTTCGTGGAAAGTTGAAGAAACCTTCGAGGTGTTAGTCTTATGTGTACCTGATCCTGTGCAATGATACATTTCTAGTCATTCATTCATCCCCACATTTATTTAGTTCATTCAACAAATTAAAAAAAAATATTTTTAGGGGCGCCTGGGTGGCTTAGTCGGTTAAGCGTCCGACTTTCGCTTAGGTCATGATCTCGCGGTTCGTGGGTTTGAGCCCTGCGTCGGGCTCTGTGCTGACTGCCAGCTCAGAGCCTGGAGCCTGTTTCAGAGTCTGTTTCTCCCTCTCTCTCTGCCCCTCCCCTGCTCACGCTGTCTCTCTCTCTCTCTCCTAGAAATAAATAAAAATATTAAAAAAAATTTTTTTTTTATCTTTACTTATTTTTGAGAGAGAGAGAGAGACAGAGTATGAGCAGGGGAGGGGCAGAGAGAGAGGGAGGCACAGAACCTGAAGCAGGCCCCAGGCTCTGGGTTGCCAGCACAGAGCCCCAATGCCGGGTTCCAACTTGCGAAACGGGAGTTCATGACCTGAGCCGAAGTCGGGTGCTTAACTGACTGAGCCACCCAGGTGCCCTCATTCAACAAATATTTAAAGGTCTGCTGTGTGCCAGGCACCAGGCCAGATGAAGAGTTACAGAGATGAACATTACTTGCCCTCCAGGGATTCCCGGACAAGTGGAGTAGGCAGAGATGTTAACATTTCCTAGGAACGTAACCAGAGCTATGACAGAAATATGGAAATGCGGTGCCAGGAGCACTTAGGAAGTAGCATTTTCTTCTACTAGAAATGTTAGTAAAGGCTTCTGAGGAGAGACACCTCTGAGGTGAATCTGAGATTACACTGCAGAGCAGAACAGGGAAGGGCATTTTAGGAAATATGCAAAGACATGACCAGACTGTGACCAGGTAGGTGTGTGGAGGGGAGGGGTGCATGGGGCCGTGGGGGAACGGTAGCCTCCCATGCTGTGGGGGACAGCAACAAGCAGGTCCACTGACGGAGCCTTGAACACAGGCACACAGGGCTTTCCTCAAAGTTTAGGGATCTGCTGACAATTTTGAATGAGAGAATGACAGGGTCAGATTGCATTCCAGAAATACCATGCTAGATGCAGGGTGACGGGCATATTTATGCCAAGAGTAAGGCCAGCAGGGAGATAACAAAGGCCAGAGACAGAGAAAATGGGGAGGAAGGAGTGAATCCAGAGATGACGAGGAGGAGGAGGAAAGGTCGGAGGAAGAGGACACGGCCTGGCTTTTGGAGAGCTGGGCCTCGGGGGTGAAAGGAAGCCAGAGCTCACAGTGCTTTCAGATTTCTGACCCAGGGGACCCCAGAGAGAGTGAAGTACTCACCAGGACGGCAAGTATGATGGACGACGTGGTTTAGAGGGAGAAGCAAAGGATAAGGACAGGCGGGGGCCCGGGAGAAACAAGTCTGTGGCCTGGGGCAGGTTAAATATGAGGTGTCCGTGGGACATTTAGTGAATATGCTCAATAATGACATGACGCTTCGGTGAAGGCCCGGGAGGAAAATGAGGGCATTTCTAGAGTGGGCTTGGTGTTTGAAGCCATAGTCGTGGAGGAGGTTGGAAGGAGACGGTTGCCGAAGAGGGCACAAGACATGCCCCGGGACGGAGCCCCTGATGCTCCAGCGTTAGGGATGAAGAAAGGAAGCGGGCCCCGGGCGGAGCCCAAGAAGGGCTGGGAAAGCAGACGGAGTGCTGGAGAAGCCACGTGGACGGTGGCAAAGATGAGGGCGGAAGCGTGGCCATTTCATTTTGGAGAGAAGCTCAGGAGGCCGAGGGTCTTCAGAGTGGACGATGACCAGCCGGCCCGGTGAGAGGAAGTGGCAGGACTTCTGCGCGATACGCTGGGGAGAGGGGCCAGAGGCCAGGGGACAGCATCATAAGCTTGCGGGGGGCACTGGGCAGGACAGGCTGAACAAGAGAGGCAGAGGACTGGCCTCGTAGGGCCATCAGATTCTTGCCTCAAGGTTCAAGCCCCACCTCTTTGCCGCCTGCTCTATTTTCCTTATCACAAACTTGATTGCAGCTTGGAAATCTTTAATCCTGTTTTCTTCACCCCTCTCACTTCAAACATACATAATAAATGGAGAGAATTAGCATTTGTCATCCCCTAGAATCCCAGGTGGCTCAAAAAAGAGTCCCGAGGAGCTCCACTTACATATTTTTTTGTTCTGAAACCGCTCCTTTCAAACTGATTGCATCACTGCCTCCCGGAAAACCCGACAGGTATGATACTCCCCTTGCCTAACCCTGCTTTCTTCCTCGCAGCAGGCAGGAGTGACGAGCTGCCTGTAACCAGCAGCTGAGACACCCAGAGACCCGGTGTCTTTGAACAGTATCCAGCGCTTCCTTCCCCAAACTGCACGAGCGCCTGCCTGGGCTGAGCAGCAAGAGAGAGACATCTGTGATATCTGATGACAATCATCTCTGATTAGACTGTCACTACACAGCACAGGCGAGTCGGGGCCACAGCTAATTAGCTATGTGAGGCCAGCTCTCTGTTTACTGGAACTGTACTAACAAGTTGCAGCTTTTCCAACGCAGAGGAGTCACTGCACATATGCCAGCCGGGAACCCTTCACTCCAACAGTTTAGGGACCGAGCTGCTACTTCTTGGGTACACAAAAACCGTGAAACATTAATGTCTTTGCGCCGTGAGCCACTCTCAGTCCGTGTTTCCACCTTCTGCAAGCTGTCGCTTCAAGGAAAAGTAGTAGACTAAACTACTTTATAGAATCTGATATTATTCTAAGTGGGCTTGTACTTGTAAGTGGACATCTCTTACTTTCCGGTTTTCCGTGGTTCTTGGGCTGTGTCAGGGAAATCAGCGAAGTCTGAGAAATGTAGCTACGACTGGCTCTTCTCATTTGAGCTAAAGGGAGAAAGAACCAGATGAAAAATTAGAAATTTAATGGAAATTAAGGACACAAGACCTTTCTTATCCCCTTGGTGATTGATAGAGTTCATCGATTGTTCATGAACATAATGCCCACCAGTATTTCCAACTGGTGCCACAGAACCAGTACAAATGTTTTTGTAAACTTTTTTAACTCAAAATGTTTTTCTAAACTTTTTTTAAACCTAAGTGAACATGTCCGTGTAAGTTCTCATTTGCTCATTACAAAGGTTTCTCTGATAACTCCAAGAGATTATATGCTATTCTGTAGCTTACATTTCCTTTAGAAACAAGTGTGTCTAAGTCATAACAAATGTGGCGTGGGGGGCAGAAAACTGGAGTGTTTTGCAAGGTTAACCAAAATTGGCAATAACAGTCTCTGGATTACTGTCAGAAGCCCAAACCCTGGCAAATGGATTCATTTTTTTCATATGATGCATCTACGACCTACTCTTAACAGTCCCTAATTTCAGGTCACAATAAGATCAGTGTTTTGCTGAATTCCCACTCTCCTTCCCTTAGAACAAGTTTGTTCAGACTTCCTGAAAACAGAATTTCAGCCTTATTCTAAAAGCCTGTACGTTGTTATATAAGTGGATGACTGTTTGTGGGCTCTTAACATTTGAGATGGATAAATATTTTTACTCATTTTCTGATGAAAACTATAGGCTGTGCTCTTGAAAATACTTGTGGAGTTCCTGGCACTGCAGTATAAAATGCAATCTGCGGGGAATATAAATATTTTCAATAAACTCTATTATGGATGTGGTATTTAATTTGGGCGCTGTTTAAAATTTATGTATTTACGTTTAGCATCAAAAGTGCATTTCAGAATAGGTTTAGACAAATCTCCATATTCAAAATTCAAAAAGAAAAAGTCTTAGCATGTTCATTCATTTTGTTTATGTCCATAATTTAAAACAAGCAAACTTTTTCTCTTAATGAAAGTTTGTGTGTGTGTGTGTGTGTGTGTGTGTGTGTGTGTGTGTTTTAACTTTAAACAAAATTCCCTCTCCAGGTGGAAAGTTGATTACCAATCTTTGGTCTGGAGGTAAATTTTACAGCTGTTTTAAACCCATGAAAGTGGGTCTTATATTAGAAGTGCTGACACAGCCTATCCACACTGTATGGACATGAACTATACCGCTGTAATAAGCAGTTATTATGTATGTGTAAAAATAATGAGAGGCCGTGTCTGAAGAGAGTTAATGTAAAATGCTAAGCAATTATAGTTGGTTACACAGTATAGGTTAATATTCCTTCATATAGCTGCACTTTTTTCTTCTTTTGTCCTCCAGAACTCCTAATGAAAATTTGAGACCTGACTGTAATGATAAGCAGCCTTTCACACGTCCTCTGTGTCAAGGCTGTTGCATTAATGCTTCCCTTCATATAACATTTTGCATAGCCTAAAGCATCTATTAAAATCCTTTGTAAAATTCATGAAACAAAAGTGGTGGGTTGAGTCTAGGGGGAGAGAAAGTAAGCTGCTTATTAGCAAAAAGTCAAAAACACAGGGCCAATTACAGATCCGAACAAGCAGGGCTAAGGACCAGCATGGGGAGTAATTCTTTCTTCAGCCCAATGGGCTCAAGCGAGGGGCAGGTTGGGTGAAAATACAGCAACAGTCAGGAGCAGTAATTAAACGGAGATGTTTGCAGTTAGAAACAGCTCTATAACAACGGAAGGAAATGCTCAACTAACACCATTGTCTGGCCTCACAAAGATGCTAAATTGGAAGGATTTAGGGTTGCTCCCTAAAGAAGAGACTGGAGGTAGTGAAGAGGAGCCGGGGCTCAGGAGATATGTAAAGAATCTGTTTGGTATTTCAAATGTTATAAATTAGATTTTTAAAAGAGAGAGAGAGAGAGTGTGTGTGTGTGTGAGAGAGAGAGGGAGCGCCTTCCTACAGACCCAGCAACATAAAACCGAATAAACCACAATAAGATTGCCCTTTTTCTGTTATAAACTTGGCATTAAGCCTGTCATGTTCAATGACAGCCTACTAGGCCTCATGCTTTACCCTTTGGAATTTGAAAGATTGGCAGGTGTCATGATTTCCTTAACATAAAAGACCTTGCAGATAATGTGCACCATGCACATTTATACGTCCATAACTCCACTTTCTGCATTTCAGTACCACTGGACCAGCTTTCCGGGCAGGCTGGTGGTGCGGGGGTTCCCCAGAAGTGTATCTGGCCCGAGGACAGTGTTTACTGCCAGAGGAGCTTGCAGTCGAGGCCGTACTTTTATGATTTGCCTTAGCAGTCTAAACATGCACCATTTACAATAATGAGCTGCTTTGTAGAAAGCGGCTCTCTGAGAGCATTGTTACTTTTCTTTGCAATGTGGAATGCAATCGGAATGGCTCTCCTCTGACTTAATGCTGGAAACAGGGTCCCATTTAAACAATAATCCCCTCTCTTTCTCTTTGCAACTGCCCACCCCAGCCAGATTCTTCCAATAACTCCAAGAGGAAAAAAAAATCAACACTGAGGGAAACACAAACCCCTTATTGAAGTCTGAGAGTTCTATTTCAACTGGCATCACCTAATGGCCCCTGTTTGTTACCATCCAGTATCCCTTTAAAATAAACGAGTGAGTCTTTTCAGAGGAATCGGTGGCCAGAATGAGCATCTGCCTCTTTTTTCCAACCCAAAGAGAGAGAATGAATAGTTAGTGAGGTACTAACCGTTTAACAAAGTAATTTTCACGTGAGAAATTCAGTAAATCTGTCCCCACACATCTGAAGCTTTTTAGCATAGAAAAAATTAAAGCTACAAAAAGAGACAGAGCAATATAATAACCCCTATGTACTCATCGCCCAGCTTCAACCAGTATCATCTCATGCTGGTGACCAATCTGGTTACATCTGTATTTCCACTCACTCCCCCACCTTGTACTGTTTTGAAGTAAACCCTAAGTATTATTTCATTGGTCATGCCTGTAAACATTCCAGCAGGAATCTCTAAAAGATAAGAATTCTTTGGTAGTTTTTTAATAGGTCAAGGAAATAGCTGAACCTCACAGCCTTTAAGACTTTTGCGGATACGTTTTCCCATGAGCTGCATTTCTCTACATTAATACCATTTTATCACATGTTGAAAATAGAAACACTTCAAGAGCGTTGCTAATCTCTGGTTTGTTTCAGAGGAGAGTTTTTCTCACTTATTTCAGGGGTAGAGGTAGCCAACTTTTCTTCTGTGAGCTATTGTCTTATTATTTGCAAATGATCACTTTTGGCATTCAAATATAATTACATATTTCAAGGTATCTATCTTCGGGAAAATTTTGTCTTTTCCTCTGAAAAGACAAAAAGTTCGACAAAAAGTTTGATTCAGAAGTATATACTGACCTCTTGCTATATGCCAAGCTCTGTTAGATACAGCAAGAAAGAAATAGCCAGGCAAGGATTGCAAGATACATGAAATAGACTCATTCCTCTCACAATGACCTGCAAGCTCGTTGGACACCTTAGAGAGATCATCTTACTCAATGGCTTTTTATACTGCTAAATGATGCTAAATAAAGAAGAGTTTGGTGGGTTTTTTTAAGAATGGCAAAAACTTGCCATTTCTAGCCCTTATACCACTGTTGTTTCCTTAATTGCCCCAAAAGATAAATCCGCTACTCAGATATAAACCTTGATGTACTCCCTACTCATTTGTAAAGAGGACTACCCAAGCCTTGTAAAGAAAAATACATTTATGAATAAACTGTAAACATATAAAAGTGAATTACTGTATTTGTAAAAACTTTTATGCAGATTTTTTTCCATTAAAGAAAATCTTTTTCTCCTTTGGTTTCTTACATGCATAGTCTCAGTAATTAGCCAGAAAATACAACAACTTTTAAATGACAACATTCTACCTCTGCTTCCCTTAGAAAACCAAAGGGGGTGGGTAGTCCTTGTTATCTGACATGGCAAAATGACGTAAGTTTTAAAGGAGTAGAAGATAGTTCCTTTTAAAAAGTTTTGTTGTAATATATAAAAGAATATCTGTAACAGAAATTTGAGTTATAAATCATATTAAAATGAATACCCATGAATTTACCACCCAATACAAAAACTACACCATGGCCGAAAACTTTGGTAACTCCTACATTGGCCCTACCTCATCTCCAGAGATAACCTCTATCCTGAACTTTGATTTTTTACCATTTCATAGGTTTTTAAAAGCATAATTTTGCTATATGTGTATATATCATTATTATTTACCTTTGCTTATTTGGGGGCTTTTGATCATATCATGTGTTGTCTTTTGAAACTTTCTTTTCTCAGTCAACATTTAAAAAAATGTTTTTTAAATGTTTTTATTTATTTCTGAGAGAGAGAGAGACAGACAGACAGTGTGAGCAGGGAAGGGTCAGAGAGAGAGGGAGACACAGAATCTGAAGCAGGCTCCAGGCTCTGAGCTGTCAGCACAGAGCCCAATGTGAGGCTCGAACTCACGAACCGTGAGATCATGACCTGAGCCAAAGTCGGACGCTTAACCAACTGAGCCACGCAGGCACCCCTCTCACTCAACCCTTTTGCCCAAAGATTCATTAGTAATTCGTGTGCCTGTGTGTCACCCATGTTCCCCACCTGCATAATACTTCACTGTGCAAATATAACACAATTATTTATCCATTCCTATCAATGGGCACTGAGTGGTTTCAAGTGTTTCTGTTTGCTTGCTTTTTTTGCAGATATTGTTGCTATGACCTTCTTGTCTTGGTCTCCCGGTGCACAAATGCAAGAATTTCTCCAGCACTGAATGTCTTTCCCTCTTAAAAATCCCAAGAATGGCAAGTAGGGGAACATACTGCTTCTCTTTCTGTACTTAAAGCTGTTTTGCATCCCACTAATTAAATTAATCTCGTGTGAAAAAGTATATAGTTTTTAAATTATGGTTTTTGTGTAGGTAGGACAGTGGGATTATGACCAACAGCAGGAAGCTTCTGCATGGATTGCATCACGAAGCCCTTGAGCTGGGAGAATGAACCAAGAGAGGTATGTCAGAGGTTTCTGAACAGAAGAACCCAAAAAACTGCTCTAGGCAACCATGCTGATAGTGGCTGAGCTCCTTTGGCTGGAAGTGGTTGGGTTAAGTGGGAAAAGAGCATGAGAGGAAATGACGTTATTTCACGCCAAATGAATATGGGGACTTAATTTGGGCTACCTTTTTCTTTTTTCTTCCAAAAGAGCATCATAAACAAAACAAAGGGGAAAAAACCCCACAAGGCTTCTCTCTCTGGAATATTAAGTGAAAATGCATGTTTGGCAAGATATCTCAGAATTTTCTAAACTATTATCTCCCTATAGTTTCACTAACATGTTAACCTACTTAGAGCAATTAGTGCTTCATTAGTAAGGCTAACTAACTGTTGCCGGGCCCTGTAATGATTTGCCAGGCTTTCCAGATACAAGTGCATAATCAATGTTTTCCAATTACTTCTATAGTGCAACCACTATTTCAAATAAACTAGATAATAATACAAACCCATTACTGGAGCTGGAGTAGCAGAGGCATTTAATTGCAAGGCAGTTCTTCTCAGCTTTTAAAATTTTTCACACTAATGAAGTGTCATACAAAAAAGTTGTATTGATTTTTCCACCACATGGCTTCAACCACAAATATGTAATTATCCCTTTTATATCTAGCTGGGGGATTAAAATAATCTATAGTATATAGCCTTTACTTATCCCTGATGGGTTTAGTAGTACTTTTACCCTTTTCAAAATATGCAGCCCTTTGATGAATGAACTTTAGGCAAAATGTTGCTTTATCTGTTTCAAATCTTTGCTTTTTAAAGTCAGTTTGTGTGCAGGCCTTAAAGTCTGAAATCTCAAGCTTCCAAAACCTCCTAAAGAACACACTCTGATATAATTTAATTTACCAAGAGCATCATAGATATTTTTCTCCATTAGAGAAATCAACATGGGTATATAGCACTGCACATTAGCAGTACCCACATTTGCATTTCACTATAGTTACATTTTTATTCATAGCTAACGTTTTATTAACTATGTTATTTTTTTACACAAAGAAAGTGGTCTTGGCATTAATTGGAGCCAATTCTTTCCCAGGTCTTCAGAAAAAAAAAATGTAAGAATAATCCATTGGCATTAAATTTCTTATTTTTCTCATCACAGTTTGGTCAATAAAGGAGGAAAAAGTATTTTCTTTAGAAAAACAGAAGGTCATTATAAGTATAAAATGAATTTTGCAGAGATCGAGAATTAATGCCGGGAGCATACAGCTTTTTAAAAATTAGCTTGTCTTTCTTGATCTTTTTACACATAAATTGGTCCCTTTCAACATTTTTGCTGAGAATTCTTTTGGTTACACTTTAACATTATTTCAATTATGGTCGGTGTAAAAATAGATTCAAAAGGGTAAAAAACACAGTTTAAATGCCTACAAGACCTTGTTCTTAACATTCATATGTCAAAAACTGTATCGCCCTACAGTTTCAATAACATGTTAACCTACCTACCACCCTTTTTCCCAGATGCGAGGATTTTCGCGACTTCCTGCCTTAGAGTGTTTTGTGGCTGAAGGAAACATTCACAGTCAAATTAATACACTATATTTCAGAGTCTGAAAGTTCTGTCAAGATGACTGTGGATATTAAAAATATGTTATAAATCAACACCGGAAAATCTTGAAGCAAAAATTTAGTGGCACAGAGATATGAACTTATTTTTGTGTGTGACATTTTAAACCTAGGTGTTTCATGTTAACTTCAAAATGTTTCCAAGCAGAGCATTATGAACAAAGGACTGTCTGAAAACAACTGCTTCATAATAAAAGAGCATGCAGAAAATAAAAATCCTCAGTTACCACGTGTATGGAGATTTCCATATTTAGTACAGTATCTCTGTTTTGAAAAAACCCTTTTTATCAAAAATACCTTTCCATCTACCAATTTTCCATATTGAGCTCTTGTACTAAAATGGGAGAGAGGCAAAATGTAAACAAATGTAATTTTCCTTTATATTCATTTATTTTTAATGTACTTTGAAAATAAATGAAATGAATGGATTTAGAGGCTAGTTATGTACATATTTGGATATAACATCCATGCAAAATATCCTTCATGGTAGAGATATCTGCAGAGAAAGAATAAAAGGTAAGTGGAAAAATTGATAAAGTAGGGCAGCTTATATACTATGGAGAGCTGCAGTTTATTTTTAAATTAATTCACACACAAAATGTTTTCATATGGATTTCTTAAAAAAAACCAACAAAACAAAACATGCCCTTGAGATTTATTTCACACGATTCTTCCTATATGTAGGATTAGTTTCCCTGGTCTTCTGTGGTTTGCTTTTCTTATATTTTAAAACACTGATCTGATCTGATCGCCTTTAGGGATCTAGAGAAGCAGTGGTCATGCCCAGGCTAAAACTAAAACTGGCTGGGAAGTGAAATCCTTCTTCTATTTTAATAGACAAAATTAGCTTCAATTCTTATTTCCACATGCTGTATACTATGTATGAGCAGCCTTATGTGGTGGTATAGTACAAGCAAGAAATATGACTGTATTAAAAACAGATCATCATCGAGAATTGTGAGAAAGATAAAAAGTGAAATTTCTGTCAAGAGGGAAGAATGAGATGAGCTCCACACTGTGGATTTCAACTCTCAAGTCCACATATGACTGGTAGTGGTGTATGTTTCCAAGATACTAAACGCCATTACCTTGACCGTCGACATGAAGCAATCAGAGTCATATTTATTGATGAAACTCTCAGCTCCCAACCAGCTGCACTGAGTGCGCATCATACAGCTGTCAACAGAGCTGGGGCCCCACAACGGTGCACACTTGTGACATTTCCCTTTCATCATTTATGAAAACAAAAGATCTTGAAGTTGGTAGGACACCAGAGTAATTTTAAAATAGCTTTCATGAATGTTATATCGTGGTCTGTAAAATAAGCACTTTTCTGGCTTATGGCTTTTAGGAGAATCCATCACAAACCAAATTAGAACCATAAACACGGTAGTTATTTCAAGGATTCTTCTCCTCACGTGAGGGTTCCAAGTACAATCAGCTATTTGGGGAGGTACTTAATTACCATAATTCCAGAGCATAATTCTTTTCATGATGTGTGATGGTCTCACCTGCATGCAACTGCACAGGTGTTTTTCTAAGTTTAAGGCCCTGAAAACCCACTTAATTATTTTACTTCGTCAAGGTAGTATTTTGTATCTTTGACATCATTTGGTAGCTAGAAGATGCAGTATGATTTCAAATTAACAAGAGTAAGCAAAGAGCAAAAGAATTGGGGGGTCTAGTGCCAACGATTATATTAGATTTGATTGAACTAGTAAGTCAGTAATGACCTTGAACTATAATTTAGGGAGAGGATGCCTCCATAAGAAATTACTCCTGGATGAAGAGTAGCAAATTATACAAAATTGTGGGATTTTTTGCATGTATATATTTTTTTACAAAAGAAAAACCGGAATACCTGATACAATGTGAATACATGCATTTTGGAATTGTATGACCTTTGTACTCAACTTGTTCAGGTATGATCTTAAGCTAGAAAAGAGCTTAAGAGGAAGTCTAGTCAATTGCTTGTTTTATTTTGTTGTTGTTGTTTTGTGGTAGGGAGGTGGACGGGGAGGAGGAGGAGGATGAAGATGAGAAAGCACTGGCTGGACAGAGGTAAGAAGTATGGTTTTCATATCCTCATTCAAAGCTGCCTGGGATACCCACAGATCTACCTACGAAATATAATGTGGACTGTCACTATACAGCGACAAAATTACATCAGATAGGACCCTACTACTCATATAGATCTAAAATCATTTGATTATTAACATTAATTTTTATCTTAGTATCTTCTTGCATCATCTTTTCCAAACAGAAAAGGATCCGTGGTTTTCATTTTACTCACAAGGAAGCTCAGGTGGGAATGCAGTGAACATTTTGGAAACCAATTATTTAAACGAAAGAGAATTCCGGAAAATGACTCTGAAGAAATTCAGGGCATGTGTATCTATATGTTTTAAGGCTAGGATGCCTTCCCCAGGAAAGGCCTGAAGCCTTCCTTGAGAGGAGAGACAGAGAGAAAAGACTCTTGCATTACATGTGTGGAAACTGGCACTAAGGTCTCCACTTGATGGAAACAGGTCTCCCCGCTATCTGACAGGTAGTCCAGAAAGCACTGGGATGACCCTTTCCCAGGTGCAAGATCAGAAAGCACACCCCAAATCACCTTTCCTCCCTCATACTGGCAGGAAAACACACCTTAAATCCCGACACTTGGAGCCTAAGGCCACAGTTTTGATCTCACTGCCCCGCCAACTCCATCTAGATCTGGGTGCAGTAAAGATGAGCTTTTTGGACCTGAGTGTGAGCAACTCAGGCCCTTATACCTGAGACACACCCCCGCAGGGGCCAGCAGACCCTACATGACTCCTTGCAAAGTCCAACTCCTGGAAGTCAGTGTGTCTGGAGGGACCACCTGTTACAGATAAAACTGAGAGCGAATATAATTTCAAGGAGGGATATTTTTGACCTGGAGGCCATGGACTTCTGGAGCTGGTCTCTTTTTCATCCACACCCAAGGCTTCTATTAGCTTCCTCATCTATAAAATGAGCTTCATGGAGATGATGTGAAGATTATTTGAGACGATGCTTTGTAAAGCACAGATCACAGTGAATGGCATGTAGAAAGCTCTCAGTAAGTGACAGCTACTCTTACTGTTGTTGTTCAGTGCCTATCCTGTGAGTGTAGACGTGTATGTGTTTCTCTGAGCGTGTATATATTTCGGCATATATGCCTGCCGGCATACATGCTGTGTATGTATGTGCATATATATATATGCGTATGTGTGTGCCTATCATCATCCAGAGAAGAACTGGGACAGAGAGAGAGAAGGGATACGGAAGGTAAGAAAGAAAGAAAAAAGGAAGACACGTAAGAAGTCTTGGCACGTGTCCCCTTCCACAAAGAGGGCATCAGCACAACCCTTCCCCTCCCGCCCTCCAACTGTGGCACTAGTCCCTCCAGGTTGGGGAGATCCCATCCAATTTACGCTGTCAGTTCATGTTTCAGATCCCCTCCCCCTTATTTATATCTTGTACCGAAGAAGCCAGAAGAGCAATGTTCCACGGGGGTTGAGATGAAGCCTGTCAGACAGCATCAGAGCTGAAAATTACAGCTGATTAAAGGAATAAAAAAAACCCTCCAGGATCATTTGGTATTCTGGAAATTGACAAGTTTAGGTGCTACCCCTTTAAATAGCTGCTTGGTCTCCCGACTCCAGGCTCCGAGATGGAGCTTTTCCTGCAACCATGTTTACAACCTCAAGAAACAGAAAGGAGTGAACTCCCAACCTTTAATGGCGCTTTAAAAGCTTTGTTTTCCCTCTCCAGTGTTTTTTAATCTTCAAAACAAAAGGGCTCGGAAACTTGCGTTCAGGCAGAAACAGCACAGCTTCCTAACCGAAGTAAAGCTCCCAAAGCCTCGGAGGCGGGTGGGCTGTGATACTGCAGCTGCAGACTATATTCCAGGGGGTGAAAAACGCTGCAAAGCCCCGTTTCCCTTCCTAAAGGAGCGTAGGAAATGATCTGCTCCGCGGTGGAAATAAAAATGTGAGGTTGGCACTTACCGGCGGTCACACTAATATAATGCCCTCTAAAAGGCCCGCGATAACCGTGTTCACAGCCATTAAACTTCAGGGATGCGATGCAAGCCGGCGGTAGCGCCGGCCTTCTGGAGCCTGCGCTGCGCGGCCTCAAATCTTCCCGCTACTTACTGTGTTTTCTGTTTGCTGCTCTTTATGGGGGCGCACGTTTTTATTTTTTTATGGATGTTAAAACATTTATAACTGTACAAGGTCAACGCAGAAAGGCTTGCATCGAAACTGAACCGGCACAAGTAGCCACAGGGGATGGATTAAACTTAGAAGTTAGAGCGAACATCGCAGACGGGCGGATGCCATTTCAGGACACGCGCCGCCAAAATGGCAGCCGAAAGAGGGCGGAGCCAATAGACCTGAAAGGTGTCGTTGGGCCAACCTGCAGGTGAGGCCAGGGCGGTGGGGGGAGGTTCCCAGGCCCGGCCTGTTGACCTGGGGGGCGGGGGGCGCTCCCACTCTGCCCTTTTCTAGTCTGTTTCCCACCTCCCCCCTCCCCAAGTCCTCCCCAGTTACCCTGTTCTCACCCTTCCTGTCACGCACAGCCTTTGGCTTGTCCTCTGGGCCTTGCCATGACCCAGACTAGCAACCTCTAAAAGATACGTGGCAACTTATTCGGGGACATCCACTCTGAGTCTCCTAAAGTTTGGTACATGTGTGGTTATTGATAAATTTATCATTAAAAGATGAGACATATCATTAAAAGACAGGCATTGCCATTTTTTCTTCAAACGTCAGACAGAACCAACTTATAAACCAGCTGCAGGGGGTTATCTATGGTTAGCCTTCAACCTGTATTCTGTAGGGCCTCAGCTGTGGCAACTAAAGTGTCTTGGAGAAAATCCACAAACCCAATGGGTTGACTAACGGGTTGTTTGGAACCAAATACAGTAAGTTGAATAGCAGAAAGGAGAGTAGCCCTGTTTGATACTCCAGGTTTCCATAGCCGATGCAAATGAAAGAAGGCTTTTGAGAAAAGTGGGAGTTTCTCAGTTCTAGCTGTACAACCATGCACAAGTCCCTATATCTCTCAGATCGCCAGTCTTCTCCTCTGTAAAATGAGGATATGCATACCTGCCCTGTCAGTGCTATGCACAGCACTGTGCAAATGTTAGATTTTGTTCTATTTATCCAAAGGTAAAATTAGCAAACTTCTGGAAAGAATACTGGTCCTCAAAGCAAAGACCAGCATTCTAATATCTCTGCTTCTTCACCAATTGCGTTAACCTGTTTATCTCCATTTTGGTATCCGTAACATGGAGTAATATGCCAGCCCCGGTGCTTTACAGAAGACAGAATAAAGTATTACTGATGAAAATGCTTTGGAAAATGCCATACAAATGTGCAGTATTATCATTTCCACTGTGCAATAGAAGCCCTTCATAAAAATGTTCTCCTCACATTGGAATCTGATATCTTTCGGCATTGTTCTCTTTAAAACCATTTATTTTGACCAAATAAATACATGAACATTCAACAGTCTCCTGATGATACGTTTGGAGTCTCAAAATACCTAGTTATTCATTCACCGCTTTCTCATCTCAAAATGGCATATCCTCTGGTGGCCTTCCTGTCTTGATTAGTCACAGACTTTGGGGCAACGTCTAGACCATACCAACTGTTCATTTGAAGAGCAAGAAGTACCGATTTATGCCTACGTCACTGGAAACAGTGAGCTTGACTGATTACAGTGACTAAAGCCGTTCATTCTGTGGATGGTCTTTTTACTGAAAATAGAAATGTGTGGCCCTTGAGAGATACCCCAAGACTGGACAAATACCCGTGCCTTCAAGAGTGGTCAGTCTCGCTGGGCAGAGGAACCCACACACAGAGCAGACATTAAACATTTCTGTCATGGGTACAAGACTGGCCTTCTGCTGGATTTTTTTAAAAAAACTATAAACCACCTTCAGAAGGATAAATTCGTTTCAGCACCCATGATAATTATTGGCAGTATTCCTAAATCCTCAAACCTTTACCTGTTGCACTGGAAGATACATATGGGATTGAGGCTAATAATTTATGCCCAGATTTTTTCCTCTTTTGACTTTAGTTTTGATACCACATCATGATTCAAAGCTTGGTGCACCATAAATTTTCTCCAAATGTGTAGTAATTCCTGGGTGCAGTCTAAAGTTATGATTCATTTATACTGGAGTGACAGCATAATACCTGGGTGTCAGAATCCATTAAAACTGTTCAATGTCTTCTGTTTATTTTTAGAACCAATTGAGACTTAACTGATGGTGAAAAATATACAGTCAAGTGTGTTTACTTCACCTTTACAAAGAATCCGTTATAGTCCCAATTAATTTGTTATTCCTGTCACAACAGGTACTGGATACTTCAAAACTGTCATTACTGTTCCTGCCTTTCTTTTGAGGGCTTGTGTTTATTTTTAACCCATTCAGGGGTATCTGCGTATTGTGAGCTAAGGATTTCTGTGTGTGTGTGTGTGTGTGTGTGTGTGTGTGTGTGAGAGAGAGAGAGACAGAGAGAGAGAGAAATAGAGAGAGAGAGAGAGAATAGTATATTCTCAGGACAACACCACCTGATACAGATTCTGCACTAGAAACCTTTTTCTTACTGCTAAAGTGAGGTGTTCTTCTTTATACTAACTTTAAAAATTGCTCTCAGAGGATATGGAGACCCAGTCCCGGTGTGCTAGATCAGATAGACAACAATGACATTTGAGATATTCTAAATGTGATGGTCATTTGACCTTGAGGAATTTTTTCCTGCATAACATTGTCCTTTATTATTTATTTCTGAACATTTTGTATATGCAGTTTCTGATGAGAAAGTCTACCACACATGGAGAGGAGTGGCTGTTAGCTCTTTAAGGCAAAAATAAAGTCCTGTTCATTATTTTCTTTGAAGGAATGAGTTCACATTTGTAAGCAATTACTATTTTTGTAATCTGAAAATATAAAGAATACAAAAATGGGGTTTCACCATAAGCAGGATAATGATCAGAAATAGCATGCACAAGATGATTCACATCACACAAAATTCCCATCTGGACTCAAGCCAAAAATGACAAAACAACTAAAAGTAAATTAAGAAATAGGTGTGTGAGACAAACACCTACTCTTACCTGTTACTGCTCCAGGAAGTTGATGGTGTCCTGATATGTGATGATCAGAATTTGCTGTGACCACTCCATGGCATGACGCGCCCCTGCAGGGAAAGGTTGCTGTGAGGCTCACGAATGGGCACTTAAGAATCCGATGGTCTTGGTTTAAGCCTGGTTCAAGTCCTGGCTTTGATCTGAACTTACTTGGCTATGGGTCCTTGAGTAGGTTATGGAGTCTCTCTAAATCTCAGAATTCTCTTCAAAACTGGGAATGAAAATATTTCTGAACTCCTAGGAGGTCAGTGAGGATTTAAGAACATAATGGATTGGGAGCCCTCAGCACAATTCTGGGCATATGATAAATTGATAGTATGTGTTGATGACTAACATAACTATTATTAGTAGGAACTCTTTCTGGGGGAAGTACAAGGTCTAGGTGACCTCACCAGGAAAGGTTTGAAGACTGGGCCCAAACAAACCAGTAGCCTCTGCTCTAAAAGGCAAGCAAAAATCTAGGGCCCTCTTAGTCTGGAAGTAAGGGCGAGGACATGGAATGGAGCAGTGTTGTGGGCTTAGAAGAGGGGGCAGAGTTGCCTTCTGGGGGGGTGGGGAGGGGAAGGTCTCCGAGGAGAGGGCAACAGGTGCCCACTTTGAGGACCTACTTGCCCTGTTTATGACCACTTTTCTGCTCCAGAGTGCACACAGCTTCAAACTTTTCCAGTGACTGTCCCATAAGACAGAAGTAACGCTGTTGTTACATGTGACTGAATCAGACAGGAGGGCAGTGAACTGACACCTGAGAACTTCTTCCAGGCAAATCCATGTGTGCCTCAAGCTCAGCTGACAAACATTTATTAATGAGAGTTTGCTTGTAGCCCACTTCTTCCCTGAAAGGATTTGAGATCACATACTAAAAGCTTTAAAAATGGGACTTAAGCAAAGAAAGACTGGGGATGGAGGAAGCCAGTGTAAACTCTTAACATTTATTATAGTTGAGGATACAATTTGGCTTTGAGCTCCCTGGTGACCAAAGCAAAAAGTGAGGCCTTTTACCTTTTAAGAAAAAATATGACACAGCCATTCCTCCAAGAAGCCAAAGTACTTTGACAGAAAATTCTGGGAGCTGTGTCATGCATAAGGAAATCTAGAGGGGCTATTTTTTTCCTTGACGTATGATAAGAAATCTGTCCCCTATAAAGTACCTTTTAAAAATGTCCAACATTAAAAAAATTTTCCAGGGTTATCTCAGTCAAACTAAGGAGTCAAGAGAACAATTAATCCCAAGTTCAGGAAAGTAAAAGAGAGAATGTTTTTACAATCAGCTAGAGAAGTCTGGGAGGTGAGGCATAAGGAGCTAAGGAAACGGACTCACGGTGTTGACAGAGTTGAAGAGAACTACGGTTCTGGACCTCTTCCCATCTGCCTATTGCTTACAACAGTAACAGAACTAAGAAAAATCTGAAGAAAGACTTAAATGAGTTTCAAGTATAACAGACCATAAACTCTAGAGCAGTACAGCAACTAGGGCAATTCACATTGGGAATCAGAGAGCTCTACATGTGCACAGTCATTTTATAGTATTATTTTTGATGATGAAAGGTAGTTAGAGTGTCATAAGCTGGAAAGAAACAAATTGCTTCCTGTTTTCCAAGAAGTTATATTTACATGTAATCAGATAATGGGGAGCAAGTACTGAGTACCACTGGATTTACTGCCTCAATACTGATCATTAGTATCAAGACCACTTTTGCTTTAGCTTCTCCATCTCCACGCTTGGCTCTTGAGTTCAGGCTCCCAGAATGTCCGGCAACATCTACAGCAATGGTTCCCTGTCTTTAATCTGATGGTTCAACTCTCTGGTGTCTTTGCTATCATCCTTCAGAAACACAAAACACATTTCCAGGCTTAGAGAAACAGCTCCAGCAGGAGTGTTTTCCCAGAAACGTAGAGAAGCTCTGCATGATTCGGGATTTGGCGAAATCCTTTCCCAAATAGGACTTTCAGTTCAGTCTTGCCAGGGTGCCCAGCCTGCTCGTCTCTGCATGTGCCTGGAACGCTGTTGCTGCAGGGATCACTGGGTGTCTCGCATCCACCCTTCCAGACTTCAGCTGAGCACCACCTCTTCTCTGGTGGTCTCTGCGACCTGTGTTCTCTCCCATCTCTTTCCCAGCTCCTGGATACTACTTTTTATAGCAGTCATTACTTTGAAAATGATTTTTTTAAAGTTTATTTATTTATTTTGAGAGAGAGAACATCCCAAGCAAGCTCTATGCTGTCAGTGCAGAGCCCAGCACGGGGCTCAAACCCACCAACCATGAGATTATGACCTGCGCCGCAGTGAAGAGTTGGACGCTTAACCAACTGAGCCACCTAGGTACCCCGGCAGTCATTACCTTGCACTGTGATCATTTATAACTATGTCTGGCTTTCTCACTTAAACTCTTTGAGAAGAGACAAAGGTCTGAGTGCCTGATAAGTGTAGGTTCATAAATATTTTGGTGTAATTCATAAAGGAAGTAGAATTGACCTAATGGTGTTATAAACAAGCATGATATTGGGCATTTGAATTTGGCTTTTGGCTCACTGTGAAGAGAGTGGGCATAAGTATCAAATATTTCCAATAGAACTCTCCTAATCGTGGGTGTCAGAGCTCATTAGCTGCATAGAGGCCTTGGGGAACTTGACATAACCAAGAGGATTTAGTCTACAAGGATCAAGGAAAGTAATAAAAGCACTTCTGTCTCTTCATTTCTTACATACTTCATATTTCAAAGAGATTACTTACAGCCATGTGACCTTGGGCAGATTTCTTAATGTCTCAGCATCAATTTCCTTTTCTGTAAAATGGGGATAACTAGAGTATCTTTTTCATAGGATTCTGAGGATTAAATTATATAACATGTACAAAATTCTTAAAACAGTTCTGGCACATAGCAAGTGCAATAGACTGAATTGTGTCCCCCAAAACTTCTGTGTTGTAGCCCTAATCCCCAATGTGACTGGATTTGGAGACGGCCTATAAGGAGGTAAAAAATTAAATGATATTATTTAATGTGGTGGGATTAGTATCCTTATAAGAAGAGACACCAGAGAGTTCTCTCTCTCTCTCTCTCTGTCTCCCCTGCCATATAAGAACACAGTGAAGGTAGCCAACTATAAACCAGGGAGGCAGCTCTTGCCAGAAACCAAATGGGCTGGCATGACCTTGGCCTTTCCAGCCTCTAGTACCACGAGCAATACATTTCTGTTGGTTGGCTTAATTAACCAATACATGATATTTTGTTATAGCAGCCTAAGCAGACTAAGACAGTAAGCACTTGGTGAATGTTGGCTACTGTTGTTATTATGATTTTTATTATTTGATATCATGGGTCTCCCACCAAAAGATTCTCAAGCTCTTCTAATGGGTGTTTTCTTTTGCTTGGTCAAACTACCAAAGCAAAAAAAAAAAAAAAAAAAAAAGGCCACCACCCAACCTTTCTTACTGCGTTGGTTTCAAAGCAGAATTTAACATTTGACTTCAAGGAGTAGTAGAAACGACCAGTGCTGTGCCCATTTCTTCAGGTTTCCAGCTTGAGACCATCAGGCAGGTGATGAAGGTTTTGTGTTTCCTTTGCAGAGCAGAATGTCCCAGCTGACGGCAGAATATCCTTTCAATTTTGAATAAAATGAGTGGAAGATATCTGAGAAATTCTGATCTTTCTGCTTGAGTGAATACCTGTCATGCTTCTTACATCTACCGAAGCAATTAACACACACAAAGCTATATTTGCTAAGCCAGTGCTCCCCAACGGGGGTGTTAGCTTATGCCAGTGAATAGCAAAGAGCTCTGAATTTTTCAGCAAACTAGTTTTTCCCTGAGCTCCTGTCCAGACAGCCATGGAGCAATGCCTGCATATGTGCTCTCTCCTCTCAGAAAAGCAGCTGTCCCCGCTGTCATACTGCCTGTCCACTTGCAGGGCCCAACTGCATCTCAGCCCTCTCCCATCGGCTTAGATACTATCCTCTCCACAGAAGCTCTGAATCACCCAAGGGCTCCCAGCCCCAGCTGCACATTAGCTTTGCCTGAGGAAGCTTCTAATAAAATGCCAAAGCCTAGCACCAACCCCGTAAGACTTTGATCAGAGTCTGAGGGGTAGAACGTGGGCAGTGATTGTTTGAATATGCTGAGCAGATGTAAGACCCCCCCTAGCTGGTAAGCTCAGCCCCACTCTGATTTTGTATTCCAGTTTGGCTCCATAACTTCCCCCAGTCTCCCAGTTTGAGTAACTGGTTCTCTTGGTCTTGTATCTCTCTGCCTGGTTTATCTCCTTGATGACCAGGTTTTTACCCTAAGTTCTCCCGCAGTGGGGCCCTGCCTTATTCTTACCATCCATCCATCCATCGGACCCTGTCCAGGACAAGAGGCGAGGCCCTGAACCCCATTCTTAATGAAAAGATCACTTTCAGCTGCCAAACATCCTGATGCTGGCTCAAGGCCTGCCTGTTGGCATAGCCCCAGCTGTCTCCTCCGAGATGCCTGCTCCCCACCCCTCCACCTAGCAGCCAGAGTCCTTCTTTCCGAGTGGACCTTCCTCCGTCACCTGTCCACATGTCATCTGGACACCATGCTGTTTCTGGACCAGATGGGGTTCCTTCCATAAGCTATGGCTTTTCACATCACCAGCCTGATTACATTCAAAGGATTGTCTTTTACTCTGAGACCGTGTCCTCAGGGTTATAATGGTGTTATAATGCCCTGTCTTTTAAGAAATGATGGTGATAATGGATGACAATAGCATTGTGGCAAAAATTGTTTTTAAAAAAGGGCAACCATAAGAGACTCTTAAATGCAGAGAAGAAACTGAGGGTTTCTGGAGGGAGGTTAGGTGGGGGGATGAGCTAGATGGGTGACAGGCCCTGAGGAGGACCCTTGCTGGGATGAGCACTGGGTATTGCACATAAGTGATGAATCACTGGGTTCTACTCCTGAAACTAATACTACACTGTATGCTAACTAACTTGAATTAAAATAAATAATTTTTTTTAAAAGGGGAACGTTATAACTGTTCAAGGTTTTTTGGTTTTTGGCTTTCTTTTAACTTATTGAACCAGACTTGGGAACCACTGAGTTACATGATCTCAAGTTCTCTCCACCTCCAAATGGTAGTTCAATCATGATGGACATGTCTTGTTTCTAGATCTTAGGACCTCTCTCTCGATGTGGCCCATCCCACTGCCTACCAGCCGCTGTGGCCCTTTTCAGACACACTGGCTCCCACACTCCCTTCTCAAATCACACCTTCCAGAATTGCTTTCAATCCCTCCTATAAGTTTTCTTGGATCAAGTTCTCATTCCAGCAAGCAACCCAAGAGAAAAATATTATTAGAGATACTTCATATGGCCAGAGGTTTTACAGCTAAGAGGCGCTTGAGAGATCATCTAGCTCAGTGGCTCCCAAGTCTGGGGATTTCATGGTCCAATGAGTTAAAAAAAAAAACAAAAAAAAACACTGACAACTTTGGGGGCACTTATTAGGTTTCCGGGTTTTTTTATTTTGCCAAGATGTAGTTGCCATCTACTACTATCGCCATGATTTCTTAAAAGAAAGTACATTATAAGTAAAAAAATTGGGGTAGACATAATTTCAGATTATAGGTGACCCTTTGAAGGAAATCCACTTAACGTTATGAAAAACTACCTTAGTGTCCTTTTTTTTTTTTTTTTCCCTTAGATCAATGCATACCAGTGAAAACTTGGTTAGTTCCCAGAAAGGTGTTTAGGAGTATTAATGTAGTTCAAATCCTACAGTTCACTGGTGAGGAAACTGAGACATAGAGTGATTCCTTTTCTCCCCCAGGTCACCCAGCAGATGAGCAGCAGAAGGCTGACTCCCAGGCCAGGCCACTTGTCTATGCTCTCTGATGCCTCTTGACTGAATGGCCCTGATCTCTCTTTTTTATTCTCTTTTCCTTTACAGAGTGTACTGCTCCATCAGCCCTTACTCCCTGTGCTAGTAAAGGTGTTCCACTGACACTTCTCCTTCCCTGCTGCTTCAGCTAAATTGATGAACGGGAACAAAAGGCAGACAAATAACAGTTTTCATTCATTAGGTGACCCCAAAGTGACAAGCACCCTGCTCGGCATTTTAAAAATGCTAGTTTTCATCTTTTAATAAGCCCAAAAGGTAAGTAGCAGGGTCTCAATGTTTCAGGTGAGGGAACTAAAAGCACAGAGGACGCTTGCCCCAAACTGTATGGTAGGAAATGTCAGAGCCCCGATTTAAAACCAGGTCTACTTTATTCCAAAGCTTGCTTTTCTGGCCAATCTTTCCTCTCTCAGAGGCAAGAGTGGGAATCCTGAATCAATGACTCAGTTCTAGATTCTCAGCTTCTTGCCATCTTTAAAAATATAGAGAAAATCACTGGCATACTTCTAGGTCTTCAGCTTTTTTGCTTTCTTCTCTTTTGTTAATATAGAGCACCCAGCACCCACGCCCATAATTCTTGTCTCATGATCCCAAGAGCACCCTGGAGACCCAACAGGGCATAGTTTATCATGTAAACCCAGCCCTCCCAGTGCACTCAATAAATTAAAGATGTGGCTAAGGAAACCGAATCTGTGTTTGAACTTAATGATCTTGGTGATCTCTGAAGATTCCCACAGACAGTCCCAGAACCCTTCTAATCTGCATGTATGTACTTGATTAGTACTTGTTATCCGGCCCAGTCCAGTCAACGCAGCCTAATCACTGCAAAATGAATGCTGGTACATGCTTTAATTCCCAGGCTATCTTATTATCTAGAGATATTTGTCCTTATTATTGTTATTCTGGGGAGTCGGTGTCAGAAAACAGGGACTAATTTGACATTCCTGGGAAGAAAGATTGAAAACTGGGCTGGGATGAGAACCATTGAAATTTCTTGGCTCAGACGTGTGTAGAAATTATTCTTTTGGATTGGAGGAGAGGCTTACAAAGAGGTGCATTTAGAATCCCAACTCCAGAGTAAAGCCAGAGACACAACACTACGTTCTTATGCTAATAGGCATGGGTGTGTGGTTTCCTAAGGGAAAGGACTGGGTCTCACGCATCCTTTGCTCCCAGCACACCTAGCGTATAATGTTTGGCATCTCGTAGGCGCTCAATAAATGTTAAAATTAAATGAGATATTTATGAAAACAACAACAACATAAATAGCATAGGGAAGCCATTGAGAAGTATTGCACAGAAACCAGTCAAGTAGAATTTATCGAACACTCACAAAATCCAGTTTTCCACAACTGGAAAAACCAATCTGACATCACCTCATGTGTTAGTTTCCTGCCACTTCTGTGACAAATTACCACCAAATGGGTGGCTTAAAACAAGAAGAATTTCTTCTTTCCTCTTCCCGGAAGTCTGAAGTCAAGGTGTGTGCTGGGCCATGCTCCCTCCAGGCTGTCGGTACGATTCGTTCCTTGCCCTTTTCCAGCTTCTGGCTGCTGTGGACCTTCTGTGGCTTGTGGCCACTAATTCAACCAAGACCTGACGGTCACACAGCCTTCTCTATGTTTTTTCTGCCCTGTCCATCCGGATAATCCAGAATGATCTCCTCTCGAGCTCCTTAGCTTAATTATATCTGCACAGATCCTGCTTCCAAATAAGGTTACATTCCCACAGTTTCCAGAAGGCAAGGTATCTTTCTGGGAGATGGCATTCAAACAGCTACACCTCGGATGATGTCCAACTTTATAAGAAACCTGAAACTCCGGTTCATACATTGACTTGGCCATATTTTACTGAGGCATAGGAAAAAGTACTTCAACTAGAGAGAAGTGAAATGAAGAGGTACGTGTTGGGGGATAATATTTCAGAGACGGTTAAGTTTGGGATTCCTTCCTCCCTCACACGGTACTCACACCCACTGCTCCACGAGTACTGGCTCAGGGAGATGCAGGGCATGACACCCTATGGAGGAGGAAGAGGGACAAGGTAACAAAGGAGAAGTCCCGTGCCTGGGAGAGGAAACAGATAGCCTTCATCTTTCAGGCCTTGTGGGCTTCCCAGAGGAGGGGAAGGAGAAATGTATCTACTGTCTCACCCACTCTGGGCCCAAGTCCTGGAGAGAAGTATGTTAGAAAGGCCTAAGGAAGTCAAAAGGAAGTCAAAAGTCTCTCCACTTCTCATGTGAGGCTGGGGAAGGAGATCCCCTCACGGGATGCCTTCACAACCAGGGGCTGGGGCAAGGCCATGCAAAGAAGCACCTGAGTTAGTCCTCTGGAGCTGCCAGATGTGTGGAAGAGCCTCACACGATCTCTCCCACACCATAAGAGGGCACGTGCCAAGATATGGATCCTACCTAAGGGGCCCCCACAGTGGAGGCAGAGGAGCCCTGAAGTCACAGTGTGCAGGGCAGCCTGCCCAGGAAGAAATGGGGCCAGCAGCCACACTTCAGGCATACACAGAACTCATAAGATCAAGGTGGAACCGAGTCACCAGATGAGATGGAGTCAAGCAAACACACCACACAGTTGTCAGCCATAGAAGTCAGCGTCTATGCCAGCAGGGCACCCAGGGACTTGGAGGACGTGGGATATCCATGTCTCAGGAACAAGAAGACACGACAGTGACCTGATCTGTCATCCACAGATCCCTTCCTCCCCCCCACCAGAGGCTGTGTAAACCCTTCCCTCCAGACACCCACTAACCTCTACCTGAGAGGCACAGAAAGAAGAGTAGAAAATCGGAAAATCGGCAACACCGCAATAGTCCATCGGAAGTGTTGCTTGGGACTGAATTTAACAACCTGGACTCAGAGGATCCCCACACCCGCTCCGTCCTGCGATAAGGTCTGGAGTGCAGAAAAATGATTGCACTAGTGATGAAAAATGGGACAGCTATGTTTTCTTTGCACATTTGTAAGAGTTGGTCACCATGTGATCATGTACAACCATAAAGGCAAGTTGAAATTACCTTAAATATTTGAAAAAAAAGTTATTTAGCAGCCTTCAGACCAAACATCTGTGGTTTGAGACCATTCGTATAGGCCTGTCCTTACAACAGGAAGGCCAAAAAATATAATCTTGCAGGTTTGAAGAGCATTAATGCTCTTACCCCCAGAAGGTATGTCCCCAAACCATCTTGGACTTCATTTCATTTCTATTTCATTCCATTCACTAGGCATGCTTACAGCAGATGTTCTTTACAGGAGACGCTGTCCTGGGATAGAGAGGGAATAAATCATGAGCTTGCCCTGAGCATACAACTATTATCCACAGATCTTCCCTAAATGCACAGTCCAAAAACCTGCTAAGCTTATCACACCTCTGAAAAGCTAGTCCCCCACTCTCCTATTCATTAGATAATTGCTGTATAATCACTTATTTAATGGAGCCCTCTGATTCTGGATAGATTCCGTCTGAACCCAACATTTACACTGTAGATGATTTTCTTGACAATATTTTGTGGTCTATTTATTTACAGAGAGAAACCTGCCTTCATTTATAGCAGACAATATTTAGGTCACTCCAAAAATTTTTATTTTTTTCTTTGTCTGATTACTAAAAAAAGGATTGCATTGAACAGGAAATAGCTAGATAAATAATGCACTGAAAACTTACAGGACAACCATTTTTAGAATGATTCAGGCTTCACGGTATTATATTCTAAACAATAGGGGGTGAGGGCTCAATGCTATGCTCAATTATTATTTAGATTTTAATTTCTCCTTATTAGTAGGTGTTACACTGCTAAATCTACGCTTCTCATTCTGAACAATTACTCCCTCAATGATGAACATATTATTAATGATCCATTTTAATAAAATGTAAATAATTTCCCAATTATTTTTGCCACACTGCCTAAAAGTCATGCTAAAACAAAGGGTCGAAACAAGCGTGTAGCGGCTGCCTTCTCTGAGAGGGAACACTTCATTTACTATAATTTAAAATACCCAACATCACTTTCACTTCTCCCCTGTCCTTTCTCCACGAAAACCCAAAACCACCACTTTCAAAGCTTTGTTCCATAATAGTGCCGATCCTTGCACACCTCCAGCCCAGAAGACTCACAAACAAGCGACAGATTTTTGTGCGAGCGCAGTTATGGTCTATCATTATTAAATGTCTCTTGGTGGGCGGGAGAGGTGCTTGATCCCAAACAGCCATTCATCAGCGTGCGCCGAGCCGCTCACACCTGACCTCAGAAGCAATAATGCCACATCAAGTAGGCCAACTACCCAGTTTAGCAGCCGAGCAGAGAGCACAAGCTGGCTCCAAGATTAAGTACACTGCTGCAGGCTTCCATTCCCAGGAGCTCCTCAGGCTGATGTTGTATTGATTGAGAAACTTTGCCAGTAAGTATCACAAACAACAATAGCCAGGTCAAGGACCTGCGATGCTGGAATAGGCATTCCCCACGGGGCTGGCGGTGGGGCCGAGGTGCGGCTCTCATGATGTCTGAGCACAGGTTGAATAAGGTTTCGGAGGAAGGCAAGAGTGAGAACCTGCAGTTGGAAATGACATTTAAGCAAGTCCACGTGGGAACAGAATGAGAGACAATGATGTAATTATCTATTCCCTAGCCTCCAACTGCTGCAAAAACCTGTCATCTCTCTGCGTTTCTATGTTCTCCAAGCCTTCCACTTCTTGCTTTTAATGTGTGTGGGGGTCTGCGAGGCCTAAGCCCGGTATGCAAACACGGGTATCATTCTGGGTAAACAAAAAATCACTACCGCCACATAACGATAAGCAAACCATTTTAAGTCGCGAAATAAAAAGGGAACTTTCTGACATATAGTCCCTCCTACCCTAAGAAATGCATTGAATTTTACCTCTTACCAAGTGAGTACCATATAGGAGAAATAAAGACACACATCGCAAGCATATTTAATGTACAAATTGTATTTTTTGACAAGGCAGGGCTTGTGAAAATGGCCCTTGTGGTTGGGAGAGCCCTTGAACCATGGCAAGGAACAACTTGCAGGCAGTAGAGCTCAGACTACTGCGGGGAAATGGTGTTGTTTCTGGTGCTGATGTGCAAGCGTGCAAGCGCACATACACACACACACACACACACACGCATGCACGGTGCCATACGTTTGACATGACCATTCTCGCATTCTCGCATCGTGTGTGATATGGGTGGACGGGATGCTACTCTGTTCACAACCAGAGTCTATTCTCTGGGAAGAAGATGGCCATTCTCCTTTCAGTGTTTCTGTTCATGCTTCTCTGACCTCTTTTCTCCCCCTCCCAATGTCAGGGTCAACTACTACCTGTCTGAACTGTTTTTGTCCTTGATATACACTTCTATTATCAGAGCACATACTGTCTCCCCTTCTAGACTATGAACTTCTCAAGAACAAATGTTTTAGATTGTGAATTTTTACCTTCCTAGGGCTCAGTGCAGTGCCTTACACATAGTAGGTGCTCAATAAATAATAATAAGAGAATAAATAATCTATTCTCACTGACAGGAGCTTGTTGGGTTTTTCAGGGTAGCAATGTGCCTAGCCAAAAAAACAAAACAAAACAAACAAAAAAACACAGAGAGAGAGATCTTCTCATGAGATTGAAAGTTTACAGGTGAGTCTATCTAGAGAGCTTTTATTTTCCTGATTAGAAGAATAGGCTCAGGGCTCCTGGGTGGCTCAGTCAGTTAAGTGTCCAACTTCAGCTCAGGTCATGATCTCACAGTTTGTAAGTGTGAGCCCCGCATCAAGTTCTGTGCTGACAGCTCAGAGCCTGGAGCCTGCTTCAGATTCTGTGTCTCCCTCTCTCTCTCTGGCCCTCCCCAACTCGTGCTTTGTCTCTCTCTCTCTCAAAATTAAATAATAAACATTTTAAAAAGTTAAAAAAAAAAGAAAGAATAGACTCAGTGGGCATTCAACCCCCTGCCCTTCACCCTTGCTTCTTCTTCCAGCATGAACGAAATAAAAGTTTGGGGTCAGGAGTGGGGTAGCCAGCCTCAATATTAACATCTTGATAAGAGGTGTTGGACTATGTTAAGATTTACTAGATAGCAGCTGTTTTTTTAAATTAAAAAAAAATAGTGTAAGTGGAAGATTATCACCAAGAATAAACGTACTTTGCCTCTGAAGTTGTTCTTAACACCTCCTTTTGGTATTAAATGACAACTCTCCACTAAGGGGCTTGACAGCACTGACTTCATTCTGTAGTGATAGTTGCCAGTTGGATGACCAGCAACTGTTGTCCCCTGGCTTCTACAACCATCTATCCCACGGACTGGGATGTACTGCATGGGCACTGAGCAACACAGATCTCCTTTTTGGCAATGACAAGAAGGCAAAACGCCCAGGATCTCTGGGAGATCATCTTTCTGTCATTCTTCCAATTTGATTCCCAAGCGCTCTGGCAGAGATTTCTCAGGGACCCTCAATATCCATTCCTTTCCTTTTTAGGAGTAAAACCCCTCAAGTTTTAGCTAGGAACGTGGAGGCCCAGCTAGAGACTAGATACATTCAAGTATGTACCATCTATGGCTGCTTTTGTGCTTCTACAGCAGTGTTGAGAAGTTGTAACAGAGACCATATGGCACACAAACGCCTAAAATATTTACTAGCTGGCCCTTTACAAAAAAGTTTGCTGACCCCTGCTCTGGAGAATGATGTAGCAACAGGAGGGATGGTACCAGAGTCTAACTTCATGAAATGCAACCACCTGATCTCCCATGTTGCCGAGAAGCTCGGTGTTAAGTAGAGAGAAATTAATGTTTAGCTTTTTTAAAAGCACTGTTATTTGGTCTCCGTTAAAGCTGTTGAACCCCAATCTCGGCTAATATAATTAAAACAAGACACTTTTTAAGTATTATCAAAGACAAGCTACAGTCAAATGAGAAGAAAAGGAAAAGCTGCTTATTTCAAATGAAGTGAACGCCTCACGCCACTGACAATTCCATGATTGTTTGATGGGTTACCTCCCTAAGATGTGCAAAAGGGACCATTGCACATTCTTGAAGAGTGAAGGATCTGATGAAATGATGCTGCTAGAAGATTATTTGAAGAACTGAAGTGGGAGAGAGGTTGTCAGTGGGGGCTTCTTTCTTCCAAATTCCCCACCATCCTCCAGGAGGTTATGGAAGTAACACTGACAATTGACAATGGCAGCAACAACAATATTAACAGATAACATTGATTAAGTGCTTGCCTTCTGCCAGGTGCCACTTAAGATCTTTACGTATGTACAATCTTTTAATCTTCACATTTCCCATGTGATAGGTACTCTTATCATCATTCTCATTTTACAGCTGAAGACACAGAAGCTCAGAGAAGGCAACTCTCCAAAGGCTAAACTGCCAGTAAGTGGCAGAGCCAGTTTTTGAACCCAGATTCGCTCTAGAGTCTGTGTATGTAGCCACTTTCTGTGTCCTTTCTAATCTTGGCACAGAATAATAAGGGCCTGATTTGGGATCCATATTTTGGCTAGGGAAGTGAGAAGGAAGGAGAAATGGAAGTGCAAAGAACTCTGCGGAAAAAAGACTCTCTGGACCAAGATGGCAGCATCAGTGTGGGCAATGAAAGGCTACAGAGAATCCGGAAATAGTCACACTATAAAGGATCTTAGAGGTCAGTCTAGTCTCTTGGTTTCAGACCCAGTCAAGCATTAAAATCAACCAGAGCTTTATTAAGTACAGATTCCTAGGGCCATTTAGAAGATGACCAAACCAGACCTACCCAATCAGTTCTTGAGGGCTAAAGCATTTCTAGAAGGGACCTCCAGACAATTCAGTATCTAACCTAGCAAAACTTTAAAAGTCTGACACTACCAAGCATTGAGTAATGTGTGGGATTGTGGAATCAATATGCTGTACGCTTGAATCTAATAGAATATTGCATGTTGATTATAGCTCAATTTAAAAAAAGGGGAAGAAAAGTCTGAAACCACTAACTTTTGATGAAGATGTGTAACAACAGGTGGAGTGTAATTTGGGATAAATACTTTGGGAGGAAATGCATATACCCTACATCTTAGTAACTACATTCCAGAGCATATAACCAGGAGAAACCCTTATTCATATGGATAAGAAAATAAGAGCAAACAAGAATGCACAAAACAGCATATTTTTTTGTTAGCAATAAAAATGGAAACAAATGTTCATCAACAGGGGAAAGAGAAACTGGTATATTCTACAGTAGGTATATTCTACACGAACAAGAATTAATAAATGGTAGTTACTCATATTCAGCATGGATAAATCTCATAAAATAGGGTACAGCAAAAATATCGAGGCACAGAAGTATACACATAATATAACTTCATGAACATATTTGTTCAAAAATAAGCAAAAGAATATATTTACACATAGTAACATTATAAAGAGAAGCAAAGGAATGATGAAGTTCAGTATATTGGTCACCTTTGGAGGGAAGAAGATGTATGCTCTATGTGACTAGTATATGGAAACTTTAAAGATAATTATATGTTTTAAGTGAGTGGTGGGTGTACATGCATTTATTACTCTATAAACTGGGTATATTTATAACATACAACTATTTGTATGTATGATGGAAATCATAATTTTAAAGATGTAAGAAAACACAGCTAAAGATATACATATAAGGATATTTGCTTCAATGTTGTTTTGGTAGCCACATGGGAAATTTGAATTTTTATCAATAGGGGACTGGTAAAATGTATTACAATGAGCTCATATTATGGAATATTCTATAGCTATTAAAAGGAACAATTCCAATCACAAAACATTGACCTGGAAGAATGTCCGTAATATGTTAAGAGAAAAAAAAATCAAGTTATAGAAAAACATACAGTGTAATCTCATTTTACTGCCCTTGACCTTAGCCAAAAGACTGAGAAGTGATAAAATACAATCTCATTTTAAAAAACAATCACAACATAACCACCAAATGAAACTATATATTTATATAGGCTTGTACAAGCATGGAAAATATGTATAAAAAGCTACCTACTGAGGAAAGATACACATTTTTCTCCTTTCTTTTTAGAATAATAATTAGTTTTTATCCAGGTATATTATCACCCAGAATGTAAGGCTACATTTCCCAGCCTCCTCTGTGACGAGTCTGACCATGTAATTTCAGCCAACAATATATAGACACAATTGTATGCCTAAAGGGAGATGACTCCAATGGAAGAGATTCCTCCACCCCTATTTCCTCTGTCTTTCTTCCTTCTTCTGACTGCAGTGGGTCTCTGTTGGCTGGAGCGTCAATAGCCATTTTGGGTCATGAGGTGACATTGAGGATGGCAGCCATGATCTAAGATGGTGGAATGGAAAGACAGGTGCCAAAGTCCCTGATGACACCATGAATCCACTGTACCAACATCCTACCTCTGGATATCTTTGAGGTGTGAGAGATATAAACTTCTATTTTGTTTAAGTCAGTTTTGTCTGGTGTATTTCAACTATACACAACTAAGTGTAATCCTAAGGGGCACACATGCCATACTGAACAGTGGTTACCTTGGGGGGGTGTCACTGGAAATGTAATGGAAGATGGTGGATCATTATCAAATTTTTTCATTAAAAGTCCTTATTATTTGCTATCTTAAAATAAGAACAAATTACTCATAGAATTTAAAGATTACCTAAGTTTTAGAAGGAAGAAAATGGAAAACCTCCCAAGTACCTATGATGTATATGATGGTAGGTTTGGGAACCTACTGTTTCACTTCATAGATGAGAAAACTGAGGCCCAGTGCTCATACGGCAAGTCAGGGGTGGAGCAGAACTAGAACCGAAAGCTTTGGACTCCTAGTCTAGTGCTCTTCCCTTCATAGCATAACAGAAAGTATTTTAAAATGTGAGACCCTCAGAAACCTGAATCTTGGCAGAAACAAAGTCATGATAGCCTGGTCTCAGAATGGGATATCCAAGTGACTAATTCAAAACAGGGTGACGACGCAGAGGATAAGAAGGAGGCTTAAATACAGATGAATTAATGGGTTTGTTTCAGAATCTTCTTATGTAAGACTTGGCATTGTTTGGGGAGCTAAAACCTGCCAAGTGATTTAGACATGTGACCATCTTCAGAACATTAGAAACGTTTTATTTTCTGACTTTTCATGGAGAAAAAAGACCTATCCCATCGAAGGCCTAAAATGGACACTTTGTTCCCTCTCTCAACTTATTTGCTAAACACTGAATTTGCCTAAGTTTCGTTCTCATATGCAAAAATGCCAAGTTACATATATATATTATCAGAAGCGTTTCTTAGTTGTTACTTTGTTGAAACTGAGCCTCTCTCTATTATCTTGGAGAAAAAGCTCTCTCCTTTATCTCTACAATTCTAGAAAATGGAACTGGCTGAATTTCATTGTCACTAATGCAAGATCAATATCATGTGCTCTATAGAATTCAGAAAAACAAGAAAATACGCTGTACTTATAGTTTTTCTTATTTTCTCTAAAACTTGATCGACTTAATAAACTAAGAAGCTTGGAACACGAAGATATAAGTGGTGGAAACGCTTCAACATTTCAGAGAACACATGTCGCTAATGGCCTTCCCGCTCATCTCCCTTCACTCACACACGTACCTGTGTGACGAGCACATAGCGAACTTGAGCATGAAACACCAGAGCCCATTTATAGAAGGTGATAAGGACACAGTCTTACCTCTAGAAGCAGTTCATTTTTCAGTGCCAAAGGCAAAGTGTTTAGTGGGCATTTTATGGGTCATCTGTCCAATACACCATAGGACATCTGCAGCTGCTCAAACTAAAAGTCCTTCCCCAGGGATGTGTTCACATTCTGTAAGTGCGTGTGTGCATGTGTGCATGCGTGTGCGGGCACGCACGCATATGTGTTGGCGGACAAATGGATGCCCGGCGGAACATTCTTTGGGAATTCTATAGGCAACAAGCAGGCTGGTTGGCTCTACATCCTCCTCTAGGAAACACTCAGTGAGCAACACCTAGGTGCTCTGAGTGCTACGTTCTAGGCCCAACCAAGTGTTTGCTACCTGACTGTGTGATCCTGACTCATTCCCTTCCCCACTGGGGCCTCCTGTTTCTCATTGGTCACATTGCGATGTGATCCACATTGGAATGGCAACACTCCCTGCGCATCGCTCCCAGGATTGTTTGAAGGTGAGAATAACTGTGGGCAAAGTCCTCTGAAAACTTGATAGCACAATGGAATCAAAGGTGCCCTCGTTGAGGACAGACTTAGCAGGAGGAAGTGAACTCCTCGTCTGCTACTTAACAAGATCACCACGCAACCAATCCACAGTAATTTCTTCAGCAAGGAGGGGCAGTCAGACAAGGAAAGTTCTTGATTAAGCCTCATTTGGGGAAATGAAACCGGCCCATCATTTTATAGTGTCTCTGTGTGCCAACGCCACGGTGCCCGCAGACAAAGGCAAAAAGGGCCGGTGGCTCTGGCAAGCCCTTTTGTTGCCATCCTAATGTGCCCTGAGGGGGCTGCGCCGGCCCCGGGGCGGAATGCCTCACCCCTCTCCCCAGCCCACTTAGTGAATCACCGCTTGTAAAGCATTCCTACAGTTTTTTACACGAATAAAATAAAAATTAAGTTTCCTGGGCGTACATGGTTTATCACAGTAAGTCTGTGTTAATATTTCCTAATCATAGTGACCTCAGCCTGCCAGAATGCACAGGCCCCTAATCCTCGCTGTAATGTTTTCTCATTAGCTACGCAGCATAGCCACACCAGTGGCGGCGACCATGCACCGCCTCAGGCACCACTGGAATTAATTACTAGAAGAAACACTGCTGTTTTGAATTGTCATCTTGAATTTATCACTTGCCACTTAATGTAACTCATCTGACCTAATACCTCCATGGTGTCACCAGGGGCCTTGGCACGGGCTTCACCAGGGTAATAGCAGGGGGTTCTGTATGCCTAATGTGGCTGAGACGCCAAACACAGCTGCTGGAGGCCTGGTTAAAATCCTACCCTGGAGGCAAAGCGTGCTAACAATGCCCCTAGCAAATTGCAGATTACCCACGCGTCGTGTTCTCTCTGAAGCTGAGAGTGATTCAAAGGTAGGCCCGGTACATCTCATTTCTGCCGCTTGGAGAAGATAATCTTTCATTTCTTTGGATGTAACAGCCTTCGCCGTTTGTTCCTCTCGTGCTGTTTTTGACTGTAATGAAACCGGCTATTCACGTAAGGTAGGGAGAGTGGCTCTGGAGGCGCAGCAACTGCTAGGTCTCGGGCCCTTGCTGATATATTCTGAAGAAATTGCTCATTAAATGACTCACGCCAAGAAGGGCCATTTCACCATAGGTTATGTTTCCCTGGGAAAAGGAACCCAACTTCTAGCCCACGCTGTACTTTCACAGGGTTGCAGTGGACCTTGTACTTGCGAGAGGTGCTCTGCGTTAGCCGTTTAAAAATGCACATGTAATAAGGAGTTAATGATTTGTTTGGGTTCGTTAAAGCCTCAGAAATTGTTTCAGTATGAAAATAGCTTCTGCACATGCTCTAAACAAGAGTCCTTGAGATCAAAATTTTCCATTTGTAAGAATCACATACTTAAAACCAGCGTTTTTCATTTCCTGCCCCTTTTGGATTTACCTAATGCCATTATTTCTATTCGAAAGTTAGTCTTCCAGTTCTGCTATAGCTTTTATTTCAAAATATGACACGTGCATGTATGTATGTGGATGTACGCACATACATGCATACAAAAGCTAGCCCCTAGGGGACCTGGATGGCTCAGTTGGTTAAGCGACCGACTTCGGCTCAGGTCATGATCTCACGGTCTGTGGGTTCGAGCCCCCCGTCGGGCTCTGTGCTGACAGCTCAGAGCCTGGAGCCTCCTTCAGATTCTGGTCTCCCACACTCTCTGCCCCTCCCCCACTCACTCTCTGTCTCTGTTTCTCAAAATAAAATTAAGATATTAAAAAAAAAAAGCTAGCCCCTAGAAGCTTACAGACATAATCACATAATACCATAATGTAACACCAAAGCACGAAAATCCTACCGATGAAATAATAAGTAAAACAGATTTACTCTGATAATGACAGTTCCTAGCCTATTTCATAGACAAAAACATTTCCTTTGGTTATCACACTCTACACTATACATAGTAAACTTTGGGAGATGTATAATGCAATATAAACATTAATAGTTACACAATTGTGTTGTTTTAGAAAGACTATTTATAGAGAAAATACAAAATGCCTCCCTAAAGTATACTTAGACCTAAGCCACCATAATCTTCCTGCTCATACAGCAGGAAATCTAATACACCAGCTCAATAAACCTGTAGGAAACAAAGGTTTTATGTAGCATTAAGTGTCACAATATTAAAATGCCCACATTACTTTCAATTGCTCTTATAAGCTTCTTTTTAACAATCCAGAAAGTTGAGTGCCATTATGAGAACATTGTCCTACATAGTAAAGGATAGGGTATGCAACACAAAAACCTCATGCCTTTACCTGTGTGGATCTGCGATTAATACCACGGGTGCTTTTACCCAAGGGTCTCCCTCCCTCCAACACGCCTGTCTGACACGTTTTGGGGTCATCAGGGTATGTTCTGTCAAAGGTGACAGAACATTTAAAGGGGTGTCAAAAAGCTGTGACGGCAATGGCAGCTCAGCTTGGCCACATAACCTCTTTTGGAGTCGATTCCCTTTCCATAGTGTAAATGTAGCAATGTACACTATGAGCTATTGAGGCTATAATTAGACGATAAAGCTCTTTCAAAATACCAAGTCCTTCATTCCATGAATGCTCATTACAAGTGGTAATGTAGCAACAGCAAAGATCACCACCCCCAGAAGTATACGTTTTTTCCAAACAGGGACAGTTGGCTTTTGTGAGTTCTGCAGAGCATCTAGCACTCTGTCGCTGCTAATTAATACCTAATGACAATGATGAACCACTGGTGATATTCAGCTAACTAATTGGGGTCTAATAGTATCTCAGAAAGTTTCAACTTAATGGCCATTAAAATAGAATATCTTCTATTGCTATTGCACCTGCCAACTCCCCAAACTTTCTACAAACAGAAATTCATTAACCAAAGTTCTTTAATGAAATATTAATGGTACAAAAGTACTTTTTGAAGAGTTAAGAAATGCCCAGGGTCAATAAACGAATAGTTCCTTTTAAGCCAAACTTTCCCCCTTTGTGTTGCTTGGGCAAGTTCAGGCAACAGAGCCTGACAGTCCTGCACTGGGATATGTGGGTCTGACTTCACCAGGCTGTCATTTGCATGTCTTAGTGTAAGGGTGGACTGAAGGTATTTTCAATAAGGACACGGCCGCTCAGGGTTACGGAAACTATTGGGCTATAGAGACTTCATGATATTCACACATAAGGTAGCATACCATGGTATAACACACTTCTAGAACACTGGGGTAGTTTGCATGCAGGTGATGGCAAAAACCCACCCCTCCCCTCCCCTCACCCTGTGCAGATGGTCTAAGTACTGCAGCCTACAGGGAGCTCTGTGGCCCGTATCTTACAGAAAACCCCGTGAGCTAGACTGTTTCTCCCCACCTTTCTAGAATATCCAACTTGTTAACGTTCACGGTCCCACAGCCACACAAACTCTTTCCAGGCAGGCCTCAGTGCGGAAGCTCTGTGAAATCTTTTGCTGATCTTCAGATATTTTTAAGTGACTTAATATGAAATATTTTAAAATCCTGACTGTTAGCACTAAAAATGTACCAGTGCATTCTGGGAATCAATGGCATTTAGCGCTGCTGCCTTGTAAAAAACCAAATCCTAAATGGTTCATCCTAATGTTATTGGCAGATGTGATTTTATACTTTTAAACTCCTTGGAGTTGCTGGAAAGGAAAAGAGAACATATAGATAGGCGTATGCAGATGAAATGACATCATAAAATACCCAACTGTAAAGCAAGGGGACTCTTTGTGACTGGATTACTTGTTATTGAAGGAGGGACTTGGAGCGAAGGAGAAAGCGCATCATCTACAACTGAATGTTTTCAATTACTTTTTTATCGTGTTCGGTCATTCTCACCACAACACACACATCAGGACGAAAGGTTATTTTACCTTCTGAGGGAAGGACACGCACATGCAGCATTTACTTTGCAAACGGAGACCCTGTTGCCACTCACTGCTCTGCTGAAATACAGCAAATCTATCGTAGTACCTGCACGGTCACCAATATGTTGCTTTTCTGTCACATTACTCCCTTTCATCATGACATCCAATTTCATCACAATTAATTCCATTCGCCACATAGTCCACGACCAGCATACTCCGAGGCAACCTCATCACATTGGTATTTAACACCAAATATACTCCTTTTTTTTTTTTTTTTTTTTTTTACTGGAGTGGAAATGCTATAACGGAAGATGGTACCCTTTTAGTTTCTCTTTTTTTAATTTCAAAACAATATTAAAATTCCTATATTATTATAGTTTAAGGACCAAAGACAAAGAAAACATGCCTTGGGTGGAAACTACCACCACAATGCAAATAAATTCAACGTAACTAACTTTCAACTGGAACTGTTCAGGGCAGGAAGTAGGCACTGAAGGACACGAGCTCAGGACAGGCACGGAGAAAAGCTGCTCCACTGAGCAAGGGCTCCTCTGCGTGAAGATCCTTGGACATATATCTGCCTCGTTATCGGTCTCTGAGGAAGAGCATATAGATGCACCCCCCCCCCAACCTCCCACCCTGCCCTTTGACTCACTCATAATATCCTATTTGGATCTAGGAAGAGGGAAATTTCATAAAATATTTTTCGCCACCCGGAAAACAATCTACCTAAACGCAAATTCCTAGTGACTGTGAGGCTGGGCCCATCGCAGCCATTGTCATGCAAGCACAGTTGTAAGTAATAATGTGGCCTTTAATGACGGAATGATGGACCTGCCAAGCACTTGCTCCCGCCGTAGCCCGCCTGCATTTTCCTGCTGGAGAGCCCAGAGATGCCCATCTGGGAGTTATTAACATAGCCTCGTCAATTCAGAACCGACTTTAACATAATCCATATTTGTTGGAGAAAGTCCAACATCAGCTTGAGAACAGCAGTCACGTGCCTCAATGACACATTTCAAACAGCACACACGGAGCATGCTTGGGCAGCTAAGCAATTCAGAAATGCAAATAGCTGAAGCCCTCTCCTGACTAGATAAAAAAGGACAAATCCTTTTTGGCAAAAAAACTGGATGTCCTCTTAATGTCACAGGGAGACAACCAAACCAAGGGAAGGTACAAGTTCCAGAGGCATCAGTTCGGGTTTGGGGAGTGGCCAGGAAGGTATCTCTTGTGGTTTATTCCAATCAGGTTGGTGCAATCAATCTCAAGTCGAATCTTGGACTTCAGCTGTTGTCAGGCAGAACTGTTTGTCTGGGATGCCGGAATACAGATGCTTTTAAACCAACGCTGCCTTGTTGACATATGTATAAGCACAAACCTCCCCCTTTAAAAAAAACACACAAAGAGCTATGGGTTCCATTTTCAACATCATCTTGCTTTTTATTCTGAATGGGTTATCTGCTATAAACACATCCCTGGAAGAAGCTGGATGGGCTATGCCCCTAAATATGAGTCCTTGGGAAATTAAATTATATCAAAATGTCATGGAAGGGCTCTGGAAGTTATCTCCAAACTAGGCACGGGTCTTTGTGGGTATAGAACACCATCCCCACCCCTCATACTTTTTCAATGACTTTAACATGCTGAAAATACAGTTCATCAACCACATTCCTTTGGTTGATAGATATTATTTGTGGTGTCTATGCTTTACAAGGGAAATAAATTAAGGAGTAAGAAGGGGGAAAGCATTTCTTTGAGGCCACCACCCATTTCTATTGATGTGGAATTGGGTGAAACTGTCATAAAACCCTATTTTTAGAATATGTAAATCAAAGCCAAATGCAGACTCTTCCTTCAAATATTTAAGTAGATTCACATGGCTGGGACACTAGATAGTAGTTTTGTACCAGTACAACATTTTCTGCATTTGATAATTATGTTGTGGTCGTATGAAAGGATGCTCTTGCTCTTGCAAGATACATGTTGAAGTATTTAGGAATAAAGGGTTATGATATTTGCAACATTCTCTTGGAGAACTCAACAAGAAACATAATAAGAATGAATATATATACCCTGAAAGAGCAAACAAACATGGCAAAATGTACACATAGTGAACCTGGTTGAAGGGTCTGGGTGTATTCTGTATATCATTTTGGCAACTTCTTGGTAGTTGTGAAATTTTTCAAAATGTTGGAAATAAAATGAACTAGACTCACAGATACTATTCTGGAATTTAAAATAATAGAATTCACTGTTTTTGAAACGTTCTCTCATTTACTATTCTTTGTTTAATAATTCTATTTTGTATAAAGGTAGAATGTCCTGGAAGGAGAGGGAGCTAGAGATTAAGAAAAACTAAGGGGGCACTACTCTACTGAGGGATAGGAGAGTGAGGGGAAGAGACACAAAAAATGAAAGGAGTAAGATAGGAGGGAAGAGAGTTTTGATAAAAGGAGAAAGCACACCTTGGTGAGGTTCTGAGCCTATCAGGAGCAGCCAGGGACAATGGCTTGAGGCTGGGAAGTAGAGGGCAGGGGTCTTTGGACAAAGGTCTTACCTGCTGGGGAGACAGAATGCAAAGCTCCCATTCTTCCCCTCCCAGCAGAAGAGGATTGGGCAGCCTCGTCGCTAAGAGCAGCATGACCTTCCCTCCTCCGGAGTGGAATGCAGCCACGAGGCACCTGGAGGCTAGTCTGAGCCTTGTGCCACAGAGCTGGACATAGGCAGTGCCACAAAATGTGTGTGCCCCATACCCCGCCCTGGTGTAGAAACCCATCAGGTCCTGGGACCTAAAAGGTAGGGCTGGGTATGGGGGGAAGGTGATCTTTAGACCGTTGACATGTCTCTTTTGCCACATGACTTTTGATATGTGGTTTGGGGAAGATAGAAAGTATAAAATAGTCAATCAGTTGCCTTCATCAGAGTAGCTGTGGTTTTGAATTCACCCCTGTGGGCTGCAGAAAACCCTGGTGGTGAAAGAGCTCACTACAATTGTTCAGCCTAGGTTGGGAACCAAGATATGCCCAGAAAAAGTGTCCATGATAGTGAATAGCCATCAGAGCAGCAGGAGGTACAGATATAAAAACAAGGGGAAAGAAAAGGGTCGGGGGAGATGGAGAAAAAAGCGGTCAAGTGGTCTGATGTGTCAGAGTGATGCATCCTAGTTATGGGTCACAGAATTCTAATTATGGCTGTACCCAACTGGTGGGCCACTCCAAGTAGCCACCCCAGTGAGGAGCGGCTTCAGGGATCTCTCTTGCCTCTGAATTCTGGCAGGGGGAGCCCTCTATGGTTGGCTCCGCCCAGAGTCCAGAAATTCCCATGGACTGATCCCAACAAAGCCAAGGGAACCAAAGTCTTTCTTTGGTCTTGAAATAAGTTGGAGCAGGAAGCAGTTTAAAGAAGTTGCTCGCTTTTGTCTTGCTCATCCTATCCTCCAAGAGTTACTCCATAGTTTAGAGCAACACTATTTGTCCCCAGGGAAGGAAAGGGCCTCAAACAGCTTCAAAATTCACTGCCGAGGTCAACTAACCAGTGCCAAACAAAAGACCCCGGGAGTTCATAGACCCACACGCAGAGAAACACTGGGTCTGTGTCTCCTTGTAGCTCACCCTGGTCCTCGCTTTCAGCGTCATGGTGTCTTTGTGTGACCATCTTCTGGTTTTCTGCTCCCCTTGCTGTACATTCATTTAACCTGATCTTCCTTATAGAGAAAGATTAGGGGGTGGAGAGTAGAATTTGTTCTGGGCCCTGCACTGTCTTGGAGATGGCCCCGGGCAGAGAGGCACTGGGGGTTCAGAGCTAGTCTGTTCAGGGATCCGTCCCAGAGCTGTGTCATCTGTGGTTTTCTCTCATGGAGTTCAGGACATTTGGCTTCTTTGATGCAGTGGTATTTTGCACAGAGCATTCAGTAGGATGGAGACAGTGAAGTTTCCATGTGGGCTCTGAGGAAAATGCCAAGTGACTGATATAAAAGCTTAGTCTGAGAATTGACCATAGCACATTAAAAGTTTATCCTAGGGAAATCATGTTTGTTCTTTTAAATGGGACAACTCTTTGGCCAAAAGCAGCAAATGAAGTGCCTGTTCCTTCCCATGATGGGAAGGGTTGCTCAGTTCACACTGTGAGGCAAATGTATGTAGAATATTACCGATTCAGGCTATATTGCTGCCTCATTAGGGTTATTTGGAATTTTGTTTAAAACCTCAATTTCTCACAAAAACATAACAGAAGGGGAAATACGGTTGCCTGAAGTAAGGAGGGACATCAATGCCACGACTCCACCACATGCCAAGGGTTCTGGGGTCCCACATCCTTCATGCTCCTCTCCCACACTTTGTCCTGGCTGCACTTCCCTTCATGGTCCTGTGGAAGACTTATTCCTACAGACATCTACTGGAGCCTGAGCCAGCAGTGTTTGTACTTTTAGATCGGCAGTGTTGAAATGAAACCTACATCTAAGAGACCAACATACCAGGAGACATCTTAGTTCCCATCTACTTAACCATCGAACCTGGAGTCATAAGAGAATTATACACAGGGAAGTGGAGACCTTGGAATGTTAGAAAAGATCTAGAATATGGAATTCTGTCTAGCAGACCAAAGCAATCTGGATAACGCAGAAAGTTCTACAAGGCAGTGAAAATGAACATCGTATATTTACTCTTGGGATGTGTCCATTGCTCGTTTTCAGCCCCACAGAGCAACACCCTGGCACGCCTCCCCACAGGCCACAGAGTCATTATACTGAGCCACATCTGAGAACTCAGAGTGCAATTTGTCAGCCACACTTTGGAACAAACCAGAGTGTCTTGACACCCTTGAGGTGGTAGGTATCTGAGGAAGTCAGATAAAGACTATGTAAGGGGAAATTTACTGTAATATTTAAGATAGTTCTGTTTTAGTGGCTTATGATCCCTCCAAATATAACAACAGGGTGACATAGTCCAAAGAAGCGAGAACTCAGTTTTTAAGGCATCGCTCTGCTCCTGCTTCTTCAAGGATGTGGCCTCAACTCTCCACTGCTTGCAATAACCAATTCCCTCACTGTATTGAGGAGCTGTGATCCACGGCTCGTCTAGCTCTGCTGTCTTCCCTCAGGACTACGGCCACACCAAATGGCAGGGAGATTCCACTACCACTCTATAGTTATTGAATCTGTTTCTTTTCTCTGTCCTCTCATTGGAACAGAGGGCAGCCTCTGCTCCTGGCTTCTGCCTATAGTGGGAGACAGCCAAACCCTTGTGTAAGAGAGATGACTAGTGTCCTGTATAAAACAAAATAGACCAGGTCAGTGACCCGAACACGTTAGCCACAGCAGAATCCTCTGGAAGACTTGTTAGCCCCCAGGTTGTTGGGCATTGCCCCAGAGTTTCTAATTCAGTAGGTCTAGGGTGGTGCTGAGAATGTGGATTTCTAGCAGACCCCCTGGTGGTACCGATGGTGATGGTCTGGGTACTGCACTTCAAAAAATAGGTTACACGGCAGTAACAAATGACCCCCTAATTTCAGGGGTATTTCCCACTCATGTCTCATGTCTGTCATAGGCCAGTTACAGCTCTGTTCTGTATCATCTTCCCTCCGGATCCAGTGTAGGGATGGTGTCCGTCCCACAGCAGAGGGCAAAGGACATGGTAAACTACCGGTTAGCTCTTAAAGCTTTGGCTTATAGTTCAGTGGCTGAATTAAATCACACAGCCCAATTTGGTATCAGTGGCAAGTGAGGGGCAATTTTTTGTGAATAATTACACAGTTTGTCACATCCTCCAATATCAGCTGTCTCCTTCTTCATGGTCAACGAGATTACATTTTGACAACACAAATGGCAGCCCTCAATAAAGACTGAATTTCTCAGATTGTCCTCCAGCTAGGTATTGGTTCATACCAATTAGAGCCAATGGGATGTAAGTAGACTGTGGTGTAATCACTCCACAGTTATCCTAAAAGGATAACACATATGTGTTCTTTCTCTCTCTCTCTCTCTCTCTTTCTCTCTCTCTGTCTCTCTCTCGTGTGTGTGTGTGTGTGTGTGTGTGTGTGTGTGTGTGTGTGTGTGTGTTTCATTCCTTTCTCCATTCTCTTGCCTACAATGGCCATGCTGACATTTTGGAGCACGAGGTCAATAGAAAAGATACTCTACAGCTGCCCCAGACCACCTACCCACACTTCGAGATGAGAGAGAAATAAATTGCTATCTTGTTGAAAGCACTGTTATCTTAGATGTTGTCACTCGCATCTGAATATAATCACAACTAATGCACCCTCAGAAAGGCTTTCTTTTGAAGCGCGCTCACTTCTGTCCGTAGCTCCTTGTGTTCCACTCATCCCTCAGCTATTTCCTGAGCCTCTGAGCTTCTTTCTTTCCTCCACATCCATTTCCCTCACCCTTAGCAATGTGGCGAGGATGTCTACAGAAGGGGGTCAACTACAGCTTCATTTCTTCTAGGAACATAGACTGACTATAGAATCTGAGCAGGGGAAAGTGACAATGAAAAGGGAAAGCTTGTCTGGCTAGAAGTTTCCTAAGGAACTTCCAAAGCAGCCTTCATCATGTAGCAACTCAGATGACAATGTTCCTCTTTACTGACAAACCTCGCCTGCGATTTAGGAGCATTTCCGACATCTGGGTTTACGTGATCTGCACGCCCTGCGTTGCCTCATCTGACCACAGGTAGAAGTGATGAGACGTAAATGTTGAAAGATAATTGTTAGCATCCAGGTAGTCATGTCTCTCTCCTTATGTCCTCTACTTTCATTCTAAACTCCCCCCATCCCTGTCTTCTCTGCACTCTGGCAGCTTGTCGCCGCCCCGCCCCACCTGTTTCTGTCATCTGTACAAAGTCTACTTCTGCCCACATCTCCCCGCAGACAGAGCGTACAGCCTAAAGGAAAGAAGAGGTGTTAACCAAAGTCAAAAGGCTGACAAGGGAGAAAGAGAGGCATCAAGTGGGAGATGACCAGCCTCAGAGCTGAAAACCAGAGTTGTGCATGTTCAAGGCCTCACTGGGACACAGTAAAGAGCTTGAGAAGGTAATCTAGAATGTTCTATCAATGCACAGAAATGTTACCACTTTAGTTATACAAACATGGTTTGAAATTATACATTTATGTATTTTCAGGAGAATTTCTCTTCTGATGGAGAACTACCTGTCGGGGCATTTCACATGCAGATTATTGAACTAGACACTGCAAGTCATCTAATAAAACAGAATGTCCCAAGGGGACAATAGTTTGATTTTTAAAAATATATTTAAAATATATATAAAATAAAATATATTTTAGAAATATAAATTTAGAAATTTAATTAAAATAAAATAATTAAAATAAAAATACATTTTATATTTTAGAAATATAAATTTAGAAATTTATTATTATATTATTTATTATTATTATATTTCTAAAAATCAAACAAACAAAACCCAACTTTCATTGTCAAATAGGTTTGAGATGCACTGCATACAATGTTTTCCCAGAAATCCACAATGTATGTTGGCATATTAAAGGCTCTAGGGGCACCCGGGTGGCTCAGTCGGTTAAGCGTCCGACTTCAGCTCAGGTCATGATCTCAGGGTTCATGGGTTTGAGCCCCCCATTGGGCTCTGTGCTGACAGAGAGCTCAGAGCCTGGAGCCTGTTTCAGATTCTGTATCTCCCTCTCTCTCTGACCTTCCCCTGTTCACTCTCTCTCCCTCTCTCTCTCAGAAATAAATAAAACATTAAAAAAATTTTTTTAAAAAGGCTCTAAGAATTTCTGGAGCAATGAAGCCCATTTATTTCTTCACATGTATAGAACCAAACGTACTGAACTACAGAATCCTTCTTTTGAGTATAATATCTATTAATATCTTAGGGAACATTCCTTAGGACACAGTTTAAGAAACTGTTTTGAGAGAATATAAACTTTATGCGCTACGTGCTACGTTATTTTTCATAAAGGAGTTACCACAACCTGTACTCTTGTGAATATTCATAACCTATTGACATTTCAGTGGGACCACACGAGAATGAAACCGAACAAAGCAGTGCTCAAAATCACACGCCAGTGGCACACAACTCACAAGATTTGGCTTATGCCGTGTGTCCCAACCCCACCACTGTACTGCCAGAGAATAGTTTAAAATGAACCAACTGAAAAAGAGAACGAACCATGATTAATAGCTAATAATAAACTAACAAGGGAATACCTGTCTAGAAATGTCTATGTGTAGAAGAGACCGTGACAAGGAGGAATGCTTTGGATCAAATTATGCAAAAGGAAAACCACGGTGAGTTTGGGAGGATACGATTCACTTTAAGTAGGACATTAGCCTAGGGCTCCAGTGGCTCAGCCGCCTTCTCTGCCCAGAGGCAGCGGGAACTAGAAAGAGCTTAGGCTTTAGAGACCACTTATCCTCATAAAGCCCTGCATTTATTGCTATTACAACATTTCCCACAGTGCATTGTAATCATTAGTTTTTGGTGGTTTACCTGATTATACTGTGCGATCCCCAAGGACAAGTTTTATCTCTTACTGCTCTCCTGATCCCTATCTAGGCAGCCATACTAGGCACAGAGTAGGCATCCAGGAATATGCGTTGAATGAATATCTATGAGAATTCCGGCTGCGTTATTGTATGACGCTACTTCAGGTGGAACCTTGGTGAGTTAACGGGACTGAGAAGGGTTACAATCGCACAGATTATGTGCCCATGTAAATGGGGCAAAGGGAAGAAAGAAGCAGCAGCCAAAGTTTCACTGGTTGAGTAATAATGGTCTCTTCTCGATGGCGAGGCTGGGCTGCCGGTTGTCAAGAGTGGGTAGGAGACTTAGTTTTCATTCACAGGCTTTTCTTCACTCGGACTTTTATCTCATGATAATGTATTTCCTTTTCCAAAGTTAATAAATAGTATTTTATTATGTGTGTGGTTTCATTTTTTAAATATAATTTATTGTCAAATCGGCTAACATGCAGTGTATGCAGTGTGCTCTTGGTTTTGGGGGTAGATTCCCGTGGTTCAGCGCTTACATACAACACCCAGCGCTCATCCCAACAAGTGCCCTCCTCAGTGCCCATGAGTGACCACTGGAGTATGAGTTTCTAAATGCTGGCAATGATAGATTCCACTTTTAAAATTTTCCCCTCTGCTCACTAACCACCATCTAGCATTGGAATACAATTATTTGTTGGCTGAATGGCTTATGGCTGGAATAGTTAAGAAGCAAACCCAAACCGGTCCCTCCACAGAAGGACTCTCGAATCTGCTTTTCCAGATTCCTCACGCAGCACAACCCTGCACTAAAGTGTAGAAACTCATGCCATTTTCTGGACACCTCACGCATGCTCCTGCCGGCGTTCACATAAAATCTGCCTATAGAAACCCTCTCCCCTCCTTAGAGAGGGCCAGCTCAAAGGCCTGGTTTTTTCGTGAAGCCTCTCCTGAAATCCTCGTCAACATCAGAATTAATCCCTGTTTTTCTGTGCCTCAGCATACATTGCACCTTACTTACTATGCTTAATTAATGCATAACTTAACCGTAGAGCTGGCCTTATGTAATCACCGCAGAGCAGGAGTCCTGTGCGTAAGTTCTGGAGCTGTGGAGTGGTGGGTGGCTGTGTGCACAGGCTGTGAAGTCCAGTCGCACCAGGCAAACCCTGTTTCCGCAGTGTACCTGTGGGACCTCCTGCAGGTTTTCTCACTTGTCTAATGGTGATCTTAGTGCCCTTTGCAAAAGCGTTATTTTGAGGATTAAAGGAGCTATTCTAACTTTCTTTAGGTGAGGCCAGTTTATTTAGGAAAAAAAAAAAGCAGACGGAGCAGAGTAGGAAATTTCAAATGTCAGCATGCACGGGAAGTTCATGCTGAAATTCTGATTCCAGGATCTCCTTAAGCAGTTCTGTTTCAGGAGGTGTGGATGGACCTTGGGAAGATGCATTTAACAAGCACCTCACACAACTTTGTACGACGGCTCTCTGGGACCTCGATTTTAGAAGCATTGCCCCTAGTCAGTGGCTTCTAACTTCTCATCTTCATGTGGGGAAGGGTTAAGAGAAACCCCATAGAGAGTCAGAACCCTAACCCCAGGATCCTCATAGATCCTTAAGTTTTCTTGGGTAAATCTGAGATATCAGCATTTTTAAAGACTTCTCTGGGTGGTTCTATCATGCAGCTAGGACTGAGAATACCTTAGGTTTAGGTCGTTAAATGTGTCCACTTAAAATCATTCAAATCCAGTTGAAATGGATTCTCCTTGAAATAGAGTATATGTAAAAATGAGGATTCCGAGGATTTGGTTCCTATCCAAATGAACAAAATATCAGAAAAGAGAAATGTAATTCAAGTACACAGTGATCAAGTGATCGTTCCTGTTGCATTAATTTGTCTTAAAAACTTACAAGACAAATGTCAATTGGTGAGCCTCACCAAACATCAGCATGCAGCCATCAGGAAAGGCAAAGCAGTTGATTGGCAGTGACATTTGCAATGTACCTATTGTTTGAAGCGCACAGTTCTTAAAGTGGAATATTTTCTAAAGTCCATGGTGTATTAACTGCTATGAAAGTTTCGGGCATGTATTCTTATGGTTAACAATGAAAAAAGTATTTATGTCTTTAATTGAAAGAAGCAAGCAAATCGATTCCACTAAGATACCAATCTTTGTATAAATCTAGCAAACCAAATCTCCAAAGAATATCATTTTTAATTCTGTAGTCTTCCAAGAGTTTTAGCCCAAACAGACTGAAGTAGACCATGAAATAAATCATCAAGATAAAAGGGTGAAGTTATTTAGGACAAACAGATTTTGTTTATTTTAAAGCCAATCTGAAATATTCTGCTTCTTAAAAAATATGACTCAAGGTAGATAGCAAGTAATGTGTATCGAGTGGACAATATTATTAATGAAAACAAGCCATTCTGGGTACCTAACCATAAATGTGTAATATCTATGGAATAAGTCATTTATAGAGAGCTGTCAGGAAAGAAAAGTAGGAATGAAATTCATCCCATTGTGAGTTTCCTGTTGTGGGTTTCCCTAGAAATCTGGGTATTAAATAAAATATCCAACTATCATCAATGAAATGGCAATTTGGTTGAAATCTGAAAAACTGAACACAGATTTTCTTTTCTACCATATGCCGGTAAGAAACTAGCCCCTGGATTGAGTATAGTAACAATTCACTCATTTGGAGTCGTGAATTGAATCATTCCAAACTTTAAGACCAAGCATTCTTTCTCAGAAAACTATTCTTGGATTCATTATGGGTATGCCCTGAAGTCAGACCTCGGTTGTTACATTGGTCATTTTGTTAAAAGTCCATGTGGTCATCTTATGGATTTCTATTGTACTGTATTCTCTGGAATATTCCTGGGACTTCAAAGACAATGAAGCATCATGGAAATACCACACTTGGGCAAGTAGGACTTCACCAACCACTTTGATATAAGGCACCAGAGCTTTTCAACACCAAATCCCCTTTTAATTGTAATCTCAATGCCATGCATCTTCAAATATCCAGTAATAAAAAATTAAAAACATGTTCCTTTTCTGTTCACAAAAATCCCTTTGTCCCTATGCCAAGATAAAGAGACCTTACTGTTGTGACTTCTGATGTGCAGATCCACTAGGACTGATGACCTCTGGCAGCCTCAAAGGAAAGACCGTGGTGTGTGTACGTGTGGCCCACAGCCACCATCAACGATTCCAGCGTAGGCCCTTGAGCCTCAAAGGACGAGTGTAAACAAAAGTTTCTCATTAAACCTGAGTTTAGCATTAGTAAGATTGCCCAAAGATTACATTTGAAGATAACTGAAGTGTTACTATATTCCTTTGTGCAGCCCAGCCATGACCCTAATTAATGTGTCTGGGGTGGACATGTATTTCTTCAAGTAATGGGTAGTTTTGTTTGGACAATTAGACCAAGCTGACAAGGAAATTTTCCATCAAACCAAGTCATAAAAAGTACATTATTCAGCATTATGATGAGTTAAGCAGTATTTATTACCTGAACTTTACAATACTCTATTATCAATCATTACCTGCCATTAAGGTATGTTAACATGAGATCAAAGAGAGAAGCCAAGCTAAACAAAGAGTCATGTCTACAAGTCGCTTTAGTGCTGTTTGTTTAAAGAGAAGCAAATGCAGTTGAACTTAAAGATGAACAATTTGCATTTAACCAGAAGATGCAAATCAGTGGTACTGTGACAAGGCAGTAGTTATATAAATTCCATGCTTGTCACTCAATGGATGAGACAAAGCTGGTTTCCAGGGAATTTCTCAAAGAAAAAATGTAATCAAAGTAAAATGTGAGACACGAAAGTCCGATTTTGATGGGTGCTAGTAAAGATTCATTGCTGTATCAATTCTCAGCAACAATGCCGCCTCGGAAGTCACTAAAAATGATATCAGCTGAATGGATCTAAAGAGGACTCTGAACGTTTTTAGCAGAGTTGTAAAACCTTGGAAACCACCTCCTAAACAAACACTCTGAAAGCTCAGAGGTCTAAGATGAGCTTACAGTGCCTTGACTTCAAAATCTATTCTTGTCACCACTTCTTTCCTTTTACTCTGGAGCCAAGAGCACAAACAAGGTTTCTGAAAGATATTTCTTTGAAAAATACATTCCTTTTTCTTTGTTCCAGAAGCACACAACCTATCCTTTCTGAAATAAAGCTTGCTCGTCAATGCCCACTGGCTTCCCTTCCCACATTTTAGAGCTGATGTTCAAGAGACGGCTAGCGTTCAACTTAGGCTCAAGGTTATCTACAAATAGCTGGAAAAGCTCTCTAATACTTCTCCTCATGCAAATACAGTAAAGGGTCTGCTTGAGGATCAAGCAGCCTTTCAAGTTTCTATCTGTCTTTTCTACCTGATCTAAGATGGACAATACACACCCATGGCAAAGGAAGGGAGGCAATATCCTTATTTTCTTTATATTTAACATTAGGAAGTCCTACAGATTTAATGTTGAACTTTTCCTTATCATAGAACATTAGTTGGACAATTGTTTTCCAAATTCTGTTATTTATAAGGATTCTAACAAGTAACTAACCAAGTGGTTGGAACCAACCAGTAGCCAGGGGCACCTGGGTGGCTCAGTCTCTTAAGCGTCCGACTTTGGCTTAGGTCATGATCTCATGGTTAGTGAGTTGAACCCCACGTTGGGCTCTGTGCTGATGGCTCAGAGCCTGGAGCCTGCTTCGAAGTCTGTGTCTCCCTCTTTCTCCCTGCCCCACCCTTGCTCCCGTGCTCAGTCGTTCTCTCTCTCTCTCTCTCTCTTTCTCAAAATAAATAAACATTAAACATTTTTTTAATAGAAAAAAGAACCAACCACCAGTCAATCAGTAAAGAACACTGAACACTTCACGGCAGGGGGGAATCACAATGGGACAAAATTTAGCCTCCACTTTATAACATACAAGGCTAGATACATAGAAAGAGGGCTGATACCACTGGCCAGGGGTTGGAAGAACAATGAGATTCAAGAGAGGAGTGGGTCCCATGGTCTGGCGGGGTAAGCCACTGATCATCTCTTCATTCAGTGCACAGGGGCACAGAACTCTGAGTTAGCCACTGGGCAGGTTGGATGCAAGCTGGGGTAGATTTCAGACAAGAAAACAGAGGCAAGTTGTAGCCATTCTCAGTGGCCAAAGGACTGAAGCAAAATTCCTGTATCTCTACATTGGTGACCCTCTGTTTTTCATCCAACAACTGAGCCATGGGGTCGACCCACCTGACAGGTATAGAGAGGATCTGTGTGGGCTCTAAGGAGGGACCTGCAAGTTTGCAATGTATGTTTGGAAGTAAATTGTGAAAGCCTTGAAGGCCAGGCTTAGCAGGAGGAAGTTGATCAAGTTCAGCAGTGCTTATTATCCTCTGCTAGTCTCTATAGAGGGGCATGGCATAAAGAACTTGCATTGGGGAAGATTCATTTGGTGGGAGAGTAGTAGGGAGGCTGGAGAGTGGAGAAGTTGGAAACCAGGAATCCAGACCACACCCGGCCACGTCGGCCATCTCAGCAAGGACATGGGGTAGAGGCCTCAGGCTGCTGTGAGGGCCAAGGCACTCAAAAACTATAAATAACAGAGCGGTAAAGGAGAGGATGCCAAAGCTTGGGGCCATTGCAGTATGTGACAAAATAAAAATGGATATGGGGGTGCTGGGATTGTGATAACTGAATGTCCCTCAATTTTCATTCTCCCTTTCTTCCTTTACTAACAGAATCTTGAATTTAGAGGCAGTATTGTAGAATTGTTAAGATCACAAATTTTAGAGCCAGCCTGTGAGTGTTTGAATGTCACCCCCATCACTTCTTTGATGACCTTGGGTAAGTTAGTCTACTTCTCTGTGCTTCTGTTACCTTATCTATAAAATGGGAATAATGCTAGTTAGTACTTAACTCATGGGGTAGTAAGTCCTGTGTGTAAATAATGGTGCTTGGCTCCTGGGAGTACTGTGTAAGCCTCAGCTATTACTATTAGCTGAGCACATAGCCCTAGCGTTTCCAGCTAAGTGTGGCCATGTGGCTACATTATGGCCATTGGGATGTGAGTGGGAGTGATGTGCACAACTTTCAGGGGGCCCATGGAGGGTGCCTCCTTCCCTTCCTGCTGGTCAGATTGTGGACATGATAAGACTATGGGATGGAAGCTGTGTGTTAAGAAGCCAAAGTTGCGGACACAGTGGGCTGCCATCTCAGCCCTGGGTTGCCTATGCTTACATTGTTGCCTGAGAAAAACAAACCTGTATCTGATTTAAGGCACTATTATTGGGGAGTTTGGGTTATAGCAGCTGGCCTGTATTCAAATCAATATTCATGGTTATCACAAACCTGGATAAAGCTTCTTTGGGGCCTCTTATAAAGCTTCTTGGGGGGCTCTGGATAAAGGTTACTGCATGGGCCGTGTCCAGGACTGAGCTGCAAGAGGTAAAGGTAGAGTCCCCACCCACCACTGCTCATCATGACCTGGGCTCCTGTCAGTCTGTCCACAACACTTAGGCTTTTAGCTTGTTTCACTTGTGGAGTGGTCTGGGCTGTCCCTGCTTCTTGGCACCCAGGCTGTGAGACAGCAAAACTGACTTTTGTGTGCTGGCTCTGCTCTCTCAGTGGGTCTCCCATGTTCATTTTAACTTAATTTTTTCCCACATAAAAATGTTGGCATTGGGGCACCTGGGAAGTTCAATCAGTTGAGTGTCTGACTCTTGATTTTGGCTCAGGTCATGATCCTAGGGTCATGGGATAGAGCCCCAAGTCGGGCTCTGTGCTAGGCATGGAGCTTGCTTGAGATTCTCTCTCTCTCTCTCTCTCTCTCTCTCTGTCTCCCCTCCCTCTCTCTCCCTCTCTCTCTCTCTCTCTCTCTCTCTCTCTGTCTCCCCTCCCTCTCTCTCCCTCTCTCTCTCTCTCTCTCTGTCCTCCTCCCTCTGCCTCTCCCCCAACTTGGACATTCTCTGTTTCTTTCTAAAAAATAATGTTGGCATTTGAAGATATCATGGTGACTCACCCAAGTTGTCACCTATTCTCAGGAATGACCATGCCTGAATTACTAAGAAAATGATGCACACACACACACACACACACACACACACACACACACACAAATGATGTGAGAGGTGGCAAAGAGTGTGAGGTGGTGGTGCTGGGACCTGCCAGGGGATGGCCAGCTACTGGCTGGAGATGTGAACCTGAGTTTAGGAGAGAAATGGGGCCATGGCATACAAATGAAATTTGATCTTGGCTGGCAATGTATAGCTACTACCCCAAACCCTGTGTATGGCACTTAGAGCTTTACTTCAAGAAGAGTAAACCCACTGACTCTGTCCACACAGTCGGGGTACCCTGCTGGCTCTCATCCATCCGTGGGTAGGTTCCTGAAACTGTGGAATAAATTCCCCATCCAGCCCTTCCTTGCTGTGACTGCCACTGGAAACTCTTTAATGAATGAGTTGGCCTGGGCTCTCCTTCCTCTAGAACCTTCACTGGTTCTACATAGCCTTCTGAAGAAAAGTTGAAACTGAGAACTTCAAGGTCTTCTAGGATCTGATGCCAAAATTTCTTAGTAACTTTGGCTCACATTTATTCCTTTACAAATTCCATATTTTATTCAAGATCCTAACTCCCATCCCCTTTTCTATCTCTTTGCCATTCTTCATACCATTCCTTCTTTCTGGAATGACTGTCCCCCTACCCAATTCTTTACCATGAAATCAAATCCATTTTTCAATAAACAGATGAGATATTTTTCCTCATGAAAGAGCCCTGGTCATATTGAAATGATGTCTCATTCCCATTATTTAGACTTTCCCCCCCTCAACTTTACATGCTGCCTCAAATTCGGTGATATTTGTTAATGTCCCATACTTCCTACCATTTGTTACCATTAGGAGTCCTTCTATTATTTCTTCATACTGCCTGGACCAGTGCCTCAAACACTGGTTGAAATAGGGTCTTCTAATGAGCATAAAACACTACAGAAACTATTGAAGTCTTTTAAATTCTATATAAGACCTGGCATGAAAGAAGCTCTTTTTACTCCTTCACGGAATTGTTAGTGGAATGATGTAAGCCTAAAGCTGTTGACGTGAAGGAAGGAAGAGTTTGGGATGAAGGAAGAAAGAAACAAGGCTAATACTTAGAAAGAGAGGGAGGGAGGGAGGGCAAGCCTCATGCAAGCCAGGAGAGTCGCAAAGAGCTCCAGCCTCAGGTGTCCCCAGATTGGACCGAGCAGGTGGCCTGGGTGTTCTTGCTTGTTTGAGGCAGGCTTTGATTTCTTGTGGATACAAGAGTCTGCACCATTTACATATGCTGAGAGGCTTCTCATGTTTTGGAGCATATAAGATAAAGTTACCTTAAATACATTCCTGCTGGGTTTTTGAACATCTGTGAGGCACAACATAGATTCTTCTAAAGCCTATCACTATTCTTGCTTCATTTAAGATGAGGGGATTTGGTAAGCATATTAGGTTGCCGGAAAAGTATTTATTATCTCTCCAAACAATTATAGAAAAGGAACTAAAATTTCTAAAAATAACCCACAGACCTATGAGGGCATCACAGCACCTGCAACGGCACCCTTTCTCAACCCAACAGTTTGGGGGATTTCTGAGCCTCTTGACTAAATCAAATGTCACATTTCTAATGGCTTCTCTCTCATCTGGCTCTTTGTGCCTTATATACTAGTGGGGGGGGGTGCCTTCTAATAAATAGGCCCTCTGTCTCTTACTAAAAGAAAGGCCTCAGGGCACCTGGGGAGTTCAGTCGGTTAAGCATCATACTCTTGACTTCAGCTCTTGTCATGATCTCACAAGTTCGTGAGCTTGAGCCCCACATCCGGCTCTGCACTAACAGTGCAGAGCCTACTTGGGATTTTCTCTCTCTGCCCCTTCCCTGCTTGCCCTCTTTCTGTCTTTCTCAAAATAATTAAATAAAACTTAAGAAAGGAAGGAAGGAAGGAAGGAAGGAAGGAAGGAAGGAAGGAAGGAAGGAAGGAAGGAAGGAAGGAAGAAAGAAAGAAAGAAAGAAAGAAAGAAAGAAAGAAAGAAGAAAGAAAGAAAGAAAGAAAGAAAGAAAGAAAGAAAGAAAGAAGAAAGCACTCATCCCCAGAACTCCTGTATATCATCACAGATAAACCCACTTCTGCTCTTGCTGCCAAGGATTTCATCAGTGCTCTGCTTACAGAGTCATCAGACCAAGGGGCAGATTCTAAGGGATGGGTCATGCACTCTTCACAACTATTAAAGTGAAGTTGAGGAAGGGTTCCTACTACCTGGCACCGTGACAGGAAAGTCTAGGAGTTGTATCATTTTCAGAAAGTCAAGGCAAAATACCACTGGCTAGCTCAAAAATGGAAATGGCCGTACATGCAGCCACAAGTCAATTCTAGACACATACAGATACTTTTTTACAACATTATGACCTTTTTGTCGTCCAGAATTAAAACCAAGGTATATCCATCAACTTTGTGCCAATACACAGCTGATGATTCTGGAAGCTTTGTCATGAAGTGTTCCCTCACAGGGGGCTCTAACTTGTCAGTAGAAGGGAAAGCAAAAAGTCTCTTGGGAAGAAATCACTTCACACCTCTAGGAATCCTAGCAGAAAGCATTCACATCAGTAGAAGAGCCTGCGGTGTGAAAACGACCATGTGATCTCCCTGAGCATTTTCCTGGGAGGATGCAAGAGGCATCAGGGTCTCTCCATCTGGATTCATTCATTACACCAAACACTTGAATGCCTTGAAAAAAAATGTCTGAAAATCTAATCAAACTAGTCACCCAGGAGCCAGGAGGCAACCTCAGTTGGGTAGGCCCTGAAACTTAGTGGTAAATTGAGATCCTGAGGAAGTCACAGGACAATGATTATCAAAGCCTACAGTTCTTCTCACGTTTCAGGGCTTGCTGGGGTGACTTTTTTTCTTTTGGAAAATTTAACCTCATTAAAGTTTATCAAAAGTTGGTTATTGATGATACTCTTCAAATCTTTTCCTGATACTGCATGGACATCATGCCTTCTGAGATCCAAGGATGCTATTATGCAGTTTTGAAGTGTTCCATGTCCAGAAGTCAGTCAAGAAAAAAGTGTGATGACAGATTGTAGGAGATCTTGAATTACTCCAGTGCAACAAATATCAAAGGAAAATAAAGATATGTGGGATTAGACATTCCAAGCTAGCCAGATAACAAGCTACTTAAGCTCTCTGAGGTCTAATTTCCTCATCTATGCCATAGGAATTAAATACTTTACCCACAGAACATTACAAGTATTTAAAAAGGCTTAAAACATACCACTCATGTGAACACACATACCTAGAAGCCAGGGAATACAGTTGCCTTGTCTCTGGTTTTAAACTTTGTATTTGACTTTTCTTTCTGAGACACAGATTGAGAAAAGACCGGCATAGAAATGTAGATGTGAGGAAGTGCTATTATTTCTACCATGATGTGTCCTGTGCATGAATGCCGGAGCTTCTTCTCCCCAGGCCAATTTGCCACAAGGAGTGAGAAAGAGAGAGAGAGAGCGAGAACGAGAGAGAGAGAGAGAGAGAGAGAGAGAGAGCCTCACTGAGACATGTTTTGGCTGCTACAACACCCGAGAGCTCAGCATGCACTTTGTCAAGTACCACCGGTCATTGGTGCTGTGGGCCAGGTATGCGAGGTGGGCTCCACGGTGGTTCTCACTGCTTTCTTTAGCAGGTACGATTCCAAACAGCGTGGGCCTCTGTCCAGCTTTTGCTTTCTTCTCGTCTCCTTGTTCTCTTCTTTAGTAAGGAATACTGGGCAGTTTTATTCTGAAGAACTGGCTGCTTAAAAATTGAAATGTTAAAATTTTAATTTAGTTCCCAAATTGCTAAAGAAAGAGGTCAATATTTTTTCCAGTAAGAAATTCCTTTTGTCAGAATTACACAGACCAATGCTTATTAATTTATCAATGCCTTAGATAGATTAGCCCATTATTTCTTGTGCCCAGCAATCCCTTGTTCTGCCTGAGGACCCCTGCTCAGGAAAGCCCAAATGGCCTGTTGTTGCCTGGAGGTGATCAAGGCATGATTATTACCTCAGTGCCCACCTGAGACGGAAGTCCAATTGAGTCTGTTGGCCTGGGTGACACTCCCCAGTTAGTATATTTCACTTCCAGAAAGAGAGATGAGCGTCGTTGAGCTACTACACTGCCAAATGAAAAAATTGTCCCATGTTGTTGGCTCAGCCTAAAGTTGCTTTCTAGAATGTCAAACATATATTGCTTTCCACCCTGATTTTAACACAGACTTGAACTTCTTTCGGACAGCATTATACCTGTCGTAGCCTTGGGCCCTTGATTATCCTCTAAATACTAGAGATACCAAATGCTGCCTCCTCAAGAAGAGTGTGGCCTATGGAACAAAACTGTACCTAAACTGGAAAGTTTTAAACACTTAACAGAAATGGAGCTGAGATCTCCAAATGATATCAGGTTAAGCTCTTAAGGTTTGTACTGAAGCTGATGATGGGAGAAAATCTCCTCTCTCAGGAAAAGTCTGTTCCCTGACCTGTTGCCTGCAAACATAGCACTGACGCCCACAACCATCTGTCTGTGGTCAAGCTTAGAAGAGTAGTGTTGAATACAGTGCCCCAATTCTGCAGTCCCTCCACAGTGGAAATGTTTGATGCCCCAGGATTTGACCAACTCGCTCCTTAAGACTAGTTTGGTTGAGGGGCGCCTGGGTGGCTTAGTCGGTTAAGTGTCCTACTTTCACTTAGGTCATGATCTCACGGTTCGTGGGTTCGAGCCCCGCGTCGGGCTCTGTGCTGATTGCCAGCTCAGAGCCTGGAGCCTGTTTCAGTCTGTGACTCCCTCTCTCTCTGACCCTCCTCTGCTCATGCTGTCTCTCTCTCTCTCTCTCCTAGAAATAAATAAAACATTAAAAAAAAAAAAGATTAGTTTGGATGAGCAATTAATTGCACTGGATGCCTTGTACATTCATGTCTTTAACTGGAATAAAGGAAGTTTCTAAGATGGCAAATATCTGAGGCTTTTGAAACTTAAACTATCCATATTCAGTTATCTCTCAAAAAGGACATTTTATGAAGAATTTGTTGTTTTAGAATATGGTATCATATTCTTCTTCCACAGAAGTGAGGGAATTGTAGTTTCTTAGTCAGTCGGAGCTGCTACAACAGATGCCACAGGCTGGGTGGCTTAAGTCATAAGCACCTCTCAAGGCCCCGATTCCATATCCTGGCACATCAGGGGTTAGGACGTCAACCTATGAATTTGGGTGAAACAGAAGCATTTCAGTCCATAACAGGTGGGGTGGAAAGGAAAGAAGGCTGGAACCTATATTTGATGGTCTAAACTGTACTCTTATATTATAATTTGATCCCTATTTTATGATAAAAGGAATAGATGCCCGTTAAAAAAAAGTTGAAATAAAGAAAAATAGAAGTGGGAAATCACCATTGATTTCATCAAAATTAAGCAGCTCTTTTTTTTTTTTTTCACTTCAAGACTTCACAGATCTTTAATATGCGAATATGTTTCGCCAAGAATGCTTTCTCCACATATCACCTAATCACCTGTCCAGAGACCCCCAAAACACAGCTCGGAAGGTGCTGTCCTAGGTTCCTCAGGAGTGATCACATTTCAGAATTGACACTGCACTAATAATTAATTCTTATAAAATTCTCTCTTGGGAATTATTTTGTTAGTGAGGTACAGCTTGAGCAAAAGATGGAAGGTTACAGTTTGTTACACTGAGGAGGAGCCTGGGGAGAGCCAGACTTCAGACAAAGAGTGTCTGGGCCCGGGGTGAACAGACACTACTTGCTTCAGAACTGGGCCCAGCACACACCATCTTTGCAAGCAGATGTCACATGGACAGAGAAGAGCTCCTGCCTCTGTATCCTGCCTTCCCTCATTTACACAGTCCTCATCCTTTCACTGGGAAAGCCCAGTTAGGAAAACATTCTATTCAACTCTGCATACACTAGTTGGAAATTACATGTTACCGCTAACAGTCTCAATGCCCGGTTTAGGGTTTCCATTTCTACCCCCTTTCCACACTGCAGCTCTTGGGGGTGGCTTTCTACCATGTAATACAAAATAGATTTCTTTGATTTTTGTCTTCTTCTAGCATATCAGAATGTCTCACAGAACATGATCCCATGGCCTATGTCTTACTGATTCTTTCCACTTACATTTTCTCTGACCTTCTTAACTTTCTAAGAGACTCCCCTAAGCAAGAGCTTCTGCCTTAATGTTTGGGCTAGAAGTTCTGGTGACCTAGGTCTAAGGGGCAGACTCTATTAATACCACACACTCCCATCTGTAAAGTCACTTCCATGTGCCTGACACTATGCTAACCACTTAATATAATCTCATTAATTTTCACCCAATAAACCAAACCAAAACAAACAAGATGTTTGCATCCCCTTTCTATAGGTGAGCAAGTCTAGGCTTGGTAACTTTCCTAAAATTTCACAGCCATAGAGCAGGATTCAAATCCAGATCTGTCTGACTCTCAAACCCATGCTATTATCCTTCTAATCAGTGGTCCCAGAAACAAGGGGGGGCTATCACCTGAGGCCTTGTAAGAAATGCCAGTTCTCAGCCCCTACTGGGGAACTCCTGAATCAAGAATTTGGTAGATGTGCTACACACACATAAACACACACACACACACACACACACACACGAATATTACTCAGTCTTTAAAAAAGGAAGAAAATCCTGCCATTTGTGACAAAATGGATGGGTCTCAAGGGCATCATGCTAAGTGAAAGAAGTCAGACAGAGAAAGACCAATACCATGTTTTCATTTATATTCAGAACCTAAAAAAAGACCAGACTCAGAAATAGAGTGTAGAATGGGGGGTTCCAAGGACTGGGTGGTGGGAGAAATGGGGAGATATTGGTCAAAGGGTAAAACCCCCCAACTCTAAGATAAATAATCTTGAGATCTAATGTAGAGCAATGGTGATTATCATTAACAATACTGTATTACATACTTAAAAGCTAAGAGAGGAAATCTTTTTAAAACATTTTTCAGCTTCTATTTCTTTTTGAGAGAGAGATCTAGCCAGAGTGAGGGAGGGGCAGAGGGAGAGGGAGACACAGAATTGGAAGCAGGCTCCAGGCTCTGAGCTGTCAGTGCAGAGCCTGACATGGGGCTGGAACCCACGAGCCATGAGATCATGACCTGAGCTGAAGTCGGACACTTAACCAACTGAGCCACCCAGGTGCCCCTGAAGAGTAAGTCTTAAATGTTATCAACATACACACACAAAGTCATAGTTATTTGAGGGCATGGGGGGCTAACTAACCTTATTGTGGTAATAATTTTGTGATATATACATGTAACTAATCATCACAGTACACCTTAAACTTAGATGTGTTACATGTCAATAATATTTCAGTAAAGCTGAAGAAAAAAAAAAAAGAAACATGGGGGAAGTCCAGCAATCTGTATTTCAGCTAGCCCTCCATGTGATTCTGATACATGCTAATGTTTAAAAACCACTGTTCTGTTTGTAATCTTACATGTAGAAGCTTACCAGACTAGCCAACTGCTTCACTGCTTAAAACTATACTGTGTATAATGCACCTTCCAAGATATTCTTTCATTCAGATGTAAGTTTTAGTATACATATATGTAGAGGCCTATGGCAATAGCCCTGTGTTAAGTCCTTAAAACTAGTGTGTATAAAAAAATAAATTAAAAGTAAAGACCACTGTTCTGGAAACCAAGCAGGAAGACTTGAGGTCAAAGGTGAGAAACAATTTTCTGGCAGAATCGTTAACACTAGTGGGGGCCATCTCAAAAATGCTGGGTGCAGCTCTCCCTATTTGGCCCAAAGGGAGGGGCCCTAAATCTTTGGAGATGATCCGTCCATCTTTATCATTCCCCCAACTCAAGTACAGAGTGTCATACCACCAAATATTAAGGTAACAGTTAAAATTTAACTCAACAAAGAACAGGATATTCTGATCCCATGAATAGGTGTGGGAAAAACAATCGGCAGGAACGAGGAGGGTGCCATTACTGCTTTCTCCCTCCCACCCACCCGCAGCCATGGCATGCCATATATTAGCAGGCATTTCACATCAGCTCTTCAGATTCCCCTGTCAGACAAATGCCACCTGTGAGCACTGCTGTCTACACCACATAACACCACATAGATCAAGAGCGGGGAGAGGCCCAAGTCATGAACACTGTAGCTTTCCATAAAAGTTAATTAACGACAGAAGCATATTGCTGGGAATGGCAACTTGTTATTTATGGCTCAGGAAACCCCAAATGTAGGACTTGCCTTTTCCTTTCTCCCAGCCTCAGCTCTACCCATGAGTTTGCTCACCCCATTTTCGTCACTTAGTGAATCGTCTGCCAAGTTAGCAAGAGAATGTAGCATGGAATGTATAAAATGAACACAGCAGCTGGACATCCAATATACACCGCAAGAGAAATAGACCACCCAATGGATGCTGCCCTGTTCTTTTCTATCCCTGCATCTCGACACTTTTCACACCTCACATTTCTACTGCTGTTAACAGTTCCAACCCATCACCATAGGAAAAGGCTTTCCCCAAGAAGCCCTTGTTACTGAAAGGCTTCTAGAAACCCTCTTTTCCTCTTCACAGCCACACTGCCACACACAGGCATGGGCTGACTTCTAGGAAAACAACTCTATACTAACAGGAAGTTCCTGCTTTGGGAGGCAACGCAGCATGACAGTGGTAAGTATCCATCTGGCATCAAATGCTCGTAGTTTTCCCAGTGTTCCGATCTATAATAATAATACTTGCCGTTGAAGGTTCTTGTGAGGTTTGAACCAACATGGTGTTTTTAGCACAACTCCTATTGCCCAGTAGGGTCTCGATAAACCTTTATGGTACCATGTCCTCTACTTCACTCTTCCTCCCTGAGAATGCCAGGTGCCCCCACGAACCCAGACTAGCATTCTCCACATACCCTATACTATTGCTCAGACAGATTTTAGAAAAATGACGCGGGATGATGCCAATTTTTACTTGTGTGGGCATGTATGCTTTATTCTGAGTTTAGAGCTTCCAGCTTATTCTCCAAGGCACTCATAGCCCCAATGCAGTGTCTCAGGAATAGAAGGCAAACCACGCTCCTTAAAAAGCTCAGAAAGCAACAGTACACATTTGTGCTCAAGAAGACAGTCCCATGTGTTGAGAAGGGTACTACATTATGAGTCATATGATTCAGGCTTTAATCTCTCTTCCATCATACATGAACTGCAGCAAATGTCATTAGAGCTCGGCTTCCGGTTCTTTATGTTTGCAAAAGACATCATCACTACTCCTTTCCTTGTCTCATACGATTGTGAGACCATGATGGGCAATGGATGTGAAAGCCCCTTTTAAAGCAGAAACACCCCAATAAATGCATGATAATTTAGGTTTTAGGTGCCTCATCGACACCACTTTACCAACTGGCCGGTGTAGTCTAGAAAACCAGGTGAAAAATGACAACAGAATGAGTTAAATTGTTCTTTTTGTTCTATTTATGTAAAACATTATAGTTATCTCTAGAATAATTTATTGAAAATAACAGAGCAGAAATCCTTTGAGAGAAAGGGAAGTCCGTAAATATTATTTGATTTCACCCAATCCACTGTAAGCCTTAGAGCGACACAGCTTCCCCCCATGGGTTGCTTTAATTGCATGTCACTGCTAACTTTCTTGTAAAGAGACAGGCCTCTGCCATTTCTTCTAATTATCCAAATCGCCAGCCACTGTGTGTGGCCTTACCTAAGGCTTTTAACCACAAGTAATGTCACTAAATCAAAGCAAGTGGGTAGCGTCCCTGTTGCAGTGTCTCTAATAAATGCTACATGACATTCCTTTAAGACCACTTGGATATATTCTCCTCGGGGTTACACCAGTTCCAACATGATAGCTCATCACGTTAAAAACAGTCAGAACCAGAAGCCCACGTGTAAGCCATACCTCTCACCTCCTGTTACTAGAGCAGCCACATGTTATTCAGCAAGGACATACATTTGGCCATCACACTGCAGGCCCAGGACATCCTCTTGAGAAAGGATGTTACATGGTTTAATACCATTATGTGGCTATTTCTGGAAGTTCCCCAAACCCAGAAGCTGTGGTGTCAGTTGATAGCATCATTGATAAGAATAATAACAAAATGCCACGTATCGATGACTTCCTACACGCAGATGTCATGTAAACCCGGTTCTAAACATGAGCACGACCCTGTGTGCAGCTATTGTTCCCAATCCACAGCCGCAGAAACTGAGGCCTCCACGGGTTAAGTAACATGCCTAAAGTATGAAAGAAACACTAGAGACAAGTAGAGTGGATGGGCCCAATGAGAAGACAGTTCCAAGGAAGCTGAGAGAAGTGGCTCTGAATTCTTATTATCTGTGTATCCTGCTGTGTTATTCCTCAGATCTCTTTCTGTTTAAAATCTCAGCTGAAAAATTTAGGCAGCTAGAAACATGAGTTCCTCCTATTTCCAACTTACAACTGTAAAATTACAGAAAGCCTGGAAGAAACATTTGTTGTTCAAGAGAAATATTGTTTTATATATTTCAGCATTTTACTACACAGCTCCAGATATTAAGAATATATGTTGCAGGGGCACCTGGGTGGGTCAGTCAGTTAAGCATCTGGCTTTGGTTTAGGTCATGATCTCGCAGTTTGTGGGTTCGAGCCCTGCGTTGGGCTCTGTGCTGATAGCTAGCTCAGAGCCTCCTGGAGCCTGTCTTCGGATTCTGTATCTCTCTCTCTTTCTGTCCCTCTCCTGCTCTCTCTCTCTCTCTCTCTCTCAAAAATAAATAAACATAAAATTTTTTTTAAATATATGTTGCACATTCTTGATTTGTGTGCTGGTAAATATGGGTGTGTTTGGCTCATGAAAATAAAAAAATTATGTACATAAGTGCACTTAAAGCTGTGCACTTACAGTCTAGACATTTTCCCACATGGATGTTATATGTTGGTAAAAAGTTTCAAAACTGTATTTACGTTTATCTGTATGTTTGTGTTTCATCACTATTTTTATACTTTCCCATCAAGCTGTTAAGGACATCTTTTAATTCTCCCCCAGAATGATTTTCCTTTACAATGAAAATCTGTGGAATGACCTACTGGCAATCTTTGCTAGTGCTAGATAACTGGTTACCTTATAACCACACATCAAGTTTAACCCCCTGATCCAGAGACCCAAACAGCTCTGTTCAGCAGCTCTTGCTTAGAAGGTCAAAAAGGAGCTCATTACAAATAAAAGAGGAGATCAAAAGAGACTGCTCCCCCTTCTCCGTTGACCCCTAGTCAAGTACAGTGTTTGGCAACAGGAGTACAAGTTAGGGAGAAAGGTTGTTTTGCTAAGGGGAGGGGCATTGCCCAGGCAAAACTCTGTCCTTTCTGCCCATCCAAATGAGGTGTGAATGGAGACACTTCCCGGATAAGCACTGTTCACTGCCCTCAGTCCTTGACCCAGGGTTTTGTCCTACCTTTCATCCCTTTCCTCCATCACCAGTTGTAGTAACCATTAGGCAGTTGGGGATAGAGTGACAATAGGGTTTCAATGGTTTAAAACTAGTTGAACCAAAGCCTTTGAAGCCATATTTAGTTCACACGTTTGCTCAATTCTAATAAGCTGTGAATATCTCAGTCATATCTATTTTCATCAATATTATCTTCATTAGACAATTAACTATCAAAGGGCAGGGATTAAGTAAACATTGCGTGGTGGGTAGTGTACTAAGAAACTGATTCAGCTACTGAAACAGAGACTCACAGACCACAAGAACTGTGCTCCAAACAAGAAAGCAATTTGAATATGAGATGCCCAGGCCCGGTACAGCAGCTCCGTATCATTAGGAACTCAGGAATTGTTAGATCTGATTTCTCTACCATCTTCAACAAGTGCCATCGACCTCATGGATCTAAGAGCTAAGATGGCTGCACCAGAGTTCCATCATGCCCACTTGCCAACCAGCAGCAGGAAGAAAAGGGAAAATGGCGAGTATGCATCTTTCCTTCGAGGGCGTAAACCCACTTAAATGGAACATCATGATTCCATGGAAGTTGGCCTTACCAGCTTTCAGCCTTACCTGGCTGAAAAGAAGGCTAGGAAACGATCATACAGCCATATGTTCTCCTAAAATTTGGACGTTCTATTGCTAAAGAAAGAAGGAGAGAATGGATATTGGGAGACAAAAAGTGAAACATACATTTATTCATTAATCCATATTTTCCTTCATTCATAAACGCTGGATGCCTACTTGATGCCGCAACAGTGCTCATGTTAGGAACACACTAATAAAAACCACCCTTCAGTCCATATATCATGGGATTTATACTCTAGTGAGTAAATAAACATGGAAACATGTATATATATATATATATATTATGTATGTATGTATGTATCATATGTATATTATATATATATATAAGTTTATTTAATCCCTCCATGATAGAATCCACTATAATTCCAACTTTACAGATGAGAAAACTAAGGCATTGTACCTAGTAGAATTGAGATTTGGATACTTGCAGTATGACCCCAGAGCCCGTACTGCCTTTCATAAGAAAGAAAGGGTCCCAACTTCATCACTTAAATCTCCCAATGCTCCTTGCCATAGCTAAGAAAGGAAACAGTGCAGAAGAGGGGAAAATCAAAAGACTAGAGGGTCTTAGAAACCTACCTATGACACAGCACAAGGAAACTCAAAATGCAATGCAAGTGTCCTGACTTCTAGCTCCTTCTCTGACAACCATGGTTCTCAATGCACACTCTACAGAAACACTGGAGGATTGCAACGACCTGTGGAATGTACTTTAGAAACTCAGGTTTTTAAAAATATAAGGCCATACCTGTTTCTTTACTCAAAAGGAAGTTTTTTGGATGTACTAAAAATCAGGCATCAATTCAACAACCACTGCCCAAAACCAACATAATCATTTCCTTAATTCTGGGGCAGCCATTTTTGCATTGGTGTGAGGGACCGCAATTCTCCACTGTAGAAGGGGTCCACAGCCTAAGGGAAGTTTGGCCTTCATTAAAATCAATGACGCCTTTAGAGAAGCTCTTCTGCTTTGATGATCCCGTTGGACAAAATAGAATTCGTTAATTTGCAAGTTATTTACTATGGTTCTCTATTATTCTTAACAAATTGTCTTTTATTTAAAACATGCTGGCCTTAAAAGATGAGAAGAAAAACACAAGTGAAAGCATTCAGTGGAAGCTTGGTAATATTTCAGCATGTTTCAATGAGTCTCTTTTTCTCCTGTTTTCTTCTGGTCATTTCCCACCCTTGATTAGTAATTTTACACCCTAATAGTAAAATATGAAATACTTTTTAATACTGCCATGGTGGTAAAAGTGTTTAGTTTTTATGATGTGTCTCCAGAGATAGATCTTTAGCAGTATATAGTGAGGTTAATTCAGCATAAAATAGTATAATACCTTTCTTATTTCTGTTCACTCATTTAGAAATTATGGGACGAATTCTAGCAAAAGGTTCACCCCACTGACTGGAGACTAGTGCCTTAAAAGATTAGGGTTCTCATTTTCTCTTCAGGGAGGTTAAACGTTTTTTGACCACTTTTTTGAAAAACTAATAAACAGGAGTTAGTTCCCATTTTTGTTTCCTCAGATTCCTAGGAGAAGGTACCATTATCAAAAGCCTTGCAGTTACTAGAGATGATTCTCCCACTGCACTCCAGCCAGTAAGCCACCCTCTCCCCCTTCTCCCCCCCTTCAGGCTTTCTCATTCCCTGAGTACCTGTGAGATGAGGTCTGGAATCCCAACAATCTTTTCTACTCTGCCATTTTGTGCAGATACTAATGATATTTCCTTTGGCTGTACTGTTCAGTTATACGAGTCAGAGAAATAAATTGAGTTAGCTATTTGGCAATACAGCGGTGAAGCCAGGAAAATTTAAAAAAAAAAAAGAAAAAAAGAGGAAAAGACAGGAATTCTCTCCTCGGTTCCGGGCTACACTTAAAGCGGACCCCTCCTCCAGCTCTGGTGCCCAGGAGCAGGGACACCCGTCTATGGGGATGCATTTCGCTCCCAAGAAATCACAGCACACTTTCTCCCAACATGCTCCAGCATCAGAGAGAGTAAAATGAAGGTTAGTGTCATAGATGCAGTTATGTTCACTCTTCTTAGTATCAGCACTTACAAAAGTCCAAACTGGGCTTGTACAATGAGCTACATTCTAACTTAATCTCACAGTCGCTTCTAATTTCGATCTCTAATGAATGCTTGGCAACTCGTGTGCTTCCTTTCATAAAAAGACACAGTTCCTGCTTCTCACTTCGTAAAAGTGGCAAGAACAAGTTCACCTTTAGCTAATATGGATAAGAAAAGGTTAATATGAGGAGAACGAAAACACACAGTTTCCCCACAATTTTAATTTTACAGTGAAATCCAAAGCTCTTTAGACTAGATAATTGTTAGCTTTTCTGGGTTCTTACTGCATTACCCCACTTGGAAACCTATTAAGAATTAAAAGTAAACATGTCCAACAAGAGCTGCTGCCTAATTAATACTAAGACATGTATGAAAACATTCTTGAATATGAGGCTTAGTAGTATTGTATATTATACTGTCCTTGCTTATAAAAAGTTAAATGTTTCTTCAAATGAGAATGCAGACCAATAAAGATAGCTACATATGCAAAATGTAGTGATCCATTGGACACATACATACCAGTTCTGATAATGTTTCACTGCTTACCTGAATTTTAAAGATTAATTAATTCTAACTACCCTCCTGTGAGAGAACTGATAAACAAACAAGTTGATTAACAGAAAAGTTCGAAAATACATAACATCATGCAAAGGTACCACACTCGAGGTCAGAATTCGCTCAGTTGTGACAAAGAGACTTTAATTCTCAGTCTCATTTCCAGCTGCATGATCCAAGCACCACGTCACGAGGCGACAGGAAAAAAACATGTGACACAATGTTTCACAACCCCCAAGAATTTGCTGCTGGTGTTTAAGAGCAGAAACTAAAACCAACCGTAAATATAGAAGACCCAAATAAACATACTGATCTCTTCAACTCTGACCCACCCATTAAAGATTTTTCTTAGTAAACTAAGCCAAAAGAGGTTTCCCGAGAAACAGAAACTAATCGTTCTAAAACATCAAAAGGGGGCACCTGGGTGGCTCAGTCGGTTAAGCGTCTGACTTTGGCTCAGGTCATGACCTTGCAGTTCATGGGTTCAAGCCCTGCATCGGGCTCTGCGCTGACAGCTCAGAGCCTAGAGTCTGTTTTGGATTCTGTGTCTTCCTCTCTCTCTGCCCCTCCCTGACTCATGCTCTGTTTCTCTCTGTCTCAATAATAAATAAAAAACATTTAAAAATTTAGAAAATAAATAAAACATCAAAAGGCATCAAAGTACAGAAAACCATGGTGTGTAGGGAAGGTTGTAGGGACCTGTCCTGATGCGGCCCCTGCGCTATGATCTGTATCCAGTCATGTAACGTCCTGTGGGATTATAGAACATAGGACTGAACGTAGGACTTCCTGCCAGGACAATGTTTTCATTCTTCACATACTAGTCACGTTTTGTTTGGGTTGTGGTGTGGCCACGTCTGATGAATTCAAAGACAGGAAAATAAGGAGGGCCTAGGACTTTATGCAGGATCATCTACGGGGTGGGGGGGGGAATGTGGTACTTTGGGGATACACCAAGTTCAGGAGTTTAGTCCAGTAGATGGATCACAGCCTCCCAACCACTCATGATTTGGCAATAGTGTGTTGCCACATGACACAAGGGAAAATAATACGTCATCCTTTTCCAGACTTCATGTTTAAATAGAGGAACATCGATTCATTCATGCTGCTTGGACAGCAGCAAACACACTGGCCCATGGGATAACTCCATGTAGATTAAAACTCTAGTCTTTTAGGGGCTCGGTAACTGCTTGTCAAATGAAATTACTGTTCCTAGACACCAAACTGGATACTTGTGGTCTGAAAAGCTAACATGGGTCTGAAAGTGCTTATCATGGTTACATGCTTACCACACCTAAAAAGTCTGCATCCTATTAATGGAAACATATGTAGAATGAAAGGGGGTGGGTGGATTGTAACTGGAAGAAAGAGTATCAAGACAGGTTTTAAAAGTCATAAAATGCAGGTCTCATTCTTCAAGTCATTAAAAGACCCATAGCAGTCTGTTGTTCAATACAATAAAATATAACAGTGAGGACCATAACAGTTTAGCCATATCATAGTAGGATCGAAAAATTAAATAATGTGCTGGAGAAAGCTTACTGAAGGACACGAAACCTAGAGTATGGCAGTAATTTCTGTGAGGAATAACCTTGGATGAACTTCAGTGGTTTGCGTATATAATGAGGAGCGCCAACTTAACCTCCAGTGAGGAGTCTGCAAAATCCTACCTATAGACCCTTTACTCTAAAATCTAGACTCAAAGTTCCAAAAGTAGACCAGAATCTTACCAGCCACCGGGGAATAGCAAGTCACTGGATCCCCTAGTCTTTATTCTCAGGCATTTACCGACTTGTCAGAGTTGAGAGCAAGCATTTTATATCAAAGGTGGAGTACATGACTAAGAAAAATCTTTGATTTTGAGAAATAATAGTTTTCAACTTTGCTACAATTCCATTTGGACATGATTCTATGAGTTAGGAGGAGAGATGGAGAAGAGTTACAAAGTTATTTGTACTTTCATTCTGTCAATAATTATAATAATTAATAATAATGATTCCCCACAAAGTCTCTCCCAGATAGTCAACAGAATATTTATTACTAGGAACAGAAGTCTATTACTATGTGTTCTATGATAAGAAAAAACTAGCCTCTACATTACGTTTTAAAAATTGTACCTCTTACTAGTGTTTATAATTGAAGTGTTGAAAATCCAATACACTCTTTCAAGAGGGAAATCTAAACAGTTTTCTGTCAGTAACAGCAACATACAGTAGTCTGGAACCTCCTTGAAGTTAATTGCAGCACAGCTCACTAATGAAACTTTCCGTCTATTAAATCTTAACAGGCATAACTATAAAAATGGCGCCAAGCTTTCTCCTGCTCTGGAATGTCCCAGCTAGCACTTTGTGACTTTTACCCTTTATCTTTGTAATTACTGTAATTATTGCAGAGTTGGAGTAGAATCAAGATCTAAGAATACAGTATTTTTTTCCCAAGTCCAATTTTTATCATATGCTCAGGTTGGGAATATTTTGAGATGGCCCACAAGGCAGGGCGGGGGGTGCGGTGGGGGAGAGTGGGGGCAGTTACACTCATTTCACTTTAGAACCCATATTAGGGTTAAGCGCTGTTGGATTATCACTGAGTTCCAGAATACACATAGGAGATGCTAATAGCTTCTAAAGAACTGTGCTTTCTTGGTAAACTGATTTCATATTTCATTTTGGATAATTTATATATTAATAGAAGTAGTTTTATAAATAATATAAGCATAGAGAAGATGTCAAAATCATTACTTTCAGTTTTATAGCCTAATGAAAAACTATTCCCCTCTTTTTTCCGTATTATCCATCTGAAAATGGGCATTATTCATAATCAATATTTTGAAGTTTCTGGATGAAAACCAAAAGAAATAACAGTTCTCTTCTATATTACTTGTTGTCAGGAAGAACAGAATCACTTTTATTTTATTGCCCCTAAACGGTCCTAAGTCCCTACGGTGGAAGGAGGACATAACTCTTGCCACCAGTTATTTGCTTAATTTTGTATCAATTTTCCCTAATATTAAAAAAGAAGTGCTTTAGAGTAGCTCTCCTAGGAAGTACGATCATTTTGTTACTAGTTCCAAGCCTTTGTCCTAAACTGCAGCAGCTAGAAAAAGGAAATGTCCCACTAAAAGACCAGTTTGAGGGCCAAATATGATGAACAGTATGCATAATGCATTGCAGGTATCTTCATAAATTCCTACTTTGCTGCAGGATAAATGTATTTGAGTCTAATGCCCGGTGGGCATTTATTCCATTTCTATTTTCTCTTCACTAGGCAAGCTGGAGCCAAAAAGACAGCATGTACATATATAGTTTTGGCTAAGATAACTAGGACATAAAACACGTTAATTAACTTCTGAAAAGTAAGTTTTGATTAGTTTTATAATATCTGCCTGGCACCTCAGTGATAAAGTGGATGTTTTGAATGACCCTGCAGACCAAATTTTCGCTTAGACGATCATCAGTTCCTACTTTATGGATTATATGGGCATCTCTTGACAACTTAACACTCGGCACAAGATAGGCGTTTCTCCTGAAGCATGGCTTCTCTAAATGTGATCAGTGCATAGATGACCTGAATCGTGATGACCCAGAGAGCTTGCTTAAAAATGCAGATTCTTAGGCCAGCCTAATCACACGGTCTCAAGTAGGAGATGAAGAAAATCTGTTTCCCAAGCTCCCTAAATCATTCCAATGCACTAAAACTTGTGCCCGACGATGTCAAGAGAACTTCGGCATAACTTACTACCCTCAATTATTCCACTGACCGCGTCATCTTCATTGTCAACTAATATATTTACTTAGCCCCTACTGAGTGCAAGACATTATCCTGGAGGATGAAGTGGAGGCACTTCTGCCCTCCAGACACTCACAGTCCAATTGGAGGGATAAATCAAAGATAGATAGGAACACAGCACAGCGTACACCAAGTCCCAATAATGATAAGAGTAAGAGTGGTCACTTACTGAGCTCATCACGTGAGGTTTATTTCTCTATTTTATCACTATTTCTCATAATCCTGGTTAGAAGATATAATTTTCCTTTTGTTCTAAATGAAAAGTTCTAAGCTCAGGAAGTTCAAGTGGCTTTCCCAATGCCACACAGCTTATAAATGATTTTTTGGTCTTTTGTTTCTTTGTTTCAATATTTATGGAACAATGACTGCACCCGACATGGCAGGCAGGCAATGAAAATACAATTGAATAAGGTAGAAATGTCCCCTGCTCTCAAACAGGATCAAGCAGGACAATTTTTTTTAAGTCTGTTAATTTTGAGAGAGACAAAGACAGTGCGAGTTGGGGAGGGACAGAGAGAGGGAGAATGAGAATCCCAAGCAAGGCTCCAGCATAGAGCCTTGCCAGCACAGAGCCTGATGCGGGGCTTGAATTCACAAAACTGAGAGATCATGACCTGAACTGTGACCGAGAGTAGGACACTTAAGCAACTGAGCCACCCAGGTGCCCCAGCCAAGGCAATTCTTGAACAGATAATGGTGATTGTGTTTTAGGCTGGTGGAAGTAGAGAGGTATGGGAATGCTGAACAAGGGCTGCAGGCAAGCTTAGGAATTGGAGACGTGCTCCTGGAGAGAGTGGCGTTTCACTGGGAGGAAAAGGGGGAGCACAGGCGAGCCAGACACCAAGGGTGCGGGGAGTGCTACAGGCAGAGGGACTAGCTTGCGCGGAGCTGTGAAGGTGAGAAAAAGCATGGGACATTTGAGAGACTGAATGAAGTTCAGTGTGGCCGGAGTACAAAAATAGGAGGAGGCTAAGAGGGCTGCACCTGGCAGCCAGATCAAGGTTGAGCTGTGGTCCTTAGAATGTGTTCTAGGGCATTACTCTTAGAGCAACAAGAAAGTGTTAGATCTGGCAGATTTTCTGCGTTAGACTATCCAATTAGCTGTAGGTTGGAGGGTGGATGGGAACAAGCCTAGATGCACAGAAGCCAGCAGGCAGGGTCCTGCACTGGCCTGGGAAAGTGGTGGTCGGGACTAGGATGTCCGTGCAGAGGTAGAAGAGAACTAGCGGGGTTGACAGGAATTCGTGATTGATTGAATGGATGGGGACAGGAAAAGTCAAGGTCAACTTCCAGGTTGCTCCTTGGGTAACAGCTTGGGGAATGTTGCCATTTGTCAAGACAAGGGGACACTGAAGGAGAAGCAAATTTGATTTTTGTTATACTGAATTTGAGTGACCTGTTATATCCCATTTGAGTAACCAAATGGGAACCATTTGGAAGGCAGTAGGCATGTTTGTCTGGAGCTTGCAAGGCAGATCTGACTCCTGTTGCTCTGGGATGGCTGAGAGTATCCAGGGGAAGTGAAGAGTTCGAACCCAGGCCTATGAACAGAGCCCTGAAGAACATGAGCTTTGAAGGACCAGCAGAGAAAGAGAAGCCAGTGAAGGGAATGGAGAAGCAGTGGAGACAGACATAGGAGGCATGAGGAAATAGGCAAACCCCAAATGGGTGCAAAAGCAAAGCTGGTCCAGTGATTTACTTATCCATACCTTGGGCTCCAGGATTCCCTCCTGTCAAAGTTCCTTTGGACTTAGGGTGTTCCTGGCTTTGCCTGTCTCCTGCCCTTTGCTTCATCTCAAGCTTCCTCAGTAGAAAACATAATCAGTGGGCCAGAAAGATGATGCCAGCCACATCTTGTAAAGTAGGCAAGAGAGCTTGCTATTTAAAACCAGCAAGGACCACATTCTGTCAGAACCTCTGCTGTAAAAAGAGGACTGAGATCTCCTGGGGGAGGGAGAAAGCTATTGCCTCTTCCTATAAATCCGCAGGTCAGAGTGGCTCCGAAAGATAATTGGGCCAAATCAACGTGAGGGACCCACTAGGTGACTTTTGCACAGGGAATTTAGTGACAGCATAAAAAGGAGAGAGAAGAAAAACACAGAATCATTGTACTGCGTGAAAACAGATTTCAAAATGCTCACGCCAACCCTGAGTTTTGTTTTTGTTCTTACCTTTGAGATCATTAAATGACACGAGACATACGCTTCCTCAATGAAATAACTGTGAATTCCAACACAGAGACTATGGTTTACATTTTCATTTAAGTTTTCCTCCAGGACATTTTTCTTTCTGAGTTCTCAAGATTGGTTCTTTGTAGGTACCACAGACTTGAAGACATTTATTAATAGTAATGATGGCAGCTGACATTTATTAAACACTTACTCTGGACCTTGCCTCTTCAAGACTCTTTACATAGTTTATCTGATTTAGTCTCCCCATTAAGGCTACACAACGGGCATGCCTGTTATCAGAAGCCCAAGGCACAGAGAGGTTAATTAACTTATCCAAGATGACACGGGTACTAAGTGATCTTTTATCAGGACCAACTGGGCCTCACATACATGAATCTCTGGCACCTTTTCCACCTAGAAGGAGGGAACCCAATGTGGAAGGATGGCAGCCAACAGTCTCAGCCACACATGGACAGTGGCACCTCCACCAAGGAGCCTCTAAGTTGCTCACTGGGATGCCTCAGTTTGCCAGGGGGAGGAGTTTGTGGAATGTCAGGTTATTCTCCAGGTGAATGATAGCTCTCTGGAGTTGAAGTAAGCACCCCAATTCCCCTGTGATATGATGTGGCATGATCAGGGACTGTGGCCATGCTCAGAACTGGCGTGGGGAGTCATGTCCACATTATGAAAAGAACCTGCTGCTTAAATGAAGGAGTTTACAGTCAGTGCCACCTCCTCCTCCAACAACTGGGCTGGTTCCCAAGGTACAACTTCAAACTCTTACCTGAGCAGATTAACGATTCATCCCATCCAGAAAGTGGAAATGTACAAAGGGGCAGACTAATGAATTCTCAGAGCAAATCAAGGAAAATTTGTGCAGTAGGATCATTTGCCTGGTTCTGAGAGCATTCTACTAAATGTTTCACTTATATATTAATGCAATAAAATTTGAACACCTGCCATGTGCCAGACTTGTAAAGACTCAAAGATGAACAAGATATAGTTCCCACCTTTGGAGGGGCCAGCACACCAGAGATAAGTTATTAAGTGCTGAGGGAAGCCAATGAGTGAGCTGAGCAGAGAGTAAAGGGGATGCATAGAGGAGCCACAGAGAACCCAGACACAACGGGGTCCTGGGGAGGAGTGCTCAGAGGAAGATTCCTGGGTCAATGTTTTAGATCTTAACCAATGGATAGAGTTGGCAGTTTTAGAAGGAAGGGGTAGGGGGACAATCCAGGCGGAGGAAATAGCTGGAACAAAGGTTTGGAGGAGAGAAACAATATGGGCTGTCTGGAAAAGGCAGGCCCTTTAGTGTGGAAAGGAAAAGGCGAAATGGTGGCAAGAGATGAGACCAAAGACACAGACAGCTGTTCTGTGTCCCATTAAAGAGGCTGGACATCTCCAGTGAGGAAGCAGATCAGTTAAAGCCTGTTAAGTGGTGGGGTGAGCCTTGGGTTTCAGAGGGCTCAGTCTAGCCCTTGGGTATGGGAAAGATTTCCAAATGGACACTAGCAATGTGTGGAGCATGTTCCTACATTGGTAGCCTATCATAAGAAGACCTATAGGAGTTCCTGGGAAACTGCTGTACTCGCGTCCCCTCCTCTTGGAGGAAAGGATTACACTTCGGCAAGTTTCTCCAGGCTCAGATGAGGTCACCCCACCCTCCACACATGGGCACGTGGCAGAGGAAGAAAAAGGGAAGACCGGCAAATGGTTCTAAGATCATCCTTGGTCAAATCATTAAACCCCGTTAGTTCAAACTTCTTCTATTGAGATTGGCATGAAGTTGGCAGAGGGGCAGGGGAAATTACAGCACAAGCTATTCATTCAAAAAGGTACCTGCCTCCTCGCCCCATCCTCAAGGTGCTCACAGGCTAGTAAAGAACTCAAGCAAGGATACAAGAAATACAGCAGGCATGAGATTACAAGGGCTTTAAACACAGAGCACAGAGGAGGCACTTAAGAGGGGTCCCTATACTGAGCCGGGAAGGGGTGGTGAAGGATTCTTCCTTGTAGGAGTGATATCTGAACCAAGGCAGTAAGAATTAGACCAAGAAAGGGGTGCAGGTAAGGGCCGGGGTTGGGGGGAGAGTTCCAGAGAACTCAGAGAAACTGGTATGAAGGTGTGAATGTGAGTGTGTGAGTGTGTGTGTCTGTGAGAGAGAAAGAGAAAGACAGACAGACAGAACACACATGAACAGGAGCTGGGGGGCTCCAGTACTAACATGGGGAGTAAGATAACTCTGGATAGGTAGGAAAGGCTCATGTTGTCAAGATCTCTATGAATCTCGTTATTCAGGTGAAGTTCAACTGCATATAATAGAAAATCCCAAAATAATAGTGGCTCAATCAAGATAAAAGGATAAAAGTGTACTTCTCCGAAAGACGTGGTGGGGTACAGACTGAGACTGGTGCAGGGATCCACAATTTCCAGTTTCCCGAGGGACCCAGGCTTCCGCCTTTCTGCTTCACTCTCCTATCACACATCCCTCCCACCCTCAAGGCCTCCTCGTGGTCCTGGGTCACAGCTGGACTCCAGTCAGCATGGTCGTAGCACAGGGCCGAGGAATGAAGAAGACAGAGGGCAAAAAGTGGCCCCTGCCCCCAGGTTAGGCGACCTGGCTTTCAGTGACCTTACATTTCATTAGCTAGGACCCAGTCACGTGGCCTGGCTGCACGGGAGTCTGGAAGACAATGGCTTGCATTCCGGGAGGCTCTGTGTCCAGCTGCAATCAAGGTTCCCCTGAGGTGAAGAACAGCACCTCATAAAAGCCATTCCAAGCCATTCTACGAAGGGCAGACACAGCCCTGAATCTTGAGCGCCGGCTGCAGGCGCTGGACAAGGGACATCACGCTCATACTTGGGTGTGGGCCTCAGTGTAGTCTCCGGGAGGGAGCACAGAGGCGAGATTTGCTGTGCCCCGCCCCGTGGACCACATTTGCAGCACAATGCCCGGATGTTAGCAAACACTTCCTAACCGTGTTGTGAACGAATGAAAGGACAGATGAGTGAATGGCAAGACTGATGGTGAAAAGAATGAAAGCAACTGCAACGATAAGGGTTTGAACTCAAATAGCGGCAGTAGGAACGGAAAAGGCAAGAAGAGCTGAGGACTGACATGGGTGTCATTTGAACATGGGGAAGAGTTACAGATGAGTCAGATTCATGGTTTTGGTAACGGTGAGGGTGGTACTGTCATTCACCAAGATAAGGAATAAAGGAGAATATTTACAGGGTAGAAGGAAAAAACGAGTTTGGTTCTGGCCACAACAACGTGGAGCTAGCCATATCGTCCCAGAGGGAGTTGGCACTGCTTCTCTGGGCCCCACGGGAGACCTCAGCTGTATATGCAGATTTGGTGCCACTGGCTTACAGGTAGTTGTTGAAGCCATGGATGTGTTTTTATACCAAAAAAAAAAAAAAAAAAAAAAAAAAGTATGAATACGGGAAAGGAGAGCAAAGTAGAGGGTGGAAGGACATGCCTGTAAGGAACTACAGCATGTGAGGCCCGGAGAGAGCAAGTAGAACTTTCACAGGACACTGAGACAGATCAAGTCAGAGAGACTGAGGCGGGGTTGGGGTCTACCGACAATTAGGAGAGAGAAATTTCCAGAAAGTGAAAGGTGGATACAGATGTAGGAGTGAAAAAGTGGTATCAAACATTCCAATGAGCTTTGGTGAAATGAGAAAAGAAAATGCCACTGAAGTTGGCAATAAGACCGTCTTCCAGGTTAGTTTGAGATGAGAGTGGGTGGGCCGAGCCTAACGATTGGGGGGAAAATTAGGAAATGGGGGACAAAAATTAGATGATTCTCTTCAGAAGGGTAAAAGAGGGATGCAGGTAGTTATAAGGGAATATATATTACATAAATTTAACTGAAAGAATAAAATAGCTTGGCAATAAAACTCAAACTGTGGGAATCTCACTTAATTTTAGATTCAACTCATTCACATTTATAAAGCACTAACTTTATGCTAAGAAATATGCTGGAACTTTCATGTACTTAATTTTTTATTACATAAAGTTAGTACCCTTTATAGTGGGTGAACAAAGTTGAGGAACATTCTCTTCCCTGTCAGGCGAGTAAAAATCATCTGGAATCTTTTTTATAGCCTAAATTCAAAATAGTATAATTTTCAGAAGACATTTAAACATTGAGGTCTTTCTTACTTCGCTTCTAATATAATCGTTCACTGGCTCAATGCATTCAATACGCATTGGTTGATCAGTATACTTTGGTTATTCCTATTTCACTACATATTTTCTGTGGCTCTGCTAAATCATTTGGGGAACGTTTTCTTTTCTTTTTTTTTTTTTTTTTTAACAAATAGCTTATTGTCAAATTAGTTTCCACATAACACTCAATGCTCATCCCCACAAGTGCCCTCCTCCATGCCCCTCCCCCCGTCCCCCCCACATCCATCAGTCCTCAGTTTTTGTCAACATTCAAGAGTCTCTCATGGTTTGCCTCTCTCCCTTTCCCCCACCATTTCCCCCCTTCTTCTCCCCCTTGTGCCTCAGTTAAGTTCCTCCTAATCCTCCTATACATGCAAACATATGGTATTTGTCCTTCTCTGCCTGACTTATTTCGCTCAGCATAACCCCCTCAAGGTCCATCCATGTGGCTACACATGGCCAGATTTCATTGTTTCTCATTGCCGTGTAGTATTCCATTTGGGGAACATTTTCAAAACATGCTACACGACTTGACTCTGCCTGTGTCTAGGTATGGTTTTCCATCCCCCTCCAGGCATTCCCTAAAGAAGCCGCTCTGCGAGAACAAGCAGGTCTAGAAACAAACACAGCTGACACCTAGATCTGTCCCTCTTGGTTCACAGGAGTGCACCATTTGGTTTTCGAGACTAGCTCTCAGAGAATCATCATCACTAACGAACACCGAGTTCACCTTTGTTACCCATCACACAGGGCAATGCTGCCCAATTATAGGCTCTTAAGTAAAAAAATAAAGATCCTGGAATTAATGTTACCTCTTCCATTACCCATAATTCAGTGCTTCGTCTCTTTCCAGATACTGCCAGCTGTACCTTCCTGGTGTCTTTCTCCTTCATCTCCATTCTTCCAGTGAGGCTCTGGTCATGTCTCCCCCGGATGATTACGACAACCCACCATCCTGGTTCTGGTTGTTTATCAAGGGTTTTTTTTTTCCTTTTGACTTTACCTTTGCAATTATTCCAAAGCAATGGCTACCTCATTTGCAGGCACCAAGGAGCCCTTCTCCAGCCAGGGGCATGCAGGCTCCTTGTGACCAGCCCCATCTCACTCCCCCACTTGTACTTGTCGACCTCCACAGTAACCCTCCGTGTTCTTTCATCCAAACCAGAACACTCAACGCAGACTTGAAGAGCAAGTGATTTTGTTTTTGTGGTCCAAATTTTCCAAAATGGGAATGGAGTAACGTTTATCCCAGCCAAGAGGATGTGAACCACCTTTATCCCAACACCGCCTTGAATCCGTCCCTTCACAAATGAAAGCCGGCCTTGTACACCGTAAAGGCCATGAATCCACCGGCTGACTTGTCTATTTTAACTCCACAGAAAAACTAATTTTTTCACTAGCTCCTTTGTTCCACATCATCTGATTCCTGCACTGCTACCATTTCCCGGCCCTCCTCAGAACAGGTTCCATTATTTGATTGCCACGTAGTAAAGTGACAGGAAAGAACATTTCTAATACCTCCCAAATGGACAAATATGGTAATTCCCAGTGGTCAAGTTGAAATAAAATGTGTGGCTCCTGAACCTCTTTTCTATTAAAAACCTCCACTGAAATATTGAAGCAACCGCAGAGTCGACAGTAGACACTACAAATGGATCTGCCGCTTTAAAGGTCAGTAAGTCTCTTTCTCTCCCATGCCTCAAAAACTCCCATTGAGATAGACCGGAAAATCCAATGGATGTTTTGAGACACACACAAAGGGCCACTTGCCTTGCAGCGGAGGACAGGTGCACAGCCCCTGCCACGTGAAAAACCCAGTGAAAATTCCAGAGTCGCCTTTCTTATTTCTCTCCCTTCAAGTGGGGAGTTCATGTCTACAGTGAAATTACTCGTTTTTACAGGCCTTCTTACAAGAAATGGCGCTTTCAAAATCATTTCTTTTTTTTCCTGGGCACGATGCTATGTACAGCCGAGATGGGGATGGGATGGGACTTCAAGCAGAAAATAGTTTGAGGCCACATTGCTAGTGATAAATGATTAATGAAAGGTAGGTAGTTAATGGAGAGGATACAGGTGGAAGGCACCAAAGGACCCTTGAGTTCCCCCTCTGACACCTCTCTGTGATCTGGGCCAAGCACGCCAGCTGGAGTCTCCTATTTCTCCATCCATTAAAACGATACTCATGACATCTCTTCTTCACACCCTTAAGAATGTGGGATAACAAAGAAAAGATAACGTTTGTTTGTTAGTGTTCTTTTTAATGGAAAGTGATATATAAAATGAGGTGAAAGAAATCACCTTTATATACGCTTTCTGCCAGCTTTATAAATTCACTGTAATCCTGGGTGGTTTCTGGTCTTCTCTTAGGAATCTTTCTGTGGGTCGGTAGAAAAATTACCGCCTTATCTCCCATAAAAATAAAGGATCAAAGGATCACGGGTACAAAAAGACTTTTGTACATCCCTCTGCCTCCCGATGGGACCCACCACTCAAACTGGCAGGAAGCTACTCTTCTTTTTCTGAAACTCTTCTATTTTTTATTATGTTGAATCCGGACTCATCGAGATGACCGATATCGTTTGTTATATACACTTGGCTACTCCTCTTTTTCCAAAAGTCTATTTATTCCGGAGGTTGACCCTTCCTCGTCCCTACTAAGAATACCCCCTGCCCTCCCTCACCTTCCTTCCACACAGATACAGAAACCACGATATTCAGCAGTGGTAGGGAAAGTCCTACACAGCTAACAAACGGGATTCTCTGGTTAGTTGAATTCTCTGGTCAACTGAAATTAAGCCTCTATGTTTCCAGCTATCCTCATTTCTTAATGCGGTTAGCACAGTGCACACACCTTTGTTACATGACTCGGGGCTTACTGGGCCACAGGGTCATCTTTCCAAATGTCAGGGCTCACTGGGTGGTATTTTGGACACAAATAAAGAACGTATAGGATATTGGATTCAATGTGCACTGGTCTGAAGAACATGCCCTAGAAGGCAGTGTTTTCAAAAACAAAATTCTCCTTGGTTATCATTTTATCATTTGTCTTTCTTTTCATAGCTTAAAGCAGGGAGGATAAATCCACTTGTCTGAGGATTGCTATTAGTTGAACCTCAGATGGGTTCTAGAATCTAGCTAAGTTTACTCTCGTAAAAGTAAAGAAATCAAAACAATATAATTTTGGCTGATGTCATACAAAATCAATCTTTTCTCTCTCTCTTCTGGTTTCCAGATTATGGGACCAAATTTTAGAATGTTAAGATACTAAGGTAGAACATATTAGCCATTGTGATTAATTTCATGTTTCCAGCTTCAAGCTTTCTGTACTCTTTGGGTGTGATAATCTCCTCTCTCTCTGTATTTTCCTTGGGACCAATCTCTAGGACCCACAAACCTCAGGAAGACCCACGGCTGCAAACATCAGTATTTAGATTCTTTGTTCTTATTGGGAAACTTCTGCTGAGGCTTAAGAGCATGGTTTGGAGGCACCTGGGTGGCTCAGTAGGTTGAGAATCTAACTTTGGCTCAGGTATACTCTCAAGGTTAGTTAAGTTCGAGCCTCACATTGGGCCCTCTGCTGCCAATGCAGAGCCCACTTCAGACCCTCTATCCCTTTCTCTCTGCCTCTCTCCCACTGCTCTCTCTTAAAAATAAATAAATTTTATTTAAAAAAAAAGAACATGTGTTTGGAGTCTGTGTGGGGTCCATATCCTGTACCCACTACTTACCAGCTTTGTGACCATAAACAATTATTTAACATCTCTGTACTTAACATGAAAAATAGGCAAAACAGTACTACCAGCTAGGGCTATTGTGCAGTTGAAATGAGATAATGTGCGTAAAGCGCTTAACACAAAAAGCTCTACTTAAATAGCCATTGTGATTGTTATGCTGGTTACTTCTCCCAGGCCTCACATTACAGATGTACTTCCCAGAGGAGTTCTACACATCAGATACATCATAATTACCTGGGGAAGTTTGGGGGGAGGGGGAATGCAGATTCCCGGTCCCCACTCCCAGGGGAGTCTCATTCAATATGTTCAAGTAGAGTTTACACAAGTGTACTCTTTCTAAGTGCTCTTAATGTGCCACACCCAAAACTTTGAGAAGCACTCCCACATTGATTCTAAAAAATATTATATTGTTTGATTGGCTCTATTAACTAGTAGGTTCTCTTTAACTTGATTTTTTCATTCTGGTTGGATCTGAGCCTTTCCTCCTCTTCAGAAACTCAGACAATTCATGCCCTAGGGTCATGGGCTCTAGTTGTTTGCTGGCTCCCTAACCTTTGATTCTCCAACTTTTCTTTTTTATTTTTTTCAATGTTTTATTTATTTTTGAGAGTGAGAGAGACAGAGGGCGACTGGTGGAGGGCCAGAGAGAGAGTGAGACACAGAATCAGAAGCAAACTCTAGGCTCTGCGCTGTCGGTACAGAGTCTGATGTTGGGGCTTGACCTCACGAACCATGAGATCATGATCTGAGCTGAAGTAGGATGCTTACCCGACTAAGCCACCCAGGCGCCCCAAATTTCTAACATTTAAATTCTACATTGGATGAGTCTTGGTGGGAGACAGAGCTCCCCTTTCCACTCCAAAAATTGAAGTAGGAATACCCCCCCTCTCTCATCCTTCTCAAGCCCTAACCTCTCCACACAAACACACACAAGGCAAGACACCACCCAGGGTTAGACAAATAGGCACTCCAACCCAGACTTTGAATCATGCAGACAGAGACCCAAGGACAAGGGATAGATGAATGGTGGCCCAGCCAGGGTTGGCGTGGCCAACAGCCCTGACAGTGTTTGGCAGCCCCAGTGATAAAAAGCATACCTGCCCCTGCCCCTGCATGTTTGGATAAAAATGTCTTTGATGAAGTGTGGGAAAGTGGCTCTTTTAGCATCAAGAGGTTCTACAAGCTAAAAGGTAGATAATCTTTTTATTTCCCATTTTTTAATGTTTTATTTTTGAGAGAGAGAGAGAGAGAGAGACAGAGTGTGAGGGAGGGAGGGCCAGAGAGAGAGAGGGAGACACAGAATCTGAAGGAGGCTCCAGGCTCTGAGCTGTCAGCATAGAGCCTGACACAGGGCTCGAACTCGTGAACCACAAGATCATGACCTGAGCCAGAGCTGGACACTTAACTGACTGGGCCACCCAGGCACCCCTAAAAGGTGGACAATCTTAAGAATATCTGATGAGGTTCAGCAAAGATAAGACACAGCCAGGGTACTAACACACAAGAATTATGCTATGTGCAGTGAAGCAATATTTGCAGGAGAAAAGTTGGCTATTTTGAAGATGCTTCAGTCTGAGCTAGCACAAGCAATAGCACTGTTTTTGAGCTCCTTGTACTTGTAGAGCCTGAAAACAATTCCCAGCTCCTGCTCCAGGTTTTTCAAGGTAAACTCAGATAGAAATGAATGCATGGACTTTATGATAACAGGAAAAAGCAGCACAACGTGGGCCAGGCAGTGCAGTGACACAGAGAGGACTATAGGAAATAGAAGAGAGAAGGACCCAGGGGCCTCTGAAGGCTGACATGGGAGGATGGGAAGGCTGCTTTGTGTGTCAGGAGGGCTGCCCATCCTTGGCCCCAGTTCTCACAGGGGACGCTCAGCTAGAAACAAACTCCTATCTACTCCCTGCCCCCTCACACTCCTCTCACTCAGAAGCTCTCCTGGCCTGCTCCTCTACCACATAAAATTTTTGTGAGACATGCTCTTGTCACCCTCCAAAAGGAAGATCAATAGATTTGGGGGAGAAGTTCAATCCAAGGGGATGCAGCAGTAAGCTCTTGTGGCCGAGGACCTGACGATACCAAGACCCAGACTCTCAAAGCACGAGGGTAGGTAGAGGACTTGATCATCGTTAGAATGTCTTCCAGCCAAAGTGTTCTCTGTCCTGTGAATATGCAACACACCCATTATAAACAAGGACAGCTTTTATCAACCATGGCTCTGCTACTTCTTAGGCAACCCCTTTACCAGTCTGAGTCTCAGCTGTCTCTTACATGTACACTGACAGTAGCAGACACTATGAGTTGAGTACCTGATGTCATTCCCCACTTCTTCCCTTTTAACATATACCCCATTCTATTCTGGGGTCTTCTGCCAGTCTCCATGCACCTTGGGGTGCCCTGATACCATCCCTAGCGCCAGGAATAGGCCTGATAGGTCCAAAAGTAACCCCATTCCTCTTACCAATGATTGGTTCAAGAAGTGCATGTGATGCAGCTCTGGCCAATGAGGCATGAAGGGAAGTCTGCAGGAAGTCTCTCAGAAAAAGAAAAAAAAATCCTGCTCCTAAGAAAGAACCATACGGGAAGAAACGATCTTTCCTCTTTCTCTGAAAATATCTGGGCTTTGCTGTGATGCCTGGAACTGCTACCACCATCTTCCTACTTGTCTGAACATATAGGCGACACCAGTGACAGCAGTTTGACAGAAATAACTCGATGACAATGTTGAGTCACTGAATTAACAGTCAATTAATGAACCCTGAAATCTGCCCACAGATCTGAACTAAAAGAATGCATTTATTTATTGCTAAAGACATTTTGGTTGAGTTTTCTGTTAATGATAGCCTAATGCATCCAACTGATAGAGAGGAGATAACAATATCATAGCATATCTGCAATGGCCAAGGGAAATAAAATACATAGAAATGTGTTATAAAATGTTAAGCAATATAGGACATTAATACATCATTATCAACAGGAATGAGTGCTTAATGTACTCCCACATCCTCGTAAATTTTGTTTCAAGATCTTTAAAACAAAAATTTTAAATGTGTTTGAGAATAATCCAAAGCAATTTCCAAATATAATCAATAGTATCTCAGCTTAAATGAGGGCAGGAAGATAAAAAATTGATCTTGGATTTCCTCTTGGTGACAACCTCAGGATCGGGCAGGAGGATGGTCTGGCACTCCTGTCACCCAACTTGAAAGGGATTCCACCCTGGCCTTTGAACCCAAGTGCCAAACTAGCTTGGCCTTTCTTGAGCATTTCCTTTTACTATTTTCTTGGTGCTTCTGTGTATCGTTTTCTCTCTGTGCTTCTTTAAACTCCCTATTGTCATGCCACTGACTGGAATGACACTCAATACCAAAGGCAGGCATAATCAATGTCAGAACATAGTCTGACGTCAGCCCCAGACTCTTGCAGCTGCTCCACTTTCTAATTCACTTGGAACTTTGTGGCCAGCTTTTCTCTCTTCCACCACAGACCAAATAACAATGCGAAGGAGATTGAGCTACGACTGCACTCTGCTCCTCTCTGGGTCCTATTTAATTCTAAGTATGTTCCCAACTGGGGATTTAGAGCAGAACAAGACAGTAACTGAAACATCTTTCTTTTATTTTTAAATGATTAGTAAACAAGAATGTACCTCCAAGACAGGCATGTAAAGTCAAACCGCTCTTGCCAGATGTGCCACTTTGCCTCCATCTTGAAACCAGGTATGATTTCATTTCTAATATCAGATATGGAGTTCAGTTTTAAGAAGATCCTCACCCAGCAGAAGGGACAATTGGGATGAGAATTCCTGATTCCCAAGAAACACACTGTTCCTGGAAAGCCTTTGTTAGACTTTGATTAAAACTACACAGGGATTCAGGGCACCAGTGTGGTTCCATCAGTTAAGCATCCGACTCTTGATTTTGGCTCAGGTCATGATCTCATGGTTCATGAGCTCGAGTTCTACATCAGGCTGTGTGCTGTTGGTACCGAGCCTACTGGGGATTCCCTCTCTCTCTCTCTCTCTCTCTCTCTCTCTCTCTCTCTGTCTCTCTCTCTACCCCATTAGCACATTCTCATGCGTGTGTGCGCACTCTCAAAATAAATAAACATTAAAAAAAATTGACTATATATATAGTTAAAGCTACCTCAAAGCTATCTAGCCCAGTCCCTGGAAAGATTCAAGAGCCAAACAGATCAAGAGACTTGCCAGATATCACCTAGCTTGCCCAAGATTGTAGGCAGTAGTAGTAGTAAAAGTAACCACACCAACAGCTATTTATTTAATTCATATTATGTGCTTTATATTCATTATTTTAGCCTTCAAAATTACCCTCTATAGTAGATGCTATTTTACTCACATTTTAGAAATAAGAAAAGGAAAACTTAGATATATTAAATATTGTCCAACCTCTCCCAGCCAATACAGAGAGATGGTTCTCAAACTGAACTGTGTAACCCTTCAACCTCTGCTCTTAGCCACCCACCGAGTTGCTATTTATTATATCACATGAGATGCTAGTAGACCTTATCTAATCTTACCACACCAAGATAACACATTCAGAAGAAAATGGAAATTAGAGGAAGGCATTGTATTTTAAACTTTTATAGCTCTTTATGGTTACTGAATTGTAACCAATATTCATTCTACTATAGAGGAAAAAAATGAGCCTCATAATATGATCTAAAGCTACTTAATGTTTGTACATATTAAAATAGCACCCAGACAAGACAGAACTTGATCTCGTTTCAAAGCCCAACATCGTCTTTCCTTAAAGCTCTAAAAAATTGTTAGAAACAAGAGTCAGTTTCTTTTTTTAAGTATCAACCCAAACACCTTGACTTTATCCTTTCAGATCCCCCCTATTTATCAGGCTGACATTTTGAAATTCGGGTTTGCTATGAAAATAGCTTACCCAATGAAAGAGTATTGTGTTGGGCCAATGTCTTTTTGGAGCGCTGTGACTCTTGGTTTCATTGTTCTGTTTTGCTGCAGAATTACCATTGCTATTTTTAAATCATCGCTGTAGACTTGTCAGCTTTGAACCACTCCTGCTCTTGGCTGCACCGGCTCCAGCCGCCTTTCCAGCCCTACTGATAAGCCTTCCCACGTGTAATATTTTTATGGCTCCTCATCTATTTATAATTGCTTCTCAAAAACTAGAAAATTGTGTTTGTGCCCTACTTTTTCTCCCCCGATCTACATTACCCCTCTGACTGAAGTAATAACCTGTCATGCTTAAACAATTAGCATAATGCAGAGGACACTCGGGCCTCCTACACACTGCTAATGGAACACCCAATGTGGCTTTACAGAGTCAGATAAAAATGCGTTTTACATGGGCCAGCGCTGCATTCTGGCAAACCACCTTTGCACACGTATTACCAACACAGGACATCACTCTGAGGGCTCCTTAAGGGGGTGTGGCCTTCCTCCATCTCAAGGGAGGTTCCCGGACTCAAATGCAACCGGTACATCAGAACTGTTATTTCATGCCCGATGTGACACAATGACAGTACAGTGTCCACGTCTTCCAATCAGTGCTAATTTTCAGAGTACGGTTCTGAGACCTGTCCCTGGCTTCAGATAATGAAAGATTTGTTTTCATCCATACATTAATTCACTCGTTCATTTATTTATTCCTTTGCAAGCTCAGTGTTGATGAACAAAGTCTTTCTGGGCTTTTATTCTGTGATATCCTCAACTTAAGAGCTAGGTTATCAAACATTTCTGAATTAAATCCTTAACCTCTACTTTTAATACAAATGTAAGCAATGGATAACATTTCTGAGCCTTTAGGAAGAGGTGGCATAATAGAGACGTTAAGAGCATGGACTGTGGAACCAGTGAGCATGGGTTTGAATTTTGACTTTACCATTGAACTAGCTGCGTGGACTTTGGGAGATTAGCCAACCCCTCTGCTCTCAGTTTCCTCACCCTTTAAGTGGGAATAATTATGGTTTCTATCCCCACACGGTTATTATGAGGATTAAATGAGAAAATGCAAGGACGCCTCTTCAGGAAGAGAACATTAAGTCCTTGTTGTTAGTATGACGTACCACAGCAAGTACTGTGCTAAGTCCATCACATCAATTATCTAGATTAAATATATAAGGCAGGAATTAGCTTTAACCCAACTTAGAGAGGAGGAAACCAAAGTTTAGAAAGGTTAAATACCTTGCTGAAGGTTGCACAGATATAGTGAAGGGTGGAGTCAAGATTCCAGGATTTCCAAGAAAACCCAGGCATTCTGCTAACAGAGCCCATTCGCTTAAAAATTCTGCTGTACTGTCCTGACTTCTAGCTTTCTAACCAAGCTGTGTTGGGTTGGGTCAGATCTGGTGTGATTTGGTCTGCCTGGGTTTAGCTTATGGAATTGTATAGAAGCAAGCAGCCCCCTGAAGAATCTAACAACAGCACGGCTCCTCCATGTACAAAAGTGTGTCTAAATTATCTTCATTAATTTATTTTTACTTTCCCAGGATTCTTGTTCGTAAGCATGGGATTTTTCTGTGCTCTAAAGGAGGAATTTAGCAACCAAAAAAAACCTGACCTTACTGAATTCGTTGTTATTCATGAAACCATTTTATTGAAACAGAACTGAATCATACCGAGGACTGAAAAATGCCCTTTTTGAGTCTTCTAAGTGCACAGAGATATTGATTCAAAGACAAAAGCTTCCTGTAATTTCTAATGGAAATGGTATGGAAATAAATACTGAAAAATAACATGTAGACAATGAAATGATGAACTGGTCTGTCATTCCCTTTGAGAAATTCGAACTTTTCCCTCCGTCTGTGTGTAGAGCATAACGCAGGAGGAGGGCAGGGGCCATGATTTTATAGGCAGGCTTCACATCCTTTAGGGACCATCTGACTGTCACACTGGCTAGTTTTACACCCCATCAAATAGATTCTCTTTTTTCAGAAAATAAACATGAGCCTTATCACAAATTGCTTGGCTAGCTATTTTAATTAGAGTAACGTGAGATATTAATTATGAATATCTCTCTTGGGCAGTAATAAACTAATGCAAGGCAAAGTCAACAACAATAACAATTGTGGAAATAATAGCTAACTTTTATTAAGTGCTTCCTGTATGCCAAACATGATGACATGTTACCTAATTTAATCCATATATTGACTTCTATGAAGTAGATACTGCTATCGTGTCTATATTATGGATCGGGAAACTGAACTGAAGTACAGAGCATTACGCCCAAGTGTGACAAGAACAGCCAACTTTTCGCCAATGTTTGTGCTTCCTCATTCCAGAGAATCAAGTCGCCCAGCCAGGAACTACATTTCTCAGCTTTCCTTGCATCCCGAAGTACCATGGGACTAGTCCTTACCAATAGAAAGCAGTGTGTCCTGCTCTGTCCATTACTGGCTGTGCCTTCTCTACATTCCATACTTATCTGTTGGTTGAATGCAGAAGATACTGAGGTTCTAAGGGATGCAAGAACCATAAGATGCAAGAGCCTCATCTCTGAATCACAATATGGAAGACTGCTCACCACGGTCACCAACATTGAATTACTACATGGTGAGAAATAAACTTACATTGTGTCAAAGCACGATAAATTGGCGGTTTCTTTGTTATAGCCACTAGTATAACCCTCAGTAATACACTGCATTGCCCTGCAGGAGCCAGAGAGCAAATCAAGGGATTCTGACTCATCCCTACTTCTAACCAATCCATTAGAGCACCTCTCGGGAAAGGACCAGTAAGCTCTTCATTCTGATTTATGGCAGAAATGCAAAAGAGGAGAAAGTACTAGAAGACTAAGCCTAAAGAGCTCTTCTTTTTTGTTTTGTTTTTTTTTAAAGTTTATTATTTATTTATTTTATTTATATCATTTATTTTGAGAGAGACAGACGGTGCAAGCGGAAAGAGAGGGAGACAGAGAATCCCAGGCAGGCTCCGCACTGTCAGCATGGAGCCTGATGTGGGGCTCAAACTCACAAGACCGTGAGATCATGACCTGAGCCGAAACCAAGAGCTGGACGCTTAACCGAGACACCCAGGTTTCCCTAAAGAGCTTGTCTGAAGAGCGTTGAGGCACACTCATGTCTCACTCCACCCCATTAATCTTTGGCTACCTGGTATCAAAATATATGTACATTATCTTGAAATGCTGCCCACAGGAAGTTTCTATTTCTTTTCTCATTTCTAAACTCAAGGTCTGCTCTGCTTTCTGAGAACCTACCAAAAAAAGGTACTGATTTAAGCAAGAAGAAAATAACTCCTCTAGATACATTCCTGAGTGAATTGGGTAATTTTCAAATCTCTAAAATTGAGAAGTGTGTCCCTAATGCAAGGGCACTCACACCTGGACAGCACAGACTCGAAGGGCACAACTATGGGTTTAAATGCTAACCGAACTCAAGCAAACTAGATTTCCAGCTCCTTGTTCCACACGCTCCCCCCGCCCCCCGCCACCACTCTCCCTCTACCATCCCTGTTATCCAAGCCAAAGCATACCATTTTTATGGGTGAAATTTCCTGGATGGTTATGATTTTAAAATCTCTGGCCTCAGAGTGCTATAATTACCTCTTGATGATGTAATTAGTAACAAAATTTAACAGGGTATCATGGGACACCTAGAACCATTCCAAATGCATCCACCTCATTTTTTAAAGGGGTTTGAACCACTTCCCCAACCAACTACCCATAAACCTGGGGCTCCCAGGGTGACTGAGCTCTCCCCTTCCTGGTGAAGAGTGCATAGTGACCTGTGTGATGATGTTAGGTTGAAGAATATTATAAATGTTGTCAGTGACCAGTAACTCACAAGCGCTCTCATTACCTTACCAGCAGCGGAGGCAGGTGTGCTGAAGTTGGCACCCTGGGACACATTAGACATGATGTAGGGAATTAGTCATTAGTCCCCATAAGGCGTGTTTTTCTCCCACTGTGGTGATGCGGAGGGTTTAACACGAGAGCCTGGGCGTGAGAGCTGAGCCACTCTCTGGCAGCTTAGACGCTGTCTAATGAGAGCTGTGCAGGCCTGCCCTGAGTTCACATGAGATGGGGATTTTTCTTTCAATACTGCCCTCCCTGCCACCCTCATCACACCTAGAATTGCCCAAAGAAAACTGAACACAACCCTAACATAACACTGTAAAGGCCCCTTACAATAGCTTAGTCTCCAGCACACATATCTTCAACCCAGGGTGTGGCTGCTTGCTTTTCCAGGGTTCAAAGGCCTCAAATGTGAAGGGAAAGGAACTGGTCAGCAGCTAATTCGGCATGTGTGATAGGAGAGTTTTGTGGCATCAGACGGAACAATGTCAGATAAGATAGCAAAATTCTGTAACCCGATAACATTTCATCTCATCAGTGGGGAAGAAGCAGCTAAAATTTGGAAGTCCTCTGGGACTCTCTGGAAACTTCCAGAGTTAGTTTAATGGACCACTGGCCTTGAGACTCTCAGTGGAACTTGGATACACAGATGACCAAACCAAGTGCCAGCTGTGTACCGCTGGGATAAGTTCTAACATTTCAAGTCATTGGTGACTTGGAAGGGGACGAGAGACTTGTTCCTAAGTAGAGGAACTTTGCAGAAATGAAAGAGATCTCTGTAAGGATAAAGAATGCATCTAATGCTGAATGGGAGATTATGTAGTCCCTAAAACAAAGACAAAGCTCAAAGTTTCCAACGTTCTGCCTGAAACTGATTTGAGTTTCGTGTTAGAATTGGACTGAGGAGCTTGGAAGAAATCCTGTGGACACAGGTAGAGGAAACAGAGGCTCCTGCTATATTCACTCAGGGCTGCCTTGAACATCAATACTGTCTTGAGGTGAAAAGTTTTAAGCCTGGGGTCATCTTTCATTAGCTATGTCATCTTAAGGTAGGCATTTATCTCCTCTGAGTCTCATCTGCAAAGTAGAAGTAATAATAGTATTTTCCTGATGTGCTCCTTATTTTTATAGAGATCAAAGGAAGTAAAGTAGGAGATTCCATTTAAAAAGAACTGAAAGACCAGCTCATTCCTAAGGCAGAGAGAGGAGGAGAAGCCCACACTCTGACAGCTTCAAATCCGACTCAAGGAAACCCTTGGCTCTTGGCAGAATAACAGTTTAGTTTGAAGGCCAAAGATTTATGGAAATGAGCCAGGCTTATACACCAGGTCTTGTGTGGAAAACAATGCTCTGGCCCAGGAGATACTTAATGTGTTGTGGGGGAATAAATGATACCTCCGTCTGCACGTCCTGTCCTACAACAAGGAACACATTGAGGATGCTTCTTCAGAGAGAGTGGCAGAAATGCCACAGAAGTCCACTGTCTCGGGGCACCTGGGTGACTCAGTTGGTTAAGCATCTGACTCTTGATTTTGCCTCAGGTCATCATCTCATGGTTGGTGGGATGGAGCCCTGCATCGGGCTCTTTGCTGAGGGCACAAAGTCTGCTTGGAATCCTCTCAGTCTCTGTCTCTCTCTCTGTCTCTGTCTCTCTCTCTCTCTCTCCCTCTCTCTCTCTGTCTCTCTCTCTGCCTGCCCGTGCTCTCTCTCTCTCAAAATAAATAAAAACATTTTTTTTTAATCTTAAAAAAAAGAGAGAGAGAGAAGTCCATTGTCTTGATGACATGCCTACTTCCTAGTGAGTAAAAATGGTGTCTCCTTCAGAAGAAGGTGAGTCTGGCTTGAGTCCTGTCTCATCTCTGCCCCAGAGGGTGGGTGTGAATTAGAAACCCTCACTTCACCCTCTCTTGTTTACCACATGAATTCCCTGAGACATATACCAATTATAGTTCCTCATTGGAGCACCCCCAGCATTGTGGCAGCAGCCTGTGAGGTCTCCCTGGGGCAGAGCCACTCCAGCCTGAGTGCTGTCCCGGGCTGTACCTTCCTAAAACACCACATGAAGAAAAATGTGTGAATCTCCATGATATTTTAAAAAAAAAATTAAGCTTATTTTGACAGAGAGAGTGAACAGGATAGGGAGAGTGAGATGGGGGAAAGAGAATTCCAAGCAGGCTCCCACACTGTCAGCACAGAGTCCAATGTGGGGCTCAAACCCATGAACCATGAGATCATGACCTGAACCAAAATCAAGAGTCAGACCCTTAACCGCCTGAGCCACCAGGTGCCCCAGTGATTCTCCATGATTTACTCAGACTCCCTTACCCACCTGTTAAGAGCATCCATGACCTGGTCCCATTCATCTTTTAAAGTTTTCTGTGTCCATACTCTGTGTTTTGTTCAAAGTGAATATATTTTCCAATCATATGATATACTTCCCCACCTGCCAGCCTTTGTCTAGATTAATTCTCTCTTTTTGAGGTAGGACATCCAAACCAAAGGCAAGATCTTAACAGTACCTCACATCTGCCCAGCTGTTTTTTAAAATTTTTAAAATTTTGCAGTTTCCTTGCCATTACCCTGCTGAAATGTACCTCTTATATTAAGCATTTTCAAACCCGTTAGGTAAGTTCACCCTTCTGTAGTTCTTTGGGTTTTGCTCAGGACCATTATACTTCCTTTGTAATGTAGTTATTGATTTGCTTGCTATATTCTTTCTTCCAGATTGTAAATTCTGTAAGATCAGGGAAACATGCCTTATCTTTATTTACCCTGATTGTCTAATTCAGTAGGTGTTTGATATTTTCTAGATGAATGAATGTGCTAATGAAAAAATGAGGGCTTACCTCTCTTCCTTTGCCCTTGCTGTTCTTTACAGACTATTCTGCCTCTGCTTCAAAATACCAGCCATTCTTCAATGTCAAGCTCTAGGCTCATTTGCTCCATAAAGCCTTCCCCAAACTACCTCAGACCCCATCAACCCCTCTTCTATATTTATAATCCATATGCCAGAAAGCTAGATTATGCCCTAAATGTTCACTATCTGTTTGAAGACACTGGTCTCTTCTAAAAGCAAGAGGGTCTTAAATCTGAGATCCGTGGGTAGGATCAGGAAGACCATGAACCCTTTGAAACTGAATGCCAATTTTAATGTAAGTGTCCAGGAACTCTATGATTCCCAAAACGGTTAAAAGAACCACGGTTCTAATGAGACTAGAAGCTGCTTTTCTAGAACAGAGATGGAGTCTGTCTTGTATATCTTTTCCATTTCCCTCAGTGGCTAGCCAAGTGCTAGGAACTTGAGGGGCCAGAGTATCCCCTTGACAGGCCCAGTGTCTCTTGACTTCCACTGTGCCTACCTAACACAGCCCCAGCCTGAGAGGTGGTGGGTAGAGCTTCATAGCAGCGTTGCATGTAGGCGAGCAGATGATCTAAGGATTATCATGGTGAGTTAATGCCTTAATCAGAATGGTAGGAGAGCATCTGGTCTAATGGAATTGCCTTTCTCTGTGTGAAATTCTGTGATGAGATGGGGCAGGCAGTAGCATCAGTGCAGGAAGGCAGTGAGCCCGGAGAGGTTCTGGGTAGTTAAAAAGTAGGGGCGCCTGGGTGGCTCAGTGGGTTAAGCCTCCAACTTCAGCTCAGGTCGCGATCTCGCGGTTTGTGAGTTCGAGCCCCACTTTGGGCTCTGTGCTGACAGTTCAGAGCCTGGAGCCTGCCTCTGATTCTGTGTCTCCCCCTCTCTCTGCCCCTCCCCTGCTCATGCTCTGTCTCTCTGTCTCCCAATAATAAATAAAAATGTTTTAAAAAATTAAAAGAAAAAGTAAACCCATAAGCAGCTGGTCTCCTCTGGAGGCAGGCCTGGCTGGGGCCTGGGGGCCTGGGCGGAACCCTCACCACTGTTCACACTACTCCCTGTCTGCCCCGCCTGGCCTGCCCTGGCCACCTTGGTGCCTCACAGCAGCACAAGGGCCAGAGAGCGCTGGATCCCATATGTGTTGAATTAATATAAAATAGCCTTTATACAGTACGGTGCTTGAGAGAGATAGTGTTAGCAAAGAAATGTCAGAATTTTCAACTGGGGTTGAGCAGCAGGACAAAACAAGGTCTGTTACCGCTGTAATGATTTTTGGAAAAGAAAAAGAATCTACGGAGCCATTTTAAGTTACAAAATGATGACTTTGGCCATTTAACAGGAATTGATTGAAAACAACAACAGCGAGGACGGCGACAACAGGGGACGTACGATCGGTGACTTTTGCTTTAACAAGGCGAATTCCTTTTGGTTTCTCCTCGGTTTAAGTCACGGTTTGTGTTACGGACCTAAAAGAATATCGCAAGCGGCTAGTGTTGTCGTGGTTTCGATAAAACTCTCTTAAGTAATGATGATCCCACCTTATTTAGACAAGTCAGGGGTCAATATGGCCTTATTTGCTTCTGGTTTTCATTAGCGGCGCTCTCTCCATGGCACAGCACTTCCTAGGAATACCAGCTCCTTGAATACACAGAGGATTCATGCTCTAGTTCTGCATGTATTAAGAATGCAGCCATAGCAACTACTAGCATTAATGAACTATTTGCTTATGCAGTAATAATTAACTTCCATTACATTACTTTGTGTGATTACTTTCTTAATTGCCTGAATTATGCATCCATTTAATATTTAATAACCATTCTCAGAAATCAGACACTGGTAAAAAACAAATTGCTCACAGTTTCCTTGCAATAATTAAGCGTACAAGAATAAATGAAACCTTTTAAAAACGAATGCCTTGTGATTATATCCTTGCATATAGAACAAGATCCTAAATTAGTTATTTATTAAATCTAGATTTAAGTCCAAATAGTGCATTTTTCACTTTCGCCTCGGGAAATCAACCTGCACGGTACCTGATAGCAACAACAGAATTAAGTGCCTTGTATTTTCTTGGGGAGTCACAAGCTGCATTAATATTTATTACCATGCAAAATTCAAAAGTCCTTAAAATATTGTGTGTTTATTATTTCTTTCAACTTGGCATCTCTTTCACACGAGGTAAGTAAGATGTTTAGTTGGAGATTAAAGTGTTAGGAAATGAGATCAATAGCTCTCCATTAAGATGGGCTATTGTGAGCATCCCGTTCTTTTCTGCTTCCTCCTCTCCCCCCTCCCCCTCCCCCCCCCCCACAATCTCACACACACACTCAGGTCCATGCATTCATCTCCTAGCCTCTTCTAAAGCAGTAAAAGAACAAATAATGCCATGTGTTTTTAACCAAGCAGAAGAAGATTCACGGCAATTTATCCTCATACATTTGCACTCACAGCCAGGCGGTCTGATCTTGCCTTTGCAGGTTGCTAGCTAGAGCACTCAGAACCCGGTGCCCTTCTGCCAGCCCCCAAGCAAAGCCACATGCTGATTTGCAAAGTGATAATGCTATTATCCTATTGTACATCAGCCTCAGTTCCCACCGGCTTGCAAAGTCATCACTGTCTTAACAAATAAAACGTGCGACTGCTTTATCGCAGATTTCTTGGTGAATAGATTCTATTGAATCTGGACAAGACAGCTTTTTTTTTTTTTTTTTTTGTCTTCCTGGGACTGCATCTGCAAAATTGTTCTGCCATTCCACATTGATTATGGCAGCCATGTACAGACGTGTTTATCTGAACCATAACCATGTTAGTCTTAAGCTACAGGGACACTGAGATGTTATTTACCCAGTTACCCTGTGCATACATAATACACACAAAATAACGCATGCCCCATGAAAAAAGGGAGGGGGTGCTCCAAGCATTTTGTACCCAATGAGCTGGTCCAGAAAAACAGATGCAGCCTAAGGAATTAGGTACCCAGTGCCACGCGAATAGCAGAGATGAGCCATTTTCCTACCAGAGAGGAGAATCTTTCTGCAAGGCGTGGAAAGAGCCATGAGGAAAGGGTAGCATGGGGGGCGGGGGCTGGTTTGTGGAGAACAACCGGGAGTTTAGGGTGTCACAAGTCAACAATGGCTGCTATCTAAACGGAGTTTAGAGTTTCTAAACAGAGCTAAATTGATGCCAATCTGGCTGACTGGTGTTACAGTGGGCAGAGTCATTAGGATTTGCTTTTTAAATGATCTCTCCGCCTGTAAGGCTGAGAGCTGCTAGCAAGGCAAGGTTAGAGAGAAAATGATAGCAGTATGTTGATGCTTCACAGACCTCATGATAGTTTCCGTCTGTCATTATTTACGTCTGACTAGATGCGTCATGTCAGCTACCTAGAAGGCACTTTACTATGAAGCCCTTGTTTGCCTCCGCTCTTGCACAGCGAGACTGGGATACTATTATTTTTGCATCACTACACTTAGGGGAAGCTTGCTTCAATCTTTCAGTAATGACACACAAAAGAAATAAAAATGGTTGTGTCCAAGTTATTATACATGCTTGTATTCTAACAGCACTCGTCAGCATTGCTCAGAAAAAGGAAAAAAGTGGATTTAAATCAATGAACAGACATTTATTAAAAGGTCAGCTTAATTTTATGTGTTTCGGCTTCTTTGCCAGTCTTTTAGGTAAAACTATTTTCCTTTGGCTTTGGATTAGTGTCCTCGTTATTGGGTGGACCCACTTAGGGGGAAAAGCTATAAAAACCAACATTTGATCAAATTTGCTCGTGTTGCTTAATATCATCTTATATCATCTTTGTAAATAAAACTATATGAAAAGCTTTTGTTTTATATCTAGATTACTGGCATTAGTAAGGACAGATTTTGAAACAAAAATGTGCGTTTATCTGTAAAACTCTACATAGAGAGGCCTAATCACAGACCTCATAGTGATTTTTGAATCTAAGACGGCTATTTCATACATCAGGAGAAAATGCCATTATGGCAAAAAATAAAATAGAATGTTTATATTGTCTTTCACCAATACCGTCTTAACCAATGAAACTACCACTACTCCATACCTTTTCCTGCCAGAGAAAAGAAACATTAGCCAAACAGAGCTGTAGAATGTTAGAATTTGTTGACACCATTTTATATTGAAAACTGCAACATAGTTTTAGCAGGAAGTACATTTTAATAAGGCCAATATATTCTGGGTGATTTTTCCCCTTATGTTCTGAAAAACATAATAAATATAGCTAGATTCAAGGGTGAATGAAATAATCTACAGACACACTCGAAAACACGAAAGCATATACACATATGTAATACATCAAGAAAACACACAGTTTCCAGTCTTTCTTTCCACGTATAATTTAGTGCAAAGGCTTGAAAAGATAGTTTTAAAAATAAAATGACTCACGTGGACTATGTCTAAGGATCATGTGTTTCTAAAGTTCCCACCAAGATTCTATATTTAGACAGTAAACAGCATTGTCATAACCAGAAAATGTATTATTACTCTAAGATGAGGAATTTGGATAGGAGAGAGAAAAATGCACTGACCCATCCTGCCTTCTGAGCTCTAAGCATTTCACAGAGTCTCGGGAAGGCAGTGTTAAGCAAACAGACGGCTCTCAAAAGCCTGGGTCATTCCGAAATAACTGGGATACACAGTACTTGATCTCCTTATTTAGGCAGAAGAAGTGCTTATATTTGTAAAGTCTGCACAAGCCATGTAAACATAAAAGTATGATGACAGAGATTTCTTTTCCGTTTTAAAGATCAGATGCTAGCTTCATAAACTGATATTTTCAGGTTGATAGTTTCATATTTGTGGCATATTTTTATAAATTGCAAGCATAAAGCTTTGTCAGAACTAAATGAAATGTCCTGTATAGATGTATAAGTATATATATATATATATATATATATATATATATATGCACATGTTTTTAGAATGCCACAGAATTTGCGCTAACTGACGTAACTGTCATAAACTACGAAGACAATTACAGTAATGTGAAATAAAATCAATCAGCTTTTTTTCCCGATCTCTTAAATTTTTAAAATAATTCTGTTACAGCACACACGGTAAATACTTTCTTAAAAAGTGGTTTGCCTCAGGCGTTTTTCTTACCTCCTGCCAAGCTACGTGTGAGAGTTGTGTCAAAAAACGAGCAGTAGGTGGCAGTCAAAGCACTAAACTGCAAGTCCTCATTGACCAGAATCTGTTGTTAAAGAGTAGTAGGAAAGTAGTGTATTTTTCCATTTTAAAGAATTCATTTTATAATTAATCTTGAAATACATTTCTAAGGTCCCAAGTTGATGAAATAGTGAGTTGATTGCATCCTTAAGTGAATGAGCCCAGATAAAAGTAATTTAATTCATGAACCCTTTCTGTTCTGTCTCCATGACTTTTTTTTTTTTTTTCCATTTCTCCCTTATTACTATTTTAATGTGAGTCTTTATGCAGTTTTGTAATTGTGGACATGATCAGCACATTCTTGGGCCAGAGCCCAGGACTATGTAAGTCATGCTTGTGTATCTTTGTGCAGATTTTAAATAACCTGCAGGAGGTTTTCCTTCCCTGATCTTATGGACTAGGTGTATACAATCCCTTTCTGTGCCTCAGAAGATAAACTTGTCTGGAGGGAGAAGGTTCCAGACAAGTAGCTGAAACACAGAAGGAAGATCCTCGAAAGCAGAGAATTGTGGACAACTGAAAATCTAAACAGTGTGTGGGAAAAGTAACTTTGCATCAGAGGCTTCGTCGTCTCCAGGAGAGGTAAAGCAGTATCTGTTGGGTACACTATGGTGTCCCTGCAGTTGAGAATGAGGTGCTCGGCACATGCTAAATGTTCAATGAATATTTGCTGAAGGAACCAACGAGTGACCAAAACCCGAGTCCTTTTTATTTCTCAGAGCTCTCCCCTAGAAGTTTTTGCTTTTCGTCTTGGTTCTTCACAATGATAAAGCTACTTTTCCCTCCTGGCCGCTAACCTTACTGTTAAGCACTGTCATTGGGAATTGATAAGGCACCAACAAGGCTACACAGCAGAACGGGACTCCAGTCGAGTCAATTTCGAGTGTGGACGATGCCTTCCCTAGGAGTGACTGGCCCCAATTGCTTCTAAAAATTTAAGCTCAGGCTACAGAAAAAGCAAACTATGTTAAGTAGCATTGGCCTGAAGCTAGGACAACTTGATTAATTTCCTTACCTGCCTGTTCCTCAGTTTCCTTGCCTGAAATGTGTGGATGGTAACGGTGCCTACTGTACAGGGTTGTTCTAAGAACCAAACTAGTGGCTACATGTAAAAACACTTACTCTTGTCAGGCAGACTGAGTCCTCAATAAATACCAGTGACTATTACTGCATTTTATTATTATGTTTGTTATGAATACTACTATTATTTACCACTGACCAGTGCTCATACATAACACTTTACACAACAATTTGCGTTCACCCAATCTGTACATTTCAAGGAGAGTGACCATGACAGTAAATGGACAATGGTGCTGTAAGTTTTGCACAATAGGACCTATAACAATGGCGTATGACATGAAACAGGGTATGTTTTAAGTTGACCAAAAGCTTGATTTTCTCTCTTTTTTTTTTTTTTTTTGAGCCAGCGTTAGGTACGGCCAGGAAATAACAAACACTCCCTACCTCCCAATAACAAACACTCCCATAACAAACACTCCCTACCTCCCGTACTCCCACTTACAGCCCAGGGCCACTGAGCCCTGAAAACAGTTTCCAAACATTCAAAGCCCACCTCACACCTAAAGACTCAAAACCTGAAGACTCAAAAATTCCCACTGAGTTTGAATCTTTTTTTTTCTCACACCTATACCTTAGTTCATTAAAATGACCACTTTAAGGACATTTTGTTTAAAAAGAAGACATTAGAAGGTGATTTCCTTTTACTCCTTGTTGAAACGGAGAACTGCATTTTCGTCAAAACTACGTTCTGATCCCAAGAGCACATGTAAGTTTACTTCTAACATCAGAAAAGGAGGCAGCTCAAGCCGCATTTATAATCTGGTAGGTTACTTCCCTTTTATGCAGATAATAACAGGCTAGCCCAATTGATCAGATTTTAAGGTAGCAGCAATAAGCATTTTCTAATCTTGCTGGGAAATGTTCAGGGAAATAAAACCCTTTCCTTCAACCTATCCATCCATTCCTCTCTTTCTATGACAAACTCTTTTCCACATTTTAGTAAAGAAATGTGAACAAGTCTAAAAAAATGAGTAATTTGCTAACTTTCTGAGGGAAAGCTTTTCTTTTTCCAGAATCTTCTATTGTCTTAGAGGACTCTTTGAGACAGGAGGTCAAAATACTGAGTTTGATTTTAAATAAGAGACATTTAAATAAGAGAACATTTAAGTAAGGGACATGGAGTAATTTAAAAATGAGACATTCAGTACAAGACCCATTCATTTAAATTACGTGAAAATCCAAGGTAGAGTATGTATAATTAGGAGCCGTGGAAGTCCTCAGGCAATTTCAGGGGAGGTTAGGAGATTGCTTTAATAGAATATGACAACGTTCCTTTTGTTTTTCATAAAATATTGTATTCCCCCTTGAAATGTAACTCACCCTTAATGAAATCATAGCCCCTTTATTATTAGCAAATACCTTTCTATGTTTTGAGAGATCAACAATGTGAAAACAATTACTGTAAATTAGTGACAGACAAGCCTCGAAAGACTCAGAGGTGAGTTAATTCAAACATAGGAAGCCTCATGTGAACCAGCCTCTCCAAAGGCTCCAGCTGAATTCACACCTGATAAGGCAGTCTTGAGAGACATGAGGGGCAATGCAACATGGGCTTGTTCTGGGGAGAAAATACTGGGGAGAAAATCTGACTTTTACTCCTTCTGTTGCTTACTTCCTGGACCATTCCAAACAAACAAACAAACAAACAACAACAACAACAACAAAAAACAAAACAAAACCTAGGAGTCCCCGGACATGCTTTTCTACTTGGTTGTCTTTTCTTTGTTGAGGGTCATTTATTTATGAACAGAGATAAATTATCTTCTGTGAAGAACTGGAAGACTTTTGAGGCAAAAGGGAGTATTTTCACAGGTTATAACTGCAAAGCAGAACCCATGGTTGGATTAACAATAATTAGTTTCTGCTAAACCAGAAATACACACTTTCATTTGGCCCTCAGCTAGCAAAATTATGTGTTCTGGCCAAGTCCATAAGCCAAATTATGGTGGTAGCTGTGCGTATTATACCCAATGCCGCAGGTACTTAATGTGATTTATTAATGGCTGGGAGAATTGAGGAAGGAGCAAACCAAAAATGTGCTTTATAAATAAGTCATGCCAAACTCTCCTTTCCTTGTGTTAATATATGAAAACTGAGTGGTATGTTAATACAGGAGCCTTGCAAGGTGGATATCTTGTTTTTAGACAAACATGAAATCAAATGGCTTATTCCATCATGGACTAGGTAAATAAGTGTAGGCTGGATGATGATGTAATTGTTCTAGTCTAATCCGGCTTCTTTTTTCAATACTAAGGTTAAAGTCACAAAAGCATGCCTATTAAACCTCCAGGGAATGAAAAAATGATGGGAAGGAAGACTTGTTATGCGATGACACCATCGAGATTGAAAACAGTTAATGCTCTGGAAAATATACCAAAACAAATCAGGTTAACTTTAACAGAAATAGAGCCCTTCATTTATATTCAAATATTCACATGAACAAACTCTATACACACATACACATAGAAGGGAGAAGGGACATTGATTTTTAGTGGTTTGTACATAAATGGCCACAGTCTTTAGTTAACTGAAAGTTCAGAATGTACTAACAAGGCAGTATGACTGCCAAAAATATGAAAGTAATGACAGCTCACACGTAGACTTATGTGTCAGGCACCATGCCAAGCTCAAAAGTATTATTTCATTTATTCCTAGCGTCATCAGTTTATAGATGGAAAAACAGAGGTAGAGAAAGGGTAGGTAACTTATCTCAGGGCAGAATCAGGATAACGATACCAGCATCTGCCCCTGGAGAAGCTTTGAATATCCACACACATGGCTTTCAACTCTGGGAAAGTAACTTCCCATTGTTCTCTGTGCTGGAGTCTGGCTCTCAGGAGCCAGTACATATTAAGAGGGACAAGAATAAAATACAATATAAATACAGAGAGGCAAAGCTGTAGGAAATAGAGGGGAGAAATGGTTGGAGGGCAGAAAACTTGGTGAAGTCATAAGAGGCTTTATCACATGTCTAGACTAGAGATTGTCAAGGCAGAGATTATACTTGTTTATGTATTCCCGCATGAGATGGAAATCATAGGGAGACAAATTTCAACCCTATAGATGTTCTTATAGCACAAACAGCCTAAAGTAGGATGTGCTGTCTTGTGAGATATGAGCATCTCATCTGTGAAATGATGAAGAGGAAGCCAGATCAAGGAATCATGCCACGTGGTGGTGGGAAGTTGATCCTCATGTCTCCTAAGGTACCTTCTAAGATACTCAGCTTTGAATAACCAGGGGAAAGTTTGAAGTGGAAACACTTGTGAACTGCTTTACTCCCTTCACCCAACACACACACCCAACACACACACACACACACACACACACACACACACACACGTTCCTCTGTCTCCATCTGTAGCCTTAAACAGCAGCAATTACACTGGGTTTGCAGCTATTAGATTTGAATTCTAAACATTTTACTTAAACATCTCTGGCTCTTTAGTTTCTCCTTCTGTGAATCATAAGAAAGGGAGGGAGGTAGGGAGGGGGCAATGGAGGAAGGGAGGAAGGAGACAATGAAAAAACAAAGAAAAACACATGTAGTCATCCTTGTCTCTTCATACCTTTCTAGACTTTTGGGGAAACACAGAAGATAATAGATAATAGATTATCAATAGTTTGGGGGAAGAGAGCTATATGTATTTAAAACACTCTGTAAATTTAAAGCATTGAAGAATTATTTGTCTGTGGCAGTTTGACTCCATATCCTGGGTAAATCCCAGGTCATAGGTTTGATCCATATGAATTGGTTAATTGCATCCTGTCTTCTGACCACATGCTCCATGCCTGAGTCAATTTTGGCATCTGGAGAATGGCTGCTCCTGGTTGTACCAGGGACTGTGGGAGAGAATGAGAAGAACTCAGTACAAAGCTGCCTCCACCACAGAGACATAACTCAAAATGAAATTGTTTACATGGAGCCTGGTAGTGTCATCTCAGTACATAGGAGCCCACACTTTTAGCAACTGGATACTTTTCTGCAAGGGGGGAACCTTTTTTACATTTAGACAAAAGATGATTAAAATGGAAAATATATACATATACACATATGTACACAACATGCACCGTGTATGTGTGTGTTTGTGTGTGTGATACAAAAATCTCTGAATGTGGAGCTGAAAAAAATAAATGACCCAATTTTTAAAAGTTTATGCATTTATTTAGATAGGTATAGCAGGCAGGGGAGGAGCAGAGAGAAAGGGAGAGATTGAGAATCCAAAACAGGCTCCACAAAGTCATCACAGAACCCAATGCAAGGCTTGAACTCATGAACCACGAGACTATGACCTGAGCTGAAATTAAGAGTCAGGCACTTAACCGACTGAACCTCTCAAATGCCTTTCAATGACCCAGTTTTTATGTATTCCCAACCAGTGAAGCATATGAGCCCTTATTACTGGTCATAGATATCTAGCATCTACCCCTTTTCACTCACACCAACTTTAAAATAAAGCTGCAGGCATTGTAGGGGCTTATATAATAAAACAACAAAAGAATCCTGTGAACAGTTTTATAATGCAATTTTAAACTTAACAAATCAAATACTATTATTTGTGTGTCAAGAAAAAATATAAGCAAGTCAATTATAAACGTAATACCTTCAAGGAGTTGGATACTATGTTATATCCACAAGTAAGATAACAGATGTGGTATAAATGTAAAACTGGAAATGAGGTAGGCTATTTTTCAATTTCCCTAGATTTACATTAAGGAAGTACAATTGAACCTTGAGATCGCAATTATAATATAGAGGTTAAAAGGTATTCAATGGAACTAAAGCTCTTTGCCTAAGGAATGGTTTGGGGCAAGAAATATTATATATTGCTCAAAAGAGCAAACTTAAGGGAAATAATGTATCAACTAGAGTTGGGGCAAAACTGTCAAGAATAATAAAATACATTGAAAGCATTTAGGCAAATTGTCAGCATGAGTTTTCCATATTGAAATGTCTCTTGCTGCAGATTATTATAGCACTTTTTTTTAAAGTAAGCTCTACCTTCAATGTGGGACTTGAATTCCCAAGCCTGAGATCAAAAGTCACATGTCTATGGACTGAGCCAGCCAGGCACTCCTATTATAATACTCTTTAAAGTGATAGCTTGAATATCATTCTAGAAAAGGTCTTGATTTGCTCTGCGATGACTTGGAAAGTTACGAATCTCTAAATAAAGTGCAGTGCTAAGTATCCGAATTTGCACCTGTAATGGAAAACTCTTACGGCCATGGGGGAGATGGCTGGCAGTCCATCAAAAGTTATGTTTCCCTTCTTCCTAGGCTTGTGGCTAAATGACATTTCTCGGCATCACTTGCAGCTAGATGTGGTCATGTGACCAATCCCTCACCAATACACTACAAGCAGAACTGATGGGAGCAATTGTCATTGCTTAGGAGGAAGCTTCTGGCTCTGGGCTTGCACACATAACCCCTCTCCTTTGGGCTCTAATAGCCAGAACTACAGAGAACCACCTGATGCAAATGGAGGGCTGCCGTCAGCGGAGTCTCTGATGGGAGCTGACAAAGCAGCCTTATCCATCTGCTTGGGACTGTTATGTGAGAGACAGTCAACATCTTTGTTTGCAAGTTACCTTGTTATTGTGTCTCTTGTTAGAGCTGCTTAACATTTTATCTAATTAATAATTAGCTTTCAGGATTATTTTCACTATCTTCTGGTACACAAAAATGTTGGGCTTTAGGAATAGGCTTAAATATTTTAAGGAAACTTTTTGTACAGAAAGCTTATAAAATAATGTTTTGCTGTATCTCTACATGTTAAGTCTTCATTTTAGATGTTTGTTTCATTTTTGTTATTTTCATTTCACTTCATCATACAACTTGTGAGCTCTGATAGGAGCAGAGTGAATTGACTGAGTTCAGAGTGTTTCAAAGCAAACTCTCAGCTCAGAAATGCTGGCATCAACACGAAAAGAACACTTCCAAATTTTCCCGAGTTACTTTTATATCCACGTTGTTTAAACAGGTAACTAGGAAATAAAAAAAAAAAAGATTGAAGCTTACTGAGCAGAAAAGAATTAACATAGCAGTTCTGGGCTCTCGATACATGCTAGGCAGAGGGAGCCTATGTGACCTGCCCCTGGTAAGAACTTTGGGCAGTGAATCTGTATTGAAGCTTCCCTGAGAGATAACACTTCACACGTGGTGTTACCATCTGATTTTGGAGGAATTATGCACAGCCTTGTGTGACTCCACAGGGAGAGGATTGTTGGAAGCTTGTGCCTGGTATCCTCTAGACTTTACCCCAGGCACCTATTCCCTGTGCTGATTTTCTTTGTACTTTCTGCTGTAATCATGTGTTGAGTCCTTCAAGCATGTATGAGCGTTTCTACTGAGTTACCAAACCTAGACGTGGTCTTGAGGACCTCTACCCTCTTACCAAATAGGATTTGAAGTCAGAATAGCTAACAGAAAAATAAGAGAAATGGGAATCTCCTAACCCATTAGGAAAGCTGGGCACGTGGTACAGAATTCTTAAGTATCAGGAAGCATTTGTTAAGCACAACTTTTCCAGAAAACATAAAATATTCAAAGATTGAGAATACTACCACAAATGACCACGAAATAATACCACTAGATCTTTATATAGGATCTCTGGCTTCCTAGTTCCTAATAGCCCTATAAGGTTTGGAAGACCATGCACCATCAACATCTCCACCATCTTTCAGAGTAAGGGGCTGGGGTGCAGACTTGTCCAAGGTCATCAAGTTGGCTAGAATTAGAATACAGACAAAAATTCTATAGAGTTTTGTTGTCCTTCTTTGAAAAACCACTGAATTCTATTCTTTAGTTCCTTGTAGGTAAAATTGAAAATCGATGTAAAAAAATTCAGTTTCTTCATTTTCACAGATAAATGACTCTAAGGTAGATCCATACTAAATCAGCTGGAATTATTCATAGCCACACCATAAATCTTTGATTCTGCTCACATACAGCACTTGCCTGTTAGTTCCTCTGCTACTTCCTTTGTCTTAGACTTCTGTCTGGATTCCTGACTGCTCTCCTTGCACCCTGGATGCTTCTGTTTCCTCCATACACGCTAAACCTAAACCTGAAAAATCCATGAGGTCTGCCCTGATTCACTTGTACCCAGGCCACTAAAGGCCAAAGAAGATTAACTATGACAAATTTATTATTTACAGATTTACAGACACTGTCTACCAGTCATTCCTACCAAATGTCCTGGCTGATGTAGAGCCTCTGGAACCATATACAGACCTGGAAATCAAATCCTGGGTTCACCACTCTCTAGGTATGTAGCCTCAGGTGACTCAGTTAACCTTTCCAAGCCTGAATATATTGGCAAAATGGTAATCGCAGCTCCCATGGTGAAAGTATTAAAAGAAATAGTATCAACCCTCCAGGAGTCCCTGCTATAGTTACGCAGTCCTACCCAAATCATAAGATAGTTAAGCCTCCCCCAGACTTGGGATACTTTTCTACTACAAGGGCTTCAGCTGTTTGTTTACTCACAAAGGAAAGGCAAAGTTTTAGCCTGTGAAGATAAGAAGCATGCAAAATGCTGAGAGCTCCAGGGCTGTGGCTGAGAAATAATTTTAGGCTAAATTAAAGTTATCTGTCAGAAAGGAAGTGAGAAGAAAGAGAAGGACTCACAGCAGATGGGAGGGACCGGTGCTCCCAGTGAGCTCCTTGCTCATGCAGGCAGCTGAACCCAGCTGGGAACGAGGAGAGGCAGGGAGGTTTAGGTAAAGCAGGAAGAGATTGAAGAGACCTGATCTCGTAATCATCTTTTCTATTTTAGATTCACATAAACAGTGACGATAGCTATAGATACAACTTTTAGCCTAAAGCTCGAAGAGAAGGCATCAGTTTAGGGCCACACGTCACATTTCTTTACATCATGTACCAAATTTCTAAATTTGAAATACAAGGGTAGGTGATAAGTGTATAATTAATTATTTATGTTGTCGTAATAAAAAGAGGATTTTAAAACTGAATACAGTGGCCTCCCCTTATCTGCAGGGGAATATGTTCCAAAACCCCCAATGGATGCCTTAAACCATGGATGGTACCAAACCCTATCTATTCCATGGTCTTCCAATACATACGTAATTGTAGTAAGGTTTAATTTTCAAATTAAGCAGAGACGTTAGTAATAAAATAGAACGATTGTAAAAAATATAATAAAAGCCATGTGAATATGGTCTCTCTGTCTCTTTCAAAATAATTTGTTGTGCTGTGCTCACCCTTCTTGTGAAGACTGAGCTAAGAAAATGCCCAAGTGATGAGATGAAGTGAGGTGAATGATATAGGCATTGTGACGTAGCATTAGGCTACTACTGATCTCTGACAACATCTCAGAATGAGGATCATCTGCTTCCAGACCCACTGTTGGCTGTGGTAACAGAATCGTGGAAAGCAAAGCCATGAATAAATGGGGTACTACTGCAGTCAAGTATAAAAATGTGAGATTTATTTGGTTGGTCTCCAGCCAAGTGTCTGAAAGCCTCTAGGAACAACATAGAGCGCTTTATCGCCTATTGAGAAATACACCCTTTGCTTCCTTGTCCAATAGCCCAGGTATTACCCATAACCTAGGTATTATCCTACAGTCTTGTCCTCTTAGAAATATCTATCCTTACCTCAGCACAGAGTTACCTAGCTGTGCTTACCAACTCAAATGATTCACACGGCAGCCAGCAAGCGGCAGCTTTGACCATCACTTTGAGCACAGGTGATAGTTTGGACAGCTACAGAGCCACGACACTAGTTACCCAGAAGGTGGCAGTTGTGATGGTCTGAAGAGCTTGGGGCTTTGAAAGTGAGCTTTGGTCACCCATCTCCTAGTACAGGGGAGTGCCCCGCTGCCTGTGAGTGGAGTCTGCTCTGTTGTGTGTATCTGGTCCACCAGCTCACAGTCTATGTGGCATATAATACGGTACGGAGTTTATTTCAGATAGTTTTCTGGACCCACTCCAGCAAATATTGTTTTGGTAAATGAAGGTCAGGCTCAGGAATCTGCTTTTTAAACAAGTGTACCAAAGGGTTCTCATGCAGATGATCCTTGGACTACATTTCAGAAACTGGATTATCCCTCTTCCTTTCACCTATAACCTCATGACACTCAATTTTTAATTCTACTATGAGAAATTCATGAGCTATAGTCCCTATGGAAGAAATAAAATAAGCAAAAGCCCTTAAGAGCATGATGTTTGTAAAGGGGTTTTTTCTTGACTTCTCAGATATTGTTGGGGGCTTAGCTGAGGGTTCATATGTAGGACATGGCCAGACGATGAACTCTACTCTTCACAAGTATAAAAGTTGGATGTATGGAGAAGTATTCTGGAAGAGTTGAGAACAATGCAATGGTGAAAGTGATCAGGTGTATCTTGTTAAAATGATAAGTTTCATCTGTGCCTTACATACTTGAAAGGGATCTAAAAGACATCAAGTCAGGCTCTTTCCCTGACTCCAAACTTCCTAGACTTGAAGTATCCTTGTCTGTGATGAAGGCTCATCTAGTAACTTCCAGTTGCAGGAGTATTTATTCCCTGCTGTCTTCGTTCTGTACTAGACATCTGTACCTATAAGCTTAATGCTCAATAAACATGCATATGCTCGTGCTAAAATATGTGTGAGCATGATCATTTGTGTGCAATCCAGTGAACCAGAAAAATAGGCATCTGTATGTATTCCATCTTTAACCAGCTAGCTCCCTGGTACCTCCAGTTGCTATAGCATCATCTTTGAGTGCTCCATGACGATTTCCTTCACTGATGGAGATATAAGAGTTACAGATATGTACTTCTTTTCCTGGTGAGGTATACATTCTCTGTATCACGCACTATGCTAGGTTCTGTATACTTAAAACAATGAGTAAGACATGATCCTTGTCCTTGAGAAGCTCACAGTCTAGTGAGCAAGACAGAAACGTACAATTACTGGGGCGCCTGGGTGGCTTAGTCGGTTAAGCGTCCGACTTTCGCTTAGGTCATGATCTCGTGGTTCGTGGGTTCGAGCCCCGCGTCGGGCTCTGTGCTGACTGCCAGCTCAGAGCCTGGAGCCTGTTTCAGTCTGTGACTCCCTCTCTCTCTGACCCTCCCCTGCTCACGCTGTCTCTCTCTCTCTCCTAGAAATCAATAAAACATTAAAAAAAATTTAAAAAAAAAAAAAAAAGGATAATCTCACAATGAGGGGCCATGTTGGTAAAGCTATCACCAGACATGCCCCTTCTGACTAAGCCACTCTGCAACCGAGTCCACATTGATCACATAACTATGACTTCATTTCAGCTTCCATTTTCTTGTTCATTTCAGTGTCGGCCATTTATACAGTATCTCTTCTCTGGATTCTCTTTTAAGTCAGTTATAACATCTGTGCTCCCTCATCGATTCACGAGTTAAGGAAAATCTTTAACATGTATTTATTTTATATCTGTGTGAGAGTCCTAATTTTACCTTTTTTGATCATTATATTTTAAACAGAGCCAAGAAAGGATTCCTCTGCCAGTAAGGGCTGGACAACTTGCTTCTATCGTAGCTGCAACCACGATCTGCAATGCTCATCTCAGAATTTCTATTCTGCAATTTCTGCAATGTATGTTCCCAATTGCTTTTATCTGACACTGGTTAATCTGAGGTTTTTGTACATATGCAGAGAGTTAATAAAGAGCAGTTATTAACTGCTCTAGGAAGTTAATAACTTCTAAATTGGAGGGATATTATATGATAATCTGAACAAATTAATCATTTAAAAAGTAGCAGCACCTTAGGTCTTTTCCAATTTGCAAAAACCTGAGGAGCGAAAACACTACACTTACATAACACAAACAGGCACCTAGAACATAAGCCCAGTGGGACTATCTGTCCAGCTTCCCAAGCTTCTCCTGAGAAACCCAATATGCCTCTTTCTCTTCTGGTTTGGTCATACAGCCAAGTAGGCCTCTTCATGCAGCTACTCTGTCTGCATTTACTGAGGACCCAGTCCATGGCCTTGAACAGGCAAAGATGGATAGACACAGCCTCACAGTTGGACGAACTATTCCGATGAGGGTGCCAAGTATTATAGCATGAACAGATGGTCCAGAAAGGACAGGTGTCTTGCTTTCACTTGCAGGTCACAAAGGCACTTAAATCGAGACCTAAGAGGGGCACCTTAGTTAAGGCTCAGTCAGTTAAGTGTCTGACTTCAGTGCAGGTAATGATCTCATAGTCATGAGTTGAAGCCCCGCGTGGACAGCTCAGAGCCTGGAGCCTGCTTCAGATTCTGTCTCACTCTCTCTGCCCTCCCCCACTTATTCTCTTTCCTTCCTCCCTCCCTTCCTCCCTCTCTCTCTCTCAAAAGTAAATAAACATTTAAAAAGTTTTAACTGAGACATAAGAGCTGCAAAGCAGCTAACCAGCGAAGGAGTGGGAATTCAAGCCTCAAAGACTGGGAATTGTACGTGCAAAAGCCTAAGGGTGACAGAGAGAGCACATGGTGCCCTCAGAGACTACCTGCCATCTAGAACATAGATGCAATAAATGATAATGTGGACAAAGGCAAGAGCCAGACCTCTGTTTGCTACATCTAACCGGAGGAAAAATCCAACAATCATATCCAGCATTTCTTAGATGCTTACTAGATACCAGGGATTATAATAAGCATTTTACAAATGTTGCATTGAATCCTCACCAAGTTTCCGAAATTTCCCTCTCTGTATCATGTCTTAATTGCAAAATTGGTATATGCTTGTTTTAACACATTAAACATCTCTCAAACCCTAACCCCCAGCAAAAGTGGCAATCTGTCTTATATTCTTTCACATACTTTTCAGTGCATATCCAGCAAATATAAATAAACAACACATACATATTTGTAGGAAGATGGGCTTGTACTCTTACACTCTTTTGGCAGTGGCTTTTTAAAGATACCAATGTAGCTGTTTCTTTTGGAGCCGATAGCACTCTGGCAAACATGACGAATGTTCCTGAGACCCTCCGGACTCTGCAAGAGGCGTGGCAAGCACCAACCCCACAAAGTGGCCCCCTACAATAAAGGTCCAATGCTCCGGGAAAGTGGCATTAGGACAGGAAGCAGAGAGGTTATGATGGGCAGACTAAGCCAATTTTCCAGAAAAAGGCTAATACTACAAAAATGACTGTGTTGAAGCTTGAATGTGTTGAGCCCCAACTTCAGCTCTAAGAGAACCCTCGCTGTTAAGAGAGGCAAGCATTTTGAACTTGGAGGAGTTAAGAGCAAGGGCCAAGTGATCCAGTTCTAAGCTTCATATTTTGTTATATTATGAAGACGAAAGAAATCTGGAGGTTATATTCGAAAACAACACAGTATACATGGACACCTTTCCAGGTCAATGCATACAAATCCAAATCACTCTTTTAAGCATACACGTACTAGCTTACAGTAAGAATGTGCCAGAATCTATTCACCAACTTCTCTACTAATAGACATTCAAGGGCTTTCCCCCCAACTGCAAACAGTACTGAAATAAACGCAGCTTTGTGAATATATCCGTATATACTGATGCTTTCATTTTTGTAGCCTAGATTCCCCCAACATGGGTAGGTACCTTGAAAATTTTAGAGACACCGTAACAGTAAATTGTTAATGTTCTTTACAACCTATTCATTTTTATACTTCTGCAAAGTTGCAGAAAATAAATGGTTTCTCCAGGCAACTGCACGAGCTGTGTACAGAATGATGAGGTCTTCAGGTCTTTTTTATGGTCAACTTGAAGGTTTTAGGCTAAACTTTACATACTTGGACAATGAGACCAAAAAATATATTGAATGATAAAACATCTCATTCTTCCCACATCCCTTCATTTACTGCTGAGGGGCTCCTTGCTCACGGCTGGGGTTGAGCAGGTGCTGGGCTGTCAGACTGCCAGCTTCTAGGTGGAGAAGTCGTCAAATTATGAATGAATTCCTGTCATCATGGTCACATGACACTCCCCTTCTGACTGAGCCACTCTGCAATCGAGTCAAAATTTACTGCCTTAACTACAACTTCATGTTTAGAAATATAAGATAGATATTTCTCAATATAAATATCTCAAAAAAAACTATTTGAGATAGTTCTCAAATAAATTAGAACTATTTGCTACATAATACCTTTTTAAAAGATTTATTTGCATTACTTCTCACTAGGTTTGGAAAATACAGCAGAAATGGCACTTTAAAAAAACAGACAAAGACAGAGGGGGAAACAATCTTAAGTTCAAAGCTAAAGCATAAACCTTATTCTGAAACTGAGCAATCTGTTTTCCTTATTGTGACATAACCGCACTGGCCTTTAACTAGTGGATGTGGAAGAACTTAAAGCCTCTCCTTTTCAAATGTTTAGCTGCCTTTCTACCGGAACGTTCAAAGTTCCCTTTGTCCTGAGTAATTCAGGCAGCATCAAGAGCATGCGCAGAAGCTACTCTTTGTGGGGGCCTCTGTCATTCCATTTGGCTTCTTTGCTTCCCTCACAGCCCCTGGCCCTCAGGTTTGGGGTCCCCTGCCCTTTAGGAGTCTTGGTCAGAGAGAGTCTATCTCTCACCTAAGGTGCCAGATAGTCCCCTTTCCAGTGCCTGACACTGGGAACATCTGGACGCATCCATCGGATACAAAACTGCTAGACTTTACCATGGAAGCTTGATGAGCCAAGAAGGAGACATTTTCTAGAATCCATTCTGGTGAAGTAGACGCAATTTCCAGAGGCAGTTTGGCAGTTCTGGTGGAATTATTTGGCACCCAAATCAGTGGTGTTGGCAGTACCTAGTGCAGAATCTGTGCCCAAAGTAGAAGCAGAAGGGTCTCCACTAGGCCACTTCTGCTGTGTGGTTTTGGTCACCATTCGTGGCTCCAGACAGAGTCTCCATGTCTGGTTCACAAGCCCTCCTGGAGTTCCATGTGCTCCTGAATATCCTTTAATAACCTCTGTTCCTGCTTAAATTAAACAGGACTGAATTCTGCGGTCTGCAACTAAGAAGCCCTTTGATGGTCCCTCAAAAACATTATGGTAAATCTTTGTGGTTTTAAAGTATTTAATAAGCTAAAGATTTAGGTTCATCATTTTTTAAAAAATGTTTATTTAATTTGAAAGAGGGAGAGAGAGGGTCTCCCGGATGGCTCAGTCAGTTCAGCGTCCGACTTCAGCTCAGGTCATGATCTCATGGTTCATGGGTTCAAGTGCCCTGTCAAGCTCTGTGCTGACAGCTCAGGGCCTAGAGCCTGCTTCAGATTCTGTGTCTCCCTCTCTCTCTATTCCTCTCTTGCTCGTGCTCTGTCTCCCCCCACTTCTCTCTCTCTCTCAAAAATAAATAACATTAAATTTTTTTAAAAAATCAAAGAGAGAAAGAGAGTGGGGAAGGAGCAGAGAAAGGGAGAGAGAATCCCAAGCAGGCTCCCTGCTGTCAGCACAGAGCCTAACATGGCGATTGATCTCATGATAGGTTCATCATTTGAAAAATAATCAGAACTTCCCATCATTTCCAATTTGACCCTGATATTACACTATCTTTTGGGGAAACTGTGTTGAGCCACCTCTGGATTACTGTTATCTTTCTCTATGTGCTCCACTCCCCATGCTCTCCTCCTTTCTACCTCCTTCCATATCTCACCAAAACCTACTCTCAGGAAAGCTGGTGTGCATGCTAGCATGGCTAGGTTTAAGTGACTTATGAGAATATCCTATGTGGTAGGAGAAGCATTTAAACAAAGGAATAAATCTCTCACTGTGGGATTTCACAAATATCAGCAAACAAGTAAGAGAGGTGTAAGTAGGGCTGGGGTCAGGGGAGGGGGAAGCTGGGCACCATGACTATTGCTTCTTCCACATTAGCATAGGGCCATTTCTAGAGTAATAAATATTCTCTCATGAACCACTCACATTCCAGTTAAACAAATCCGTACTTATCTTGCTGAAAAAACAAATATGCCATTATGGATGGCACTACCTGGCTTACAGATCTTGGCCGGCTCTGCACCCCACCAGGACAAAGCCCAAGCCCCAGTCATTGGGCCTCATCATGGCCCCACTTGCGCTCCTACTGAGGAGCCCCTCATGTCTTCCCCCTCTGTTTCCTGGCACACTCCCTCCCCACTTACTCAGTGGCCAAGTTCTACTCATCTTTCATCCTTTGCTGGGTCAATGCTTCCTCTGTGAATTCCTCCACAGTCCCTCACCTGGCTCCTGACTCTGACCTCCACTCTCAGGGCTATCAGGTTGTGTTGTCATTATGTCTTTGAGTTGGGTTCTCCCAGCACTGCTGTAGTCCTAGAGAGCAGGGGCCTGTCTCAATCAACACTGAAGCTCCCAGGGACCCAGCCTACAGCCCTCAGCAGACACTTGTGAAGTGCCTACAGGCATACATGCCTAAGAGTTTCTCCAAAGTGACAGAGGGGAAGACCAAAGATCCCTAAGATTCACACTTTATTTTCAAACTACCCCAACGATTACTTTTGGGGGAATATCGGTTTACAGAAGCCCTATGTCAAGAGAGAATCCTCCATGTAGCTCTTTATGACCTATCCTGGCAAAGCAAAGGCATCTTCCTGCCTCAGTGTACTTAACAGTTACAGCCACGTAAGATTCAGCTTGAGGGTGCAGGTTCTGGAGTCAGCCCATCTGGGTTCAGCGCATCTGCTGTTTATGGGCTAGCTGTGCAATCTTAGACACATTACTGAACTTTTATATTCCTCATTTCTTCACCTGTAAAATGAATTTGATGATAGGATCCATTTCCTAGAGGTGTTTTGAGGACAAATTACATTATTATATAAAATGTTTAGGGGTGTTGGGTGGCTCAATTGCTTAAGGGTCCAACTCTTGATTTCAGCTCAGGTCATGATCTCACACATTCTCATTGTTTGTGGATTCAAGCCCCACATTGGGCTCTGGGCTGACAACATGGAGCCTGCTTGGGATTCTCTCCCTCCATCTTTCTCTGCCCCTTCCCAACTCACACAATCTCTCTTGCTCTCTCTCTCTCTCTCGCTCTCTCTCTCTCTCTCTCTCAAAAGTAAAGAAATAAACATGAAAAAACCAAAAGTTCATAAAACGTTTAACTCATTAATAATAATACAATAATAGTAGAGCCCTTTAACATCCACTTATAGCAATGGACAGATCATCTAAGCAGCAAATCAACAAGAAAACGGTGGCTTTGAGTGACACACTAGGCTGGATGGACTTAACAGATATATTCAGAATATTCCATCCTAAAACAGCAGAATACACATTCTTTTCAAGTGCACATGGAACATTCTCCAGGATAGATCACATACTCAGTCTCAAATCAGCTCACAATAAGTCCAAAAAAACTGAGATCATACCATGCATATTTTCAGACCACAATGCTATAAAACTTCAAGTCAATGACAAGAAAAAATTTGGAAAGACCACAAATACTTGGAGGTTAAAGAACATCCTATCGGGGTCCTGGGTGGCTCAGTCAGTTAAGACTCTTCATCTCAGCGCAGGTCATGATCCCCCAGTTCCTGGGATCACTCCTTGCATTGGGCTCTGAGCTGACACCACAGAGCCTCCTTAGGATTCTCTCTCTCCCTCTCTTTCTGTCCTTCCCCTGGACTCTTAGTCACTCTCTCTCCTTAAATAAATAAATAAACTTTAAATAAAGAACATCCTGCCAAAGAATGAATGGGTTAGCCAGAAAATTAAAGAAGGAATACAAAAGCATATGAAAGCAAATGAAAATAAAAACACAACAGTCCAAAACTTTTGGAATGCAATTCAGAGAGGAAAGTTACTGCAATACAGGACTACATCAAGAAAGGTCTTAAATACACAACCTAACCTTACACCTAAAGGAACTAGAAAAATAACAGCAAATAAAGTCTAAAGCCAGCAGAAAAAGGGAAATAATAAAGATTAGAGCAGAAATAAATGATATAGAAACAAACAAACAAACAAAAACCCAGAACAGATCAATGAAACAGAGCTGGTTCTTTGAAAGAATTAATAAAATTGAAAACCCCTTAGCCAGACTTACCAAAAAGAGAAAGGACCCAAATAAATAAAATCACAAATGAAAGGGGAGAGATCACAACAAACCCCACAGAAATGCAAACAACATAAGAGAATATTACGGAAACATATATAACATATAAAAGAATATATTATGAAAAACTATATGCCAACAAACTGGGCAACCTGGAAGAGATGGGTAAATTCCTAGAAATGTTACGAGCTACCAAAATTGAAACAGGAAGAAATAGAAAATTTGAACAGACCCATAACTGCAAAGAAATTAAATCAATAATCAAAAACCTCCAAGCAAACAAAGTCCAGGGCCAGTTAGCTTCCTTGGGAAGTTCTACTAGATATATAAAGAAGAGTTAATACCTATTCTTTTCAAAAAAATAGAAATGGAAGGCAAACTTCCAAACTCATTCTATGAGGCCAGCATTACCTTGATTCCAAAACCAAAGGTTCCACCAAAAATGAGAATTACAAGCCAATGTCCCTGACAAACATAGATGCAAAAATTCTCAACAGGTAACTAGCAAGTTGTAGGCAACAGTACATTAAAAAAAGCATTCACCACTATCAAGTGGAATTCTTTCCTGGGGTGCAAGAGTGGTTCACTATCCACAAATCAATCAATGTGATACATTAATAAAAGAAAGGATAAGAACCATATGATGTGCTCAGTAGATGAAGAAAAAGCATTTGACAAAATACGGCATCCATTCTTGATAAAGGGGATAGAGGTAACTTAGCTCAAGATCATAAAGCCCATATACAAAAGACACACAGGTAATATCATCCTCAATGATGAAAAACTGAGAGCTTTCCCCCTAAGAAACAAGACAGGGATGTCCACTCTCACTGTTACTCTTTAATACAGTACTGGAAGTCTTAGCCTTTGCAATCAAACAACAAAAAGAAATAAAAGGCATCTAAATCAGCAAAGAACTAGTCAACTTTTCACTATTTGTAGATGACATGACACTCTATGTAGAAAATCTGAAGGACTCTACTAACAAAGGACTAGAACTGATATGTGAATTCGACAGAGTAGCAGGTTATAACATCATCATACAGAAATCTGTTGCATTTCTATACACCAGTAATGAAAAAGCAGAAAAAGCAATCAAGGGATTGATCCTATTTGCAAATGCACCACAACCAAGTAGATACCTAGGGATAAAGCTAATCAACGTGTTAAAAGATCTATACTCTGAAAACTATAGAACACTTCTGAAAGAAAAAGAAGAGGAGGCAAAAAAATGGAAAATCCTTCCATGCTCATGGACTGGAAGAACAAACATTATTAAAATGTCTGTATACCAAAAGCAGTCCACACATTTAACGCAATCCCCATCAAAATAAAATTAGCATTTTTCACAGAGCTAAAACAAACAATCTTAAAATTTGAATGGAATGACAAAAGACCCCAAAGAGTCAAAGCAATTCTGAAAAAGCGAAGCAAAGCTGGAGGCATCACAATTCTGGATTTAAAGCTATAAAACTGTAGTTATCAACATAGTATGGGACTGGCACAAACACAGACACATAGATCAATGGAACAGAATAGAAAATCCAGAAGTGGACCCACAACTATATGGTCAACTAATCTCTGCCAAATCAATGGTAAAAAGACAGCCTCTTCAAAAAATGGTGTTGGGAAAATTGGACAGCAACATGCAGAAGAATGAAAACTGGACCACTTTCTTACACCATTCACAAAAATAAATTCAAAATGGTTGAAAGACCTCAATGTGAGACAGAAAACCATCAAAATCATAAAGGAAAACACAGGCAGCAACCTCTTTGACTTCGACCACAGCAACTTCTTACTAGACATGTCACCAGAGGCAAGGGAAACAAAAGCAAAACTGAACTATTGGGACTTCATTGAAATTAAAAGCTTCTTCACAGCAAAGGAAATAATCAACAAAACTAAAACTAAAAGGCAAGTAATGGGATGGAGAAGATATTCTTTATTTATTTATTTATTTATTTATTTTTAATGTTTATTTCAGAGAGAGAGAGACAGTGTGAGCAGGGGAGGGTCAGAGAGAGAGGGAGACACAGAATCCGAAACAGGCTCCAGGCTCCGAGCCATCAGCACAGAGCCCGATGCGGGGCTCGAACCCACGAACCATGAGACCACGACCTGAGCCGAAGTCAGACATTTAACCGACTGAGCCACCCAGTCGCCCCGGGATGGAGAAGATATTCTTAAATGACATATTGGATAAAGGGTTAGGATCCAAATCTATAAGTAACTTGCCAAATTCAACACCCAAAAAACAAATAATCTAGGTATGAAATGGGCAGATGACATGAATAGACACTTGTCCAAAGAAGACATCCAGATGGCTAACAGACATGAAAAGATGCTCAATATCACTCATCAACAGGGAAATACAAATCAAAACCACCTGTCAAAACCACCTGTCAAAATGGCTAGAATTAACAACACAAGAAACAACAGGTGTTGGCCAGGATGTGGAGAAAGGGGAACCCTTTTCCACTGTTGGTGGGAGTGAAAACTGGTGCAGCCGCTCTCAATAACAGAATGGAGGTTCCTTACAAACTTAAAAATATAGCTACCCTACAACCCAGCAATTGTACTACGAGGTATTAACCAAAGGATACAAAAATACAGATTTGAAGGGGTATATGCATCAATGTTTATAGCAGCATTATCAACAATAGCCAAACTATGGAAAGAGCCTAAATGTCCATCGACCGATGAATGGGAAAGAAGATGTGGTGTACATGTACAATGGAATATTACTCAGCCATCATAAACCATGAAATCTTGCCATTTGCAATGACATGGATGGAGCTAGAGTATATTGTGCTATATGAAATAAGTCAGAGAAAGGCAAATACCATATGATTTTACTCATACGTAGAATTCAAAAAACAAAACAGATGATCATATGGGAAGGGGGAAAAAGAAAGAGGGAAACAAACCATAAGAGTTTCTTAGGGATGCCTGGGTGGCTCAGTCGGTTAAGCATCCAACTTCAGCTCAGGTCATGATCTTGCAGTTAATGAGTTTGAGCCCTGCATCGGGCTCTGTGCTGACAGGTCAGAGCCTGAAGCCTACTTTGGATTCTGTGTCTCCGGCTCTCTTTCTACCCATCCCCCACTTGTGCGCTCGCTCTTGCTCGCTCTCTCTCTCTCTCTCTCCCACTGTCTCTCTAAACTAGTAAATGAATAAACTTTTTTAAAAAAAGAGTCTCTTGGGGCGTATGGGTGGCTCACTCGGTTAAGCGTCTGACTTTGGCTCAGGTCATGATCTCACGGTTCGTGGGTTTAAACCCGCATCGGGCCCTGTGCAGACAGCTAGCTCAGATCCTGGAGCCTGCTTCTGATTATGTGTCTCCCTCTCTCTCTGGCCCTCCCCTGTTCACGCTGCTGCCCCCTTAGAAATAAATAAAACATTTTTTTAAAAGAGAAAAAAAAAAACTAAAAAAAAAAGGAGAGTCTCTTAAATACAGAGAACAAACTGAGGGTTGATAGAGGGAGGAGAGTGGGGGATGGACTTGATGGGTGATGGGTAGTAAGGAAGACACTGACACTTGTTATTATGAGCACTGGGTGTTGCATGAAGTGATGAATCACTGAATTCCACTCCTGAAACCATATTGCACTGTATGTTAACTAGAATTTAAATAGAAAATTGAAAAATAAAATAAATAAAAATAAAATGTTTAGAGCAATGTCTGGCATATAATAGTTCACTTAATGTTAGCTATTATGATCATTATTAAATCTGAAATCATTTAATGTCCTTGAACATTATTCAAATTTATATATATGCAAATTCCACTAATGTATGCTCAATGATGCCAACATTAATCATATCAGAATTTGCCCCATAAGCATATTTTGAGCATAGGCTAACGTGCCCGTATGCACAAGATTTCAACAGCCACTGTTTCACAGACTAGCTGCGAGAAATGTTTTTCAGTGAACTTTGCCCTGGCAGTTAACAAATGATAAGAAAGTTCATTCAATGGGATTTTAAAGGCAGCTAAATTGCCCCAAGTTTAGACTACCTGAAGCTGCTGGTGTGGCAAAGCTCACCCTGGCAGTGAGGGCACCAAATCCGTGACCCCTGCTAGTTAATATGAAGAGGAGGGAGCCGAGGGAAGAGACATACATGAACAGAGAATGCGGAATGAAATAGAAAGCAGTGGTCTGACATGCTGAAGATTTCTCTTGGGAAAAACATACGAGCTTGTGAAACATGAGTTTTAAGAAGAGTTGTTGGTCTATTTTCCACCCGTTCTGTTTTCCACATATATAATTTCTTCTGCATTACTTGGTCATTATGACTATTTAAGATTATTATCACAGCTTGCCAACAAGCCAAACTGACTCAAAAACATCTCAGAGGAACTCATTTTCCCAGCCTAACTTTCTGTTTATTTCCAAAGACCAAAATTTCAAAGATGAATTTTTCCATTTGCCATGGCATTAACTGGTCCTCAACTCAGGACCAAACATGTTTCCACCAGACTAAAGAGTGTTTTCCAGCTCCCATTTGCCAAGTGCTCTACATTCACTCAGGAAACTCTGGTTAAAACAGGACCCATTTACGTTTGCATTGCTTTTATCTGGATCTTGTTTCAATCAGCCAACTTATTGCCAAAAATATGAACTCAGTCCTAACTTCACTGTTAGAATAAAATGGAGCAAGCTTTTTATCCAAACAATATGTTAAATTTAGCATGTAACTATCTTTGGCTCCAGGATTATTTACGAGCGTTTCAAGAGGGACAAGAACATTAGAAGGGAGTGATATTCCAGATTCTGTAGCTATTATGGGCTGAATTATGTGCCCCCAAAATTCACATGTGGAAGCCCTAACCCCTGCTAGCTCAGAATGTGACTATTTGGAGACAATCTTTTTAAAGAGGTGATTAAGTTAAAATGAGGTTTCTAGGGGAGGGCCCTAATCCATTCTGTCTACTGCCCTTATCAGGAGACAAGGGGACTCACTGAGAGACACCAGGGGTGTCCACACACTGAGGGACAGCCACCTGAAGAGGTAGCAAGCCGGCAGGCGTTTGCAAACCAAGAAGAAAGGTCTCCAAGGAAACAAAACCTTTCAGCACCTTGACCTTGGATTTCCAGCCTCCATAACTAAGAGACAATACATTTCTGTGCTATAAGCCCCCGCAGTCTGTGGTCTTTCATTCTCACAGTCGTGGCCGACTAACAGGAAGAATTCAGGTGTAGCAGCTAATCCTCTATGAAGTGACAAATCACATTCTTAAACTCTGAACCATATCAACAATATAATCGCGAGGAGTCATCGCCAAGTCCTCATCTTTGGTCCCGTCCCCCTCATCCCCTTCCCCCAGTGTCTTTGGTCTGCATGGGAGCGGGTCTCCCGCCCTCCTCCTGTTCTCAGATATCTGCCTGATGCATCAGTATCACCTGGGGGCTTGGAAAAACAGCCTGCGAGGCCCCACTCCCCAAGTTTCTAATCCAGTAGACCAGAGATGGGGCCCAAGGATTTGCGTTTCTAACAAGTGATCCTGAAGCTCTGAGGACCGCCGCCCCAGCCATCTCCCCACCTCAGCCATACCTGCAATCACAAGCAGTGCCATATATCTAGAGGGCCCTGCGTGGACCTGGCAGGTTAAGCTTATAAATTAATTTATGCTAATGTAAAGAAATATATTACCCCTCCCAGGGCTTTTGATTTTATAGGGTCATTTAGAGATTGTATTAATGATGGCTGGGAATATCTTGCTATAAGTCACAGGCCTGCTGTATTATTTAGGGCAGGCTAATTGCTATTACAGGAACCCCAAATCTCAGTGGCTTCCACATAGTAAGGGTTTACGTTTCTCCCAGAGTCCAGTGCAGGTTGGGACGTGGGACAGTTGCTCTGCTCCACACAGTCATGTGGAGACCCAGGTTCCTTCCATCTAGTGGTTCCCCATCCTCAGCAGCCTTGGGGTCCTTCACTGGTCCTCTATCTGGCAGCAGGTGAGGAAAGAGAGGAGGCTTTGGGGGGAGATTCTTAGAGGCCAGGCTTTCCATCCACATTCCACATTCTCATCATTACTATCCATTGGTAATGGGTGGTTCTATTGGTCAGAACTCAGTCACATAATCACCTAACTATACGGGAATCTGGAGAATATAGTCCAGCTGAGAGGAAAAGGGAACGAGGCTGATGCACCACCTGCCAATCTCTGCCACGTGGAACTACCACAGGCTCTGAAATCATGAAGCCACGGCAATTTCAAGGGCCTAACCATGCAGACTTACTTCAGCCATTTGGCCTTACAGGAAGACAACCGTGCTATTGCGCTGTCCCGGCTCCTTTGTGCCTGGCCGCGATACAAAGTGTTTGGGTATTCATGCAATCTCAGGTAAAACGAGGCACCAGCTATGCAGATCAAAGTGGCCAATATTCAGGTGTCCAAACTGGTTAATCTGGAAGCAAACATTTGCTGGAGAAGAAGACAGAGCAGAGGAGGAGATATCATTTGCCAAGAACAGAGCTACATAGTATACATCAATTCTATACTTGATGACCCCATAGAGGATGGACTACTATTTTGATTTTACAAATGAACAAAGAAAGGCTCAAAGGGAGGTAGGGATTGACACAGTAAGGCTAAACAGAGTCAGGATTTGCACCCAGGACTGTCTGACTACAAAGTCTGGTCTGTTTTGCCCCTTTTACTATACTGCTTCAACGTGGCAATACAAGTTGATTGATTTTAAAATATGTTTTTAAATTTTTTTACATTTATTTATTTTTGAGAACAGAGACAGAGCACAAGCAGGGGAGGGGCAGAGAGAGAAGGAGACACAGAATCTGAAGCAGGCTCCTGGCCTTGAGCAAAGTGTTAGCACAGAGCCCAATGTGGGGCATGAACCCACAAACTGCAAGACCAAGACCTGAACTAAAGTCTGATGCTCAACTGACTAAACCACCCAGGCACCCCGATTCATTTTTAATTGATTAACTTTAATCAACTAAATTTATCACAGATTATTATTTGTCCCCAGAAACCTGACAATTTCCCCCTTAACTCCTAAGGCGCTAGCTTTGGACAGAGAGCTTCCCACTTTCGATAGCTGGGTCCTTCATGCCTTGGACTCTCTGAGCCTCAGTGACCCCATCCATAAACCAGAAATCATGTCACGGCCTTGTGAGGATACCCAATGCATGTCAGAGCATCGGGGGTCTTCTCACTTCTCTGTGGGTGCCAGCTTCTTCCTGGTATTTTCATGTCATGCCGGCAGGAGGCAGCTGTTAGGAACCAGCATGGATAGGGAAAGGGGCTGGGTGAGGAGAGGTATTAGTACTCTTGGACCTGTTCTGAGCCTAATGCAAGCACTTTGTGCACATGTAAGCATTGAGCAAATATGGGGAGCGAGGAGGTGATGATAAAAATGAAAGCAAATGTTAACACCCTGACGAGGTTTTGTTGCTTCTTATCTGGGAGTGCAAGATACATTCCAAGTTTTCTCCTGGCTTATCCAGTCCCGCTTGATAACTGGTACTGGCCAGGATCACACTGAAGACAAGGCCTGACCTCCCATAACAGCCGCTTGGTTCTCCTACTTTCCTACTGTGGACTCGCATAGCCCACACTCGGGGCCCCCTGGCCCATCCCGTCCCCTCGCCAGCCTTCCCTGCAGCATTGCTCAGGAACCTGCCTCCACCTCCTTCTGCAGACCCATATCCTCCCTTAGACTTCTAGGCCTGCATGGCAGCAGGGAGCAATACCTCTCCATTGGCAGGGGTCCTCGGAACTTGTACCTTTTCATGGCACTGAGCAGTCCTGCTCGTTGTGCTAGGGATGAATGAGCACAAGGCAGCATGGTAAAGAAGGGAGGGTTTTGTGTACAGAGAACTGTCACTTTCCAAATGGGTGACACATCAGTCACTTCCCCTCCCTTAGCTGCAATGGCCTCATCTGTAGAAAGAGTAAGAATATGGACCTCATGGGGTTCTCGTGAGGGTGAAGCAAGTTCACCCAGGGACTGGCTCACAGCAAATGCTCATCAGATCATAGGCCCCTTGACCTTCTCCTCCCCGCCGGCTTACAGAATTCTCAAGGGCAAAATGTCCCAATTGACCCTCAGGTCACCAGTGCTCTATGCAGAGTGGGTGTCCAATACACCGAGAGTGAAAGAATGAATGTCCTCAGAGCACAGAGTCATTTCCGGAGCATGAATGAACAGATTAACTGCTCTGCGCTTTCTTGAATGTCTCTCTCTTCTCTTGTCTTTCTTCTCCAAAGATGATTAAGAGGACATGGTCTCTCAAGTTCTTCAGAGAGAAAAATTAAACCAGTCAGGATTGCTCACTAATGTTATAAGGCTCATCCAAGCTTGGGCTGGCCCTCTGGGAGGCATTAGGGTGGCCCTGAGGGAGACAGCGGCAGCTGCTGCTCCAGCCTGCCACTCCTGTGTCTGCGTTCTGTAAGGCAGAGGCTGGCTCCAGGCTGCTCTGGAGAGGGGGCTGGCCTCTTGCTCGGAAAGCGGCTGTGCAGATGCTGGTGGCAGTTGCCACAGGGAATGGCCAGAGTGGGATCCTCGAACCCAGCATGGCCAGACACTTAGAGTTTCTGAAGGCAGTCCCAGGGCTGAGCTTTAGGCCTCCCTCTCTGCCCAAGGAGACTCGGGCTTGTGGCTAATGGGTCTGGACTTTTGGCTCAGAATATAAGGTTCCCACAGCCTGTTTTCCTCTAGCATGAAGTAGGATCAAATATGGTTTAATTCCACCTGGATTTTGTGGGAAGACTCGGGAACCAGTGAGCAGCTGGAAATTCTCGGGAGGCCCCGCGCCCAGTCCTACAGAGCTCACCCCAGGTAGCTACAAGGTTTGGATGGAGCTGCAGAAGCTTGGGGTGGGGGGGAGGGAGAAAATGAGGAAAGGTCTGGAACTCACACCATTGAGCTGCCAGAGCTAGAGACATCTGGGATTGTAGTAATCATGAGACTAATAACTAAAATGTACTGAGCACTCAAATATGGGTAAGGCTTTCCCTGTATTATCTCCTTTGAGCGTCCTAACTACTTTATGAGGTGGACCAACCATTTCAGAATCAAGGAAACTGAGGCCCAGAGGGACAGTCATTTGTTCAGGGTCACCTCCCTGGCAATCGTCAGTTTGAACTATTACTTTGTACTGCCTTCTGTATTATTTTATTTGACACTGCCTTTTTATTGCAGTTCAGGGCTTCTCGTATCTCAGAGGGCACTAAAGTCACCTTGAGGCCTCGCTGACTGAGACACAGATCTCTGGGCACATCCCTAGACATTCCAATTCCATAGGCCCAGAGTAGGGGCCACAGTTTTACAGTTCTTCCAAGATCCCAGGTGAGGCTGATGCTGCCGGTCCAGGGACCAGACTCTGAAAAGCAAGGTCTAGAGCAAACTTACACCTACAAGATCTCCACCACAACAGCCCAGTAGATAGAAAATCAAATCAAGAAGAGTAAGACTTCCCAGGAAAACCAAAGGAGTTTGTTTGTACTGATGTCAACCTTCAATTCCACAGAGTAGGAACTATTTACAAACTTGTTTACTAGAGTATCAATACCCAATTTTTCTCAAGACTGATGTCCACATCACCTGTAACTTATACCTGACCAAGTTCAAAAACAGGAAAACAGTTTAATACAGAGTTTGAATAACTCTGTAATCCCATTTTAGTTTCCCATCTCCTTGTTTGGTTGGTTTTGGGTGATTTTAGCATCCCTTTCACCCCAAGGTCAGAATTGGTCTGGGTGCCACAGGTGGGCTAGAGGTTATAACAGAAAAAGCAGCCCTGAAAGTTCAGAGAACTGGCCCTAACTGCCACCTCCAGCTGTGTGACCCTGGACGAGTCATTTCATCTTTCTGGGTTACACTGGACGGGCTTGCATTTGCCCCCTTGCTCTAGCTTCCTACTTCCAATCTAAAGCTGTGGGTGGCCATGGGCAAATCTTGGTGGGGACCTGGGGACTGACACAGGAAGTGGCCTGTTGACAATGGACACCGAGCTGACTCCAGTGTCTCCTGTCCAGCCCTGTCCAGCACGTGGTCCCCCATCTCTGAGATTTGAACCCTTGCTTTTTCTTCTGAGTGCTGGTATGGCTCCCCCCCTAAGTCTTGGTACTCCAGGCAATACTGTTGCAGACAGGCTCCGGCTCCTGGCCCCACCTCTCTGGGTGCCAGAATCTTCCCTGAGAAGTCCCCAGATTCCTGGGAAAAGGGTGGAAGGGGTCTTGCCAAAGTAAAACCCAAGCTAGAACCCAGAGCTCTGTGTCCTCTCCTTCCCTCTTTCCACTACTTCCCGTGACCCCTAAGAAGGGCTGCTAGGCCATGGCAAGGTTTAGTAGAACTGGGGCTGCCACACATTAGCTGGTTGTCCTTCACCAGAAGGAAATGAGCAAGTACATCATAGTAACATGACACTTGAGCTAATCTTTCTGTAATTATGACCCCTATTTTAATTAACTAACCAAATGGCTTTATAAACGAACTAGAGATGTTCCCTGGGGTTTGAACATGAACCTGCCCTCACCATCCACAACTCTAAGGCAATGCAGTAGGTAAACTACCCAATTACAAGGTTCTTCCACTGCTTCCAGAGTGACGTACCTTTGGGTAACGACACTCACCTAATCCTCAATAATTTTCTCTGCATGGGGAGGCCAGTGAGCTGCTTTCTACTATGACTGGGAGAGCTACATGAATGAAGCCTTAAATGGAATTCTTTTCTATTTTAATTTCAGCGAGATGAGCCAGAAGAGATTGTATGTGCCATCTAAGAACGAGACTGGAGATCCAAGTCCCAGGAACAGGTCTGGAGGGCGGCGGCACTGTCCCTGCCAGCTCTTGCCTCTTCTCTCTGCTCTACGCTTATGGTTTCCTTTCATCTCAACCCAGATTTCTCCTTATAATCCTGCTGGCCTTTGGTGTTTTGTGTACTCGCCACAACAAGTGCACTCTTGAATCCCCTTCACCTATTTCACCCATCCCCCCACCCACCAGATTTTGAGTTCTTAAAATCTGGACTCGCTCAAGTTACCTGGAGTTAGAGTACTTATTACAGAGACCCCTGAGGGACAAGGCCCAAGCATCAGGCAGCCACCACTCCACCCACACCTCCACATGGCAGATTCTCCTTGCTGGCCTCTCATACTACCTTGCCACCCAAAATCTTTCATGCCAGAGAGAGAGAGAGAGAGAGAGAGGGTGGTGGCGGTGGCAGGAGGGGGGGTAGGGTGGGGGGAAGCCACCTATACAGGAAACATTCAGTATCTTGTCCTCTTACCCCCCAACACCTCCCCCCCCCATGACGGCTTTATCTCAAAAACAAACATTTAAATTTCAAATGATAAAATATGCATTTGAAATCCCCTCGCCTTCTGCCAGTCCACCTCTGACCCTACCTTCTGCCGCCACTTGAGTAAACTTGAACGAGTTAACAGGAGTGATGCTATTCCTTAACGTTTCATTTATGAGAAAAAGAAATACGCGTTCATGGGGGGAAGAACAAAAGTTCACCAGTAGGAGCTCCCTTACTCATTTAGCATGAATACCAGTGAAGACACGATTACAATGGCATAAACCAAACCAGGCAGTAAGTGGGCAATTCCCCTTCTGTTCCAATATGCCCCAATTAACACAAACTGAGGAAGGAATAAATTTAAGCAGGAACAGCTTATCAACATACAATTAGCACTCAATAATTTATCCCTGTAATGCCAGATCAAATAAAAACATTGTGTCATAAATCACCTACTCAAGTAAGCCACCAACCCCGGTGCCGAAATGATCTTTTGGTTGATTTGCTTCCTATTCACCACTCTTCTGCTATGAAAGGTTTTTTTTTTTTTTTCCCCTTCTCAAATCCCAGACAGCGAGGCAGCTGCATTGCCATTTGCTACTCCCCAGAGTTTGAGGTGATATTAAGCCACAAACAGAATTATAGCGAGGGCCAGCTCAGCCCCTACCGAGCATGCACCATCTCCAGCAAGGCTAGCCACTGAATAACTGCAAATAAATTGGTGCCTGACCTTTAACATTTCTAAGGAAGGGAATTCCTCATTCTTCCTCTCGCAGGTATTTTTAGATCTCTATTTTTACAGGTAGAAGAGTTTTCATGAATCTTCCACCCAATACCTAAAAGAAAAAACTCTAATTTAAAAATGGGCAAAAGACATGAAGAGAGGTTTCTCCAAAGAAGACATACAGAAGACCAACACACACATGATGCTCAACATCACTCATCATCAGGGCAATGCAAATCAAAACTATAGTGCGATATCACCTCACACCTGTCAGAATGGTTAAAATCAAAAACACAAGAAACAACAGGTGTTGGCAAGGATGTGGAGAAAAAGGAACCCTCGGGCACTGTTGGTGGGAGTGCAAGCCGGTGCAGCCACTGTGGAAAACAGTTATGGAGGTTCCTCAAAAAATTAAAAATAGAACTACCCTACAATCCAGTAATTGCACTAAGGGGTAATAACCCCCCCCAAATATAACAACACTAATTCAAAGGATACATGTACCCCTATGTTTGTTGGAGCATTATTTACAAAAGCCTAATTATGGAAGCAGCCCAAGTGTTCACTGATAGATGAATGAATGAAAGAGAAAGTGATATATATAGTATATAAATATAAAGTGAAGTGGTATATAAATATATACAAAGTGGAATGGTATTTATATATATAAAGAGAAATAGAAATATATATAAAAAGATATATACTACTTTATATATATATATAATGGAATATTACTTAGCCATAAAAAGGAATGAAATCTTGCCACTTACAATGATACAGATGGAGCTAGAGAATATTATATTAAGTGAAATAAGTCAGAGAAAGACAAATACCATATGATTCCACTCAGACATGGAATTTAAAAAACAAAACAAATGAGCAAAGTAGAAAAGAGAGAGAGAGAGAGAGAGAGAAATCAAGAGAAGATTCTTAACTATAGAGAACATGGTTACCAGAGGGGAGGTGCGTGGGGGGATGGGTGAAGTAGGTGAAGGGGATCAAGGAGTGCACTTGTGATGAGCACGGAGTATAGAACTGTTGGATCAGTATGGTGTATACCTGAAATGAATACACTGTATTTTAACTACACTGGAACTAAAATTAAAAACTTAGTAAAAATGTTAAAAAAAAATATCTTCTATCCAGAGCTTCTATTTTCATTTAAATCAATTTATGCTGCTTGCAGGAAAGTTAAAGAGCCTGCGTCTTCTGTGTAAGGCCTGTAAGTCTAAAGGTAATCATTAGGTCCTTGCATGTTTCCCATTCATTCCTTCACCACCAAATCTTAGTTCTTTAAACTTTCTGGTGTGCATCGCCTGTTTGTAATCAGATGTGTTCTCCATCTTTCTCCTGCCAACGCTGTTTCCCAGACTCTCTTGCAACTGACTGAGCCAGACAACACACTAGAAGACTAGAATGTAAAAGATGGGAAGAACTCAGAGTATTCCTCCATCTCTATCCCGGCAAATGCGGTCAAGCTTCATTATTCATGAATTCCATATTTGCAAATTGGCCTACCTACTAAAATTTGTTTGTAATCCCCAAATTAGTATTTGTGACACTTTCACGGTCATTTGCAGACATGCACAGAGTGGTGAAAACTCCCAATCGTCTGACACACACGTCTCCAGCTGAGGTCAAACAAGGCAACAGCCTGCCCTCTTACTTCAGTTCTTATCCTGTAAATAAGGTTCCTTTTGATGGTATGTTTAGTGTCATGTTTTTCTCATTTGCATGCTTTTCATTGGTGATTACACTGTTTAAAATGGTCTCCACACATAATGCTGAAGAGCTGTGTGGTGGTGTTCCTGAGCACGAGATAGCTGGGGCATATCTTGGGGAGAAAATACACGTGTTAGGTAAGTTTCATTTAGTCATGACTTACAGTGCTTTGGCCATGAGTTCAATGTTAATGAAGCACTAATATATTTTAAGTAAGGTGCCTTTAAATAGAAGGTTCACAGGAACCAAGCCCTATATTTTCCCTAGGAGCAATGGTTCCATATTTGCCAACTCAGAGTTTGTGGCGACTTTATAGAAGACGACTACCACAGATGACAAGAATCTGCTGTATTTCCCCGGGATGCCTCTACCTCTCTGGGATTCCAGCTCCCCACCAGATAGTCCTTACCTCCTTGCTCTCAACTTCCGTGGAAGTCTCTGCCATGATTCTCACAAAAACACCCGAACTCCTGGATCATGGTAACACCACCTTCCTTCCTGTGTCCCGGCTGTCTTAGAAATGATGGTAGTTTCTGCTATTGCTAAACTCTCGGGTACTTCCCCCACCCTTTGACTCATCAGAACTTCCTTTTCTGTATTAAATGTCCTCTGTTTAAAATATTAGAATGGTTCCTGTATCCTGGCTGAATCTGGACTGGCATACTTCCCCTTACTGATCTTGTTTTCCAACTTCTTTATCTCTCTTTGTGGCAGGCAAAATAATGTTTCCCCAAAGATATCCACATCCTAATTCCCAGAACTTTTGAATATATCAACTTAGATGGCAAAAAAAAAAAAAAAAAAAAAAAAGTCTTTGCGGATGTGATTAAGGATTTTGAGATGATGAGACCATCCTGAATTATCCAGGTGAGATCAATGTAACCACAAGGATTCTCATAAGTGAGAGAGAAAAGAGTTGAGTCAGAGAAAGGAGGTGAGAACAGAAGCAGAGATCAGAGTGATGCAGACATGAGCCTAAGAAACGGAGACAGCCTCTGGGAGGCAGAAAAAGCAAAGAACAAATTCCCCCCTGGAGCTTCCAGAAGGAACTCAATCCTGCTGAAACTCACTTTGGACTCCTGACCTCCAGAACTAGAAGATAAAATAAATGTATGTTGTTTTAAGCTGCTTAGTTTGTTGTAATTTGTTACAACAGCCATTGAAAACACACTCTTTTTGAGGCTACTAGGATCCATATCTTTCAGGATGAAGAGCGTCGAGTTGGTTCCAAAATGTATTTAATTTCTGGTGTGGTCCCCATATGTGGAAATATCTGAGGAACTCCTAGCAGACAGCAATCGCTGACAGCTGAATTCATTTAATTTCCTGAAATCAGAAAACTGAAGTCTTCTTACACCTCTCCAGATATTTTTCACTTTCATTATAGAAATTTTCTAACATATACAAAATTAGAGAGAGTAATATCATAAGCCCCCATGTACCTATCATCCAGCTTTAGCAATCATCGACTCATGCCAGTTTTGATTTGTATGTATCTTTATAATTCCCCTTTCTCTGGATTATTTTGAAGCAAATTCCAGGTATCGTTTCCCCACAGATGCTTCAATATCTGTGAAAGATAAAGACTCTTTTTAAAAAAAAAAAAAAAAAAAAAGACTGCAAGGGGTGCCTGGGTGGCTCAGTTGTTTGAGCGTCCAATTTTGGCTCAGGTCATGAGCTCACAGTTCATGGGTTCAAGCCAGGCATCAGGTTCTGTGCTGAAAGCTCAGATCCTGGAGCCTGCTTCAGATTCTGTGTCTCCCCCTCTCTCTTACCCACCCCCACTCACACTCTTTCTCTCTCTCTTTCTCTCAAAAATAAACAAACATTAAAAAAAAAAAAAAACCATGAGCACAAGGGACACCTGGATGACTCAGTCAGTTAAGCATCCAACTTTTGTTCAGGTCATGTTCTAGTGGTTCCTGGGTCTGAGCCCCACATCTGTGCTGACAGCTCAGAGCCTGGAGCCTGTTTCAGATTCTGTGTCTCCCTCTCTCTCTCTCTGCTCTTCCCCCACTCGTGCTCTTGCTCTGTCTCTCTCAAAAATAAGTAAACATTAAAACAAATAAAGTATGGCCACAAATTTATTTCTGAATCAAAAAAATTACTAATTTTTATCTAATTAATTATGCAATATTGACATTTCTCCAATTATCTTATGATTTTGTTTGCACCCGTATCCAAATAAGACTCTACATGACAATTATTTAACATTTCCCAAGTCCTTTTTAACCTATAGGCTCCCCTCCATTACTTCTTCCTGTTCTTATAATTTATGCATGTCCAAATCCACATTATACATCACATGCCAAAACCCACAGTCTAGGTTTTGCTGACTTCATTCCATGACGTTGTTTAACATTCTCCTCTATCCTCTATAATTTGGTAGTAAGTTCTAGTGGCTTTATTAGACTTAGGTTCAATTTTTTAAACTAAGAGTATGTGAAAGATGGTGATGTGTATTTTAACATTCTATCTGGTTCACTCTCTTTTTTTTGTAATGTTAGCCATCACTGATGTGTACTGCCTAAATCCATTAAGTTATTAGGAATTACAGAAAGGTGATATTCTAAAATCAATCCTTCCTTCTCTTATTATCTGGTCCTTTTATAAAGAAGAATTTCCTCTAATCAATTATTTCATTACTGTGTGATAATAACTCATATAAGAAAGGCAGAATAAAAGAATTATTTATCCACTATATGAGTGGACTCTTTGGCATCTTCCAAAGGTGGCCATCATATTTCCTATTTTTAAAATATTATTATAATCTCATATATTTAAGCATATTTTATGTGTTTTAATCCATTATAGTTCTTATTTTTATTGATGTTCAAATTGACCCACAGTTGGCCAATGGGAACTTCTTCAAGTTGGTACCTGAGGTTTTTGACACAACACCATTGATCTTTGATAGCTTTGTGACATAGCAAGATGTTCTAGAATTGTCTTGTACATTTCATGCCCCAGCCTAGAATCATTCATTTCTCCAAAAGGCCCTGACTCTTTAAATTGGGAAATGATATTTCAAAATGGCAATCTGGGCATGAAATGTGTTTATTGCTAATGGATTTGGTCATTGTTTTTAGTCCTTTTGGGTGGAGAGAGAGAGGAAGTACATTATTAAAGATAAGATGCTTCGAGAATTTAGAATGCTAATTCCAATGGCAATTCAAGACCACAGATTTGGATTTTGTTTGTTTTTAAAATTTATTTTAGAGAGAGGAAGAGAATGCAAGTTGGGGAGAGGAGCCAAGGGAGAGAGAATCTTAAGCAGGCACCTCGCTCAGCAGAGTCCAATGCAGGTCTCAATCCCACAATCCTGGGATCATGACCTAAGCTGAAACCAAGAGTCAGATGCTCAACTGACTGAGCCACCCAGGCACCTGAAGACCACAGAATTTTTAACATAACCTCATGGATCTTACACCTGTATCGCTTTTTTTCCATTCTGAAAAACTTCATTCACAGTGACATCAACATAATTATATACTGTTTTTATCATATACTGCTCTAGAAGAATCTCAGAAAACAATACTAACACTTCTAGCTACATATTTTAAGTAAAAATAGTTTAAGATGCTTTTTTCCTTTAGTTTGTTTCCTTGCTTGTTTTATTGCAATCCTTTTTGTCCTTAGGATGTAATCCACTAGCACTAGATAGAGGCTTTATGTATGCCTACTTTTCATTTACTCTATATAAACTATCTTTAATTTCTTTTCATGTTACAATAAATAAAAACCAGCCAGCAGATCAAATTTATCTTTTATCTGTGACAATGATGCTATTGGCTCTAATAAATTTCCTCCTACCTGTTTTCAAGTCAGTATCTATGCCAGAAAATGGAAACCACTTTGTTTCAAATGGGAGGGGAGGTGGCAATCTGATACAGAAAATTGATTACAAAATATTGGAAGGACTAGAGGTGCAGATAAGAAAAGGCAAAAGGACCCCCAAGGATGTGTAACTGTAAGAAAATGCCAGGGCCGGAAAAAGGAAAGGGAAAAGCTATATCGTTCAGAGCCATGAATCACATAGACCACATACGCTGCTGCTGGGCAGAAGCCACGAGCTCACGTTCCCACTAACATCGCTGCCTGGAGCACAACCCTCCTACCTTCTCATCTAACCTGAGTGCCTCTTATTAGTAGAACCCAACAGAATCCAGCTGGTAAGGGTGTCTGAGTAATGTAGGAAGAAGCTTTCGGGCCCTAGAAATAGGAGGTAATAGAAAGTCTGTGTGGGCTGAGTACCAACTGACAACATGCAGCTTATCTACTCAGTGGCCAACATTTAGGTATGTTTTTCAGTAGAAGCGGTGGATTCATCTCCCCTGGTCCTTCTGAAAATCAACAGTTGAGGACCAAGATTAAGGGCATCACCTGTGGTAAAGCATAGAGAAAAGATAACTTGCATGAAAAAATGTAAAACTGTGGCACTGGCCTTGTTAGCATAAACCATAGTCATCCTCACTTCTGTGTTGTGGGCCATAAATACAAGGAAAACAAAGGTCACATGTTCGTGAATAGAGATCTAGGTAACTTGGCTTTTAAACTTTATTCTTTCCAGTTCTCTGATTAGGAATAATATGCCAATTAAGTAGGACAGCAGCCAAAGTAAAAAGAGACATACACTGAAATCTGTTAGCATCAACTGTGACAGTCATTCTTCTCTCGATGATATATTGTTGCTATATATAGTTTAGATATGAGTAATGAGAATGTGATTGAGAGCCAATATTTAGGGGAAAGCTAGGCCTACCACGACCACAAAACCCTGGTGGAATGTCTTGGTGATGGATTTAGTCTTATATTTTCATACTTCCTCAGTTTAGTTTTTTCTTGGATGCTTTTCTATTTAGGGTATTAAATGGCTTGCATTTGATGGACAGAGAAGGACACTTACTAACTGTGAAATCTTAGGCAAGTTATTTACTCCTTCTAAGATCCTTTATTTATGAAATGGGGATAATAATAGCATCTACCTCGGGCACCTGGGTGGCTCAGTTGGTTAAGTGTCTGACTTTGGCTCAGGTCATGACCTCATGGTATGTGAGTTTGGGCATGAGTCGGGCTCTGTGCTGATGGTGTGGAGCCTGGAGCCTACTTCAGATTCTGCATCTCCCCCTCTCTCTCTGCCTCTCCTCTGTTCATACTCTTTCTCTCTCTCTCAAAAATAAGTAAACATTAAAAACTTTTTTAAAAATAATAGTACCTACCTCACACAATTATTTGTGAGTGTTAAATGAGACAATATGCATAAGTAGCTCAGAATTGTGCTTGATACATAATAAGTATTCAGTAAGTTGGGTGGTTTATATTCTTGCTAGAGAAATAGCTAAGAAATAAAAGGTCGTTTCAACTGTCATTTAAAGGTAATCTTATTTGAAACTTTCTTCTTATTAATCACATTGGATGATAGATCCAGAAATAGAACTTAATGCTGCCAATAAAGGAGTCAGAAGAAATCTTACATAAAGAAAGGGTTAACGGCATCCATGGAAAATGTAGAGGTCTTCATTCTCTGGAGTCCAAGAACATCTACTCCTCTGAGACCAATGGGGATGATAATCGTAAACTGAAGCAACTTTAAGTGGGAAAAATAACCTAGGGAACGGTTATGGAGACCTGGTCTGTGTAACCTTGATACTTCACAGGAGCAGATCATCTGCGTAGAGATGGAAAATCGAGCTATTGGAAAATAGGGAGATGTATGAACATGCCCCGCATGGATCCAAGGAGGAAGAGCCAAGATAAGGGAAGCTTTCTCCGACTGAGTTGGAGAGACCCAAGTTCTCTTCCCTCAGCAGAAGAGTGTCCTGCCTCGCTCTCTGATGGGGCTGAAGATGAAGGTCTGGCTCCGTGTAAAGAAGTGTACGAATGTTCACATTCCCTAGAGAGAAATGTAAACTCACAGTGGCCCATGTAGGTAAAGGTGATAACATCTCGCTACAAAACATCACTCTGATGAAAACCTTAGTGCTTCTTCATGATCCAGGATAGTTAGGACAGTTGGAGACCGAAACTGAGACTGGGGTCCTTGCACTGTAGCCAAAAACAAATATATATGTATATATACACCGAATTATCGTGAATGTCACTACTTCGGTACAGACTAACACAAACTGCATTCAGGCAACTCAAACTGGCAGCTGTTACTGGTATCGTCAGTTATTACGATTTTCTGAAATGAAAAATTCTGAAGAGACTGGAGGGGGCCAACATGGCAGAGAAGTAGGGGGATCCGAACTTCCCACGTCTCTCAAAGAAGTGTTGAAGCCAAAGGACTTTGAACCCCAGGAGTCTGGGAGGAAAAGAGACTGAATCACTACCAGGGATACACTGGACAACTTGGTAAATTTCCAAACAAAAAGGACAATCTCCTCTTCATTAAATGGTAGTTGTGTTCCTAGAAGTTTCAGTGACCATTGAAACCAAGCCCAACTACTTTGTGCTTTTCTGTTAAACGGAATTAGGTTTGAGGTTCAGATCATTACAACTAGCTCTTGGGAGAATGCAAAATTTGTATGGATCGTGGCACAAATCTTCGATATCTAGCATCCCTGACCCTGATCATAAATGGCAGTAGTGTTCTTCAATCATGTTTCAGTCGAAATTGCCCCCCCCCATGTCTTCAATAGGCCTCCCCACCTAGAGGCCGTACAACCACTGTTAACGTACGCTGCTATATAGTGTCCATGTTTTTGAAGGTGAGACAGCAATAGTCCAGGTGAATAAAACACTATTTTCAGGAAATACCCCCATAGCATAAAACATGAGCATACACATTTTTTTACTATAGTGGTCAATTCAGTTTCCTCGCTGGGCCACAAGTATTGTAGACTCTGCCAGAAAGACACTAAATGACCCTAGACCGTCCACACCTGAAGAGACATACACACATCTGTCCTTTGGCCACATCTGACTTCCTATAGCAAGGCTATTACTTGCCAACATGTCCCAAATCCATAGCTGACATCCACCCTAATCATCTTTAACAGACTTGGAGGTCCCTGTTCACGTACAAACCCTACAGATGATATACTGGCAAACAGGCCTGCTTTCCTGTGGGAAATACTGCCTTACAATACCTCACATAGGACAGTCCTTATAATTCATTCAAAATCCTATTTGCTTGTGTGTGTGTAAAGTATCTGGTAGAAAGGCAGCCACATCTGAGTGCCAGCTAGGTTGAGTGGAATGTGTGTTTATTAAGTGGCTCAATGAGGGATCTTTCTAGTTATACTGAGTGCAGGAACTCCCTGAGGCTGAGGCTGGAGACTGACCTTGGATTCCAGAAAGCCCTGGAGAGCTCCATGGCAGTAGGTTCTCAACTACAACTCCTCTCTCTTAGTTGCTACCAACAGGTCGCTTTCCTCACTAAGGAAAGTATCATTAAGTTCAAATTCCCAGGGAGGAATATTATTGGTCTGGCTTATCCTTTTGATTCAGGCTACAAGTTACGGGTCATCACTATACTTAGAGATAGGCCCTTTCTTCCCAGGTCAGTGTTCACACTTGTGGATAGAGTGAAAAGCAGGGACATACGGCCCACTGCTCACTTGGCAGAGACCATTCTCTGAGAAAGTGGAATGGCAAGAAGGCATTCTAAAATGTGTCTGAGATGCCTGAGGACTAAAAGAGTTTTCCAGAGATAAGATGACTGCTTCTCAGGATTGTATGGGGGAAGAGAAAGAGAGAAGGAAGAGGAAGTGCAGTGTAATGATGTATTCATTAGTCATGGTGGCTTCATTCAAATTTCACAGGCTGGTAGCCTAGAACCACTAAACAAAGATGTATCTGTCCCAGAAAATAGCGAAATCTGGGTTCTTGTGCCTCCTGACATCATAGGCAAATAATTTTCATGTGAACAGAAATAAGTAATTTAAATTTTACGACCCTAAATTGCCCCCCGTTTTGAATGGATAAAAGTTCCACATACCTCTCACAAAGTTGGTAGAGTAAGTAGGCCTGTTGCGGCTCTTAGATCCATGATTCTAAGACAATAGAGATTGAGCTTCTCTGAGAAGTCAGAAGAGAAGGTCCTAGAGATATTTTAATATTATATAAACACTCGGGAGGACCATGAATAGAGAGTCAGCACACCCCCACCCTTTGGAAATTTTGGATGTATCTGTATATTTCCAGAGTTGTGGTTCTCAGGCCAGGCTTGCTTTTGCCCCCCAGGGGGTGCTTGGCAATATCTGGAGACAGTCACAGCCAGGCAGGGGAGAAAAGGGGGGTCACTGGCTTCTAGTGGGCATAAGCCAGTCAGGCTGCTAAACGTCCTACAGTGCACAAGAAAACTCCCATAATAAAGAATTTTCTGGCCCCAAATGTTCCTAGTTCAAGGTTAAGAAACCCTGTTCTAGAGTAAGGTCCCAGAGCAAGCAGTCGTCACATTCTCAGGGGGTCCACAACCTAAATAGGTTTACGCGCTACAGCTCTAGACTTTTGTAAAAGGCTACAGAGACTTCTGCCCAGCACCCCCACTGCATACCTGGCTCTTCTCCCTGTGCCAGGGTGAGCCCCCCATAACTGATTTCCTCTCCACACACACCTCTAGCTCCACACTGCAGTTACTCATCTTGCAGGAAGAAGAATCCGTGTCCAAATGCCAACTCCCCTTTGAACGAACCATCTCTCCAGAGATCTGATTTTTCATTCCCTGGGCCAGTTCAAGGTCCTTGGCATTCCACCCTCTGACACCGTCACAGCCCCAGCACGTACCTGCACACACACCAAAACTGTGAAGTCCTTCCCAAGCCCAGCTGGTTACTCGGCGACTCTTGTTAAGTCAGTGACAATTTTCCTGTTGCCAATAATCAACTGTCTTTTTGCCTGGCTTCCGGCAGACCATTCCTATCCCTAGCACCCTCTTTTGGACAAATCCAACTTTCTAAAATAACTGACAAAGCAATAGGTATCCTTTCCCTGGTAAGCCAAAGGGAGCTCTGCCTAAGGGTAACAGTTGACATGGGACACATTAGGGTCCGTGTGTCAGCCCTGCCACTGCTTGGCTCTCTCAACTAAGAGACTTAAGTTCCTCCCCAGGAGATGCACTGGGGTCTCAGGACGGCTGGGAGCCCTCCATGTGTATTAAAACGCCACCACAAAGTACAAATACACATTAAGCTACTGCAGTAAAACACAGCACAGCATCACCCAACCCCCACTGTTACCTGCTGTTAAATATTTAATTAAGAAATCCTATGAAGCAAACCATTATATACACAGTAAAGAGAGAAGAAAGAAAAACAAAATGCTGGTGTAGAACAGAGCCCAGCCTGGTAGCAAGAACAATTTTCATTTGCTCTTACCCAGGGGCATTTGTAGAAAAGATTGTTTTGCCAAATATTTATCTTTTTCTTCATTTTCTTGAAGCATGTCTTTTCCAGAGAGAAAAGACATTTAACTAGTATTAAAAACATGTGTTTAACCCATTTAGAAAGTTTAATTTTCTTTAAAAATGGTTTCCGGAGCTGAGGTCTTCTCCAAGTTTCTGGAGCTGAATTTTCACCTGATCGTATGTCAGGTCTGACCTGCGTGACCCCACGTGGGCCTCCGTCAATCACAAGGGATTTTCTGTCCCTCCCCGTGCCCCCCCACCTGAGAAGACCCACCAGCCACTGGCATCCACTGGAATGGAAAAGCAAAAGCGAGCGAAAGACCCGGTGGAGTTGTCTGACGTGAAGGGCTTGGTGTTCTAGGGCCTCGTTTGCTATCATTGTGAGGGCTATAAAGCAGACGGCTGGCAACAGGCCAGGGAAGTTTGGGATACTGTAGTCCTGGGCGGCCCTGGCCCATAAACATTCAAAGTCCGTATCAAGTTTATACCTCCGGCAGTAGGAACAAACGACACAAAACGTAGGAAAAGATGCTGGACACCACTTGAAGAGGTTAATGAAACATGAATGAAAGTAAACAAACACCTCATGCGCCATAAAGCAGTTCCATGCTGGGCCCATCCTTCTAATGGGAAATGGGGCCGAATGAAAGGGAGGTGCCAGCCCCCAGCAGCCCCGGGGCCGTCGCTCAGATTTTACAGCACCTACCAAATCCACAGAGGCAGAGAGAGCACAGTGGTTCAGACTGGTGCCTTTGGCTCACCTGAATCGCTTTTCTGATTCGCTCAGCTCAACCTGACCTCGAAAGCCGGCGGCATCTGAGGGTGAAGGTGTGAAGGGTACACTGTTTTTGGTTTTTTGTTTTTTTGTTTTTTTGAACAATTTCCATAGGGTATGATAGTTAAAGAAAAGGGAAACAGCAGCGCTCTTTCCCTCATGTCCTCCAACTTCTTTATTCAGAAGGAAAACCACCAGTGGACTTGGTGCTAAATAATGCATTCCAAGCTTTCTTTTGGAACCATGGCTTTTGTAACATGAGATGAGGCAGTGGTCAACTCTTCAGTAAGCGCAGGTCTCTTAGAAGGGCTGTCTTAGGGGCGCCTGAGTGGCCCAGTCAGTTAAGCATCAGACTTCGGCTCAGGTCATGATCTCATGGTTCGTGAGTTCAAGCCCGGCATTGAGCTCTGTGCTGACAGCTCAGAGAGCCCGGAACACGTTTTGGATTCTGTGTCTCCCTCTCTTTCTCTCTCTCTCTCTCTCTCTGCCCCTTCCCATATCACACTCATTTTTTCTTTCTCAAAAATAAATAAACATTAAAAATTAAAAAGAAGGAGAAGGAGAAGAGGAAGAATGGCTGTCTTCATGATCCATATGCGAGAGAAACTGGACTTTTCCCTGTACCTCCCAGCCCTGAAGGGCATCCTGGGCACCAAGGTGCTCTTGAGGACAGGAAAACCTCTTTCCAGTGCAACGACATCAGCATCCTCTCAAGTTCCCCCTAATTTTCTTCCAGAAACAGTGAGGAATCTTGCAGAAGGAAAACAGCTTTTTCTGAACATAATGTGGCTCGATTTAGATATTCTTCTTGCTAAACACATCTACAGAATGTATTCAAGAAAAATTCCTCCAAAGGAGAGATTCAAGACTTTGATCCTGGTTTTGCACACACTTGCACAGATATTGCTAAACTAGAAACATAGCAATTACTCTTTTTGCTACTGTCAGAGTTAGGCAAACATGTGAATCCTGAAACTTAATTTAATGCTATCTGTATATGTTTACTTTAGTCCACTGTTAACAATGACCTGGATAGATTTGGATTTAACATACGAATATACAGGTTACAAATATCACTACACATTAGGAAAATGGCTTTAGTGACCAGGTGAAAAAAAGAAATCCAGGTAGCAATAACTGAGAGGATTAGTTTACTCACAGGGTATTTGGAGTCAGCCTTCAGCTAGCTCAGCAATCCTACCTCTAGCAATTACACCAACATTAGGCTCTCATCATTTTGTACTTTTGCATCTGAAGCAGCTCAGTTCCAAATGACATAGAGTTTAACACTCAAAGTCTCATTTGCTCCCCTGGATCCCAAACTAAACCAGCAATGGCCCTCAGCTGCAAGAAGGAATAAACAAAGCAGGTCCTAAAAGGCATATGGTGGCAAATTTATTACTTAAAAAAAATATCTGGACACAGATTTCATACATAATTCAAAAGTACTTTTGTACCATATATTTCTATAAAGTACAACCACGGGAAGTCAAACCACCAGCAGTCAGAGGGCAACAGATTTTTTTTTTAATTTTTTAAAGTTTATTTATTTTGAGAGTCAGAGCACAAGCAGGGAGGGGCAGAGAGAAGGAGAGACAGAATCCGAGGCGGGCTCTGCGCCACACGAATTTGGGGCTCAAATTCACAAACTGTGAGATCATGACCTGAGCTGAGATCAAGAGTCAGATGCTTAACCAACTGTGCCACCCAGGCGCCCCAGAGCTTTTTTAAGGAAAGAGACAGAGAGATATGAAGACTAAAGAAGTTTAAGAACCACAAAAATCAATCCTTATGGAAAAGAAAAAGAGGAACATTGAAGCAGTGTAAAATACATAAAAGCAATATAAAAATACAACCATCACTTGAGTAGTAAAAAAGACGTATTATAACTTCAGCAAAAATCTGATTGTACTTTTGAAGAAACGGGAGCAGGAATGGTGGATTAAGCACAAACAAAACCTTAGGATTGCTCAACGAGAGGAGCAAAAAATAATAGAATAAAGAAACATGCCAGATTTTTCTTTAAAATGGAAAAGGGAACTAGAAGAGTTTCTCTGTGGCTACATACCAAGAATTGTTGGGTTTTATTAATTAGAAAGTCAAAGACTGGATAGGGTGAGGAGAAGAAATAAACCAAAGACCAAAATGTAACAAATACATGGGTAAGCACCGATTTATCAGATCCCAGCAATTCTTGAACTTCATGAAAGAGTAGAGAAATAAAGAAACTCATTTTTCTAAGAATAACTGTGCACTGGCATATCAGATGGGATGTATGTATACACTTATATTCCCTAGGTAAGTTTTTAAAATTTCAGTTGTTAAAATGAGAGTTTATTGAAGAAAAATAAAGTCCTATATACATGCCTACTCATTGTGTCTAGCCTCCAGAATGCTGCTTAATGCTATGATTAGAACTATGGGGCAAAACCAATATTCTTAACCAAATGTCTGAGCTTATAAAAAAGAATGAAAGAACAAATAACACCTCATTGATCAATATTGGTTCTTTACCCCACAAAAATATATTAAAGCTCACTTCCTCTTAGCTAGGCACCACCTTGAGAAAAACAGAATATAGAGTCTTTGAACTTGACAAAATTTACATATAGTGGATAAAAAAGAAAATAGGGGGCATTGTATTAACATTTTCCCACACCATGTTCCTTTTTGGGAGACCAATAGACATAAAAAAAAAAAAAAACTCTAAAATTTTTCTATCCACATAAAAATGATCTTGTCTCCTGTCCTTAGACCTGCTATGCTAATTCAGTCATTTGCTCACACTTCTTGCCATGACCAACCATTCAGCAAAAAGCTATCACTGAATCTGGATTGTGGGCTGTACCACCAATCCAGAACCAAATGGGAGTGGGAAGAGCTAGAGATTAGCAGATGAGGGGCCATCTGGAATAGATTTCTGAGTAAAGTTCCAAGCCTCAGTACTGAGGTCCAATCACCAGAACAGACCTGGAGCTAAGACGAAAAAACCACCTGGCAAATGTAGGTAGGATCCAAAGGGAAAAAAAAAACAAAAAACAAAAAAACAAAAACTCAGGTGATGGAATTCACCAGGAAACAATGCAGAATATGGACGCATTCCCTCCAAGAGATTGCTCCAGCTGCACTGGGTAGTAAAAAGCAGTGGGTCTTACAGGTTAGACAACAGCCTTAAAATGAAATTGGTGCAGGAAGAAACTGAGAAGCAGCATAGGGAGAAGGCATGTGGCCTTCTGCTGGATTGAGCCTTTGCTAGTGCCTACCTTCCCCCCAAACTGAGATTCAAGAGGTAATAAAAATACTAGTAATGGCCAACAACATGACCAGGTCACAAAGCCAGGCTTGGAATAAGCAGAGTTCTCATGATGAAGGAGCTGAGGGTGTAGGATGGAGTGGAGGCGTGTGCTCAGGACTCTGTGTCATCATTAGCAAATCTTCATTCTCAGCCTTTTCAGTGGGCTTTAGAGGAGTTTTAAAACACTGATGGTCACAGTAATCTCTTTGGCCCTGTTTTGGGATTCCTTTAACTGTCATTTAAAGGCTAAGAGATATGGGGCATCTGGGTGGCTCAGTTGGTTGTGCTTCTGACTTCGGCTCAGGTTATGATCTCATAGTTTGTGGGTTAGAGCCCCATGTTGAGTTCTGTGCTGACAGCTCGGAACCTGGAGCCTGCTTCGGATTCTGTGTCTACCTCTCTCTCTTTCTCTGCCCCAACCCTGCCTGTATGTGTTCTCTCTCTCTGTCTCTCTCTGTCTCTCTCTCTCTCTCTCTCAAAAATGAATAAACATTAAAAAATTTAAAGCTCAGAGATAAAGGGCACTGGGGTGGGTCAGCTGGGCTCTGCACTGGCAGTGCAGGGCCTGCTTGGGATTATTGTTCTCTCTCCTCTCTCTCTACCCTTTCCCTGCTCATGCTTTCCTCCCTCTCTCTCTCTCAAAATAAATAAACAAAAGAGACAGAAAGCTAGGCAAAATGACGAAACGGAAGAACTCTCCTCTAAAGAAATTCCAGGAAGAAATGACAGCTAAAGAACTGTTCAAAACAGATATAAGCAATATAACTGAACAAGAATTTAGAGCAATAGTCATAAAATTAATCACTAGGCTTGAAAAAGGTATGGAAGACATCAGAGAAGCTATTGCTACAAAGACTATGGAGCTTAAAAATAGTTGTGGTGAATTTAAAAAGGTTATAAATGAGATGCATAATAAAATTGAGGCGTCCAATGCATGCATTGAAGAGGCAGAGAGAATAGGTGAATTAGAAGACACAATTATAGAAAAAGAGAAAGCCGAAAAAAGAGATAAACTGATCCAGGAACACGAAAGGAGAGTTCGAGAGCTGAGTGATACAATCAAACGGAACAATATCCGTAACATAGGAATTCCAGAAGAGGAAGAAAGAGGGAAAGTCCCTGAAGGAGCCCTTGAACAAACTGTAGCAGAGAACTTCCCCAATCTGGGGAAGGAAACAGACGTTGAAATACAAGAGGCACAGAGAACACTCCTCAGACGTAACTTGAATCAATCTTCTGCATGACATATCATAGTGAAACTGGCAAAATATAAGGACAAAGAGAGAATTCTGAAAGCAGCTAGGGAGAAAAGGGCCCTAACATACAAAGGGAAATCTATCAGAGTGGTGATAGACCTATGTCCTGAAACTTGGCAGGCCAGAAAGGAATGGCAGGAAATCTTCAATGTGATGAACAGAAAACATATGCAGCCAAGAATCCAAGCCTGTCATTCAGAATAGAAGGAGAGATAAAAGTTTTTCCAAATAAACAAAAATTGAAAGAATTCATCACCACTAAACCAGACCTACAAGAAATCCTGAGGGGGACTCTGTGACGGAAATGTTGCAAGGAATGCAAGGTACCAGAGACATCACCACAAGCATGAATCCTACAAAGAACACAATGACTCTAAACCCTTATTTTTCAATAATAACACTGAATGTAAATGGACTACAGGCTCCAATCAAAAGATGTAGGGTAGCAGAATGGATAAAAAAACAAAATCCATCTATTTGCTGTCTACAAGAAATTCATTTTAGACTGAAGGACACCTTCAAATTAAAGTAAGGGGATGGAGAAATATCTATCATGCTACTGGAAATCAAAAGAAAGCTAGAGTAGCTATACTTACATCAGAAAAACTGGACTTTAAAGTAAAGGCAGTAACAAGGGATGAAGAAGGGCATTATATAATAATTACAGTGTCTATCCATCAGGAAGAGCTAACAACCATAAATGTCTACGCACTGAATACGGAAGTACCCAAATACATAAAACAATTAATCACAAACAGAAACAATCTTATGGATAAGAATGTGCTAATAGCAGGGGACTTTAATACTCCACTTATAGCAATGGATAGATCAACTAGACAGAAAATCACTAAAGTAACAATGGACTTGAATGACACATTGGAACAGATGGATTTGACAGATATATTTAGAACTCTACATCCTGAGGCCATGGAAATCATTTCTCCTCAAGTGCATATGGCACATTCTCCAAGATAGATCACATACTGGGACATAAAGTAGCCCTCAATATATATATAAAGGAATTGAGATCATACCATGCACACTTTCAGATCCGAATCCTATTAAACTTGAAATCAACCACAGGAAGAAGTCTGGAAAACCCCCCAAAACATGGAGGCTAAAGAGCACCCTACTAGAAAACAAACAGGCCAATCAGACAACTAGAGAAGAAATTAAAAATATATGGAAGCAAATGAAAATGAAAATACAATAATTCAAACTCTATGGGGTGCGGCGAAGGCAGTCCTAAGAGGAAAGTACATTGCACTTCAGGCCTATTTCAAGGAATTAGAAAAAGCACAAGTACAAAATCTAACAGCACATCTAAAGGAACTAGAAGGAGAGCAATAAGAGCACCCCAAACCCAGTAGGAGAAGAGAAATAATAAAAATTAGGGCAGAAATAAACAATATAGAAACCCAGAAAAACAGTTGAACAGATCAATGAAACCAAGAGTTGGTTTTTTGAAAAAATAAAATTGACAAACCTCTAGCCATGCTTCTCAAAAGAAAAGAGAGAGCACCCAAATAGACAAAATCATGAATGAAAATGGATTTATTACAACCAATCCCTCAGAAATACAAGCAATTATCAGGGAATACTATGAAAAATTATGTGCCAACAAACTGGACAACTTAGAAGAAATGGACAAATTCCTTTTTTTTTTTTAATGTTTTATTTATTTCTGAGAGAGAGAGAAAGACAGCATGAGCAGGGGAGGGTAGGAGAGAGAGGGAGATACAGAATCTGAAATAGGCTCCAGGCTCTGGGCTGGCTGTCCGCACAGAGCCCGACGCAGGGCTCGAACCCATGAACTGCGGGATGATGACCAGAGCCGAAGTTGGACACTTAACCAACTGAGCCACCCAGGAGCCCTGAAGTGGACAAATCCCTCAACACACACTCACTACCAAAATTCACACCAGAAGAGATAGAAAATCTGAACAGACCCATAAGTAGTGAAGAAATGGAATCAGTTATCAAAAATCTCCCAACAAATAAGAGCCCTGGGCCAGATGGCTTTCCTGGGGAATTCTGCCAGACATTTAAATCAGAGTTAATACCCATTCTTCTCAAGCCATTCCAAAAAATAGATATGGAAGGAAAGTTTCTGGACTCCTTCTATGAAGCCAACATCACTTTGATTCCTAAGCCAGACAGAGATCCAGCAAAAAAAGAGAACTACAGGCCAATATCCTTGATGAATACAGACCCAAATATCCTCAACAAGATACTTGCAAATCAAATTCAACAGCACATAAAAAGAATTATCCACCATGATCAAGTGGGATTCATTCCTGGGTTACAGGGCTGGTTCAATATTCGCAAATTAATCAATGTGATACATCACATCAACACAAGATAAAAACTATATGATTCTGTCGATAGATGCAGAAAATACAGCATCCCTTCTTAATAAAGACCCTCGAGAAAGTCAGGATAGAAGGAACTTACTTAAACATCATAAAAGCCATCTATAAGAAGGCCTCAGCTAACCTCATCCTCAACAGGGAAAAACTGAGAGCTTTCCCCCTGAGATCAGGAACACGACAGGGATGTCCACTCTCACCACTGTTGTTTAACATAGTGCTAGAAGTCCTGGCATCAGCCATCAGACAACAAAAGGAAATCAAAGGCATCAGAATTGGCAAAGAAGAAGTCAAACTTTCATTTTTGACAGACAACATGATACTCTACATGGAAAACCCGACAGGCTCCACCAGAAGCCTACTAGAACTGATCCAAAAATTCAGCAAATTTGCAGGGTACAAAATCAACGTACAGAAATTGGTTGCATTTTTATACACAAATAATGAAGCAACAGAAAGAGAAATCAAAAAACTGATCCCATTCACAACTGCACAAAAAGCCATGAAATACCTAGCAATAAACCTAGCCAAAGATATAGGAGATCTGTATGATGAAAACTGTAGAAAACTTATGAAGGAAATTGAAGAAGACACAAAGAAATGGAAAAACATTCCATGCTCATGGATTAGAAAAATAAATATTGTTAAAATGTCATTACTACCCAAGCAATCTACACATTCAATGCAATCCCAATCAAAACTGCACCAGCATTCTTCTCAAAACTAGAACAAACTATCCTAAAATTTGTATGGAACCACAAAAGACCCCGAATAGCCAAAGTAATATTGAAGAAGAGAAACAAAACGGGAGGCATCACCATCCCAGACTTTAGCCTCTACTACAAAGCTGTCATCATCAAGGCAGTATGGTATTGGCGCAAAACCAGACACACAGACCAATGGAATAGAATAGAGAACTGAGTTGTACCCACAAAGTACGGCCAACTAATCTTCGACAAAACAGGAAAGAGTATCCAATGGAAAAAAGACAGCCTCTTTAACAGATGGTGCTGGGAGAACTGGACAGCAACATGCAGAAGAATGAATCTAGATCATTTTCTCACACCGTGCACAAAAATAAACTCAAAATGGATAAAGGACCTGAATGTGAGACAGGAAACCATCAAAACCCTAGAGGAGAAAGCAGGAAACAACCTCCTTAACCTCCACCGCAGCAATTTCTTACTTGACACATCCACAAAGGCAAGGAAATCAAGAGCAAAAAGAACTATTGGGACCTTATCAAGATTAAAAGCTTCTGCATGGCAAAGGAAGCAATCAGTATAACTAATAGGCCACCCACAGAATAGGAAAAGATAGATGCAAATGACCTCTCGGATAAAGGGCCAGTATCCAAAATCTATAAGGAACTCATCAAACTCCACACCCAAAAAACAAATAATCCAGTGAAGAAATGGGCAGAAGATATGAACAGACACTTCTCCAAAGAGGACATCCAGATGGCCAACAGACACATGAAACGATGCTCAGCATCCCTCCTCATCAGGGAAATACAAATCAAAACCACACTGAGATACCACCCCACGACAGTCAGAGTGGCTAAAATGAACCAATAAGGAGACTCTAGACGCTGGCAAGGATGTGGAGAAATGGGCACCCTTCTCCACTGTTGGTGGGAATGTAAACTGGTGCAGCCCCTCTGGAAAATAGTGTGGAGCTTCCTCAAAAAATTAACAATAGAACTCCCCTAGGACCCAGCAATAGCACTGCTAGGAATTTACCCAAGGGATACAGGAGTGCTGATGCATAGGGGCACATGGACCCCAATGTTCATAGCAGCACTCTCAACAAGAGCCAAAACATGGAAAGAGCCTAAGTGTCCATCAACTGACGAATGGATCAAGAAGATGTGATTTATCTATACAATGGAATACTACCTGGCAATGAGAAATAATGAAATCTGGCCATGTGTAGCAACATGGATGGACCTTGAGGGGGTTATGCTGAGCGAAATAAGTCAGGCAGAGAAGGGCAGATACCATATGTTTGCACATATAGGAGAATTAGGAGGCACTTAACAGAGGACCATGGGGGAGAAGAAAGGGGAAAATAGTAGGGGAGAGGGAGGGAGGCAAACCATGAGAGACCCTTGAATGCCGAGCACAAACTGAAGGCAGATGGGGGTAGGGGGAAGGGGAAGGAGGGTGATGGGCATGGAGGAGGGCACTTGTGGGGATGAGCACTGGGTGTTATATGGAAACCAACTTGACAATAAACTATTAAAAACACATTAAAAAATAGAGACTAAAAAAAGAAAAAAATAAACAAACACTTAAAAAAGTTGAGAGATGGAAGTCTTCTTTTCTCTTTCTTCTTTTCTCTCTTTTCTTCTTTTTCCCATGGAGTCCATGAAGTTATGAATCTCTTTTCTCTTTTGTGGTTTGCCTATCCTCTTTCATAGACCATTCTAAGTCCAACTTCTTTACTTGACGGCGTGTTTCCTTCCTTTTCTGTTCCTCAGATATTTTTAAAATATCTAGGTAGATAGATAGATAGATAGATAGATAGATAGATAGATAGATAGATAGATAGTAGATAGATAGATGGATAGATAGACAGATAGACAGACATACCCCTCCTTACTCTGCCATCGCATCAGCATATCTAATACTAAAGTGATCATGTAATCTAGGCCGGTGGCATTGGACTGGACTACATTAAAATGAGATGCAAGTAATTCAGTCTTGTTTAGACCCCTTTGGAAAACCCTGAGGCTTAGAATGAAATGATAATGTTGATCACACAGGTTTATCCATTGTCAAAAGTACCTAGTTAAGACATTTTGATGTATGTAAATTTTATCTCAAAAAACTTAAAAATTATTGATTAGAGGGTAGGGGGATGAGTGGAGGTACACATGAATGAAACAAGAAGAGCAGAATAATAAGAGTGGTTGAAGCTGAGTAATTGGTACATGAGAGTTCATTTTATTACTCTGTTTACTTTGTGTATGTTTAAAATCTTACATAATAAAAAATTAAAATGATGGTTCTATCCTCTGTACTATGACATGGCCACGTATGTATATTCATATATATGAATGTACACACACACACACACACACACACATATTCCAGAGGAAGGGAGGAATTTGTTTTAGAGCCATCTGGTCCTGATTTTATCACATGTGGTTCACCATTCACCCAGGGAGGAAGAGAAGGCTTTGACGTCTATCAGCCTATCCGACACTTTGCACTGACTTAAGCATTGGGGTATGAAGTCATCTTTATTTTTTCTGATCTCCAGAATGGGAGCCACATGAATGTGTCTCCTCTGCACTGAGATTTTCAAAAGCCCCACTTTATATAATCCTCTCGATCCCTTGCCACCAACCAAAACATTCGTCTGCACTCCATTACTCGGGATGAAAATGGAATCTGCAATGTGATATCTCAAGGAACGGCTGGGTATGTGACTAAATACTCTCCCCTAAAATTCCCCTCAACTGACACTACTCTTAGGGACACTGTTCTTCTCGTTCTCATCTGGTACTTTATTTCCTTTTCGCCGATACATTCTTAAATTACCAAAATATAATATATGGTTTCTCACCAATTCTCTAGCAGGTTTGTTCCACCACTTGACATGGGTTACTTCCCATCCTGTTTTATTTTTCCCACTTTTGATGCCTCTCCTTAATATAATCTCTTAAATTCTGTGTAATGGTTTTTGTGCCAAATGTACTTAGTCCATTTCCACGCACAGAAATGTATTCCATTAAATACGAAAGGCCACCTCCCAGATATCTTTAAAACTAGTCTGTTTATAAACCCCTCAACAGACACTTCAGTGTAAGATAAAATATTTAATGATTTGGAGTAATGATGGATAGCCTGCTTTGAATTATGGAATATTTAAAAAGAAATATCCTATAAAATAAAAGCTACTGCTCCCAGTAAAGGACAGAAGCTTACAAATTATTGGAAGTAGGAATGCTTACAGACTTATTCTGATGAAGAGACAATAATGTCTTTCAATTAGCATGCTAATAACTTTTTGAGTAAATTTTTGCTTCAAAAATACTGGGAACAGCATGCCTTCCTAATGAGGTTGTTATGTAAGCCTGCTTCCATTATTTATCTGTTTCATGTAACTTTCTTGTTCTTTAAATGTAAGATGAATCAGAAAAACCTCTGCTTCCATCTTCATAAATTTTGAGATCCTGGAGTCCACCTGCATGAAATCCAACTATCATATAATAAATCATATAATAAGTGTTTTATATATTATATAATGAAGTGATGTTTTTCTCATTGTAATCTGATTTAGACTTTTTGACATGGTCTGTAGCTGTTCCTACTGTTTTTATTTCCTCTCAAGAGGGACGGCAATATCCACAGAAGAATTCACCATTGCCTCAGATGACTTAATTGCAAAATGTAGAAGAGAAAAATTCTGAGTCCACTAAAACGAGGCACAAAGCAAATGATAGGAAATGGCTGTTAACCAGTGCTGAGTTGAGGCTTGGCATCTTGGAAGCAGTTCGGATTAACACCGCGGGGTTGGGTGAGTTTGCCCGGCCAGGCTGCCCACTGCCCTCCCTCTAACCAGCCCTCCTCTCAGGTGCCCAGAGCCAGTAACGTTCTGCTTTCCTTCCTGTCCATGTGACTCCCTACAAGCCAAAAGCTCTCATACTGGGCAATCCCAGGACCGGCCATCTTATTTCTTGTGCTTTCCCTTCATCCAGAAGTGCTTCAACCTTTGTCTCAAGCTGTCCACTGGGGCCTTCTGTCTAAGTGTTAAAGGCACCTTTATCACTGGAACCCAGGGTGGGTCTGAGTCCTTGGACCCAGCTGTGGGGTTTGAGTCCAAGTAGAAGAAGGACCTTAATGAGGCTAATGGCTATATAATCCAGCACAAATACAATGTTACTTAAAGTGAAGTACAATGTCCTTGATGCACTAAAACTTGGGCGTACTTCCACATTCAGCTAAAGTGAAGAGTGATGGTTAGACCATAAATTTACTACTCCAGTTCAGTCCTGAGCACATATGTGGGTATTTCATTAATAAAAATGTGTCAGAAGTTCAGGTTAAAATGAACTTGACGTTTGAGACCAGGAGAAATGAAGGGAAACATCTGGAAATCCCCAGAGCCTTCTCTTTTCTCATCTAAGCTCCTCTTCATTAACTACAAGTGGATTTTCCAGATTGTGGATTTTCAGAGACAAATTCCTCTTGTGTTTCCCTCTGTTACCCAGCTCAAACTAATTTGGATGTGCCTGAGCATAATACAATTAGGTAGAAGAGTCTGTTAAGAAAAAGAAGGAAGGGAAAGGAAGGGGAGGGGAAGGGAGGGGAGGGGAGAGAAGAGGAGAAAAAAGAAAAGAATGTAGCCCAAGAGTATCATTAAAGTTAGTTTGCATATTTATCTCAAGAAACTCCAAAGTTACTTTCCTAGGAAAATTCGAAGGCTGTTTCTGAAGACATCCCTAGCATTATGTATATAACCTTTGCCTTTGTATCTATATGGATTTGAAAACTCTTCCAAGATTCCTGGCTACCTGAGAATGGACACTTCAAGGAATGAGGGTTATATCTACGTTCCAACATCCAGAGCGGGTATTCCGGGTGCAGGGACTTTACTTGAATCAAAGGGCTTGGCAAATTTACCCTCTAAACTGAACCCAATAAAAAGAAATTTAAGAAAAGAGCTACAAATGGACACTTGAGGTAGCAGAAAAAGAAGGAAATATGTTTTGAGCACCTACCAGGAACCAGACATAGAGCTAAGCCTTTGACATATATTTGTGCAATAAATCCAACTTGCCCTCTCCAATCCTGCTGTCCTCCATTACACATAGAGAAAACCAGGGTTCAAGCATGTTAAATAGCGCATAAGTGATGGGGCCTGGAGTCACGCTCCAGTGGCATCATGGAATCATGCCAATTTGCTTGTCTGGGCGACCCCATGAACACTAGGTTTCCAGAAATAAATTAATGGCAGACTGGAAGGACATTTCAGACAGTGTGCCACCAAACATTTCTTGGAAGATGTTTCCTGCTCCACTTTTTTCAGCTCCTTGATCAAAGGAAAGCTCACCTAATTTGCATATGATTAGTAGATGATAGCTATGATACTAAATTACTCAGTGACTAAATCAGGATTACAGAAAATACTGACAGGCTGAGTAATGAACTGAATGAAGTAAGATCTTTCTATGCGGAGGTAAATATAAGGTCTATGTACCTTACACCAAAAAACCAGTTGTACATGAAAAGGCTTAAGAAGATGCAGTATGTAGGGGCACCTGGGTGGCTCAGGTAAGCATCCGACTTCGGCTCAGGTCATGATCTCGCAGTTCGTTAGTTCGAGCCCCGCATCGGGCTCTGTGCTGACAGCTCACAGCCTGGAGCCTGCTTCACATTCAGTGTCTCCCTCTCTCTCTGCCCTTTCCCGCTCATGCTCGCTCTCTCTGTCTCTCAAAAAAATAATAAATAAACATTTAAAACCAAAGATGCAGTATGTGTACACAATGGAATATTATTCAGATATAAAAACAAGAATGAGATCTTGTCCTTTGTTACAACATGGATGGATTACAACATGGATGGACCTAGAGGGTATAATGGTCAGTGAGATAAGTCAGGCAGAGGAAGACAAATACTGTATGGTTTCACTTATGTGTGGAATCTAAAAAAAAAAATGAATACACAAACAACAACAAGAAAAATAGGAAGACTCATGAATAGAGGGAACAAACCAGTATTTGCTGAAGGGGAGGGGATGACGATGGGTAAAATAGGTGAAAAGGATTAAAAGGTACAGACTTCTGGTTATAAAATGAATAAGTCATGTGGATGAAAAATACAACATAGGGAATATAGTCAATAATACCATGATACAAAATGTAGATGGTGACTACATTTATGGTGGTAAGCATTTCATAATGTATGGAGTTGTCAAATCACTATGTTGTATACCTGAAACTAATACATTATATGTCAACTACACTTCAATTAAAATTTTTAAAAATAAAATTAAAAAATATTTATTCTTAGTTTACACACAAGTTAGTTAGCATATATAGTGTGCAATAATGGTTTCAGGGGTAGAATCCAGTGACTCATCCCCCACATACAATACCCAGTGCTCATCCCAACATGTGTCCTCCTTGATGCCCTCGCCCATTTAGCCCATCGCCCCCTGTCCACAACCCCTCTAGCAACTCTCCATTTGTTCTCCATAAGATACTCTTAAAATTAAAGGGCGCCTGGGTGGCTCAGTCGGTTGGGCATCTGACTTCGGCTCAGATCATGATCTCATGATTCGTGGGTTCAAGCCCCACATCGGGCCCTGTGCTGACAGCTCAGAGACTGGAGCCTGTCTTCGATTCTCTGTCTCCCTTTCTCTCTGCCTCTCGCCCACACGTGCTGCCTCTCTCTCTCAAGTAAAAATAAACATTTAAAAAAATTTTTTTTAAATATACTCTTAAAATTAAAAACATTTCAAAACCAATTGTACAATAATACACAAGAGAGACAAAATTTAAAAACAACCACTTACAGAAAATGTGTTTCCGTCAACAGTGGAATCAGGACAAGTGCATAGGGCCATGTCGGTTATATACGTATGATTCTAAGCTATATTACAAGATGTACAAGGTCTAAAATAAGGGTGGTGATATTTTAATTGCAATGTGCATTGATCAGATTATAGCCTTAAAAAACAATTTGTTCATTCAATAAATATTTATTGAATGCCTTCTCGGTGCTAAATGCTGTGCTAGGCCTCAGGGAGCTGATGAGGAACAAAACAGGCACAGTCCCTGCGGTCATGAAGCTTAATAGTCCAGCTAATACAAGCAGAGTGAAATATGTTTAGAGAATGGAAAAGAACTTAAAAGCTGTCTCAGAGAACAATAAAAGCGATGGAGGGTTTTTAGCCTTGAGAAATGTCTTCTCTTGAAGGGCTTTTGAAAAGTTGATGAGAAAAATGAAATCATGTTTTATGGTAGATTTTAAAATATTGCAAATATGTTCTTGCCCCCTCTGTGAAAGGATTACACATCCCTGGTCCACAAATGTGAGGCTTGGCCATGAACTTGTGATGCTCCTCCTCCCTTAGGCTGCCAAAGCAGTCACATGACTTGCTCCGGCCAATGAAATGCAGGGAGCATGTGGTTAAGGAGAGAAATTGTAGCTAACCAAGTTGAAGGTGGCTGTTTCTCCTTGTTTTTGTGGGAAAACAATCCAGTGAGTGGATTGGTTTCAGGCAGTAGCAAAATATTCAGCTTATAACCCGAAGAATGAGCCCCTTTTACCAAACGTGCTACTTTAACCAAAACCAGCAGTAAGGTTAAGTTTACTAATAAGTCCAACAGAAGCATTCAAGGCTGCATTCTAATCATTACTATTTCTCAAAATTAGGTGGCCCACCTATCATTAACACATATTAGTGTTGCCAATTTCACTCTAATTGTGGGCTTGATTCAACTTGCTCAAATCAATTTTATTGACGTATAAGGACATCTATAATGTATCACAATGCAGTTTCAGTTAAAAGTTTAGTGAAGGGGCTGCAAATGAAAAATTGATACTTGGCTTTATTACTAATGCTGTTTACTCTTTTCTTGCACAGTAATCTGCTTCTGCTTAAGTGTCCAGCATTAGGAAATGAGTTATCATTGGTGACCTCTAAGTGAAATTGTAAAGGCATCAGATAACTTGGTGGGTGGCTTGTTCGTGAAAAAGGAGTATACTGGGCCTCCTTTCCTTCGTCCCGGTCAATACTTGGGCTTTTAGTATGCACTAAAGCCCCTTTGGAAACTTGTTTATGTATTTCTTACAATTGAGAACTTCTGCTTCTAAAAGCGACTACAGAGGGAACTTCAGTCAGGCTTTGCTTTCCGAGAACATGCCCTCCTCGCCACGTCCTTCCTTTTATTCCTCATTCTTGCAGACAAGAATGCTAAATTAGGAATCGCTTTATGACCACCTGAGCAAGGGGTCTTTCTCGATAGGAGAAGATACTGCCCTAGCAATCCCTGCTGGCCTGGAGAGGTGTCTCAACTCCAGATCTGTTTACCAGCCTCTACGACAAGGGGTAAGGTGCCCCTTTTTCACATCATCACTAGCTAAGACTGAAGGTGACCAGCAAACCTCTCATGCTTGTTTTGAAATCATTCACGAAGGATACCGAGATTCTAGAAAACATGGTCTTTATGTTACAATCCAGTCGGAGAGATGAGAGGAACACAAAATATGTTTTCAAAGAAAGTCAGAGACAAAACATTTTGATCATAGTTTAAGACAAAATAGTTGATCAGCCCCTATTTTCAGACAACCGGCACCAAAAATAATTATACTCATGTTCAGAAAAGGAAGTGTTTCTAGTAAAACTGGGTGGTAATAGACAGTTACTTGATAAAGATGGATCTTGAAAGGGGATCTGAGAGGACAGGAGAGGGTTCGTTCCAGGGACACAGAACGTGGGTGACAGGCAAGGAGCTCGGGCAGGACCAGGAATCTGCTATTCTGGCTGTGGTATCTAACATGGCATCTCACACACAGCAGCACCTGCTAACTGCTGGCTCAGAAAGAGAGCACTCTTAGAAGTGAGACCAAAATGACTGGATTTGGTCCTTGGGCTTTATCTTTTGGAAAGGGGGTGAGGGGAGCCTTTACTGTCCCAGGTTCCAGGCAGCCACTCTGTGCTGAGGCATTTTCTCATGCCAAATTTGTCAGTCTTCACACTTATCTGCCTTCCAAGGCCACCATAGACTGAAGTCATCTCGCCTTCCTCAGACATCTCAGAGTATTTACCTGCATAAATCATTGGGCAACTAACTATGCACAATCTTTTGTATGTCCTCGTGATGCTTAATTTTGTCAACCTTGACTGGGCCACAGGATGTCCAGATGTTGGTCAAACGTGTTTTCAGGTGTTTCTGTTAGATGTTTTCGAATGAGATTAACATGTGAATAGATAGACCGAATAAAGCAAATTGCCCTCCTTAACGTGAGTAAGCCTCATCCAAACAGTTAAAGGCCTAAATAGAACAAAAAGGCTGACCCTCCCTCAGTAATAGAGAATTCTTCCTGCCTGATGGCATTCTAACTGGAATATTGCCTCTTTCCTACCTTGGATTTGAACAGAAACATCAGCTCTTCCTGACTCTTGAGACTGCTAGCCTTCATACCAAACTATACCGTCATCTTTTCTGGGTCTCCAGCTGGTCAAGCATTCTACAGATCTTAGGACTTGTCAGCCTCCATAATCCCATGAGCCAATTCCTTATAATAATCTCTTAATCATATATACATGAATATACTTCATATTATATTGTACCCAACTGTAAACTTCCTGAGTTCTCAGGTTGGTAGTCTTCAACATCTGTAGCCCTTTTCAGGAGTTAATGAAGGCATGACCATGGAGGGCAACAAAGCTACCACATATGGTTGTAAAGATTATGCCCCACATGAGCTCTCAACTGAGAGGGCAAGTGGAGCAAAAATCCAGCAGCAGGTCCAGCTCCCAAGTGGTTTTCTAGAAGAGGGCTGTGCCCATCTAGAGGAAGAGACCCTGTTCCTATTTCTCAGAGGCACTAAATGGGTTCGCTGAGGCCCTGGGCAGCAGTGTTTCACGGAGGACCCAAGCATGGGCTATGTGAGCATCCCAGAATAATACAGATTGCCTGCTGTGCCCAACATTACAGGACTCACCTAACTCTACCTTACCGTGGCCAGAGAGAAGTCTCAGGAATTGGCATAAAACTTTCACAAGATGCTCTAAAAACAAGTGCTCCTTCAGCTGGTTCAGGATGAGGGCTATATACATTATACTAAATGATTAAGTTCCCATAATTTTAGTACATGGGGGGGCACCTGGGTGGCTTAGTCGGTGAAGCGTCCGACTTTCGCTTAGGTCATGATCTCGCGGTTCGTGGGTTCGAGCCCCGTGTCGGGCTCTGTGCTGACTGCCAGCTCAGAGCCTGGAGCCTGTTTCAGAGTCTGTGACTCCCTCTCTCTCTGACCCTCCCCTGCTCACGCTGTCTCTCTGTCTCTCTCTCTCCTAGAAATAAATAAAACATTTTTAAAAAAATTTTTTTAAAAAATTGGTTTGGTGGGGGGCGCCTGGGTGGCTTTGTCGGTTTAGCGTCCGACTTTCGCTTTGGTCATGATCTCGCGGTTCGTGGGTTCGAGCCCCGCGTCGGGCTCTGTGCTGACTGCCAGCTCAGAGCCTGGAGCTTGTTTCAGAGTCTGTGGCTCCCTCTCTCTCTGACCCTCCCCTGCTCACGCTGTCTCTCTCTCCCAGAAATAAATAAAACATTAAAAAAAAATTTTAAAAAAAAATTGGTTTGGTGGTAGATCATTTTTCCCAACTGTAGACCAATGCAAGTGCTCTGAGCACGTTTAAGGTAGACTAGGCTAAACTGTGGTGTTTGGTAGGTTACGTGTATTAAACATATTTTCAACTCAACGCTGAGGTTATCAGGACGTAATCTCACCATAAGATCTGTATTTAATTTATTAATTTACTCACAGAATGGCCAGAAAGACTAGAAAATCGTACTCAGAAAACAGGCAGGAAAGATGTATGTCCGACATGAGCCGGGACAAGAACCAAAATGAAACACTGAACCAGCCCAGCAAAGACACTTCTGCCACAGCCATCGAACGCCAGACGCTTCACCATCCGCAGTGATTGCCAGCATTTGCCCCCAAATGATTTCGCCACCACTCCTGCTTCTTTGCACCACTACTTCTGGATGCTAGTTGTGTCTGAGAAACAATTTAGTGAGTATGGAATGGAAAATCACGGTCATTTATTTCAACTTCATCTAAACTCTTCAGTGGGAGACCCTGTGTTAAATAAAAATGCTCTCAGCTCCTTAAACCTCAGGCAATAACCTGAGCATACAGCATTTCATGCAGGTTGAGCAACTCTCAGAACTAACTCAGCTGAGAAGCACTGAACTGGGCAAGTTTATACACAGGTGAATTTATACATAGGTGAATTCTCAAATAAGAAAACCATTTTCAGCCAAAGTCTCCTTAATTCCAACACTTCCTATGTTGCTAGAATCTGTGTTAATAACAAATGCAAAGCAATCCTGAACACCTACTTGGGAAACGGCTTCAAAAACACTCAAAGCTTCTCTCTGTTGGTACACCTTACAGGCGTCATTATGATGAAACTTGCAACCACATTTTAGCATAAGGGAGGGGTGCATTGGTTTCACTTTAGAACCTGTACCAAAGCCCATAATGGTTTGTTAAATCTTAAATGTATATAAAACATCAAGTGTACTTTCTGTCTTGAAGTCTATTCTCCTAAACATAGAAGAAATCGCTAAGGCTCCTACCCACTTTGTAGACTGCTAGCCACTAAACAGGGAGCCACCATAAAGAATTGTTGACTGAATGTGTAAATGAATAATAGTACCTCCACATAATGATGTGTGGATGAAATGAGATGATACTGGTGAAAATATTTGGAATTCTTAAGAAGAAACCGTGCTGGGTGAATCGAAGGCAAGAGAGGTAAAGAGTAGTTTTTAAATAAAATGGTACCTGAGTCTTGCAAATAATGTTTTGTTTCTGTTTTAAAGAAGTCACTCCAATATAGATCTTGTTGTTATTTTACAAAAATCAGGAGAGGACTTCTGTTGTCTGTCTTAAGCCTTGTGCTTCTCGTGGGACAGTGGGTGAGAGCCTGGTTCTTAGGCTCCATGTTTTCACCATGGCACTGAGGTGAACCATTAAAAGTGTTAAAAATCCTTATTAATAAAACCAACCCTAGACGGCAGTGCTCCTCAGGGACTTTCGTCTCTGCTATCTTTGCTCCTGGCATCCTGATCTCTTGCTGCTCGTAACCTTCGTCCTGTTCCCATCAGGCCTCACTCTCAGTCAGTCCCCAGAACCTTTAGCTGCTAACTCTTGATATTTTTACCATTTCTGTGTGTTTTGTTTTCACCCTGAAAAGCCTTCGAGATAGAGAAGAGGTCATTTGGCATCACACCACCTATGCCACATCTTCGCAAGGCACTGCTAATAGACACTATAAGATTGCCTTTCTGGTTAAATGAGCTCTAGCATGAAGGAGAGTTGAAATTCAATTCAACCAGAGCAATGTCTCAAAGTGCTGCCTTCCCATGGGAAGAGGGATCCCAGAGATTGTGAACCCAGAGGAAAATCCCCAGGGTTTGATGGACCAGAACCTCCTCAGCAATTTTAAGGTAATGAGCCCTCTGCCCTGAGGACAGGGCCAAAGACAAATCCTATGTGCCTGTCGGTTTACTTAATAATTGGTCTACACCACTCAGAGTGTGGTCGTTTGCCCACGTGCTACAGATTAGTGACAGGTAAGAACAGAAATAGAGAGCAAGCACTGAAAAATTTTTATAGCAATTTGACAAAGAATTCCGAATATAATAACAAATTTGCATTTCGTATGTCTTTTATTTTTCTAATGACTCCTTCTTATTGTATTTTACAAAAGCATGGATCTACAAAGTATTGGAACGTTTTTTAATGTCCCTTCACCACAGCTTGATAAACACTGACTTAAAAAAACACCTAGAGGGGCGCCTGGGTGGCTTAGTCGGTGAAGCGTCCGACTTTCGCTTAGGTCATGATCTCGCGGTTCGTGGGTTCGGGCCCCGCATCGGGCTCTGTGCCGACTGCCAGCTCAGAGCCTGGAGCCTGTTTCAGTCTGTGACTCCCTCTCTCTCTGACCCTCCCCTGCTCACGCTGTCTCTCTCTCTCTCTCTCCTAGAAATAAATAAAAAATAAAACCTTTAAAAATAAATAAATAAAAAAACACCTAGAAATAAAAATGAATTATTTGCAATCACACTCGAGAGTGCTATAAGGTGTGATTCCCAGGGAGTTTCAGCTTAGAGATTTACTGTAAACAAATAATACTAAATGGGTACATGCGTTTGTACGAAATGTTTTGTCATGACTTGTGTACTTATTACCTAGCAATACGAAAAATATGAAAGGCACTCCAGCCCAACAGCCCCACTACAGAGAGGTGAGTTCTTTTCCAAGTCTAAGGAAGATCTAGTAAGATGGTAATAGCAATGGACGCCATTTGGACTCTGCCATTAAAATAACATCAACATCTGCCCTTTCAAGTTAGATGTTGAGAGTATGATTGTTTATCTGGCACTTCATGTTTCTTCATCATGGCTTGAGGCAAGCTGCCCTCGTCTCCTGTGGCCTCTGGCTGGCTCTGGAATGCCATCTTGGCTCACAATAAAGCGTAAGAGGACATCTCAGATCTCACCCCTCCTTGTCTTCCCTTCCCAACATCTGTTACCAAGCCGTTTTGTTGGCAGAAGAAAGGTGGGGTGGTCAGTGCAGAAGGCGAAGAAAGTTACTGTTATCGCTGTTGCTGAATAAGAAGTAGGAAAAGCTGAGCTGCATTTCCTAAAGAATGTCTCCCGTCTTCCCCTTGTAATAACCTGCCTTGATGTCTGCTGTGATATGCAGACTGTCTCTGTCACTGTCTCTCTTTTTCTCCCCGGTTTTTCATTTCCTATTAAGCAAAGAGCAGTCCCCCTCATCTCTGGGTACAACTAGAGAAATCAAACCTATCCCTTGTAATACAACCAAGAGTCACAAGCGTAGGAAGAGCAGTTAGAAAATCAGATGACGTCACAGATCTTTCTGGTTACATTTTTTATGCATCTTGAGCCTTCTTGAAAGAAAATGGCTTGCGGATCAGCTCTTACACCAGCGCAAAAACTTTCATCCCAGAAATGTGCCCAGAATTATGAGAATGAACTTAATTTTTTCCTCAGACTAGGCCATATTTAATAGTTCTAGTAGACATTATATCAGATGACACTAGATTTTTGTAGCAATCCAAGGTAACTCCCTAGCTGGTGTGATTTGAGGCAGGGAACAGAGAGGTGAGCTGCTGCAAATATGTTTCCTCATCAGTCTGCCCTAATCCATGGAATTCTACCATGAAAATATTCCCTTTTGCCTTAGTTGGCTCAGGCCGCCATAATAAAATACCGTAAGTGGGGCAGCGTAAGCAACAGACACTTGTTTCTCACACTGCTGAAGACCAGGAAGTCTGAGATCAAGGTGCCAGCAAGGGTTTCATTCTAAGGCTTCCTCGTGTGGCAGCAATCTCACTGTATGTCACATGCACAGAGTATGTCTGCGGGCGGTGGTGGGGACCTCTCTGGGGTCTCTAACAAGGGCACTAATCCCATTATAAGGGCTCCACCCTCATGGCCTCATCTAACCCTAATTGTTTTTTCAAAGCCTTCAGATACCATCATATTGGGCATTAGAACTTCAAGATATGAGCTTTGGGGGGACTGAGACATTCAGCCCATTGAATTATGAGACCCTATCCGTGGTATCTTTCAAATTAAAACATTTTAATTACTTAATGCTTATTTTTATAAAGTTGGAGTTTTTAATTTTTTTCCAGCTATTATCAAAGCATATGGGGCAGGGAATGGAGAAATAATATGTAACTGGCAAAAAAAAAAAAAAAAAAAATCAAATACCTAGGCTCAGAAGCAAGAAAAGGCAAAAAAGAAAAACAAAAAAAATGATGGTTTAAGAATTTTCTTGAGGCTGGCCCCTGTAGGATGTGATTAAGCCATTCATTTAGTCTGTAGTGGTGAACTGAACAGGTGAGGGGCTGGTACTGAGCTGGGGTGCAGGATCAACCCGCAAGAAATACCCTACCATAGCCCACCTTACAGACGACGAGTAAGTCAGACCTTTGAACAGGTAATTCACGTGCAGGTAGGATGCTCGTGACGCCAGCAAGTCCCAGGTGGAACAGGGGCACAGTGAGGGGCCAAGTCTACACACGGGCTCGGAAAATTCTCTGAGAGACATGAAGTGACTGCACACGAGAAAGGTGTCCAGCATAGCTGTTGGGAAGACCATGGAAGGTGGGCAGTGGAGAAGTGGGTGGTAGGGAAGTAGGGCACTGAGTGCCAGATGAGGCAGGAAATAGAAATGCAGAAAGTGAGTGCTGGGTACGGGGCAGATCAGGGTGGATTCTGTGTGCCCTGCTGAGGAGTTTTGGCTTTATTCACAATCACTGAAGGATTTTAAGGAGCCACAGAGTAACAGAATAAAAGTTTCCATTGATGGAGTACCTGGGTGACTCAGTAGTTTAAGCATCTGACTTCAGCTCAGGTTATGATCTCTTGGTTCATGAGTTCGAGCCCCACGTTGGGCTCTGGGCTGACAGCTCAGAGCCTGGAGCCTGCTTCGGATTCTGTCTCTCTGTCTCTCTCCCTCTCTCTCTAACCCCCACCCCTTGTGCTCTGTCTCTCTGTCTCAAAATTAAACATTCTTTTTAAAAATTTAGAAAGTTCCCTTTGAGAGATCACATTTACCAGACAAGGTGAACAGCAGGTTGAGGAGTGAGACACTGGCTAAGAAGTCTGACAAAAGATTGTGGCAAAGGTCAAGATAAGAAATAACGGAGGGTGGAGAGGAGGAGATGAGACAGCCCTGGCGGGAATGGAGAGCCCAGCTGTAGACGAGTGCAAGACTTAGGGGAACAATCTCAACTCGTGTTGAAGTAGAGGGAAGCCTCAATACCCATTCACTGAGGAAAGGGGTTCCAGAGAAAGGACAGATTTTAAGGCAACACGGAGAGTTCTGTGTGAGGCATTTTCCACTGGTGATGCCCACAGGACAGCCAGCGGCAGCTGGAAAGGAGAGCCCAAGCTCAGGAAAAAAGGTGGGTGGGGCAGGCGCTCCACGAGGGGAGTGAGCTGCCTAGAGGAAAGCCATGTTCGAGAAGGGCTGCCTGAGCCAGGACCCTGGGCAGCCCCTAATGAACTCTGTGTAGATACCTGTCTTCGGGGCTACTTAGTGAGCTCCTGAAGGGTCAAATCAACACAGTTTGTTTTTTCATCTCCTACAGTGTTTTGCATATAGAAATTATTCTGGATGTTAGCCGCATGAGAAAAATTGGTTCGGGCTCTGACATTAAGTCCGCTGTGTCCATCTTCAAGTACAGGAGAACTGATTAGAAACTACAACAAGAATGAAATCTGCATGGGCCATTCATTGTTCCTTGATTTCTTTCACTTACTAAACCACTCGTCTTCAAAGTAAAAGAATCGGGGGCGCCTGGGTGGTTCATTCCGTTAAGCTTCCGACTTCTGCTCAGGTCATGATCTCACTGTTCATGGGTTTGAGCCCTGTTTCTGGCTCTGTGCTGACAGCTAGCTCACAGCCTGGAGCCTGTTTCAGATTCTGTGTCTCCCTCTCTCTCTGACCCTCCCCTGCTCATGCTGTCTCTCTCTCTCTCTCAGAAATAAATAAAACATTTTTTTAAAGAACTTTTTAAAATAAAGTAAAAGAATCTATCCTAATGACTCCAAAAATAGAATTTGTAAGTAGATTTCAAGCCTTCAGGGAAGGACACATGATGAAGTGGAGGCAATATTTTGTAGAATAATCCCCCCCCCCAGTAGGAGTGGGTCAGAAATGAGGAGAATGTGGGGGAGGTAACAGGGTGTAAGGTGGAGAATCACCCAGTAATAGAAATGGCAGTAGGACAAAACAGCTTTCTGCTTTCTGCTGTATTAGTTAAATGGCCTTTATTGTCTTGGCTAAGAAAGGTCAATTAATCACCCAAAGTCTTATCTGACAGTAATTAACAATCAGCAGCAACAAAATATCCATAAGAGCTCAGAACAACAAAAGGTTTTGTTTGGTTGGTTTTCGTTTGTTTGTTTTCTCTCTCCATACGCCATCGAAAAAGGAGTCCACTGGCACGTCATATTTCCTTTCACCGCTTCATTAGTGATTTTCGGCACCTAGGAAGGGGTGCGAAAAATACAAGTGCTGGAGCTCACCTACGCAGACCCACAGGTAATTAACACAGTCCCACTCCCCCTGCGGTATCATCTCCTAACAAGGCGCTCAAATGTTTCAGGACAAATCCTGGCAAGAAAAGACTGAAAAAGGTAGGCAGCAGGGGCCATCCCTCTGCCTGAACTGGGCCTCATAAATCCCAGAATTGGTGAGGGGTAAAAAGGAAGACTGGTAAACTGAATTCCAAACCTGGGATACAGGAAAATTAACGCCGGTGTCAGAAATCCCGCTAAGTACTTCTCTTCCCCACAAAGATTTAAAAGCGAACAAACCAACAAACCCGGGTTGGTTTTTTAATTTAACACAAGCTTTGGTATTTATGTTTCTGCCACAAACATGAGGAAATTTTACAGTGTATGGATCCTACCCAAACAGAACTCTGGAAGTATTCCCAGAAACTGTCTTACGTGGACCCTCTCTGCCCTCCCCCACACCCTCTGTGAGGCAGCCCTTGTGACTAAGGCTTCACGTAAACCTGCACAACTCTGGTGAAGCATGACCTTTCGGTACTGAGGTCTTCTTGAATCGTTCCCATGGAAGATTCTGCCAGAAGCAGCAACCAGGCCCTCCGGGCTGACTGCTACAGGGCTGGGCTTTTAAAATATCTGGTTCTTCCCAATGGGCAGCGATCACCGGATCTGGCTCAACATGCCTGGAGTCCCTTTGGTGAGAAGGGTCACATCATGCTTGAAGTAGATCAGAATGGTTCCCTTCATCATGTAGAAACTGTGCAACATCCCTGAACACAACTGCTTCCCTCGCTGCGGGAGTTAAGGGTGCCACTGTTTAATCACTTCCCCTTCAGCCTTGGTGGGTCATGACGGTCACAGCTTCTTGTGGTTGTGGGGACGCTGAACTGTCTATCCCTTTCCTGCCCCTGAGTCAAGTCGGTCTCACTTTGAGTAGTTCCAGGGACAGAAAGCTCTGCAAGTAGCTCCTCCTCCTCTTGTTCTTCGCTCCAGAAGGATCTTCATTACACAGAGTCAAAATATTTTTCTGTAATGTTTAGTCATTTGTTCCAACACGGCCTTCTGGAACAAACATACTTCTTGTACATCATGGTGCCTTAACGGCTTGAAGGCATTCCTCACAACTCATTCCCTTCCTCCACATCACACCAGCTTTTTCCTCTCCCAGCCAAATACCACTTGTCCCTTCAACTGTTTTGTTTTGTTTCTTTTTGTTTTGTTTTTTTTGGAGAGAGAGAAAGAGAGAGAGCAAGCATGCACATTTGCATGCATGTGAGTAGGGAAGGGGCAGAAGCAGAGGAAGACAGAGACTCTCACGCTGGCCCTGTGCCCAGTGCAAAGCCTGAGGCGGGGCTCCTCTCATGACCCTGAGATCATGGTCTGAGCTGAAACAAGAGTCCAATGCTTAACCAAATGAGCCACCCAGACACCCCTTCAACTGCTCTATAATAAGACTTCCAGACTCTTTACCCTTCTGGGGTAAATTTGTCCCCTTTAGGGGGAACGTTTCATGTTGTAAGTTCCCACCGAGAGAGTTCTGCTCCAGAACAGAGCCCGATAGCCCATGTGTAGCATGACCAGCACAGACAGATCACAGAGACCTGGCCTGTATGCTAGACCTGAAGTGATTCGACTCATGCCTGCACCTCAGCCCTGCCGCATGCTGGGAGTGGCCGCTGCCTCTGGAGGATGGGCGAGGGGGGCCCCCAGTTTCTCTGGGAAAGTCGGCTCTTGTCTTCTCTGCTCATTCGAAACACCACCAGTGCCCACTGGTGCCACTTGGCTCCAGCACTTCTCAACAACAGCCAAAGTGACTTTTGATCAGAAGTTTTTGAACAAAAGAAAGATTGAGAAGAACTGAGTGCTCACAGGAGACTAACCCATCAACACAGTCAATATGCTGTTATATCATTCCCAGGATAAACAACCACAAATTCATGTGGCACCAGCTAAGGTAATGTGTAGGTGAACCTCTAGTGTGTTTCTACAGCTCTCTTCCCACCTGCTGCCCTACACAATGGGCGAACCCCTTCTCTCCAGGTTGCTAAGAATAGGGCCATACCAGGGCTGCAGCAATAAAATGGAAACAGGTTTAAAAAAAAACAAAACAAAAAACACCCAGAGGGACATCTGGGTGGCTCAGTTGGTTAAGTGTCTGACTTCAGCTCAGGTCATGATCTCATGGCTCATGTGTTCGAGTCCCACCACGTCGGGCTCTGTGCTGACGGCTCAGAGCCCGGAGCCTGCTTTGAATTCTGTGTCCCTCTCTCTCTCTCTCTCTCTTCCCCTCCCCTGCTCACGTTCTGTCTCTCTCTCTCTCTCAAAAATAAATAAACATTAAAAAATTTGTAATAAAAAATGAAAAAAAAAAAAAGAAGAAGAAGAACCACCCAGAGCTTTGAAGAAGGTGGGACTGAAGAACCGCAAGCTTTTTTTCTTGGTGCTCTAATCGTCTGCACCGTGCCTGGCACTGCTGGGTGCCCAGGAAATGCTCACTGGTGGAACGGATGGACAGAAGGACAGCAGCTGTGAGGGGCCAAGAGCAGCTGACTCAAAGACAGAAGAGGCGGCCATAGGGCAGAGCTGACTTTCAAAACCCACCTCCCATGCCCAGGGTGGGGACGCAGCAGCTGAAATGGAGGACGGATGTCGGTGGCTGGAATCATGAAGGTAAGGAGCAAGTCGAGACGCAATAGCTGTGAAGCCTGGCTGTGTCACGTGGGCAGTTTTTTAAAAATACTGACCCCCAAGCCCTATTCTGGAAATGCTGATGGGTCTGGGCTCTGGTGTTCCATGATTTTGCTTTTTTAATTGTAAAATATATAGAACATAAAATTTCCCATTTTTTTCCATTTTTAAAAAATGTATTTTTGAGAGAGAGAGAGAGGAAGAGAGAGAGAGAGAAAGAACATGTGCGCACAAGAAGGGGAGGAGAGAGAGTGGGGGGTACAGAGGATCCGAAGCAGGCTTGGTGCTGAGAGCGGAGAGCCCAATGTGGGGCTTAAACTCACAAACACTGAGATCATGACCCGAACCGAAGTCGGACACTTAACCAACTGAGCCACCCAGGTGTCCCCCATTTTTGCCATTTTTAAACATACAGTTCAGTGGCCTGAGTGCATTCACCTTATTGTACAGCTATCACCACTATCTGCCCCAGAAGATTTTCATTTCCCTCAACTGAAACCCTGTGTACGTTAAATTCTAACTCCCTAGTTCCCTTCCCCTACTCCTGGCAGCCACCATTCCACTTCCTAGGAAGAGACTCTCCTAGAGATCTCAGTCGAGGCACCTCAGCACCGATATTGCTTGAAAGCTTCCCTGAGGGGCACCTGGGTGGCTCAGCTGGTTAAGCATTTGACTCTTAATTTCAGTCAGGTCATGATCTCATGGTTCTTGAGTTGAGCCCTGTGCTTGGGATTCTCTCTCTCCCACTCTCTCTGCCCCTCCCCTGCTTGTGCAGGAGGATTCTCTCTCTCTCTCTCTCTCTCTCTCTCTCAAAAATAAATCAACATTAAAAATAAAAGCTTCCTTACTAATTCCAATATGCAGACATTGTTGACAACTACAGAGGACCAATACTGGTGGGCGCAGCCACGTGGACGTGAGGTGTCCAGGGTCATGCTGGTCCTTGAGGAGAGGGAGATTATGAGGCAGATAAAGCCTTCAGTATATGTGCTGTCTGAGTGGGAAGGGGAGGTGACTAGATGATAGAAATCAGGTAGGGAAAAGGACCTCAAAGGAGCCGGGTGTTTACACAAGGCTCAAGATTAGGGCTGGCAGTGTGAACCGAGATGGGGTAGAGATTTAAACTCAGGCCTGATGCCAAAGTCCAGCTTTCCTCTGCTATGCCAATGGTTCACCTCATTAATAAATATTTATTGAGTACCTATAATGTGCTAAGCAATGCTCCAAGCATAAATTTTCTGCTCATGTGGAGTTTGTATTCTATCAAGGAATCAGATAACAATCATGAAAATAAATAGGCAGTTAAGAATTTTAGTTTGTCAAATGAACCAGGAAAAAGGTAGAGCATGAGCTGGGATTGACAGGAAGGCTTCTCTGAGAAGATGATCCCTAAGGAGAAGCCTGAATGAGGAAACAGAGGCTGTCATGTTGAGTGCAAAGGGGTTCAGCAAGCGCAAAGGTCCTGAGACAGAAACAAGCTTGGTGTGCCCACAGGATATGAGAGAAAGCCCGGGCAGCCTCCTCATGGGGGAGTCAGAGAATGAGACAGGAACCGAGGCAGACAGGAACCAGACTGAGGACCTGAAGGCCAAGGTAAGAAATTAGGGATCAATTGTTCCAAATGAGAGTAAGATGAGACTGGCTGCCCTAACAAGAAGGAATGGAGCAGGAGTGGATGCAGGGAGACCAGGGGTGGTAAATGCAGTAGCCCAGAGGAGAGTGGTATTGATTTAGACCAGCGTTAGTGGAGTGGAAATGGTGAGGAGACGTAGAATGGTATTTTCCTTTCGAGGTAAAACCAATATAGGATTTGAGGGAAAGAAAAATGACTCCTAAATTTTGTACAGACATCTAAATGGATGGTGATACCATTTACTGAAGGGAGAGGAGATTTTGGAGGATAAAGCTTTCTATTTTAGGCAAATTATGTTTGAGATTCTTGCTGGACATCCAAGTGGAGATGCTGAGCAAGCTGCTGGGTATACAAGTCCAGAATCAGGAGATAAGTCGGGTCTAAAGATGTCAACTTGTGGGGGGCTTGAGAATCACCTCGATGGAGATCTGTTTAAAATGGAGATTCCCAGGCCCCTCCCCCCAGTGATTCAATAGGTCCAGTAGGTGGAATTTGCACCTCTAATTAACTCCCCAGATGGTTCTGTAAAACCCCATACTCTACCATTCTACTTCCTCTGGTTGACTCTAATCCATTAAACAATTCTTTAGCCACTTAACTATATATTTTTCCATCTTATTCAGATATTTTCAATCCTTTTACATTAAAAATGTAATATTAAATTATTATAAATTAATTTTATTATGTACTGCTATCAATAATGTATTCTAATGCGATATTATAGAGTGCTTACCATATGATCATATTTGTTTTAGTCCGTTCAGTCTGCTATAACAAAATGCCACAGGCTGGGTGGCTTAAACAACAAACATTTGTTTCTCACAGTTCTAGAGGCTATAAGATGTGGGCAGATTGTCTGGTGAGGACCAGCTTCCTGGTTCATAAACGGCCTTCTTCTCACTGTGTCCTCCTCACATGGTGGAAGACACCAGGGAGCTCTCTGGGCTCTCTTTTGTAAAGGCACCAATCCCACTCATGAGGGCTCTACCCTCACGACCGAAACACATCCCAAGGGCCCCAATTCCAAACACCATCATACTGGGGGTTCGGTTTCAACATATGAAACTGTGGGGGGGGTGTTGACACAACCATCCAGTCTACGGCCATAATCTTTAATGATGTAATTGTCATATACAGATATGTTTCTCATATTTGTCCATCTTTTTTACAAAAAAACATAAAAGAAACTAAATGCCTTTTAGAAAAGTTAGCATACTTTATCTCCAGAATTCCCCTCTCAGCCCAACTGCTAACTTAAAAGAGAGGAGAAAGAGGGAGGAAGGGATGGAGAGAGGGCAAGAGGGAGGGAGGCAAGAAGAATTGGTTGCACTGAATTGAATTCTTCTTATGAATGTACACAGTTCTCTACTAAACAAGACTTTTCAACTTCTGAGAGCTCACACACCACATTAGAATCTGTTCCAAAATCATCCAGATGGCCAACAGACACATGAAACGATGCTCAGCATCCCTCACCAGGGAAATACAAATCAAAACCACACTGAGATACCACCTCACGCCAGTCAGAGTGGCTAAAATGAGCAAATCAGAGGACTCTAGATGCTGGCGAGGACGTGGAGAAACGGGCACCCTCCTACACTGTTGGTGGGAATGTAAACTGGTACAGCCCCTCTGGAAAACAGTGTGGAGGTTCCTCAGGAAACTAACAATAGAACTCCCCTATGACCCAGCAATAGCACTGCTAGGAATTTACCCAAGGGATACAGAAATGCTGAGGCATAGGAGCACATGTACCCCAATGTTCATAGCAGCACTCTCCACAATAGCTAAAACATGGAAAGAGCCTAAGTGTCCATCAACAGATGAATGGATCAAGAAGATGTGGTTTATCTATACCATGGAATACTACATGGCAATGAGAAACAATGAAATCTGGCCATGTGTAGCAACATGGATGGACCTTGAGGGTGTTATGCTGAGCGAAATAAGTCAGGCAGAGAAGGACAAATATCATATGTTTGCACGTATAGGAGGATTAGGAGGAACTTGACGGAGGAACAAGGGGGAGAAGAAGGGCGGAAATGGTGGGGGAAAGGGAGAGAGGCAAACCATGAGAGACTCTTGAATGCTGACAAAAACTGAGGACTGATGGATGTGGGGGGGGAGGGGGGATGGGCATGGAGGAGGGCACTCGTGGGGATGAGCACTGGGTGTTATGTGGAAACTAATTTGACAATAAACTATTTGTAAAAAAATAAAAAATAAATAAAATGAAATAGTAAATGGGTAAAAAAAAAAAAAAAAGATGTGGTTTATCTATACAATGGAATACTCCATGGCAATGAGAAACAATGAAATCTGGCCATGTGTAGCAACGTGGATGGACCTTGAGGGTGTTATGCTGAGCGAAATAAGTCAGGCAGAGAAGGACAGATACCATATGTTTGCACGTATAGGAGGATTAGGAGGAACTTAATGGAGGACTATAGGGGAGAAGAAGGGAGGAAACGGGGGAGAGGGAGGGAGGCAAACCATGAAAGACTCTTGAATGTTGAGAACAAACAGGGGAGAGGGGAGGGGGGTGATGGGCATGGAGGAGGGCACTTGTGGGGATGAGCACTGGGTGTTGTATGGAAACCAACATGACAATAAACTATTAAAAAAAAAAGAATCTGTTCCAAAATTAGGCAGTGTATCAGCGGTCTTGCTCTACTATATGTATCAGAATTCTCTTTTTTTTGTAATCAAGACAGACTTGTCTTCCAATTTTTGACACCACTGCCATCCTCCATGATTGCTCAAAAAATGCCTGACTGGGTCTATTATCCCCACCTCAGACTTGAAAATCATGTCCCCCTCACCTCCATGTCCGTGCCACTGACCTGAGTCAGCTTGCTGGCCTTCAGGGAGCACAGTGCCCTGCAGCTGCATCCCTTCCAAGCCTGGCTGTCTGAAGCTCATTCTCCTTGAGAAGAACCCAGAAGATCACAGGAAAAGCCAGTCTGCTCTACAGTGGGGTTTCCCACTCAGCAAGTGGCCCTTTCATTTTGCTCCCCACTGACAAAAAAAAAAAAAAATCTCTTCATTGTGCTTTCTGGCTTCTTTTTCCTTACAAGGCAACGTGGGTAATTTGATTTCGTTGGGTTTTCTTTGCTTTGTGTTGGTTTTTCAACCCCCCAGCTACACCCCCGACTTCCGCCCTCCTGTCACCATTCCCCCAGCGTCACACTACATTTTTATGTGCCTCCTTCACCACGCACCCCTCTTTCCACATGGTGCGCCTACTTTCTAACGTTCTCTCTAACTTCCAGGCACCTACACATGTTAATTATCACCAAAGCAGATATTCCCAACTATCCTGATTTCAGGGTGAACATTCAGAAACCATTATGCGGTGATTGATGGGACCAGCTTTCCACATAGGTCTGGCCAGGAGGCCTTCTCCAAGGTTGTCGGCATTATTCAACGGCTTTTGTTGCTATTTAGATCACCGCTCAGGTGACGTCAGGGGGAGATCGGACTTGGGTCCAGGGCTACTGACCTCAATATCTTCCCCAGGCTGATTTAATGATGAAGATAAAAAGAATTCTGGAAACACGGTTCCGGGAGATTTTGTGGTAGAATAAATGATGGTGGTGAATAGGGACATGCACTCGTCATTAAAAGTGGCATGTTTATGGGGTGCTGACACGGTTTACGGGGTGCATGCCTATGAGTACCAGCCAGATCCATGCTTTTCCTAATGTCTTCGGCCTTTTCCCAAAGGTTTAGACAACACATCTGTGATGAAGCTGCCAGGGAATTCCTCTAGCTGAGTTTTTATATTTAACCACTGGCCCTGTGCACAGCTAGCATTCCAAGCATGAGAAGGCTTTCTCTTTAGCTGCGATCCTGAGGCCAGAACTGCCACATGTCACAGTTCTAGGGGGCCTCATTCACATGGTGCCCCGTGTTGTGTCTCAGCACCACCCACGAGGGGCAGAACGGCACCCCCTGGAGTTGTGCTACCCAGAGGCCTCACATGGGACCCCAGCCTCGCCCTACACCTCTTATCCTTCCTCTTACCATTACACAATCACACATCTGTCAGCTACTGAGCTTACAAGCGCTTTACCCCAGAGAGCACAGCATCATAATACAAGTCCTACGAGGCTGCTGTAACATTGACTTCCATGGAAATAGGATTTTACAGCCCACCAGGTGCACCTGGTCCCCGCACACATCTCAAAAAATCCCTGCATGGCAGGGACCATAAAGCAAGCACAATTTCATCCACCATTTTATCCAGAGAGCTCCAGCAATTCTCATTCAAGTCTATAGAGTTCCATTGCCTTGGGCTTTGGCTTTCTCCTTCTCTCTCCGGCTTTCTTTCCGTCACCCCTATTTGTCAAGTTTGGTCTAGTTGAATGCAAGACTCTGACTTCTATTTTTAGATCCAACCTGTTGAATCCCTGATTTCTGGAATTCCACCAATGAGGTTTTAGTCCTTTAATTTAGCTCTTGGCTTTTTATTAATAAGGAAATTCATGACTTTGCCACTGTATCTTCCTTAGTCCCTGTATTATTCAAGACCTCTAGGGCTCTATGAAACAAAAGCCCAGTTTGAGTTAGCTCTTTTACGAAAGGGGCCATTCTGGAGTATCCCAATGAGCTGAAAATATAGAATGCAGCTTGGTCTCAAAAATAAGCTGGAAGGAAGAATTGATCACTGCTGTTCCTGTGTACATGTTTTATTCTTTTTTAAAGTGAATTGTTGTTGCTTGTTTCTCAATCCCCATGCTGAGGGACAGTCACCATGACCTCCAGAGATTTATGTTTTGAAAGAAAGATCCATTTGCTTCTTCTGTCCCAACACCAACTCTCTTTGGGAAGTGAGTGTATGGTCCAGCTTTGGTCCAGTATCCACCACTGCACAACTCAGGTACAGCTTAACTGAGCAAGTTATGTTGCACATATATAACCATGTCACAGACCCCCAGAAAATGGGAAGCAGGAAGAGGTGGAAAGTGGGAAGAAATATTCCTAACAAAGCTCTTGACCTTCGTGTTCAGGCTGATCCTATGCCAGACCTATATCCCTGAGCAAAGCTCCATCCAAATTCCTACTTAGATATCTGAGCTGGACCCTCTAGCCTGCCTGTATGACCTTGCCCCACCACACCCCATTAATCTTATTCCTCCCTATACTGATTGAGTTCAACATTCTTGCTGGCCAAGCACTCAGATCATAGACAAAAGGACTCCATATTCACCTCTGCCTTTCCAGACCCACACTCCACCACCGGCTTTGTATCCCCAGAGCACTGGACCATGGCTCAACGCATTTGCAGGCAACAGGAGAGAGGCTATGGAACCATTCAGCCCCTCTGGAACCTTTCCTGCCCAGCCGACCTTAGATCAGTGTTTTCATCTTGTTCTTCAATCAGTCCTTCTCCTCAGGTTCTCTCTTCTTTCTCGCTTTTCTCTCTCCGTACTCACTTCCATTCTCTACTCACTCTATACTTAGGTCTCTCTATATCTTCCCTTTTCCATTTTCCCATATCACTATTGCTTTGAGGTAACTGTCACTGCTAGCCCTTCATAACATTATCATTCTCAAAACCCACATTTTGAGGGCACATTATTTATGTCTACCAACTTCATCCGTATATTTGGGGAGAGCAGTTGGGGTTCACAACATACTCAATAAGACAGAGAAATGCCCTTAGAAGAAAATGACGATTCTCAACTTCAAAATTCCAATTTTAGTCAATGCTTACAGATTGATAATAAAATTAATTTGGAAGAAAACATGCACATGATACATTTTTGAAAATGAAATACAATGAGAGGAAAATTTGCACGACTGGATTTGAATATATTTTAAATAAACTGTATCTAAAACAACATGATATTGGTAGGGATAGATTAATGGAACAGAGAATGCAGGTACAGATCCGTGAATACATCAGTGTTTACGGACTTAACTATAGCTTTAAATTTACTAAGGAAAAGAGGGCTGACATTAATGTGGAGAGAAACATTAATAATCATTAATGAAGAGAAACCATAAGTTAGAATCTTATCTATTTTATCCCTATAAAATGATTATTAATTAAAGATTGCAACATTTAAAAAAGATAATAACTGGAAGTAAATATGGGAGAATACGTTTATCGTCTTAGGGTGGAAGATATCTTTCTTACCAGGACACAAAGTAAGAAATCATAAAAGACAAGATTGATGGACTTTACCCCCCAAAATATAAAACTGCTCTATGAAAGAGCACACCATAGGGTTGAAAAATAAATAAAACACTTAGAACTTATTTCCAGCATCTGTCACGAACATAATCTATAAAACATTTATGAATTAATAAAGAAAAGATGAAAACTGATAGAAAATAGGACAAGGATATGCATAAAGAAGAGCGAGAAGGAAAAAACACATATATTTAGATGAAAAGATTCCCTGCATTATTATCACTCCAAGAAGAGCAAATGAAACCCATGAGGCAGTTTTATGTGAGCACCTAGCAAAGAGGACAGGATCAGCTGAAACAAATAAATGACAAAGCTTCCACGCTGGAATGTGGAGAAACAGCACTTTCGTGTCTTATTGGTAAAACCGGAAAGAAGGACACAAACTTAAGGTGCCTTTCTAACACATATTAATCTTTCAATTTGATAATAACTGTAAACATTTCAATCTCACTTTGAGGAATCCACCCTGTGGAAATACTCTCATTAGCATCTGAAGATACATAGAGCAAGATGTTCTTGGAAACATAAGAAGTCTTAAATTGAAGGCCATTTTAATATTCACCGGGAGGGGAACAGTAAATAAATTATGGTCAACTATGCTATGGAATGCCAGAGAAGAGTTAAAAAGATTGAAACAAATGTGTGCTCACTTCCACAGAAAAGCAGTCATGATATATTATTAAATTAAAAGGATAGCCATGAAACAGCGTGTCTAGTGTTATTCTATTTATGTGAGATAATAATGTATTTGACTATTACTACCAAATAGCCTGAAACCATATACCCCAAGCTGTTAACAGAGCTTATCTTTGGAGGGTGAAATTATGTATTTACTTTATACATTTCTGCTATTTGACTGTTACATGCCAAGCTTATATTCTGTCTCTACTCAGGAAAAAGAAAAGTTTTAAATATCCACTGGGCCAGTGTCCCTGCCTCTGGCCAGAGTCCACCATATCACCTGTCAGGGTCTTAAATTCAGCAATATATGTGTGGAATCATCTTTCAAGGCTAAATCTGGGGTGTTTTTTGAATCTGCCAAATTCCACAAAGATGCAAAAATAACCATTCACTCAAACAATCCTTGCAGTGGACTTGAAAGGGCTACACTGTAAATAGCAAGACCAAATGACCAAGTATTGCATGGGATAAGGCCAAAACACTTTTTTATGCTTAAGTTTAGACATTGTTAAAAATGTGTGTGTGTGTATCTACCACGCACACGCACACACATGCATGTATATTCTTAGAAGCCATAAGAGGGTCTTTCTTTTATATCTAAATGTCAAAGATAGACTTCAGAAGCTAAGAATCTTGTGTCAAGCACCTGAACCAACACCTCAGGCCTGGGTCAAAAGGAAAATCGACTGATGGTTGGCATCCTTTCAAAGGCTTTTCAAATTATGCCAAATAATTAGAAAGAGATCGTGTTAAGGGCGTTCAGACATAGTCTCCCTGGGGACTGTGGGTGGGGTAGGGGAGTGGGAGTGAGGACAAAGATCCTACCCTTTATTCCCCACCCCCACATTTGATTTTGTCATCAGTTGCTCCTTATTAGTGTGGGCTCTCTTTTTTCCCAAGGAAATTTATCTAATTTAATTGCAAAACATGTGAGACGGGCAATCCATCTTGCCCCACTGCCCATATAAACAATACAGAGGGGTGGGCTGTTTTCTCTAGCTTCCTCTCTGGCAGGGCCCTTTTACTTTCAAATTAAAGGAATTATAGGGTAAACATGGTAACCACAATTAAGATATTTTTAGAAACATAAAATCCTCCAGAAAACATGACACTAATACTGGTATTATGATTGAAGTTAGGAATTATGGTTATTAGAAGCTTTGCAGTTTATGTGCCTCATAAATCTAATCGCTTCACACATCCACTGATGCTGTTGCTATATTTACTGCAGACATCTATGATGACAGACAGTACCTTTGAGAAGGGCCAGATAAACAAAATATTTTACATACTCCAGCTTCTCAGTGTCTAATGGATTCATATCATGGAGAGAAAAAGGCTTCATTAGAGGAACGGCACCAGATGCTGAGAAGCCGATTTACCACGGAGATTTGATCTGAGTTATGTGTTCCTGTTTAATGGGAATGCTGCTGTCTACTCCTGGAATCCTGAGCACAGAATGGACAGGGAGGGGGGCCAAGGAGTGTCAGGGTGCTGCAGGGGAGATGGTAAGCTGACAACTCTGTAGATCCAAACTTTCCCCGACAACTCAGAAACTGGAAAAAACAGTATATAAAATCTGATGGCATGTGTTACGTGTCCAAGATTAGGAAAATCCATTGCCACTGGGAAGGCGTGGATTTCACAGTGACCCTCAAATTCTTCTCCCCTGATGTAGCTATACCTAGGGGCTTTGAGTGACCTTGAAGAGGAAAACAGAATGAGTAGGAAGTTATAACCCCCGAACCAGTATGGAGAGGAAGCAATTTTAGTATTGTCTTGACCTTTGGATGTTCCTTTAAATTATATGCCGCCCTCACTGCTGAAGTCCTAATCTCAAAAATTAAAATTTATGCTTGATAATGTGTATTATTATGTAGTAGGGGGCAAATTAGGGACATTTTTAAAGGCCATGGGGGGCGCCTGGGTTGCTTAGTCGGTTAAGCGTCCGACTTTCGCTTGGGTCATGATCTCGCGGTTCGTGGGTTCGAGCCCCGCATCGGGCTCTGTGCTGACTGCCAGCTCAGAGCCTGGAGCCTGTTTCAGAGTCTGTGATTCCCTCTCTCTCTGACCCTCCCCTGCTCATGCTGTCTCTATCTCTCTCCTAGAAATAAATAAAACATTAAAAAAAAAATTAAAAAAAAATAAAATAAAATAAAGGCCATGGTTTCCTTCTGATTTTTTTTCCCCAACAAGAGCATTAATGCAGAAATATTGTCCCGATAGCTATGACATGATCAGTGATTTTCACTGCATTCCCACTCCCAAACAGCCCCCACAAAAATCTACTAGATTATCTAGATAGACTGCGGGCAGACATCATAACTTTTTCTTAGATTCATAATAGCCCCTAACAGAATGGCCCTTTTACACTGTGAACACTCAATAAATGTGAATGATGGAAGTGGATGGACAATAGAACATGCCAGAGAGGGAGTTCTCTACAGTCCCTCTAACCACTCGGACAACCCAGGTTAGATTTGTGTATGTGTTTGTGGGCAAGAGCAACACTCACCATGCATGAGTGTAGGCTGACAAAGTAGTCCGGGAAAGAAATGATGGTTTCTGGGGCCAGGAAATGGCAATGGGGAGTAAATACGCAGAAGAGGACAAATTGGAGGGATACTGAGAAAGTAGAATGAACAGATCTTGGCTGCTGTCTGGACGTATCAAGCAAAGTCAAGTGAGGAATCCAAGATGGCGCCCAGGTTTCTGGCTTGAGCAACTCACTGCCTGGGGGAAACTGGCTTGCAGAAGGAGATGAGAGATTTAATTACAAACACACTGAGTTGGAAATGCCTGTGGCTATCCAGATGGAGAAGACCACCAGTCTCAATGAGATATAAAAACAGGCATAATAAGAGTAAGAGAACAGAGTTAGGAAAGGCAACTAGGAAATGGACTTTATGCATAGAAAGACTTGATGTACTTTTCTTACAGTTAAAATACAGTTTTGAAAAGAACAATAAAATAAATTCCACAGAATGGCGAATTCCTTGAGAACTCCCTTTGAGTGGCATGATTTTGCCTTAATTCCTAACAAACAAGTGAGATTTCATTCTGGCCATCTTTACAAACAAGGACTCCATCCACTTAAATAAATGGGATCCTGACATCTAACAAAACAGAACACACACCCATAGAACAAACAAAATCTAATGTAGCCACAGGAAAACATCTTGTATTATGAGATCACCCCAAACATTCTTCTGAAAAAGTAAAATCCCCAAATATTTGACATCATACTCTTTAAAAATAAGTTCTCTTGATAGGAGGAAAGAATTCTTGACCTTATCTAAACACGTGGAATCCTGATGGAAAAAACAAATGTGTGTGGAAGGCCAGAAGCATGAATTATGCATGCCACATCATCACACTTTTTCCTCAATATAGACCTGCAACACGCTTTGCATGGAAAAAGAAATTAGAATAGAACAGATATTGAGCAATTTTCTCCATAACTGGTTCTTACTCACCTTAAATGTAAAATTTTATTTAGCTTATTTCAAAGGGAGACATCCTTATTAAGGGAACACATTTACTGGCGCCTGTTGGAGAGAATTTAATGCAAACAGCCTGAAATAATTGAAGGAAAAACATCTTCTGACTGTTCTCAGAAGAGCTTAGCAAAGAAGAGGATGGCAAGAAAGAATTACTTTATTATATTGATTTTCTTGGAGAAATCAAAGGAGGATAACTCAAATAGACCAATTCACTCTTGCCAAACTCAGTGGAAGCATGTAGAACAGCCGTGAATTTAGGTGTCAGAAACTGTTTGCAATCATTTAGTTGAACATGCAAATCAGGATCTGCATATTATTACTCTAATAAAACAGCTAATACAAAAGGATATCTGGGTTCGTTTGCACATATTCCCTGTTTTAAATGACTGCAAGTATAATCGGTGTAAGTTTTGTCTAACAAAATGTTTACAGTCCAATCAGATCATTAACCTGAAATATGAAGAGAGTGACGCATTCATTGTGGTACGATAACAAATATATTGGAGCACAGCGAAAGTAATTGGAATACAGTTCTCTTGAAGCTAAAATCTATTTTTCTTTTTCAAGGAGTGAAGCATTTCACTTTTATAAAGACTACCTCCCAGTAGATAACGTTGGTCATGCATTTGGTGGTTTATGGTCATTTAGGTAGATACCCTTGATATAGCAAATTACATCACAAAAATAATATTGTTCCTTAATAAAATAACTTTAGATTTACTTTTTTAAACTCTTTTCTTTATATTTACTCTTCAAGTGGTCTTTATGAATATGCATATTATTTGGTAATTTACAGGATTCTAATTTTCTAATTCATTCTTCTGTCCTCAGGTGGGACCAGACAGTAAGAATCTGTGTTAGTGTTTCCCAAAGTGTGCTCCAGAGAACACTAATTCCACAGGATGTCAAATATATGTTGATTAAGAAACGGGATTTTATAGTCAAATGAGAAAGGGAAAGGGAAAAAATGCCGCGGAACAAAGTTAAACAGATTTTTCTGTTGCAAAGCTTCTCGGGTCTTTCAATGTGCATTAACATATTGAACATCTCCAAGGAAGTATTATGTATATATATATATATATATATATATATATATATATATATAGTGTGTGTGTGTGTGTATATGTATGTATATATTTATATAGACTATTGAGTTTCCCAAATACTATTCACCTCTGAACCCCATTTTTAATGAGCATTTTCAGAATTGATTATTTAAGATTGACAGTTTGTGTATTTCCACTCTCTGGCAGCTTCCATCACAACTGAAGTAGACAGGGTTAAGTGACAATAGGGACAGGTGGGCTAGGACACTCTAGAGAGTAGCATCCAACTAAGGGGGCAGGTATCCCTCAGTTTTGTCCACAAAAACTTACCGAACTTTTAAGAAAAGCAGGAAATTTGGTCTTTTGTGTGGCAGAATTTGTTTTAAAACACTTTGTGGGCCAGACACATCTGTCACAAACATGGTCCTTGAGCTTCCTGATTTGGACTTGTGTACCCAAGATAGTACTTTGTAACCCATTCTATAAAACTTATGGGCCAGAGAAGGCACACCTATACCAATTTATCTTTCAGGTTATGATTTAAGGTCATTGGTAATGTAATGGCACTGGTAACGATTAGGAGTTGCTGGTCACACTGCTGGATGCTCTTAAAAATCAAGTCATGAAATCACCTTCATGAGATTATGTCCCTTCCTTGTAACCCAAAACACCCTGCCTGGATCTCTTACAATGTAATCTAGGAAAGTTAAAAAGCATAATCAATGTTCATTGGGAAAAAAAACAAAATTAATAGTAAATATATTAGCCTGCTGGGGCTGCCATAACAAATACCACAGACTAGGTGGCTTAAGCAATAAGAAATTTATTTCTTCAACGTTCTAAAGGCTATAAGTCCAACATTAAGGTCTTGGAAGGGCTAGTGCTTTTCTGAGCCTGCCTTTGGCTTGTAGATGATCATTTTCTACTTGTATCTTTACATGGTCTTCTTTCCATGGGTACGTCTATACCCTAATCTCTTCATTTATGGACACAACTCTTGTTGGATTAGGACCCACTCTGATGACTTTACTTTTCCTTAATTGCCTCTCAAAAGGCCCTATCTCCAAATGCAATCACATTCTGAGGTACTGGGGGTTAGGATTTCAGTATGCGAAATTGGGGGAACACAATTCCGCTATAACAGGAAGTGACCTTACAAAAACAAAAGCTTACTAAGTCTCTTCTTTTACTTACCTTTTTACCTTATAAAAAATCGCCTAAGTTCACAAATAATCAAAATATAAAGACTGCCGCAGGAAGGAGAAGCATCAGATTAAAAATGTAAGAAAATGGTTGGAAGATGTTTCTGCAAAGCCAGGTGCTTTTAAATCAACATGGCCTGCCCACACCCAGCACAGGGCTTCAAAGAATCACCGACCATCTTGTCCAGGTAATACTTTGAGAATGTTTGGGTGAGGGGATAGCAGAGGAGAGAGGTTGTTTTGGCATGCATGGCACACCCTGCAAATCATAGGGCTGAGCTATGCCAGAGAAAACATCAATTTCATGCCAAATTCCCAGAAGGAGTAAGGGGCTGGCTGGTAGCTAATAAAGGGTTGGGAAAGGTAAATCATATCAGATGGGGCTTGCCTTTTTTTTTTTTAAGAGCATTGGCTTTCACAACAAGTTAGAGAGAAAAGCAGAGGAAAGAAAAGAAACAGTAAACAGAGCTTAGTGAGGCTGACCATTTTAGCATAAAGGCTTTTATGACATGGCTGGGGCGGGGAGGAGGAATCCTATCGTTGGCTGTAGGGCTGTGCTCCAAAACATAATTCTAGTGGTTTCATGTCAGCATAAGGGCATTCCCGGAAAGCCAGACTTTGGTCTACTATCTTAACAGTTTTTATTAGCAAGTACAATGTTTCAATGAACACACTGTGCCACTGACAATAATTTAAAGGAAGTTTATTTGATAGAAGTCAGGGAAGCCCAAAGTATGGAGGTAGGGTATTCAAAAGGTTCTCTTAGGCTAGGAGAGAGCTTAGGGAATTCTAGACCTTACCTCCTTGGACGGGAAATAAAAGTGTAAGTGAGCTCTTTAAATGCATGACATTCAGCATAACACCCTCAAGGTCCATCCATGTTGCTACACATGACGGAGGAACAAGGGGGAGAAGAAGGGCAGAAATGGTGGGGGAAAGGGAGAGAGGCAAACCATGAGAGACTCTTGAATGCTGACAAAAACTGAGGACTGATGGATGTGGAGGGGAGGGGGGGATGGGCATAGAGGAGGGCACTTGTGGGGATGAGCACTGGGTGTTATGTGGAAACTAATTTGACAATAAACTATTTGTAAAAATAAATAAATAAATAAATAAATAAATAAATGCATGACATTTGTACTAAGAATTGAGGCTTTTTTCTTCAGTCTACCTAAGAGACTTGAGCCAACTTTGACAGGGTGGAGTGGCCTTATGGCCATGTCTTACATAGTTATATAACTTAATAAGCATCCATGCTGAGTCCCAACCCAAGATTGGTCTTTGGGTTGCTGGATAAAGTGCCCTCTGTGTATCTTAATTTCATTGAACATCTGGTATGAAAGGAGTTGTTCCTATAATACTTCACTTATAAAATAGCTTCAGTTAAAGACCCCCAAATACTTACACACCTATAAAGTTATTATTTTGGCTACAGGCTGGGAGTGTGAGAATACTTCACATAAATAAGACAGAGATGAGTTCCTGGCCCGCTTCAGTCTCAGATGTCGTTAATGTCATCAGAGTTCTGTGTTTATCCTACAACAGCCGAACTCATGGCTTGGCAGGTCAAACACCTTTCTGTGCACTTTTCAACCCACACTGAAGTCCAATGTCTGGGAAAACACTCAGGAAAATATTATTTCCATTTGCAAATTTCCTTATGCTCACATTGTTATTTTGGCAAAAGCAGACAGAAATTAAATGTCTGTCAAATGCATACCACTGGCTTCACCAGCTAATGTATAATTCTGGCTTTGCCCTTTAATTTTCATTAGGGCAACAAAAATTGGTTTTAAATTTTTTTTTTAAGATCTATCTTCAGGAACCCTTATGGAAAATCACAGGTGTCAGACATAATGTGCAGAATAAAATCAAAACAGGCAAACCTTATCAAAACTGAAGGTCTTCCCAGAAAAAAAAAAAAAACATATTCATAATACTTTTTGGTGTGTGTGTTACGACTCAAGCCTCCCTCTTTTAACCATTACACAAGGTTTCTTTATTTAATGAATATTTACTGAGCACGTACTAAGTGCTAGATGTTGTTAGGCATTAGGGTAGGTACAAAGATGAAATAGATAAGGTTCCCGTTTTCAGTGTGCTCATAATCTGGAGACAAAAACCAGATGCTGAAAAAAAGTAATTACACTTCAATGAAAAGGTGGCTTTAACAGAAACAGTTGACTGTTGCCCTGATAACCCATTTCATGCCAAATTTCATTTGGGGAATGGGCATACCAGGGTGATGGAGACAGTAGATTTCTGTCTGCTTAAAAGCCCTAAGTCATACAGTTGGTTTTCATACTCATGAAGGAGAGTTGGCAAACTATAGTCCACAGCCGAATCCAACCCACTACGTGTTTTTGTAAGTGAAGTTTTATTAGAACATGGGCTATGACCATGCGCTTACATGTTGTCTCTGGCTACTTTTGAGCTACAATGGCTAAGTCAAAGCGTTGCCCCCAAAGTGTCTATGTCCTAATACCCACAACTTGTGAATATATTACTTTACATGATTCAGACTAATCACATGAGTCCTTAAAAGTGGAAAGGCTTTCCCCAGCCATGACCAATAAGAGAGATAGCAGCATGAGAATGATTGGATGGCCCAATGCACTCTGAAATGGAGAGGGCTGTGTGCAAGAAATTCTGACAGCAATTCCAATGGGCTAGGGAGTGGATCCTTTCCTAGAGCCTTCGGAAAGGAATGCAGCCTTGATCTGAGCCCAGTGAAACCTGTGTCGGACTTCTGACCTACGAAACAGGAAGATAAGTTTCTGTTGTTTTAAGCTGCCAAGTTTATGGTAATTTGTTCTAGCAGCAATAGATAGAAAACTAATTTAGGCAGACACTGTATGGCCCCCAAACCCTAAAACATTTATTGTTTGCTCTTTTACAGGACAAGTTTGTCAACCTCTGTTCTTTAATATGCCAGCCAAATATTCCAAGGATGTCTCAAAAGCTGCTGGCAGATTGTGCCCCTAGTATCCATGCTCCTTTTGCTCTTTTTAGTGATCAAACCCTATGCACACACAGCTTTCATCAGGGCTCATGGACACCCAACTAGAGATGACATTTCCCAGCCTCCTTTGCAGCTAGGCATATCCACAATACAAAACTATTGTGAATGGAAGTGATGTGTGCAATTTCTATGTCACCTTCTTAAAAGGAAGTTGTTTACCCTCCACTTTCTATTGCCCTTTCCCACGTGCTAGAATGCAAACCTGGTGATAATAAGCCACTTTTGACAACACAGAAGGGGATAAAATGATGAAGAATGATGAAACAACAAAATGAAAAAATATCTGGATCTCTGGATGACCTTATGAAGCAGAGCTGCCTCATTTTCCTGGATCTCACTCTGTACATCTGGGTATATGAGAGAAGAGTAAACTTCTATCTTATCTGAGTCACTATATTCTGGGATGGCTCTGTTTCAATAGTTAAGGCTTTACCCTAACAAGTACAAGGGGGCAGTCTTATCTTAGTGTAGGATTAGAAAAGAAACAGAGTAGCTCATGAATGAGCTATTTTAGACCATAGCCACCATAGGTGCTGGGAGCTTCCAGACCAACTTGAAACCTCAATGGAAATTTTAAAACATGGCCACAAATTCTATGGCATTCCTCCCATCAAGGGGTGGGATCTATATCTTCTTTTCTTGAATTGGAGAAAGCTTGTGTCTTCTTTGATTTGTAAAGAACAACAGAAGTGATGCTAGTGATCTCAGAGACTGAGCCATAAAGGGCCATAGAGCTTCCATGTTGTTTGGTAGAGTATTCACGATGGAGCCTATTGGAGAGGCAACATAGATACTCGGGTCAATAGTTCCAGCTGAGGGATCCTTCATCCATCTCATCTGTGTGCTACACATGTGAGTGAAAAAGCCATCTTGGAAGTGAACCCCCAGCCCCAGCCATTCCAGCCTCAACCATGTAAGACACTCCTAATTCTTTGAGACATTTCAGATTATGTGAAACAGAGAAGAGCCCTTTGTCCTTTCTCAATTTCTGACCCATACAATCCATGAACATAATAAAGCAGTTGTTATATTATGCCACTATGTTTTAAGGAGGCTGGTTACACCTAAGAATGAAGGAGAGGAGGAATTGATGACGAGGCATAAAAATTCACTATCTTCCCAACCACTCAGAACCTCACAATTGGGATCCATCATGAGGAGGCAAATGAGTTGTCTCCAACACGACCTTCTTCTTAAGGTAATACAACCCCAAAGTCTTCACTGGTTTGTGCCCCTAGGTATGGGTCCTGTGAGCTACTCCTGGGCTGGGATTACCACAGGCACAACACTAAGAGGCAGTTCTGCTCAAATGTAATGACACTTAGAGGTTAACACCATTATGCTGATTTATTTGAGGAAAAAAAAAAGCAAGTGTTCAGAAGGTCCAGTGACAGAAGAGCTATCTGTCAGATATCTGTATCTGACAGAAAGACTAAAATAAACCTTTGTGAAGAAGGATGTCCTCCTACGGAGTGTGTCGAATAATTCAGGAAATGTCACATAGAAATGCCAGGAGTCTTGGTAGCATCATTCTAATTACTAAGGGGCAGTCCTGCTACAACAAAATTTGATTAGTACTGGTATCCCATTATGTAACTTGAATTTCTATGACATCTCTTTTCTTGGAAGTGTGCTGGTGTGCAATAACTTGGGCTTACGATGAATTAAAGACTGTGAACTTGCTGACATACACTGGCAGCCAGGATGGGATCAGTCCACAGGAAGAGAAAGAAAAGCAAATCTCCCTCCCTGCTGTAAACGATCCCTTTGCCACTGGAGGCCCCTCAGTCTTTGTTAACCCATGTTTGCTAGGATGTCGGGCCAATCTTAGGGATAAGCCTACTAGTTAAAATCAAAACCCATACCCTGTTTAACCCATTAGCCAGTTTAGTCCTTGAAATGCTCGAACAACCATATTTTTTTAATTGTAAATGAATTTATCCTGAAGATCTCACTGAAACTGCTCAATGCTCAGTAAGTCTTGTAATGGCCTTTGGCCAAAAGCAATAAAAGCTAAATCGAGGTTTACTGACGGAATGAGAAAGCAAATTAGAAAAAGCTTTACCATTTACATAATTAGATTTCAGTTAGACATGCTTATATGTGTAAAATCCATTGTCAGAACACATCTAATTTTCCTGAGACTTCATTGACAGCATGTATTTTCTTGACCAAATGGTTGAAGTTTCAGCTTTGGGGCACCCACTGGGCAGCTTTCCTTAACACTGCCCCATCTACCCCTTTGCCAGGAAGCATTTGTGTTTAATTTTGTTTTGTTTTTTTTTTTATTGTAAACCACATCCTTCACTATCAAGCTTTGGGACCCACTTAAGTATCCATACGAGCAAAGTTAGTCTCTGAGAAATAAAGGCCCAGTGGGGATTTTTGAAGAGCCCTTAGAGGTAATGTATCCAAGTAACAGCTCATTGTTTCCTCAATGCACTGTGATACTTTCCAGAAGACAAAAACCCACTAAAGAGACAGCAGGATGCATTGTGAAATACAGAGCTCTACATTATAGCCTCACATGAAGTAGAAGGCTTTCGGTATGATTGGACATAATAATGTCTAGAACTCCCAAGGAGTTTGAAGTAATATAGTCTGGTCTTCCATCACTAGTCTATTACTAATTGTTATCTTGAATATTTTGATTGAGTGCAGCTGACGTTCCCTCCCAAAATTTCCCACATAGGCATTGTAATGCTAAGAGCTACAGGAGAATACTTTGCCTTAAGGATACTTCTTAGAGTCCTAGATTCTCCTCCTAAGCATTCAGCTAAGTATAGAGCAAGAACCCATTCACCAATACCTCTTCCAAAGAAGTTTTAAAAATGTATTTTCCAAAGAATCCTTTTTTTAAAGTGTACTTATTTTTGAGAGAAAGAGAGAGAGCAGGAGGGAGAGATAATCCCAAGCAGGCTCTGCACTGTTACCATTGGAACCGAACACAGGGGTTGAGCCCATGAACCATGAGATCATGAGCTGAGCCGAAATTAAGAATCAGGCATTTCATCCATTAAGCTACCTAGGCGCCCCTCCAAAGAATCCTTCTAATTTTGTCAAATTACAGCTACTCTGGAAAAAATCATTTCTCCTGCTAAAAATTAAAAAGGATGCTCCCTTTAAATATGTTTTATTATATGTATGACTCTTCAAATTTAAAGGGCAGAGTAGGCCAGTCCTAGAGTAGGCCAGTCCTAGACCTAATCCAGGAATAGCTTCTGAATAAGAGCACAGTTTAGAGCAAACAGATATCCAGAAGGCCTGGGTAACAGTCCTGGGCTTGCCCCTAATCTACTTAACCTTGGACAAGTTGCTTCATCTCGTAAGACCTCAGTTTCCTCATCTACAAAATTAAGACTGAAGTAGAGGATCTTGTGAGGTGTTTCTTTTCAGTTCTATGGATGAGAAAGACATGAATTGTACTTGGGTACTTCTAGTTCTTTAACCACCACTCTTATGTGTGTATCATCCACTTAAGTGATTCAAGAAACCATTACTTATTGAGCCCCAACCAAGTAGAAGACACGTGCTTGGCACCATAAGTGGTATCAAAGTGGCAGACACAGAATCTACCCTAAGGAAACTCCCAGTTTAGTCGAGAAGACAGGACCAAGACCTGATTTACGTGGTGTTGTGATACAGTGTACAAGCTGTCACTGATGTCAGCCACTGACTGCCCAGTTGCATGTTTGGCAGACCTGCCTTGCAACAGCTCAACCTTTCCAAACCCTTGAGTCAGCAATGAGTGAGAAGACACACCCTCACTGGTTTGATCTACTGTCCCAAACCCCTTCCCCAGCTCCAGACACCCAAATACCCATCCAACTCCTGCCCTCACTCAAACATTGTGCACAATCCATAGGTGTCTCAGGCTATGAGTCTGGAGTTCTCACTTGTCCAGCAAGAGAGCAGATGCAGAATTGAATATGAGAGAGGCTAATGTCCGGAAGGAGACAGGAGCCCCGAACAGACGTTTTGTCTGCATATCTATTGAGCTCATGAGATATTACCCCCGTGATGAACGTGAAGAAAACAAGACCTTACACATATGAACGTGGAGAAAACAATCAAACAGTAATCATTAACTTGTGTGTGTAAGAAGCAAAGGGTCTGGGGTACAAGTGGAGTTTGCGATGAAAATACAATAGTATATTGGCATCAGATGGAAAGTACTAATGATCCCATTACAATATCTTGCTAGCTAACCTCGGGCGCTTTCACCCAGTGGTGGCAGCTTTCCACCCTAAGCTTTTTTCTAACCCATTTATGTGAGTAGAACTTACTTCCCCACACATCGGATGGTTTTCCCTGTCCTGTTTTCTTATGAATTATATCAATTAGTGTGCAGGCTAAGGTGCTGTATCAGAATCCCAAAACCAAGAGTCGTCTAAACTGGAAGTTTATTTCTAATGTAGTAACTGTCCAGAGGCTGGGTAGTTTTATTGTTCCCTACACTTGGCTTCCATTTCTGCATCCAAGAGAACTGATAAGAGTTTTATACTGTTTAGAAAGTATTTCTATACCATAGAAATAACTGTTAGTAGCAAGGGTAATGGCAGAATAATTTGGGTCCCAGATTCTTGCAAGGTCTAGTGTTTAGGTGAAAAAACTACAAGACCCTTTAATTTGTTTAAATATCCAAAATCAAGCCTATCCCCCTGCTTCTCAAATGAATTCTGTAATCCAGAGTGTTTTCATAGGCCATGTCCCCAAGTTGCTCTGAGAATTTGTTATGCCTCTCCTGAAGAAGGTTTAGAGTGGAAAACCCTCACACTTCAAGATAGCAAAGCAGGGAAAAGGAAAAAAAAAAATCAAAAGTAAAGCAAAGGATATGACCAGACTGAAATGCAGCCAAGGAGCTTGCATTAAAAGGTTTGCTACTGTTTGGGCAGAAATAAGACCAATGTTTGCTTTCAGTGGGATTGTTGCAAGCTTGAAAAAACTTTAACAGGCTGTTTCCAATGTGCAAAGTTAAAAACCCCAACTTCTGTCGGATTGGGAGAGGGAGGGAGGGGGACAGTTTGTAGAGCAATGTAAATAGACACTTCAAAATTAATAACATTTACAGGCTCTAGAAAGCCAGGAGGGGAAATGTGGAAAGAACAGAGGTCTTCATCGGCAACATTCAAAGATCTGGGGAAATTGCATCTCAATGAAATCACCTGAGAGCGGAGTGTATCTTTTGGGGCCACCTCACTTCTCCAGTTTGAACATGTGTGATAAGGAATTCATGAGCTTGAGAATGTGCCTATGACATTTCTTCTACTATAAGCTTAATACTTCTATAAATGGGATTTTTTTTTTTTTCAGAGTCACAGGAGGGGAAGACAGAGCAGCAGGAGCAAAAAGAAACACTCTGCTTACCTTACATACTTATATTTTCTTTTGTGAAATGGCAGAAAGTGTCCTCTCCCACAATTGAATTACTTCAGTCTTTTTAAAGTAAAGTATTCCCCCAATATTTATATGGAAAAAATTGTGCTTATAACCAACAGAATGTTATTCCAATCAGTTTCCTCCAAATATAGTCTTTCCAACACTGTTTCTTGTTCTAGTCATTAAAGTCAAGCACAGTGAGTCCTGTTTTTTGTTAACCTCCCTGTATCTAAAAACTTTAAGAAAAAGGAAAAACATACACCAACTTACATCTTATCATTTTCCTAATTCAGTTCACTTGCTCAGAGATAAATCCAGACTGATCCACGTTAACTCAAAATCTGTGGTCGTTTGGGCCTAGATATAAATTTATCTCAGTTCATGACAGATTTATGTCCCCAAAATTCTGGGTTGAACGCACTATATTTTAAACACTTTATCTAAAGCCTGGGTTATGATATTTAGGGTCAATAGGCATGCCTTTTTACTGTATTTTCATACATAGGTTTTTTTTAACTACCTGTGTTTTTATTTATTTGTCTCTAGATCTTAATTATTCCAACCACTAAAAAGAAATTATACTTATGTGATGTGATAGAGGTACTAGTTGCTGCTACTATGGCAATCTTTTTAGAATATATAAATATCAAATTGACATGTTGTACCCCTTAAATTTACACAATGTTATATGTCAAATGTATTTTAATTAAAAATGTTTTAAACTGTATAGGTTTCTTGAAGGCAGGCTAGAGATATATATGTAGGAGGGAGAAACTGACCTTTTGGCCTCCTCACTCTGAAGCCCATGTTTGAGACACCTGTCTAGACAGTGTTGTAGAGCAGCCAATGTGCCAAAATGCCAGCTCTCTTCTCTTTCCTTTCCTCCATCCAGTGTCTGCCCTTTCTGCCTGAGAACCACCTCTGACTGAACCAAGACTGGTTGGTTGCCAGAGCTCCAGGATTAAACCACCATGGGGCACCTCGGCTGGGTAAGCCTCTCTACACTTCCACCTTTTATGTTGAAAGCCTGTGATCAAGAAAAGGCGGACCTTGCTCCATCAGGCCATCGCTAACAGAGGATGGGTTTAACCAAGCTTCCTTTTCAAAGATAGCAGTCATGGTCACAACCCCACTACAGAGATCTTTTGACACTCAGGCGCTCAGAAATTTAATAAATACTGTTCTGGGATTTTATTTTCGCAAAAGCTCCCCCAGATCGAGGCTTTTTCTCTCATTCTCAGTGGACAAGAGCCCTGTGTCTTCCTTTACAAAACTTAGATGTGAAGATTCCATGTGAGTAACCCAGCCTGTGATCCCTGCTTACATCTATGAGAACACTTACTGTTTACAGAGGGTGAGCTGTTTTTGTGCGATTCAAAGCATTACTAATTAAAACCTGTTACCTTCCTAAGGGTAGATATATTCTCCTCCAGAGCAGCATTTGTCTGTCCCATTAGCATTAATGGGAGTAACACAAGTGCATCGAGAGGAGAATGGTCCCCTTGGGTCTTTGAACTTAAGTCTACTTCAAAACTGAAACCGATATATACAATGGTATCATTGATGCCATTAAAAATCATTATACTTTACTGCAACTTTTATAAAAGTAATTGTAAGCTTCATGAAATATACTTGGCTCCTGGGAGTTGTGCATTATTAGGCTGAGACTGGACATGATAGAGTGAATTACACTATAATACTTGAAAAATATTTTGGCCAGGGGAATTTATTAGATCCAGTCAAGCTTGTGCTGAGGTCTGTGTTCGTAAAGACAATTAGCTTGGGTAGGTTTTAAAAGCATCTGCAATTCCACACTAAAATGCAGGAAAGGATCTGGTAAAAGGATGCAACTCCATGCAACCCACTATCTTTACAATGATACGTCTTAATGGGCTGCTATAAAATACCATCACCTTGTGTCTCTGTAATATCCTTCATTTGCATAGTCTTAAGTGTTTTAGAGGCAATATATAGCTGATGTTCCAATTATTTTAGAGGGAGAAGGAGGAGGGCATTTTTTTCCCAGTCTGTGAAACTGAGGTTTAGAGAAGCAACATGGTCATCAGGGTGAGGGATGGCTGCAAAGGAAGGGCTTCTGGGTGCCGACTTGAAACAGCAACCAAAAGAATTCAGTTGCTGGGGAGTCAGGGCAGTGAGTGATGCCCTCGATTTCCAGTCTAGAGGTCCTTGCCTGCAAAATTAGCTGTTGCATTCACTGTCTTGTGAGCAGCTGAGTGTGACCTCATCAACCATATGACCATGGGTGAGTTTAACAATTTCCTCATTTGTAAAATCAAGTTTACAAAGTACCTACCTCAAGGGGCTGTTTTGAAGATTAAACGATTTAATATATATAAAACCCTTTGAATAGTGCCTGGCACATAGTAAGCACTCAATAAATGTTAGTCATTATTACCAGCCTTTAAGCCCAGCCAGGGTGTGTTATCCCTTAAGGAAACAGTGCTTGGTGAAAGTTGATTGGCAGAGAGACCTACCCCCCCTTCCTTCCAGTCTCCCCAAAAGGCCGGTCCATCATACTCCATTGCATCATCAGAGTCCCATGGCTTAGGGCTTCCTAAAAATACAAGTTGCCTGGGAAAAAGACATACCATTCCAAGTGTCTGGCATGCATGCCACAACCCGCATGACCTCATCAGGTTCTTTCCTGAGAGAGGAGGGAGAGGCTGTGTTCCCTGCTCCCGCCTAAATAAGGGCACACCAGAAAGCCACGGTTGGTGCCAACATCCTAGCCTACAGCCAGCTGTGACCTCAGAGCTTACCTACCGCCTTACGTATAATTTGCCCCTGACTCCTTTACTGGTAAGTTTTGTTCCCTGTTTCTGAATCTGCCTTGTGTTGCCTGAACCAGAACCCCAGGGGGCTGAGGTGTTCTCAGTAAAGGAACATGTGGCCATAGCTGCCTAGTTGAACGAGCTGCAGGCAAGAATACCAATGGTGCCAAAGATGCCTCCTTCCATCTTCTTCCCTCCGCACTTGGCTGCGTGGCCAGTCACGGGACAGGAAGAAGAGCCCCCAGGGAGGCATCTGTCTGTCTCTTAAATCCCCTTTGTGTCCCACCCCCACCCCCCACCCCAGTTCGTTCCTCTCCTCTGTGCGCCTTCACCACCCTACAGCTCTCCGTCTTCACACTTCTCGCATTTTCCTGAAATCGCCTCTGGTTTTCTCTGCTGAGACAGTGTTTTATTTATCTTCATGCTAGTGCAGTGCCAACATTAGTGGACACTCACACATTTCCTAAATACAAAACTTCTGGGCAAAGGAGTTTGCCAAGTCATTTCTTGGAACCCTGAGTTTTAAAAGCATTTTTTGCAGTTCCTGTACTGTACGTCTATTCCTCGGTGTTCTTGAAGGTGCTTTGATTTGCTTCAAAGTTGCCTTCGGATTTCTGAGCTTTCCAGCAATTACATAAATGCTAAACTGGACTTTTTTTTCTTACTTTTAAATGTCAGCAATAATAAACTAAGCCTGTGTTTGCTTTTTAAATGTAATGAAAGTCAAATTAGACCACCAGATCAATTTTGCAGATTATTTTCCTATCTGTGGGACTTCAGCCAAACTAACAAAAACTGTGGCTCCCCAGAAGGCTTAGGAAGTGTTCAAAACCACTGGCCTATTACTTTTTTTTTTTTAAATAATATATATCTATTTAGCATCTCAATAAACCTTATCAACCCTCTTTCATTCCACTGGCAATTTTCTGACCTCCAAGTGGAAGACTTGAGCCCTGAATTCTGCTCATGGGTGAGTAATCACAACAAGCCCCTAACAGAACCTATCCCCAAACTACAAATATATCATCTTCAGCATTGTAAATCAAAGCCTCAAAGAGCATCATTTAGCCTGCAGCTAAAATTGCTTGTTTATCAGATGGTGCCTGCTTTAGCGTGAAGCAGTCCCTTGTAAATCTCTGGGACCTTTTACAGCATATACTTAAGCAAGCACATTGGCTCCTGGGAGGCTTTCTGAGAGCTTTAATGACTGCGGGCTGCTAAAAGATCCAGGCCACGGTTTAGTTAAAGTGGCTACGGGTACAGTTTGGCTCCATTTTGTAAACTCACAAAGATAAGGCGTCTGCTTTCTCCAAAGTGAGGGTGAGCATTTGTTCCTTAGGGAATCTTTCTATCTGAAGTGTTAATGTTCTCGTGGCTTTGGGCATTTTGACCTTTTGCCTGCTAACTTTTGATTTACTGAGGGAGTGGGTGCTTTCTCTGGGCTTTATTGCCATCCTGGAAAGACAATGAAATGCACGTGACTCTTCAAAATTACACCGAAACAATTTTCTTCTTCAATTAAGAACCGTACACGTCACACACAACGGTGTTCCACTGTCCCCTCCACAGCCCCCACCCTGCCAAATATAACACTAAACCCCTCTTTAGTTACATTTAAGAGTAACTATGTGCCATGCTTCTTCAACGGGGCAATTAACGTGTCTGCTATGGACCCTGCAAGCTGTTTGCTCACCTCAGCACTTTGTTTCTCAGAAAGAGAACAGTTTATAGATTCTAGCTATGTAGCTAAAGGTAGCAAAGGGAAATTGTCCACCAAATTCCCCTTGGTTTAAAAACCTAGCTACTTGCTAGAGTCATGAATAGCTTATTGACTGAATATACCACCAAGGACCCAGGCAACCTACCAACTACCTTACTGATGGACATTGGAAAAGACCTGATAAAATTCGCTAATTAAAGAAATCTTTACACAGTTCTTTCTTATATACAGTCTCCTTGATACAAGTTAATTAAAGTACTCTTCAAAACCTTCACCTGACAAGGGAAAAGCTCCTTAGAGAGCTGGAGGAGCAGCAAAGCATGTTTAAGGGGCCGGTGTCTTGTTTTCAGGCAATGATCAATTGTTTCCATACTAATTTCATAGCTACCATGCTCTGGGTTTTGGGAAGTAGTCTCTTTCTCCTAAAACCATGCCCTCTTTTCATAAGCCACAGCTTAATATTTCTGCCTTTGCTTCTATTAAAGGTAAAGCATTTTTTGTTCTTTATTTGGGGGGGGAAGGTTTTTTGTGGGGGGGGGGGTTCCCCTACTAGTTTTACTGTTCTCCAAACAAGCACACTGATATGGGTAAGCTCTTCCCTACTTGGCATCTTTGGAGCTGAGGACTCCTGAGGATATGTATACAATACTCGTCATAAAAGCTAAAAATATGTGCACCTGTTGCACCCTGCTGAAATCACAACAAGCTGGCATAACACTTGGGAAATAAAAGCTTAACTGACTCATATGCTTCCAGAAAACAGACTTTATGCACTTATTCTTCCAAAACCAGGTCTGAGAGACAGTTTGTAATATTCAAGCAAATTAGATGACAGATGATGTTGGTGAGACCCTGAATGGTTTAAACCCCGCCCCCCCCCACTCAAAAGATGGGGGGAGCACCCTTCCGCTTCCCGTGTGTGCCCGGCGGCCACGTTTTTAGCCCCTTCACTATAACCCTCAAGTGGCAAGAGCCTTCTCAGAATATGGGTAACATTACACACCACTTATTTAATACATTAATTCACGCAAGAAACACTATTAACCGTCTATTAGACACGGTGCTAGGCTCTGGGACACAATTTCTCTAATCTCACTGGAGTATATAAGTCTACCAAGGCAGCACATCCATTAATAAAATCAAAAATGTAAAACTGCAGCACAGGCAAGATCTCTGAAGGAGAGATACAGGTTACTGTGAAGTCTGCCAAGCAGAAGGCTTCTTCCTGGTTTGGGAAGCCAGAGGCAACTCCTCTGAGAAAATAACCTTGGGATTAGAAGCACAAGTCAAAAGTTACCCAGGCAAAGAAGAACACACCTAACAGAGGGAACAGCATGTGCAAAAGTGCTGTGGCTGGCAGGAGGTGCTTACAGCAGGGCAGGCTGGCCAAGGGGTCGGCTGCAAAGAGGAGCCTCAAGCAGGATGTAGCCATCCTCAGTCCATATTAGTTTTGTATTTATCATACAAGCGGCGGGAATCACTGAAGTCTTCTAAACAGAGGCTAACATAGTCAAAGCTGCGTTTTGAAAATACCATGATGGCTGCAGGGTAGAAAAGAGATTGGAGATGGCCAGGAGTCATCTTTGTGGGGAGCTGAGGTCAGGGGCAGTTGCAGTAATTGAGGCAAGAGACAGAGCAAGGACAAAGGTGGTAAGGTGGAAATTCAGAAGGAAGTAGACAGATTTGAGGGATATTTGAGAGGCAAATTCAGTAGTGATTGGGCATTTCGGATGTAGGAAAGAAGGGTACTGAGAATGATTCCCAAGCTTCTGATATGACCAACTGAATGGATGGTGGCATCATTTAGTGTCCCAGGAAAATTGGAAAAGGGCCAGGCTTGGGCACTGGGAAGAATATGGGAAATGGATTTAAAATGGCTCTGCAACATCTGAAGGTATCAGGTAGGCAGCTGGATAGACAGGCCTGGAGCTCTCAGGACTCTCTGGGCTTGAGATACTATCTCTGAGACATCTATATGGGGTCGGCCACCAAAGCCAGGTGTGTTAGTTTCCTAGTACTGCCACAACAAAGTACCACAAATGTGGTGCCTACAACAACAGAAATTTATGCTCTCTAGAAGGTTTTTTGGTGTTTTTTGTTCTTTAAGAGAGAAAGCAGGGGAGGGGCAGAGAGAGGGAGAGAGAGAGAATCTTGAGCAGGCTCTTACCCCCAGCACAGACCCCGACACAGGGCTTGATCTCACAACCATGAGATCATGACTTGAGCCAAAATCAAGAATTGTATGCTTCACCAACTGAGTCACCCAGACACACCCTCTCTAGAAAGTTTTTGACACCAGAAGTCTCAAATCAAGGTGTCGGCAGGGTCAAGTTCCCCTGGAAGGCTCTAGAAAGAATCCTTCCTTGCATCTCCCAGCTTCTGGTGGCCGCAAGCAATCTTGGTGTTTCTTGGCTTGTGGCCACATCTCTCCATTATCTGCCTGTCTTCACATCACCTTCTCTTCTGTGTGTCTTAGAGAACAATTGTTATTATATCTAGGGCCCAACTAGATACTCCAGATCGTCTCATCACAAGATCTTTACACAAAGGATCTTTATATCCACAAAGATCATTCTTCCAAATGAGCTCACAGCCATAGGTTCCGGGGGTGAGGATTATGTCTTTGGGAGCCACAATTCAGCACACTACAGCATGCATGTGTCATAAGAATGAAATCACCCAATAAGACAATATAGAGTGAGAAAAGGGTCTATGCGTAGAATTTCCAATGCTTGTTGCATGCCATGCAGAATTCCATACACAGGAATTAAGTCCATGGATTAATAAGTTTCTTGTATGTCTGAGATCATTATCAGTTAGAAACTCTCAAAGTTTCCCATTCGTTCATCGCTCTCACCCATTGCCTCCTTGCTCATGAAGAGTCTGCTGCAATCTTTTTTTTCTTTCTTCTGCTCAGTATATTCAGCACTTAATCAGCACCCGCATTAACTGTCTCTGAATGCTCTACATTAGTGTGCTACTTGAGGGAAGATTCTGTGTATTCTATTTCCCTGGGATTTTCCTACAGCATTAGTACTGGGCCCATGACAAATATCCAATAGATGCTTATTGGTTGATGGGTGCTGTATTAGTTTCTATTATTAGTTTACCATCATTATCATTAGGTTTCTAGCATTTCTATTAAGCCACAAACTTAGTGACTTAAAAACCACAGATTATCTTACAGCTAATACAAGTCCAACCCAGGGCTCACTGGGCTAAAATCAATGTGTTGGCAGGCTGCATTCCTTCCTGGAGCTTCTAGGGGATGATCCATTCCCTTGCCTTTTACAGCTTCTAGAGGCTTCCTACATTCCTTGGCTCATGGCCCCCTTTCTCTATCTTCAAAGCCAGTAATAGCAAGATGACTCCTGACATCCCATCACTCTGATGGCCTCTTCTGCTTTCCACTTCCACTTTTATGGAATCTGGTGATGACATCACATCTACCCATATAGTCCAAGATTAATTCTCTACGTCAAGGTCAACTGATCATCAACCATAATTCCATCTGCAATCTCAATTTCTTCTGCCATGTAAGGTACCATATTTACAGGTTCCAGGGATTAGGATGAGGACATTTTTGAGAGGTGAGAAGCTTTGTATTCTGCCTGTTCTAAATTTGTATGCACGTATTCATTAAATTACATGCCCAAAATGTTTGCCTTTGAATAGAGGCTCTCAGAATAGACACTCTCCTCCCTGCTTTCATGAGCAAGAAGACTATGCAACAAAAGAATGAGGAACTATTCACTGATAATAATGAGTTACCAAACAGCAGAGAAAAGACAAGTGCTAAAAGCTGGCTCCCAGTCCAGAAGTGGGGTGTCTTTTAGCCCTCTGGGTTTTGAAAATTCTGTAACATGCAAGGTTCTTCAGCATCCACCATATAACTGCCTAATCAAGTGCCTGGTAAGTAGAGTGATCACATAATGTATCATCTGATTCGGGACACCATTAAGAATACAAGGGATAGGGGCGCCTGGGTGGCTTAGTCGGTTGAGCATCCAACTTTCACTTAGGTCATGATCTCACGGTTCGTGGGTTCGAGCCCCGCGTCGGGCTCTGTGCTGACTGCCAGCTCGGAGCCTGGAGCCTTTTTCGGAGTCTGTGTCTCCCTCTCTCTTCTGACCCTCCCCTGCTCACACTGTCTCTCTCTCTCTCTCTCTCTCCTAGAAACAAATAAAAATATTAAAAAAAAAAAAAAAAAAGAATACAAGGGATATGGCAGGTATAGACCGGGTGTGTGGTCATCCTAAAAGAGGAAGAGAATGTATCCAGATGAAATCCTTTTTACCTGGTGATTGTGGACCAGAAAGGGCGAAGCCTATCCCATTTCCACATAAGACACTTGCTACTTCTCCCTAGTCACTAGTTTGGGACAAGCTCAGACACCTGTAGAGTGCCAGGGCCTGACCAGCCTCTCCTTGCCTTGCCCCCCAACACCTCCACACATTCCAGAATCCTGTTTATATGTATGCATGCCTTTTCTTGTCCAAGCACCAACTCATATCCCTTCAGATCTTCCTGATGGCTCTCCAACACAGGCCAAGAAGATGCAGCCCTGGCCTGTCCATTTTGCCAAAGAGGAAGCTAGATGCAGAAGAGTGGAGTGGCTTTCCCAAGGCCAAGTGGTTTTCCCGAGGTCGCAGAGCTGCTTAAACCAGAAAGTCAAACCACCCAGTACTGATTCCAGGCCAGGGCTCTTTTCCCCATGCTGCCAGACCCGGAGACATTGTCCATCACTATTCCATAGTTGTAACCATAGGAGTCAGAAGCACGGAAGCCTAGTTAACTGCCACCGCCTTCTCAATAGCCCACTTGAGACTTACGTCTGAGGAGCCAAAGAAAATGGTACGAATACTAAAGTGCCCTCTCCAATTTGATCTCCAAACAGAGTAAAGGAACATCCAGATCATGTGTTCTTTGCCCTCCAGCCATTCTAAATTCAGCTGTTCCCAACTCCACTCTCTAGCAGGTGGTTGCAGCAGCATTTCTGAATAAGGAGAAGGACACGTTTGCTATATAAAATGTAATTTGCCTTCCTTTCATTAACAAACACTTTTCCAGAGAGCAAATCTCATAGCTCAGGCAAATGTGAAAGTATCGCCTGTCTGCCAGCAGATTATATAAATCTACACCATATCCTTCACCAGGAGGTGATAAGAATTGATGGCTGTAAAGTGATACAAGATTAGTAGCACATTATAAATAAAGCCAATGCTTTTTCCATCATATAGGTTAAAAATTAGGAGAAAAAGCACAGGAAGAATTTTTATTCTGCTTCAAAGCAATCAAATATAGGTTTTACAAAGTGGGAGCAATTCCCTCCAAATGGTCAACTCTTTCTAAAAAGCAGCAAAAAGGGGACAGGTTTGGGGTGGTGGCAGGAACTAACATTTAGATTTCAGAATCAATAACTGAATTTTCAAGGGTTGTGTTCCTGTGGTCTAGTGTTCAGACTGGGAGGGAGGAAGGACGTATGGGGGTAAAGATGGTGTGTGTTGTTAAGAAAGCAAAAGCAAATCAAATTTCTTAATATCTGTTAACGGTCAATGCTCTCATTCATTCACTCAAGACAGAACTATTGGATACCCACCATGCTCCAGGCACCATTCCATGTCCTAGGCAAGGAAACAAACGTAATACCTGGAGTTCTTGAAATGGAAGAAGTTCTGAAAAGTTGTCCAATTTTGAAAAACACAACTTAATTCAGAATAGGGAAGTAAACAAAACTCCAGATCTGAGAAGAGGCGTAGGAGAGAGACTAGAAGAAGAATGACCAGAGCTCTGGGTTCAAGTCCAGCTGTCAGGGCCTTTTCTGTAAAGGCGAGTGAACCCTCACAATCTCTCCAGGACATTCTCAAGCTGGCATGTGAGAATCACGGGTGGCCCTGGCTAGTTTGACTCAGGGAAAATAGTGTTAGGAGAAATGTCAACTTATAAGACATGGCAGAAGGGAGGCTTTAAAGATTCCAAGTAGGGGCGCCTGGGTGGCTCAGTCAGTTAAGTCATTGACTCTTGGTCCCACTCAGGTCAAGATCTCATGGTCTGTGGGATTCAAGCCCCACATTGGGCTCCATGCTATTAGCACAGAGCATGCTTGGGATTCTCTCCCTCCCTCTCTCTTTCTCTGCCCTTCCTCGGCTCATGTTCATGCATGCTATCTTCTCTCTCAAACTAAAGATCAAAAAAATGATAATTTTTTAAAAAGACTCCACATAAAATGTAAGTTTGCTGGTGAAAATGTATGAATATTAACATATTTGGGTGTATTTAAGGGTGAAGCACTCTGGTAGAACTATTATCTTAATTCTTAATTGATTCATGCTCAATCCCAGCCCTAAGTATACACATAGCTCCTCCTCTTTAAACGGCTGAGTTGAAACGCTCCACCACGAGTTTGCACCCTCGCCTCCCCCTCTCCGGTTTGGCCCCTGCTCCTCCACAACAGAGAACAGCTCGTGCGTGATGACAAGCACCTCCGAGCTCTGTTGTCTGTCTTTCTCCCCTTCCTGGATCCCTCTACTTTCCAGCTGGATTCGGGATTCCTTGCTTCTTCCTTCACCTGCAACTCTTCTCCCCTCACCTCCCTCTTGTCAGAGCCCTTCCGGAACCTCATTGTTCTTCAAGTCCTTCCTGCCCCTCCAAACCAGAACAAATCCCTCTGCCACACGCTTCCCTTCCCTCACTTGCTTTACTGACTTTCCATCCATCTTCCCACCAGACTAGAAGTTCTGTGAATGTTAGTGGCTCTGGCAAGCTCAGAGACTGGTCTGTAGCAGCTACACAAGTATCTGTGGAATGGATTTGAACTTGTGGTAGGTGGACCTCCTTTGTACTCTCCGGAAACCCTGTACCTAGCCCTATTACAGCATACACACCCTTGACTGTACAGTCCGCTGACTTACCTTCTCCACTGAAGGGAAGGCAGGGAGTGTCTTTCATCTCCGTGTCCCCACTGCCTGCCCCAGTGGCAGACATAGAGTAGATCCTGAGAGTCCGACCTTACTTTATAAAAACAACAATTCATTCTGTGCCTATCATAAGCACTGTCAGTCAGCTTAACTATCGCATTTGCTGTCGGTCAAAGTAGGTCAAACATAAACACCTCTACTTTTTTAGCCTTTCCATTCCAAAACTTGGCACCATTTTTAATAGCAAAGGACTCAAAGTGGGGTTAACAGTATGCTAATGAAGGGTACCTGGGTAGCTCAGTCAGTTGAGCATCTGACTTCAGCTCAGGTCATGATCTCACAATTTGTGGGTTCAAGTCCCACATGGGGCTCTGCACTGACAGCTCAGAGCCTGGAGCCTGCCTCCAATTCTGTCTCCCTCTCTCTCTTTCTCTGCCCCTCATCCACTCACATTCTGTCTCTCTCTCTCTCTCAAAATTAAATACACCTTAAAAAATAAAATAAAATAAAATAAAATAATAAAATAAAATAATAAAATAAAATAAAATAATAAAATAAAATAAAATAAAATAAAATAAAATAAAACAGCATGTTAATAAGGCAGGGGAGAATTCCTGTGATGTCCTGTTTTACTATGTTAACCGAGAGGCCTCTCACCACCACTCGGTTTGATTCTTTACTCCACTAAGACTCCATGAAAAGTGCGTAAGCAATGAGAAGGACCTGTCGGACACCTACTCTGTGCCCCGTAGCATCCTTCCCTGAAGAATAAACAGATGGTCTCCCCCAGACACGTTTTAAAACTGGGAGATGGGGCTAAGCCACAGAGACTCTCTGACACATATGAAACATCTGGCCACAACATCAAGTGCGGCTCTGTACTGCCTCTGGGAAGACAGTAAATCACCTCCCTTCTACCACTGGGAGGATCTTTTACAGAGGTCTGAAGCCACGGGATTCCAGTCAGGGCTGCCGGTAGCTCAGTTCCAGAGAAGCAGAAACAAAGCATTCTTTGTTTCTCCCCTCACCCCCAATGACTGCCACAGAATCAATCTGTTGATTTTTCCGATGTCAACAAAATTTCACTTTTAAAGTTAGCTTTGCAAAGACACCGTGTATCACCTGCTTTTAAGATACAAAAACATGCATTTTTAAAAGATAGTGATTTTTGACAGTATCAGGTGTTAGCAAGGATATAGAGCACCTGGAACTCACATACACTGCAGTAGGAATGCAAAATGCTATAACCACTTAGGAAAACATATAAAGTTAAACATAACCGACCCAGTAATCTCACCTCTCAACATTTAACTGAGAGAAAAGAAAACATAAAGACTTATACCAGCTTTATTCATAATAGCTAAACTACAAATAATCTAAATGTTCACGGACAGGTGAATGGATAATTGTGGTATGTACATTCATACAATGGAGTCCTACTCAGCAGTTAAAAGGGACAAACCACTCAGAAGTGCAACAAAATGGATGAATTTGGGAAAACATGATGAGTGGAAGATTAGCCAAACACAATTTAGTACCAATTGTATGGTTCTATTTATATAAAATTCCATGAGAAGAAAATTAATCTGTAGTGCCAAGAACCAAGTCAGTGATTGCCTGGGGCCAGGGCTGGGTGTTGACTGGAAGTAGACAATGGAAATGATTATGTCTTAATTATAGTGATGGTTACATGATTGTACACGTTTGCACAAACTCATTTAAATCGGGTGCATTTTATCGTATGTAAATTATGCCTCAATAAAGTTTATTTATTTAAAAGAGTGATTTTAGCTACATTTTTAAAAGGCTTTCTGGTTTCCAATCCACCTTGAATCCAGAGAATTTTTTTAACTGAAACATAGAGGTGGAGAACTCCCATTTCTTATAGAAATTTATCTTGTGTTCTTAATGATTCATTTCCTACCCATCAGCTTCAAAACAAAGCTCCTTTGGCAATCTAATGTTGAATAATTATCATGAATATGACCCTGATGTTTCATAAAGACTGCTCTAAAAGGTAGTTGTAAAGAGAGGCTTCCCTTTTACACGAACATGAGTGAAGTGGGGTTATAATTAAAGCAGTGTTATTGCATTCTGCGTAACTGACCAGTGTATTAGTCTACATGAGTAATTCCATTCAGGAATCCGTTTCTCTAGGAAATCACTACAAAGAAGTCAATAAACTGCCTCATCGATATTTAATCAGGGTGGATTCTTCACCTGGTTGATCTAGTTCACTTTAGGGAGACTCTGTCTTTAAATCATAAAACACATGTTCCCAGACCAGGGGATGAAATGCCACATGGTAGGGATTTTTGAGAAAGGCAGTATACAGAAGTTAAGAGCACAGATTCTGAAACTCTGATTATTTAATCCATTCATCCTGGTCAAATCTAGGCTCCTCTTCTTACTAATGATGCAACTTTAAGCTATTCTTGCAAACTCTCTAAACCTCCATTTCCCCTGTGTAAAATGGGCATCTTACTATCTCTCTGCCTTACAGAAGTATTGGGCAGTCTCAGCAAGATGAGGCATGCACAGTGCTAGGCACATGTTACATAAAGGTTAGCTGCAATTATCCAGAGGCTGAGATAGCCCGTTGAAGCTGTAGCAAAATGAACAAGTGCATTATGGCTACTTAGCTACAAAAGAAAATCCAGAGACAAACAGTACATGACTCATTATGAATCACATTAATAAATGGACTAGATCTTAAACTCTGCACTCTTCATTTAAAATTCAGTCGTTCAAAAAATTCCAGTTCCTGTCTTAAAAATCTTTTAGAAATGACTATTAAATTGGCTTCATGCCACACACAACTTGAATGAAAAAAAAAATTCTGGTATAATACCTAAACGTCAGACCATGAAATTAACTCCGTTAGTGAACTACTCCTTGGCACCACTGTTTCTCTTCTGAAACACTCCATCCTCTTCCTAATAGAAAATGGCCCTTACAAGTTATATGTAAACATAGTCACTTCTAACCAAGAATGTTAAATCAACGTAGAAATATATGTGATTATCAACAAAGAACCCTCTGAAATGTTAACAGGACTTGCATTTTGGTCCTCATTTAAATGTGAAGGCTGACAACCTGACTTCCTACCTCTTATACTTAAGAGCCAAGCGGTAGCGAAATTGTCTCCTGAGGGCTCAGTTCATTTCTGCCTCTGTTACCCATGGGGACTCCCGTCTTTAGAACCGTGCCAAAGCAGATGAATGGAGAGAAAGGACTGGATGCTTAAGAAGGAGGTAAAGGAAACTGAAACAACCCTGTTTGGCTCAAGGATTTCCCTAGAGAAAATGTTTGCCTGATCCTTTAATGAGGATAAAAACCATACCATTTTGCTACTTTTAAACAAATAATAATAGATGAAAATACCCTCTTTGGCTTCTTACAATTTTTGCTTCTGGTTTTAGATCTCTTTGATATAAAAAGGGAATTCTCTTGCATGCTTACTAAAGGCTTATAATTACTAATTTCAAAAACAAAAGAACTTCCCAGCTCCCATGCCAGGTTTACATTAGAGAAAAAAAATCCAATTGGTGGCAATAACTAAAGTTTCTTTTCTGAGAACTAGTTTTAAATTTTTTTTTTAATGTTTTATTTATTTCTAGGAGAGAGAGAGAGACAGCGTGAGCAGGGGAGGGTCAGAGAGAGAGGGAGTCACAGACTGAAACAGGCTCCAGGCTCTGAGCTGGCAGTCAGCACAGAGCCCGATGCGGGGCTCGAACCCACGAACCGCGAGACCATGACCTAAGTGAAAGTCGGACGCTTAACCGACTAAGCCACCCAGGCGCCCCTGAGAACTAGTTTTAATGTTGGTTATAAAATACTCTATATTCCATGGTTGGTTAAGCAATCTCCATTATCACAGGAATTTAGAGAATTATTTTGCATAACTGTTTTCAATTTTAGTTCACTTAAGGAAACTAAATTCTCAAGATTACAAAATGCCAAATGTGCATTCCTCTACCCTTTCTGCATTGGAGCTCCCAGCAAAATGGAGTTCTTTCAGATTGTCAGAGCCACACTTCAGCTGCACTATTTCCTCTGGTCCCCAAGCTTGAACTCTCTTCTGCCTCTCTTCATCTGGCTAATTCTTACTCTTTAGGAAGCCTTCCTACACACATTTGCCTCCTGCTTGTGAGGGATGGGCCCCCTTCTGGGGGGTTCCCCAAGCACCTTGTCCTTCCCCAGCCAAGATCTACCCACCTCCTCTGCTAGATGGTAATCTCTCCAGAGGCTGAAGTGTGTGCCTACCTTGTTCACTATTGTTTCCCTGCTACGTACACAGTTTTTAACAAATTGCTCATTTTAATTAATGTCTCTCTCACTAACTTAAAATGCAGGGGTCCTTTATACAGAGCCTTTCAACTCTGATATAAATACTGCCCATACACTCCATGGCTTCCACACATAACTCGCCACCTTACCTGCTACATTTTCGTCAACTCCTTCAATCAATTTAGACCGATCACCGGTGTCCCTGGACTTCCGTGATCCACTGTTCTCCCTGCCACTTCTAGCCCTACTTAATACGAGACCTGTGAATTGGCTTATCTCACAGACACCTCCGAATTGGAATACTTTTCCAGTTTATGGCTTTTTCTGCAGAGCGGTATAAGGAATTAACAGCAGATTTTGTAGCTTGGAGTGAACTAAGAGATCAATTCATTGACTTGAGTTCTAGTCAACTAATTTATTTAATCTGTTCATCCAAATAGCTGGCTTATAAAGACAACAGGTATTTGGGGGCTTGGGGGTGGAGAAGGAAGGGTGATGGCTTATCCCAGAGTCTTGAATAGGAAACCATCAGCCCTCACCCATGGATTTCTCTTCCAGCCACACACAGGATGTCCCAGGGCCTATGCCAACAGCATGGGCACTGAACCATGTTTCTATAATGTTAACTCTATGAGAAAATATCCAAATTGTAAATAATTGACTTCCAAATTTACTTGTAGAATACAACCTGCTCATTTAGGCTGCTTGTATAGAAGTAGTATAGCATGGTGTGGAATGAAATGGAGAGAGATAGGACAGGACAAGATTTCTATCAGGTACAGGTACTCAGGGTTCCTCAAAGAGCATGAGTACAAGAAGTGCACTTACAAACAGTGACCCTTTTTAGAGAGAGCTAATATGTAAAGTGCTTTGCTAAATTCTTGGTGCCTTAGCACAATAGGTCCTTGATGAAAAGTTCCTGATTCATAGAAGATGAATAGATACCATAAAAGGCAATTCGAGGTCCCTGGGTAAAGGAGCAATTCCTATCTGCAGTTCCTTTACCTAGGAGCACTGCCAGAAGTAACAGAGGAAAGAAGTGACATCCAAGCCAACAGAGCAAAGTTTTAAAGAAAAGAGGTCCAGAAGGATCCCTTCTGGAAGGCTCTCTTGAATGCTGGTCCATCTAGGTCTCTGCCATCACCTCTTCTCTTCTCCTTTGGACCCTCTGTGTTGTTTTCTCCAGGCACCTGGCCCCTTTTGGACAATCTAGAGCTCCATCATGGACCTCTATCCTGTTCTCACATTTACAGTCCTAGACACCAGCGGGGCCTCTCCCTGTGGATACCTTATAACACTTCATATTCCATTCCCATTCCCTACCCCACCCCTTTCAAAAAGAATTCCTATCACCATTCTCTCAAGCTCCCTACCTTAGTTAATAGTGTAACTGGCATCTCTTTGCTAGCTTTGATCCCTGACTCTGCTGTTCAATGTGTTACCACATTTGGTCACCCTACCTTCTACGTATCTTTTAAATCCCAAATGGCTGGCTTCTGAAGCACCTCGTCATGTAACAGCAGGACCTGGATTCTCCCATCCCTTCAGGGTCCCTTTCCTCTGGTGTATTTAAGGGAAGATAGTGATTTTTACATTTGCTTTTAAGTCAGTCCACCCTGATGCCTATTTCTCATCTATTGCTTGGCTCCTAACATGGTTCTTGCATCTACCTGGGTCCTCTGCTCACTTTTTGCTGGTCACTGCCTGGATTTCCAGAACCTGGGCCTTCCCTGGTACCTCCATGCTGGCCCAGAGAAGCCTGATCACCCTCATTTCCAATCCCAGGCCTACACACTGGTCACCATTTCATTCTGCAGAGCACCAGTCACACACCCAGACTTTTACTGAATATTCTGGAATAATAAAAGGAGAGGATACAGGTCAGCACAGATCAGCAAACCACTTAAAGTTCTCCTGGTCACCATTTGTCTGAGGTGCATATTCCTGCTTCAGTGAATTTCTACCTCCTTGAAAGCCAACCTGCACCGTCCCTTAGAGCCCTTCTCCCCTTCCTTATCTACCTAGAGTGTCTCCTATTGCTCCTCTGAGTTTCGGAATCCCCATGAAATTCATCTCTCTCGGGGTCAGGACAAAATTTAAACTCCTGCCAATCATATTTGCAACTCCTTGAATTTGCATCGGTCCTCAAAAACTCCAGCTCAGCCTCCAAAATTCAGCTCAAATATCATCTTCCCCATAAAATCTCGCCCAGGGATGGAGCCTCGTCGGGGTCATCAGTTCTGTTTTCTCCTCAGGACTGCTCTTCACTTCTATTAGCCTCGAACAAATGGCATCGTCCCATTTGTTTATGTTTCGGCCTCGTTTACAATACACTTTACCCACAAGAGAGACTCTGCGTTTCCTCCTTTGATTCCCAGGTCTCACACTGCGGTTGCCACAGAATTAATAAATGTCTGTTGAGTGAAAAAATTAACTTGTGAAAGAACGGCCAATATGGAGGAGTCTGGAGACTCGTTATGATTGACTTACGTGAATTTTTTGGTTAGATTTCATGAGGCTGGAGGATGGGGACAAGGAGCACTCTTATTGATATGTCTTACACCCTTTACCAAATGGGAGGCATCCAAGACGAACTGGACTCAGGGTCCGATGTGTAAAGGAGAAGTCTGCTTGGAATACTAAGATTAGTAGAATATATCAACTAATTCCTTACCAGCCAGAGTGCAAAAAAGCGGCATTTTGGATGCTGAAAAGCAATGAGTAAACATGTTTTATTAGTCCTGATACAGATCGTGAACTGCAGAATCGATTTTTCTCAAGGATATATTCACAGACAATGGCTCTGAATGACCACTGCATGCCCTCATGTTGCTGTCATCAAGAGTGACCTCCAATGCTTTCACATGCACCACACACACACACACACACACACACACACAGCTTCTGAAAGCACCTTCTGAACATTTTGCTCCATCTGCTACAGAAATTTACATATCAGAAGTGGGGGGACACCAAGACTATCAGTGCCCAAGAGCTACTGGAAGGCAGTTCCAGAGGACAAGAAAGACACAGCTGGCAGGAAGCTGGGGGTGATGAGAGCAACAAGCAATGAGTGCTATGTTATTGGTTTGAAGCTTTCCTGAATCACCAAAGTTTCCTTTCTCTAGCATATTCTAGCTTCGTAAAACCCCCAGCAGTGACAACATGTTTATGTTGTGATGCATAAGAGGTCCATGAAGTGCCAGAACCGAGCTGACAAACGAGGACGCCACCGAGCTGACAACCCCGGCGCCTGCCTCACAACAAAATGCACATCTAAAGGGAGCACTCGAATTGTAACGGGTTAACAACAGAACCACCCATCTGTGCACATTTGCAAAAAGAGGCTACAGAGCGCTGATGTGCGCTGTTGCCTCGTCACGGGGCTTTCATGACAAGTGGAGCCGAAGCCTGGTGTCATCAACTCTAAGTGGAATTTCCAGATCTGCGGTTATTCCACAATGTTCTAAAGCCAGGCAGAGGCAGGTGGGTGGTGCCAGGCTTTGAAGTCCATCTATAGCCCATCCAGCCAGGGCATGTGTGCCAATGGTACCACACTGGATGGTAATCCCATTGGCAAGACCTCTCAAACTACTTCCAAATCAGGTGTTCAAATGTTCTGATGATGGCAGCATAATCCATCCAGGTCCACTGAGGAATCATGACAATGTCTGTTATTTGTGTACAAATAATAGTGATGCTTAAGTCAGCAATAATCATACTTAATATTCGCTGAATACTTGCTTTCTACCAGAAATTGTGCTAAAAGCTTTTCCACATTCAACCTCAACTTATTCTTAGAGCAACTCTAGGTAATGGCTTCTATTTTATTATTGTCTCCATTTTACAGTACAAAAAACGAAGGATTGAGAGGTTATATCACTGTTACCCAAGGTTAGTAAATGGAGGAGGAAGAATTTGAACTCCGGCATTTCACATTTAACCTCCATAGCATTGGTTAAAGGAGATAGAATCTGAGATTTGAACATCTATAGAAAGGTCCCCAACCAATGTGGTGAGTACCTGTATATACTGGCCGAGGTCACAGGTGCATGGCTCCTGCCCACGGGAAACTTGCAGGATCAGAACACTGTGGCACTCCATACCACAAAGCAAAAGGACAGTAGCAAGTTGGGCTTGCCGTTCAAGCTTGCCATGTGAGCTTAACCAAAAATGCAATTACCTCTGACTTACTGCATTCTGGTGCCACATTAAAAGCACAGTTGCTTGCTAAGGGAAATGTCATCCACATGTTTCTGATTCATTTACATTTAACTCATCCCAGTCTTTGTCTGAGGAGACCGTCATCCCAAATGACTTGTAAAAGCTTTCCAAGAGCCTTTTAACTTAGTCTTTCTTCAAGTTATGCCAAGAGTAAATGGAACTAGATCATCTTAAAATTTTAAACTTAGAAACCAAAATGTCTAAGGCAGCCCAGAAATATGGCCAAAAAGACATTCTCGGCTCTAGGAGGGACACTTTCAAAACTGCAAACGTAAGAGCTCTCGGAAATTTCACCACCGGGCAAGCCTTGATGGTAGTTCAAAATCAGAAAGGACTTGTCTGAAAACCTCAATTTATAGCTCAGGTTAGAGCCTTTTTCTTTTTCTCTAAGAAAATATCATGAATACTTCTCAGCATGGAAGAGTAATGGACCAGTTGATGTTTATGTCAGGATTTTCATCTTCAAACCCAAAGTACTTTGAAAATATACATGTATGCCTCATATATTGAGAAAGGCAAGGAAGAGAGGTTGGACTACCACAAATGGAGAGGGCTAGGAAACGAAGAGCATGGAAAGACATATATACATACCATGCTTTCTCATGGCTATCAGCTTCAAATGCCTCCAGTCCCCGCAGGAACACAGTGCAGTGTTTACTGGTTTATTTGCTGTGCTCAGGGACATCCAGGCTGTCTGCCACTTCCTACTCAGGACATCAGCCCATCCAGGTTAACAGAAGAAACGGGTGCCTGAGAAAGCCATCGTGATACCAGAAGGCTAAGGCAACTTAAAATCTGTAGGCTTCATGGCTGCAGGAATCCTGTGAAGGTTCTCTCTGCCTGGATGACTGGAGTTAAAACATCTTCAAAGTGGCCCTCAATGTGGAAAAATCATTCTACGTATTTCCATCACCAGAGCAAGGGACTCTCCAGAGCTGAAGGCGTCCTGAGAGGTTGGATTTTTTATTTTTCACTTGGGTGGTGACTACGGCAAGAAGAGGGGCCTCTCAGAGGTCAGGACATAATGAGCCATTAAAACAATGCTAGCCACAGAGGCGGAAAGAGCGTGGGTACTATCAGGAATGCTAATGTATTGTTGATTTGCATGTGTATTTGATTTTCCTCCCAGAAACTTAAAAAGACATGAAGGTACAGCTCATTAAAATCTTTAAAACAAAAGAAAACAAAAGCCAAACCACTTCTTACAGGCACCTCTGAGAAAGAGCTCACCCACCACATTCACCCACTACATTCACCTTTCCTTCAAACTGGTGTCTGAATGTTACAAATGGCTCCCTGCTGATCGTCTAGCACCAAGTCATCTGTCTGGCCTGACTTCCCTTTAGAATCATTACATAATGAAAACAGACTGATGCTAAATCCAAAGAGTCACTGGCTGAACTGCTCCCTGAACAACAAAATAAAAATAGTATGGAAAAGTCGAGACCGATGCTTTGTCCTGTACTGTAAACCAAATTCCTGAGGTTCATTTTCCTTCAGAATTGTGAAGTTTTAAAAATACCATTTCTCTTTCAAAAAAAAAAAAAAAAGACTACTTAGGAACGTCAGGGAAAACTTCTGATGTTCTAAAGGGGAAACCCAGTACCATGTGGTGAACTCCTTGGGGTTATTTCCATAGGAGATGATCATTGAGAGAGGGGCGCCTGGGTGGCTTAGTCGGTTAAGCGTCCGACTTTTGCTTAGGTCATGATCTCGCAGTTCGTGGGTTCGGGCCCCGCATCAGGCTCTGTGCTGACTGCCAGCTCGGAGCCTGGAGCCTGTTTCAGTCTGTGACTCCCTCTCTCTCTGACCCTCCCCTGCTCACGCTGTCTCTCTCTCTCTCTCTCCTAGAAATAAATAAAACATTAAAAAAAATTTTTTTTAAATTTAGAGATGATCATTGAGAGAGACTCTGCAGCCTGTAGCCGAATTGATGTGAGACTTTGGGCAAATTATATTCTGCCTCTTGCATAGTTATCTATGGCTTCATAACAAATTCGCATAAACAGCAGCCTAGAACAACACATATTATCTCACAGTTTCTATAGGTCAGGAATCTAGACCAGCTTAGCTGGGTCCCCTGCTCAGGATCTCTCCCAAGGCACTGTAATCAGGTCACCAGCTGGGGCTCAAGTCTGGTCTGAAGGTTCTTTTGCAGCAGTGCTTGCTTCCAAGCTCATGTTGTGGGCAAAATTTTGGTTTGTCAAGGGCTTTAGACTGAGGATCTCAGCTCTAGGCAGCTGCCCACAAGTTAAACTCTATAGACTTTGTGGCTGCAGGGTTACTTACTGTCGAGATTTTCTTGGTGGATGACATTGGTCTGAAAGTCTCTAAAATGTCCTTCTGTGTGGAAAAATAATTGTGTTTCTGGACACAGGGACCTCCCCGAGAGAGCAACTTGCTTCACCAAAGCCAGCAAAGGAGAGAATCTGTAGGCAGGACAGAAGCCACTATCTTAGGTAGTTTTATCACAGAAGTCACGTCCCACCACTTTGTCATATCCTGTTGATGAGAAGTGTGTCACTAGGGCCTCCCACTCACGAGGAGGGATCACACAGGGCATCAGTATCAGGAGGCGGGGATCACTGGCAGCAGTCTTAGAATCTGTCCATCACATCTCTGTACTTCCATTTTCTTATCTGTACAATGGGAATGCTAATGATCCCTACATTATCAGATTGTTGATAGAATGAAATGTGTTTATTCGGGTAAAGGCTTCCAAGAGTGCCCGACATGGAGAAAGTGCTCAATAAATATTAGCTATTGTTGTGATTGGTTTTATATTTTTTAATTTTACTCTTATTATTATGTGCTATAAGTCATGATCTTTTAGCTTCCTATTGGTTTTCTGCACACATCAGAATAAACAGAGTAGGGAATGTAGGAAGGCATGGCAGCCCAAGCGACTAGCATAAATCCACCCCAACTGGAATCCAGCTGCTTCCACACCACGACCAACCTAACAACACTGTAATGTCAATTAAAATGAAAAAAATAAAAAAGGGCCTTCTGGTTAAGACAGGAGAGATCACTGATGCCCCATAACTTAAATCTGATCCTCTCTCTACTCTCTCAAAAGCCAACCTATTTACTAAGTCTAACCTTTAATGAACACCGTCAACTTCCTGTTTTTCAACACTATTCTGATCATAAGTTTATTGAAAAGAACCAGCATGCTATTTCCTATGAGCCCCAGCCCTGCCTTTATCTTCAATATTTTTAGATCTGGTTTGCTGCTCCAGCCTCTCCATGGGGAACATTTGCTGAGTTTGGTGTCAGTGTACCTCATTTAAAAAAAATCTATTATACAAACATCCAGACTTTAAATCTAAGAGACCAAAAGTGCTTGCACACAAAATAAACACATATTTATTTCCCTTCAACCTCCTTCACAAGGAAGGAAGCTGCCTTTTACGTGTTTAGTGATCACATCAATGACTTGAGGGAAGAAGCCAAAGTTAAAGAGTTAGGAGCTCACATTAGTGAGGATTCAACATTAAAGAATCTCTAAAGTCATAATATTGGTCAAAGAGAGACTTCTTTCATACACAGATTGAGAAGTTTGTCCTGTTTTCTTTTCTCTGCACAGACCATGGGACACCAGAGGAAAACAAATCAGGTCCCAGAAATGTTTGCAATGCTGGCATTTTGCTTAATGCCAGACACAAGCCAGGTACTTTGTGTGTTTGTGGAGTAATTAAATGATTCAACGCCTGACTGATTGCCAGACTAACTTTCTGACTGACTGAGTGACATGGTCTGTAAGGTCCAAGGTGTTAGTCTTAAATATTATCACTGTTTTCAAAATACAAACATTTTCACCACCTGATCAACAAAGACATGTTTCAATGGGTGCTGTTGGAACAACTGGTCACCTATATGCAAAGAAATGGACCTTATGCCAAATCTCATACCTTATACAACCATTAACTCAAACTGTGTCACAGACCCAAAGAGAAAACATAAAACTAGGAAACAACTCAAAGGAAACATAAGAGAAAATCTTCATGACCTAGGGCTGGTGGAAGAATTCTTAGACATGCAACAAAAGCATGATCTATAAAAGAAAAAAATGAATAAATTGGATTTCACTGGGATCAGAATCTTTTGCTCACTCAAAGTCATTGTTAAGAGAGGAAAAGACAAGTGACAGACTGGGAGGAAATATTTGTAAATCATATATCTGACAAAGGTTTGTATTCAAAATAAATAAAAACTCTCAGATTCAACAATATGAAAACAAGCAACACAATTTTTAAAAAGGCAAAGGTTTTGAGCAGACACTTCACTGAAGATATGAGGACAGGAAACAATGTTCTACATCATCAGCTATTAGGCAAATGCTAATTAAAACCATGATGATATGCCACTACACACCTACTAGAATGGCTAAAATAAAAAATACTGACAATGTCAAGTACCAGTCTATAAACAGAGCAACTGAAACACTCATACATTGCTGGTGGGAATGCAAAGTGGTACAGCCACTCTGGAGAACAGTTAGGCAGCTTCTTAAGTTAAATATATACTTACCATATGGCCCAACAATTCCAGTCCTATTTACCCTAGAGAAATGAAAACTCATGTTCACACAAAAATCTATACACAAATGTTTATAACAGCTCTATTCATAATTGCCCCAAACTGGAAACAACTCAAATATCCCTTCAACAGAGGAATAGTTAAACTGTAGTACATCTAGCCAACGGAATATTCTTCACCAATATAAAAGAATAAAAAATAAGACCTACACTAAAGATACATGCAACAACTTGGAAGAATCTCATAGGCATTATGCTATGTGAAAGAATTAATTTCTAAAAGTTGTATGAGTCCATTTATGACATTCATGGAAAGACAAAGTTACAGTGATGAACAGCTCAGTGGTTGCAAAGTGATAGGGTGGGAACTGAGGGAGATTTTGGCATGATGAAACCGGTCTGTAATTAATTGTGGTCGTGGTGACACAAGTCTATTCATGTATTAAAATTTATAGAACTTTATACTCAAAGGGGGAGAAACCCCATTTTACCACATGATAATTTTTAAATTAAAAAACTAAATAATTAAGATGGATGTATCTGGTATCACACAGATAAACGTCATGGCCTTCATGGCTACCTCGTGACAGCTTCCTATATAATGAGAGGTTTCAGGTTTGAACAAAGGAGGAGACTAGCAGTACCTGATATGATCTCTCCCAGATTCACTCTAAAACACATCTGAAAACAGAGGAAAATGATAAAACTCACCAGATTACAGAGGACAAGGACTACCAGGATCCAAGTTGGTCCCTGAAAGAGTTTTCCACATGATCAAGAGAACTGGGTTGGTCAACGAACTTAGGGGTCCTTCCGTGCCGAAGACATCTCAAAATAAGTGGAAAGATCAATCTTCCCAACCACATTATCTCCTAGTCATGTCTTTGCAAACAGGAAAACTAGGCATCTATTTTTTGCTCCTTTGTGAATTCCTCCACAGCCAGAGTGCTGCAATTCTCAAAATATAACTACTTAGCAAAGAGCACTTGGGCAAGTGCACGTTAACAGGACAGAGCAAGCTATATACACAGAGGCAGAAGCAAGAAGAACCTAGAAGTTTGCCCTGGGGATTAAGGTGTTCCTTGTACCCTTTCTCAGATATCAGAGAATCCAGCAGAGATGAGGAGAGAAGTCCACCTTATTTTAGGAGGGCTGAACTATATTAGCTAAGCAGTCTCTGGAAACTGTGCCCCAAGGTTTGTATCTTGGATCTCAGATCCAAGAGAGGGAATCTGAGAGGTGGATTTGACCAAGATGGGATATCCCAGATGGATAATGAGGCAATGGTTGAAGCCACCTGATTTATATCCATGGCGCAACCACTTACTAATTGTGTGACCTGGGACAAGTCATTTACCATTTCTGTGCTTCATATGAATAAAGAGAATAATGTCTATCTCGTGGTGATAATTAAGAAGTTAATATATTAAAGTCTGGAACATGACAGGGATGTCCACTCTCACCACTGCTGTTTAACATAGTGCTGGAAGTCCTAGCATCAGCCATCAGACAACAAAAGGAAATAAAGGGCATCAGAATTGGCAAAGAGGAAGTCAAACTATCACTTTTTGCAGACGACATGATACTCTACGTAGAAAACCCAACAGACTCCACCAGAAGCCTACTGGAACTGATCCAAGAATTTAGCCAAGTTTCAGGGTACAAAATCAACGTACAGAAATCAGTTGCATTTTTATACACCAACAATGAAGCAACAGAAAGAGAAATCAAGAAGCTGATCCCATTCACAATTGCACAAAAAAACATAAAATACCTAGGAATAAACCTAACCAAGGATACAAAAGATCTGTATGATGAAAACTACAGAAAAATTATGCAGGAAATTGAAGAAGACACAAATAAATGGAAAAACATCCCATGCTCATGGATAGGAAGAATAAATATAGTTAAGATGTCATTACTACCCAAAGCTATCTACACATTCAACGCAATTCCAATCAAAATTGCCCCAGCATACTTCTTAAAGTTAGAGCAAACTATCCTAAAATTTGTATGGAACCACAAAAGACCCCGAATAGCCAAAGTAATACTGAAGAATAAAACCCAAACGGGAGGTATCACCATCCCAGACTTTAGCCTCTACTACAAAGCTGTCATCATCAAGACAGTATGGTATTGGCACAAAAACAGACACATAGACCAATGGAACAGAATCGAGAACTCAGAAGTGGACCCAAAAGTATACAGCCAACTGATCTTTGACAAAGTGGGGAAGAGCATCCAATGGAAAAAAGACAGCCTCTTTAACAGATGGTGTTGGGAGAACTGGACAGCAACATGCAGAAGAATGAAACTAGATCATTTTCTCACACCACGCACAAAAATAAACTCAAAATGGATAAAGGACCTGAATGTGAGACAGGAAACCATCAAAACCCTAGAGGAGAAAGCAGGAAACAACCTCTTTGACCTCCACCACAGCAACCTCTTACTTGACACATCCCTCAAAGCAAAGGAATCAAGAGCAAAAATAAACGATTGGGACCTCATCAAGATTAAAAGCTTCTGCACAGCCAAGGAAACAACCCACAAAACTAATAGGCAGCCAACGGAATGGGAAAAGATAGTTGCAAATGACACATCAGATAAAGGGTTGATATCCAGAATCTATAAGGAACTCACCAAACTCCACACCCAAAAAACAAACAACCCAGTAAAGAAATGGGCAGAAGATATGAACAGACACTTCTCCAAAGAGGACATCCAGATGGCCAACAAACATATGAAACGATGCTCAACATCCCTCCTCATCAGGGAAATACAAATCAAAACCACACTGATACACCACCTCACACCAGTCAGAGTGGCTAAAATGAGCAAATCAGAGAACTCTAGATGCTGGCGAGGATGTGGAGAAACAGGCATGCTCTTGCACTGTTGGTGGGAATGTAAACTGGTACAGCCCCTCTGGAAAACAGCGTGGAGGTTCCTCAAAATTTAACAATAGAACTCCCCTATGACCCAGCAATAGCACGGCTAGGAATTTACCCAAGGGATATAGAAATGCTGAGGCATAGGAGCACATGTACCCCAATGTTCATAGCAGCACTCTCAACAATAGCCAAAACATGGAAAGAGCCTAAGTGTCCATCAATGGACGAATGGATCTAGAAGATGTGGTTTATCTATACAATGGAATACTACATGGCAATGAGAAAGAATGAAATCTGGCCATGTGTAGCAACATGGATGGACCTTGAGGGGGTTATTCTGAGTGAAATAAGTCAGGCAGAGAAGGACAAATACCATATGTTTGCACGTATAGGAGGATTAGGAGGAACTTAACAGAGGAGCAAGGGGGAGAAGAAGGGGGTAAATGGTGGGGGAAAGGGAGAGAGACAAACCATGAGAGACTCTTGAATGCTGACAAAAACTGGGGGGGAGGGGGATGGGCATGGAGGAGGGCACTCGTGGGGATGAGCACTGGGTGTTATGTGGAAACTAATTTGACAATAAACTATTTGTAAAAAAAAAAAAAAAGTCTATAGCAGTGAATTTTCCTTCACTTTGTACTATTTTCCCCCATGGTATCTATTTTTTTTCCTATCTACTCATAGTTAACTCAGAAGAGATTAATTTAGAAGAGTATATGACAATAATTCCTTTCTTTCAAATTTTTATTTAAATCCTAGTTAGTTAACATATAATGTAATATTGGTTTCAGTAGTAGAATTTAGTGATTTCATCACTTATGTATGAACCCAGTGCTCATCCCAACCAGTACCCTCCTTAATACCCATCACCCATTTAGTCCATTCCCCACCCACCTTCCCCATCAACCCTCAGTTTTTTTCTATTGTTAAAAGTCTCTTATGGTTTGTTTTCCTCTCTTATTTTTTTCCCCTTCACATATGTTCATCTGTTTTGTTTCTTAAATTCCACATATGAGTGAAATCATATGGTATTTGTTTTTCTTTGACTTATTTCATTTAGCATAATACACTTTAACTCCACCCAGGTTATTACAAATGGCAGGATTTTGTTCTTTTGGATGGCTGAGTAATATTCCATTGTGTGTGTATATGTGTGTGTGTGTGTGTGTGTGTGTGTGTGTGTGTGTGTGATTAGTTGATGGACATTTGGACTATTGTTGGTAATGCTGCCATAAACATTGGGTTGCATGTACCCCTTCAAATCTGTATTTTTGTATCCTTTTAGGAAATACCTAGTAATTCAATTGCTGGGTAGTTCTATTTTTAAATTTTTGAGGAACTTTCATACTGTTTTTCCAGAGTGGTTACACCAGTTTGCATTCCTACTAACAGTTCAAGTGGGTTTCTCCTTCTTAGCATGCCCACCAACATCTATTGTTTATAGCATTGTTAATTTTAGCCATTCTGACAGGTGCAAGGTATTATCTCATGGTGGTTTTGATTTGAATTTCCTTGATTTGAACATCCCTGCGTGATGTTGAGCATCTTTTCATGGGTTTGTTAGCCATTTCAATATCTTCTTTAGAAAAATGCCTATTCGTGTCTTTTGCCCATTTCTTAACTGGATTATTTGTTTTTTGGGTGTTGAGTTTGAAAGTTCTTTAATCATTTTGGATACTAATCCTTTATCAGATATGTCATTTGTAAATACCTTCTCCCATTCCATAGGCTGCCTTTTAGTTTTGTTGATTATTTCCTTCACTTCGTAGAAGCTTTTTATCTTGATGAAGTCCTAGTAGTTCATGTTTCCCTTGCTTCCCACAATGTGTCTAGTAAGAAGTTGCTATGGCCTAAGTCAAAGAGAGTGCTGCCTGTGTTCTCCACTAGGATTCTGATGATTTCCTGTCTCACATTAAGGTCTTTCTTCCATTTTGAATTTATTTTTGTGTGTGTTATAAGAAAGTGGTCCAATTTCATTCTTCTGCATGTTGCTCTCCAGTTTTCCCAACACCATTTATTGAAGAGACTGTCTTTCTTCCATTGGCTATCCTTTCCTGCTTTGTTGAAGATTACTTGACCATATGGTTGTGGGTCCATTTCTGGGTTTTCTATTCTGTTCCATTGATCTATGTGTCTATGTTTGTGCCAGTACTATATTGACTGGATGACTACAGCTTTGTAATATAGCTTGAAGTCCAGAATCTTGGTGCCTCTAGCTTTGCTTTTCTTTTTCAGGATTGCTTTGACTATTAGTGGTCTTTTGTGGTTCCATACAAATTTTAGGATTATTTGTTTTGGCTCTGTGAAGAATGCTGCTGGTATTTTACAGGGAGTGCATTAAATGTGTAAATTGCTTTGGGTAGTATCAACATTTAACAATGTTTGTTCTTCCAATCCATGAGCATAGAATGCCTTTCCAATTCTTTGTGTCATCTTTTAAGTTTTATCATAAATTTTCTGCGGGTTTCAGAGTACAGATCATTTGCCTCTTTGGTTAAGTTTATTCCTAGGTATCTTATGCTTTATGGTGCAATTGTAAATGGGATCAATTCTTTTATTTCTCTTTCTGCTGTTTCATTATTGGTGTATGGAAATGCAACAGATTTCTGTATGCTGGTTTTATATCCTGCAACTTTCCTGAATTCATGTATTAGTTCTATAAATTTTTTTGGTACAATCTTTCAGGTTTCCTACATAGAGTATCATGTCATCTGCAAATAGTAAAAGTATGACTTCTTCCTTGCTGATTTCAATATCTTTTTGTTGCCTGATTGCTGAGGTTAAGACTTCCAGTACTATATTAAATGGTAATAGAATGAAGGGACATCCTGTCTTATTACTGACCTTGGGAGGAAAGCTCTCAATTTTTCCCCATTGAGGATATTAGCTGTGGGTCTTTCATATATGGCTTTTATGACGTTGAGGTATGTTCCCTCTATCCCTTTGTTGACAACTTTGTTGACAAAAGAATGGATGCTGTATTTTGTCAAATGTTTTTTCAGCATCTACTGAGTGGGTCATATGGTTCTTATCCTGTCTTTCATTAGTGTGGTGTATCACATTGATTTCTGGATATTGAACAACACTTACAGCTCAGGAATAAATCCCACTTGATAGTGGTGAATAATTCTTTTAGTGTACTGTTGAATTCAATTTGCTAGTATCTTGTTGAGAATTTTTGCATCCATGTTCATCAGGGATATTGGCTTGTAATGCTCCTTTTTGGTAGGGTCTTTGTCTGGTTTAGGAATCAAGTTAATGCTGGCTTCATAGAATGAGTTTGGAAGTTTTCCTTCCATTTCTATTTTTTTTTAACAGTTTGAAAAGAATAGGTATTAACTTTTCTTTAAAGTTCTGGTAGAATTCCCCTGGGAAGCCATCTGGCCCTGGACTTTTGTTCATTGGGAGATTTTTGATTACTGATTTAATTTCTTTGCTGGTTATGGGTCTGTTCAAACTTTCTATTTCTGTTTCAGTTTTGGTAGTTTGCATGTTTCTTGGAACTTGTCCATTTCTTCCAGATTGCCTAGTTTGTTGGCATGTAATTTCTCATAATATTCTCCTATAATCATTTGTAATTCTGTGGTATTGGTTGTGATCTCTCCCCTTTATTTGTGATTTTAATTATTTGGGTCTTTTCTCCTTTTGATAAGTCTGGCGAGGGGGTTATCAATTTTATTGTTTCAAAGAACCAGCTCTTTGTTTCATTGATCCCTTCTACTGTTTTTGTTTGTTTGTTTCTATGACATTTATTTCTTCTCTAATCTTTACTATTTCCCTTCTTCTGCTGGCTTTAGGCTTTATTTGCTGTTCCTTTTCTAATTCCTTTAGGTGTAAGCTTAGGCTGTATATCTGAGACTTTTCTTGCTTCTTGAGGTAGGCCTATATTGCAATATACTCCCCCCTCTTGGGACCGCCTTTGCTGCATCCCAAAGGTTTTGGACTGTTGTGTTTTCATTTTCATTTTTTTCCATGTATTATTTCTTTAATTTCCTGGTTAACCCATTCATTCTTTAGTAAGATGTTCTTTTTTTTTTTTAAGTAAGATATTCTTTAACCTCCATGTATTTGTGGTCTTTCCAAATTTTTTCATATGGCTTATTTCATGTTTCATAGCATTGTGGTCTAAAAATAGGCATTGTATGATATCAATCTTTTCATATTTGTTGAGAGCTGATTTGTAACCCTGTATGTGTTCTATTCTGGAGAATGTTCCATGTGCACTTGCAAAGAATGTGTATTCTGCTGCTTTAGGATAAAATGTTCTGAATATATCTATTAAGTACCTCTGGTCCAGTGTGCCATTCAAAGCCATTGTTTTCTTGTTGATTTTCTGCTTAGATGATCCATTCATTGTTGTAGGTGAGGTGTTAAAGTTTTTACTATTATAGTATTATTATCAGTGAGTTTCTTTATGTTTGTCATTGATTTATATATTTGGGTGTTTACAAGTTGGAGGCATAAATATTTACAATTCTTAGATCTTCTGGATGAATAGGCCTCTTAATTATGATGCAATGCCTTTCTTTATCTCTTGTTACAGTTTTCGATTTAAAAATCTAGTTTGTCTATATAAGTATGGCTACTCTGGCTTCCTTTTGTTGTCCATTAGCATGATAGATGGTTCTCTATCCCCTCACTTTCTATCTGCAATGAGTCTAAAATGAGTCTCTTGTAGGCAGCATATAGATAGGTCTTGTCTTTTTATCCATTCTAATACCCTGTCTTTTAATTGGAACATTTAGTCCTTATATATTCAGAGTAATTATTGACAGATATGAATTTAGTGCCATTATGTTACCTGTAAAGTTGGTATTTCTGGTGATGTTCTGTTTTGTTTTTTTTTTATTTAATGTTTATTTATTTTTGAGAGAGAGAGAGAGAGACTGAGCATGAGTGGTGGAGGGACAGAGAGAGAGAGGGAGACACAGAAGATGAAGCTTGAGCTCACAAACTATGAGTTCATGACCCGAGCCAACGTTGGACACTTAACCAACTGAGCCATCCAGGTGTCCCCTGTTCCTTTCTAGTTTTTGTTGCTTTCGGTCTTTTTCCCCCACTCAGAGTCCCCTTTAATATTTCTTGCAGGGCTGGTTTAGTAGTCCTGAACTTTTTTAGTTTTTTATTTGTCTGGAAAACTCTCTCTCTCCTTCTGTTCTGAATGTCAGTTTTGCTGTATAAAGTATTCTTGGCTGCATATTTTTACCACTCAGCACATTGAATATATCATGCCACTCCCCTCTGGCCTACAAAGTTTCTGTGGACAGATCTGCTGTGAACCTGATCTGTCTTCTCTTGTAGGTTAAAAACTTTTTTTCCTTGCTGTTTTTAGGATTCTTTCCTTGTCTGTATATTTTGTGAATTTGACTATGATATGTCTTGGTTACAGCTAGCTTTTGTTGAATTAAATGGGATTTCTCTATGCATCATGGATTTCAATGTCAGTTTCCTTCCCCAGATTAGGTAAATTTTCAGCTATAACTTGTTCAAATAAACTTTCTGCCTCTTTTTCTCTCTCTTCTTCTGAGACTCCTTTGATATGAATGTTACTATGCTTTAAAGAGTCACTGAGTCCCCTAAGCCCACATTTGTGATCCAATACCTTTGTTCCCCTCTTCTTTTCAGCTTCATTATTTTCCATAACTTTATTTTCAATTATCACTGATCCATTCCTCTGCTTTGTCCATCCTCATTGTCATGACATCCAATCAGATTTGCATCTTGGTTATAGCATTTTTAATTTTGGCTTGACTAGTTTTTAGTTATTTTATCTCTGAAGTAAGGGATTCTCTAGTGTTGTCTATGCTTTGCTCATTCCCAGCTAGTATCCTTATAACTGTTGTTTTAAATTCTGGTTCAGACATATTAGTTTTATATGTATTGATTGAATCCCTGGCCATTACTTCTTCCTATATTTTTCTTTTGGGGTTAATTTTTCCATCTTGTCATTCTGTCTAGGTCACTGTTTTCTTTGTATGTGATTGTTAGGAAAGCCTGTTATATTCTTGCTCCTGATAGTAATGGCTATATTAAGAAGAGGTCCAAAAAAAAAAAAAAAAAGGAAATTTAAAAATAAAGGAAGCTAGATCCTATTTCCCCTAGAGGTGAAACTTTGCAGCACTCTATGATCAGTAGACTTGGCACATGCAAGGGGTTTGTGCTGTGTCTTTTCTGAGGGAGGGGCTTGCTGCACTGATTCTCAGGTGGACTTGCTCTAGTGGAGATACACCAACAGGACACAGGGTGGTTTGGGCTTGGTGTAAGTGGCTCTGGCCTCCACTGGTGGTGCTGTTTTGCCCACTGAAGTGAGTCAGCACTGATGGGTGGGCTGATAGTGTGGGCTCACTCTCTCAATCCCCTAAGCAGGAAGTTCCTGCCACCCAGTCTTCAGAAAGCCTTCACAGAAAAGCAAACATTCACCCCTCTTGTGTCCCTGGCTTCTGTCAGATTCCTTCACCCTGTCTGTGTCCAAGCTATCTGCCTGCCAGGCAGCACCATACTCCTACGTTTTATCTCAGTCATGTGGCTGAGATTTGTGTTTCCAAACTCCAAATTTTAGGGACACAGTGCATGTAGACTCATGCTGATCCTCTGTGGGAGGGTCTCACCATGCTGCAGATGGTGCCAGTTAGCATGACAGTGCAATGGCTGGACTCTATCATAAAGCACAGCAAAAAGCTGGCACCAAGGTTTCCTGCCCAGCAGGTATCTCTGTTCCTAGGATAATAAAAAGGAATACAAATTGGGATCCACCAGAGCTTTTGTCCCCTGAGAGGACATGCCACCTATCCCAAATGCACTCTTAGAAGGGGAACTATTTCTCCTTGTGCAACCAGGGAACTTTCAAACCACACTTTCCACTTCTGGGCTTCTGCCCTCCTTCCCCACAGAAGCACTACTGTGCCAACCAGGCTCCACCTAGCAATGGTGCAGACATCTAAAAATTCAGACTTCGGGCTCCAGTGCTTATAAAAACTTGCAGTAATCAGCCACTCTAGCTTTCCCAGGCACTGGCTTTGGGTAAGTGTTTCTCTGGTACAATTCCCTGTGTGTTGCCTTCTCTTTCTTTTTCTATGTCTTTTTCTCTCTCCTCTATCCAAGATGAAGAGTCCCTCCCCTCAGCAGCACCTGTACTTCTTTTCTCCCCAGAATCACACCCTACCTTCTACAATGTGGCTTATTTTCTCTTTCTAGTTCTGCATTTTCTTCTCTCACCATTCAGATCGATCTCTGGGGTGTTCAGAATGTTTTGATTTTTATCTGTCTATCTGTGTTCCAGGGATGAGGCAAGCCTAGGATCCCCTACTACTCCACCCTCTCAACTCCCTCCAATAATTCCTAACCTTCATATGGTACAGTGTCACACCAAGATACCTCAAAATCAACTTTTGTTCTGAAGTAGACTTCAGAACAAGGAAGAGTAGCAGAGAGAGAGAGGGACATTTCATAACATGAAAGTGTCAATACGCCAAGCTCACATAACAATCCTAAATGTGTGTCACCTACTAACAGAGCTTCAAAATACATGAAGCAAAAAGGATTGAAACGGAAGAAGAAATAGACACATCTACATTAGGGCACATGGTCCATACTCAGCATATGGTTGCTATTTTCATCATTATCAACATCATCATTCATTACCAACATTCCTAAAACCTAAGATTCAAGACAGAAATGCTTATCACGACAGTATTATCTAACAATATTCTGAAATTCTATCGAAAATATTATGCTTAAAAAACACAAAAATGGGGCACCTGGGTGGCTCAGTTGGTTAAGTGTCCAACTTCAGCTCAGGTCATGATTTCATGATTCATGGGTTCGAGTCCGGTGTCGGGCTATGTGCTGACAGCTAGCTCAGAGCCTGGGGCCTGTTTTGGATTCTGTATCTCCCTTTCTCTCTGATCCTCCCTTGCTCACGCTGTCTCTCTCTCTCTCTCTCAGAAATAAATAAAACATTAAAAAAATTTAAACACACACACACAAATAAAATGTCTTAACTAGTAATGTGATTATGTGCTTAGAACCTAAAAAAAAAAAAAAAAAAAAAAAAACACAAAACTTAGAGGTATTAAATAATAGGGTTCAATGAGGGAGACTATTTGAAAACAATTACATTTCAACAACTGTCATGTATATTATCAACAACCAATTACAAAATATAAATAAAAACAAAACCATATTTATAAAAACAACCAAAGAATTTTAAATGCCCAGAAAAAAATCTTAAAGCTCTCTATGATAAAAATAAAAATCTTTACTGAGAACCATTTTGTTTTGGTTTGGTTTTTGTTTTGTTTTTTAATTTTTTTTATTTTTATTCATTTTTGAGAGACAGAGAGACACAGAGCTCAAGCAGGCATGGGGCAGAGAGGGAGACACAGGATCTAAACCAGGCTCCAGGCTCTGAGCTGTCAGCACAGAGCCTGAGGAGAGGCTCGAACCCACAAACTGTCAGTTCATGACCTGAGCCAAATTTGGACGCTTAACCTACTGAGCCACACAGGCACCCTTGTTTTGTTTTGTTTTGTTTTATTTTAAGTGACTATTGACACTACAGTGATGAAACTTCGTCTAACCCTACAAATTTGGTTCGAGTATGGACCCGGAGTTCTTATAAAATCATGGAGTCTCATGACTCTCTCATTTCTCTCCCTGCATGAAGTTTCTCCAGAACGCATTTCTAGGATTTGAAGAGAGATACAGAAGAACCCATTCATTAGTGCATCCAGCACCCCAAAAAGTTCCGGACACATAGTAAGCACTGAAGTAATATTGGATAGATAGATGGATTGAATGAATGACTTATTTATGCCCAAACTATGCTCATCTCTCAGAATTGGCCTGGGTTGAAAGTAAATGTTATGGATCTTTGGGCCCAGAAAAAATTCCTCAGAATCGACTACTTCCATCCTGCCCCTGATACATAGGCACTTCTAGGATCAATCCAGTCCCTCCTAACAAGAGGTAAATGGAAATAGTGCTTTATTTTTTCCTGTTGCTTAGAGATGCATGTATTACACTGAGGCCTTGTCTTTTGAGACTGAAAAGAAAAGTCCTATGTTTTATCATGGATTTTCACTGGCATGACCAGTCTTTGAAGTTGTAATCATCCAACTTCAACTAGGATATTTTGTATTTGGGCATACAAATATCCTAAATGTAGGAATCATCCTCTTGAGTTACTTCTAAAAGATCCTGAAACATTTCTATTGGGGTGGGGGGCAGGGAGGAGGGTGTTTCAACAACTTTTACCAGTTATTCAGCAAAATATTTAATGAGGATTTATTTTATTCCTAGATGTTGGCAATATAGTAAGACATGCTCCTACTCTCTTAGGACTCCCATTCAAGTCTAGGGAACTAGACAGTCACCAAGCAAATAAACAAATGAGCCAAATATTTACAGAGAGTGATATGCACTGTGTGGACACTAATACAGTAAAGAAATCTAACTGGAGATTTCATTTACCAACATGTTTTCTTCCCTGACTGATCTTCAAGTTTATGCCTATAATTAGTACTTTTCCCACCCCCCTCCCCCCCATGTCTTTGTTTTCTGAGTAGGTTACTAAAATTTTTACAAAGGGACCCTACATTCGCAGCCAACTCAGACTATCCTTTTTCTTCCCTGTGAGTGCTATTCAATGACTCCCAAAACTTCTAGAGGCATTCTGGAGTCATCTGTCATTTCTATTTCAAGAAGATACAGGCAGTCTCTTGATAGACTGGAGCACATAGGCTTTAAAATTAGGAAACCAAGGAAGAATACTTTCAGCTCAACTGGTACCTTGCTCTCCACTTAATCACAGCATTGTGAGGGTTGCTCACTGGATGGGTGGGACCACTACACTGTTTTTGCTTTCTAGAACCAAGACGTCAAACACAACTTTGGCCAATATTTCCCTGAGATGTCAGACTTTTTTTTCTTTCTTTCTTTCTTTTTTCTTTTTTTCCTATTTCTTGTTTTTAAGTGTACACCAAGTTAGTTAGCATATATAGTGCAATAATGATTTCAGGAGTAGAATTCAGTGATTCATCCCCTACATATAACACCCACTGCTCATCCCAACAAGTCAGATCTTTTTCTTATTATCACTATACACCGATATTGATTCTATCTAAAGGGAATTACTTTTAATAAAGTTTTCTTCTAAATCACATGAGAAGATGCGATCTTATTTAACCAAATGGGGTTGATTAAAAGGTTGAAATGAATGCTAAGCGAGCTGCTTTGTTTACTATTGAAAGCAATTATTTCTTCAGCCCCAGTCTTCCATCTCCATAAATTAATGCTCTTTTCCCTATGCTTCATTGACGGGTGGTGAATTATGCAAATATTTTTCCTGCAAGAAATTAGACAAAGTACTCTCACCATTTCTTATAACAAGACATTATAAATAATGGCAAGTTACAATTTGATTTAAAATATTGTCCTCTATCTAGGTCGCCTGAGTTCAAATGTTTTAACCTTTAACTCAACTCTATGAAATCAATTATATTTGTAAGTACATGATTTTTTTTAGAGAAATGAAGCCATTCTGGCATTTCCTTTAATAAGTAAGTGATTCTAAGCCATTCTAGAAATACATCATTTCAATAGTACTCCTCCTTTCTACCACCAGTTCTACTGCCTCCAAGATAGTCCTTTCAACCTGACATCATAAATGAAAATAAACATAAATTAGATTCATTAATTCATCTAGTCTGTCTGTTCCACAATTGGGGTATATGTACATTAAAACTTAGAAATCAGATCTCAGCCTTGTGCAACAATTTTTTAAACATCAATGAAAACCAAATGATTCGCAGAAGCTCACAATTAAGCCAAATACTTGCTTGTGCCCTTTTTCCCACAAAAGGAGCATTTTAAACTGCAAACTGGTCAATACGCTAATGGCTCCAAAAGCATATCTGGTAAGCAACCTTAATAATGTGCTAGCGCCTCTTCGTCCCAAGTCACAAGATTTTGCGTTCTGTGTCCGCATGAATCAAGAGAAAGACCAAACCAGGTGCTGGCAAGCTGATAACAACCCTAGATTGGTAAGCAAAGTGCTTCTCAGCCCTGAGCCACGCCGTCTCACTTGACCTCTGTCTACCCAGAGCAGGAAACCCGCTCCGCTGTGCTCAGCAGTGAGGGAATGAAGTGCATCGATTGCTCGTGATTATTAGCTGGAGTGGAATGAGCCTCCTCCTTATTATGCAGATTAGCGGAGCTCCCCGTCCCAGCATATTGTGCAGATGCGGGCCAGCAGCTGCTCCTACAGATGGCAAGTACACAGCTCCATTAGGATGGATCTATTGTCTGCTCCCGGCTTGTGGAGAAGCCGGGGCGGACTCAGCAACGAGGAGTGGTTACAAGGCGAGAAGGGAAGGCGCACACACACTCTTAAAAATCTGCACCCAGGAGACTCTTTACACAGCAGGGCCGACAGCACTCAAATTAGAAATCTACCCTAAATAAGGACTTTCGTATGTCACAATTAAGCTTGTGTATTTTCTAAAGCAGATTAACCATTAAAATTGAGTAGCATAATTCAAATTTTGCAATGCGACGCTATTAAATATTCAGATTAAAAACAAATCCTAAGAGATTCATTCAGAAATTTGCACTACGTTCAATTCTTTGGGGACCTTCTGTTTTGTTAGTTCCCTTTTAAAGAGCCTTTTGAAAAGCAAGTTTATTTTTCACAGTATCAAAATGCGATAAAGAACTAGGCTTCCCCAATTGCTATGTTTGCCTTAGCATAGTTTGTCCTTTTAGAGTTACTGTTTATTCTAAAGAGTGTCAAAGCAGTTTATTCACGTTTAATCAAGAGTGAAAGTTCGTTTATGAATAAGTGTTATTTAAGTCATTAGCAACTAAATAACATGATCTTTCTGCTACCTAATTTTGGATGCGATATAAAATAATTTGATTACTAACCAAAGCAATTAAGATGGATAGGACTGTCTTTTGTTCCTGTTTTTATTTTTAACTGATGCTTGCCTGGATCTTCCTTTAAAGATTAACCTGTAAAAGATCCTTGGTCAAGAGAAAAGCTAAGGACCTAGAGCTTTCTGAAGAATGGGCAGGAACTGCCAAAAGTTACAAGGAGTATAATTTAAAGGTCTTATCAAAATAAACACATTCCACTAAGTATGGTCTTTAAAAGCTTAAAAGATTCAAGGTTAAAAGTGAATACACAAAAGAAAGAAAAGTGGTGACCTACTCACTTATTCAGTTTAACCCCTGTAGGCAACTAAATAATTTAAATGATATCAAAAAGACACCTGTTATAGAACCAGAGTTAAAACAGCAAGAAAAAGGGAAAAAATGTAAATGGATTATTTCGGAGCCATATTTTCCACATTTGTTTACCATCTCCCACGCAAAGAGTACATCACACCCCAGTACACACATGCATATCTATGTATGATGAGTTAAAAACTTACCCTTACTACACACGATGCGTTCTGATGTTTTCTATTTTATTCAATTCACATTCTCTAATGCTGGTTATGACATTAAATGCATTTTATAGTCATTTTTATGGCCTGCAGTTTGAAAAATACTATTCCAGGCTGTAGCCAAGCAAGTAATATTGAAAGAACGAAAGGAAGAAAGAAAGAACGAAAGAAAGAACGAAAGAACGAACGAAAGAACGAACGAAAGAACGAAAGAACGAAAGAACGAAAGAAAGAAAGAAAGAAAGAAAGAAATAAGAGGAAGACATTCTGTGAATGTCAACATCAGAATTAAATGTGAGAAGTACCTAGAGAAAAGCTGCCTACTTTTCCCAGAATTAATCATACTGTTTAATGGCCAAAGGCTGAAAGAACACCAGAACTAGATCAAATCATGTTCAGGATGGTTGGGGGCTGGGGGCTGGCCTATGTATGGGTCTACAACTCATGTTAGATGTTAAGAAAATATATGACCTAAAACAGATGCACCCTAGGAGACAAAGAGCTAAATAATACATGTTGAATAGAAAAAATAAAGTAGGTGAGAATTAGAAAAATCAAACCCATGTGCCCAAAGTTGGAAATAGATCTCTCTTCTGAAGACAATCCAAGCCTTTGTAGAAAGCCCAAATAGCCAAGACCTGCAAAATCACGAAGCTCCTAAAAGTCCAACTACACCTAATGCAAGAATGCAACAGGAATACGCTCTGTGAGTGCGTTAATTGGGAACTCAGCAACAGGGGAAGCACGTGATTACAACATAGTACATTTAAAAGCGATTGACATTTTGATTTAGCAAAATGAATGTCTTGTCAATGTACAGGATTTGAATGCAAAATTCAAATTATCCTGTGAATTCATTTCAGTTCAACACACATTTTGTGATGGAAGCCTCATGAGTCCAGGAACATGATCTATCCTATCTACCTCTGTATCCACAGCATGGTGTCTTTCACAGCGTAGCCCCTTATTGAAGAGATGATGAGTGAATATGTCAGCACATATAATACTATACATGAATAACCAATGGGTTATATGATTACATCATAGTATAATAAGTGCAAAAACTCAATGATAAACAGTACAGAGTCACCAGAGGACTCTGCTATACTGGGGAGTCAAGGAGCCACAGAACACTTTTGAGATGGTTTTGAAGGGTAATCAAGAGAAGGACAGACATACCAGTGAAAAAAAAACAAAATTTCCCGAGTCACAGAAGTGTGAAATACCAAGACAACTGCAAATCGTGCCTCATGGCTAGAAAATTAAGTGTCCCATAGCTGGGGAGAATGGAAGGAGGGGGGAGGGGATAGAAGGAAGCCAGAGCCAGGTCATAATGGGCCTTGATATCATGCCACAGAGGAGCCTGAACTTTAGAGACAATGAAGAGTTATAAGCAGAAAGGAGACACAGATTTGATTCAAATTTTCTAGATTATATAAATAAAGCCCACTTAATTATTTATTACAAACTTTTAAAAATATACGTGTTATCATTTCTGGCAAGTGGCAGTCCCTGGGGTCAGCCCTGTCCTGTCTATTGGTCTGGTCTTTTGTAGGACATCAGAAAACCTAAGAGCACTTGGTCCACCCTACAGACAAATCTGTCATTTCTGGATCTTGAATTCCAGACTCAGTGTAGTACTCCTTTGCTTACCAGAGACAATACGTGCTATTTGACTTCCCTTCCCCTCAAACTGAGGCTGCTTGAAGGCAGGCCCTTGACTGATCACATTTTGACCACTGATTAAGGCAGGCTAAAGATTCCTCCCAGTTTCAGGAATTCACAAGTGAACTTTAATTGTGTCAATAAAAACTTCACTACTGACTTATTCATCATAGCAGCTTCTACTGTTGATTTCTTCAAATTTTCTATACCTCCACTCAAACTTTTGTGTCACCCACAATCTGCCAATTCCCCATTTCCATTTGTCAAAATTTCCCCCCCCCCACCATGAAACTTAGTCACATTCATTCTCACGTTGTAGTTGATATGAAAGTATTAGTCTCACCTATGCATTGCAGACTTTGAGGGCAGGAACCAAGAGGGATTTATCGTTGATCTCACTCACATCCAAGACAGTAGATAAGACAGACATGAAAATAAATAAAATAGCATATGTGAAATCCCTATGTTTATATGCAAATACTGTGAAAGTGATGGTTTTTATTTACACACACGCACGTGTACATACACACAGAGCAAAAAAAGATTTCATCATTTTTCCCATGGAGATATCTATCTATCTATAGACTCCACTGAGGATCCTTCCTCTATATCTTCCCCTTGATCATTCTCCTGCCAACAATTCTCTTGCTTTATTTTGCCCCTCACTCCACATCCCACAGTCTTGACTAAACGGTCTACTTATTCAGAGAAAAAGCCCTTGCTAAATACAGCCTACATGTGTGTAGTTGGCTTATGGAATGTGTGTGTGTGTGTGTGTGTGTGTGTGTGTGAGAGAGAGAGAGAGAGAGAGAGAGATCAATTAACATATTGAAAACCAGAAGTCAAATAAAAATTTAGTTTTGGGTTTCTGTTGAAACATGGCAACAATAACCTGGAGCAGAGTTGTGTCTTCCCATTTGACTGAGGTATACCCTCCCTAGTTTAGCCATCCCTCCTTCCCCCTATTGTCTCCTTGATCCTCAGCCAAGAGTCAGCTGCCATTTTCCAATATGTTCATGCTGTTGTTTATCTCACTCTGTGGTGTGTTTCTTTGATTTTACCTCTCTATCAGAAGCGGGAAAAGAAAAATAGATTGAGAAAGCTGCACGAATTTTCTTACGACAAACCTGCTGCACTCATTTATGTTATTTACGCGGTCACTGGGACATTTGAATTTTAGACCCCCAATACACAGTATCTGCTTCTGTGAGAATTTGATCAAGGAAGCAGAACCACGGTGAATGATGTGAAATAGAAGGTTTATTAGGCAGTTGAAGGACCAGGGAAAGAAGTGTACAGAAATCTGGCAGTGGTCCTGAAACTAACTGCTGTAGTCTGCAGGGCCAGGAATTGAGAAGAAAAGCTGCACATGAAGCAGAAAAGGGAGGGAAAAAAAGGGGGGGGGCACCCTCTATGTTTCTCATCACCTCCAACCTCAGTGAAGCCTGAGACCTGAAAAAGAAGCTGATGTCCTTCAGATGTGCCTGGCCCAGGACTCAAATGAGGTGAAGGCAGAAATCTAACAGGAGCTGTGAGCAGGAGCTGTGAGCAGAAGCTGTGAGCAGGAGCTGTGAGCACAGTTTTACCAATCAAGTGAGCCAGCATATAGATCAGGGATCATATTCATGAGGGGCAAGCAGCCCCACACTGACTTTCAGAGTATAAGAGCTGCTGCTTCACTTCTGTCTCCCAAATCTCAGGTAAATTTCTCTTGTGGCTAACCCTGACCCAGAACCATACAGGGAAGGGAATTCTGGGAGACGTAGTTCTACCTTAGCTAAGCAACATGGTACAAAACCACTACCATACTGGTACAGTTTGGGCAGGTCAATTACCAGAGCAGGCACAATGAATACGTTTTAATTTCATTTCATCTAAACAAATAAGTCCAACCTAGTAATGGAAGAAAAAGTAAAGATAGCTCAGGAAAATGTAAGGATACATCATAACCATTATGATTCACCACCATGACCCTGCACCTAACACAGTGTCTCATATATTATAAATGTTTACTACATTTAAAAAACTTTTTCAGTGTTTTCATTTATTTTTGAGACAGAGAGAGACCAAGCATGAGTCGGGGAAAGGGAAGAGAGAGAGAGGGAGACACAGAATCGGAGGCAGGCTCTAGGCTCTGAGCTGTCAGCACAGAGCCTGATGTGGGGCTCAAGTTCACGGACTATGAGATCATGACCTGAGCCGAAGTCAACGCTTAGCCAACTGAGCCACCCAGGTGCCCCAATGTTTACTACATTTTAGTGAATTACATCGGACAGTCCTGGTTACCTAGTTGAAAACTAAATCTAATAGGAGATTCATAGTATGGGACAAAATAGCAATAGCATAAAAAAAGTTTTGGTTTTATTAATATTGTTTCATTATTCAAGAAAGAGTCTCTGCTTTTGACAAATAAATAAGATTATTAATATCAACTGTATGTCTAGACCACAAGTTTTAAATTTTGAACATAAAAATGTCCTTCACATAATATATCCTGATCAATAAATAAATCCTTAGGCAAATCAGTAGCATTAAGAATAGATATAAACAAAAAAGAATAGTGATATAAACAAAAAGACAATAAGTGTATTGTGGACATTAGCCATTATAGAATATTTCATCTGTAACAGATACACATCAACTATTTCACAAATTTCTTGCAAACAGGTAAACATAAACAGGGGATGAAGAAAAAAGATTAACCAAATTAACTAGAAAAATTAGACCTTTACTTATTCAAAAAACCAAAAAGCTTCAAGAAGTCAAATATATTTTTCTTGAAAAGCAATATAAAAAAATAAGGCAAACATAAAAGTAAGTCAGCTTATATAATGCCATCTAGGAACTTATCTTTGTTGGATAAAATAGACATCTTTACCTTTTGTCATAGTTCTTTCAGGCCTAATTTCTATAATAAATTCTTTTTTTTTTTCATATTATTCATTGTGAGTCTGCTTCCCTGATCAAACTCTGAGACCTCACAAATTCTTGGTACAAGACGTCTCAAAGTCAAATGCATAATGGGTCAAACAGGGAGAATTCTCCCACTTACTGGATTAAAAAATCCAATTTATTAAAAGTCATATCCAAACTAGCAATTGATAGTTTGGAGCTCTCAGGAATAAACTTATCAAGGCTATTGGATGACATATTTCTAATTTAATTCTTATAGCAAAACTTAATCAGAAATTCTCTAACAAACATTTTTTGGGCATTAGAAATTAAAATGGTACATTGTATTAATAAGGGATTTAACTCAGAAATACTCAAGGGTTTTAAAGAATCCTACCCTTTTATGCATCTTTTCAAGATAAATATTGTGTCCCCAGTCCTTGAGCACTATCAGTCTCAGAATAGATCTTAAAAAGAAGCCTGTATTTTTTGGACCCTATTTCTTCTAAATGCTTAAATCCAAAGCTTCCCAAAAATGATCTCCTGTATCCAGAAGCTGCTGAGGAAAAAGCTCGTGTACTGCTTAGAACCCTGAGGGATTCCATCATCCCCTCATAGCACATTATGTCAGCAAGTTCTATGCAGTCTGAAGTCACACATCAGTCATAAGGTTTAAAACACCCATCCCTTTAGTTAAATTTGAAGAATTGAGGTGCCTGGGTGGCTCACTCAGTTAAGTGACCAACTTTTGATTTTGGCTCAGGTCATGATCTCACGGTTAAGGAGTCTGAGCCCTGCTTTGAGCTCTACACTGACAATGTGGAGCCTGCTTGGGATTCTCTCCCTCTCTCTGTCCCTCCTCCATGTGTGTTCTCTCTCACTCTCTCTCTCTCTCTCTCTCTCAAAATACATAAATCAACTTTTAAAAAATGGTAGAATAGCCCATTGAGGTAATCATGTCTAAACATCATCTACTTTACATAATTATTTATTGAATGAATGAATTTTTCCACAAGAACTATGTACCCATCTATTGAAAATCTACTTCCAATCACTCTAAAAATCTATTCTAGGCCTATTATAAAAGATCCCTAAGCATCATTTGTTTTTTGGCTTTTAAAACTCATTAACAAATATTTACACCCTTGAACAGATCTAATTGTAGATTAAGCTACTGCTGGAGATCACAACACTGAAAACTCTCTGAATCTCTCAAACTTATGGGTATTAGACAAGAAATGCAAAAGGACTGAGTAGAGTTCTTCAGTTTGGGAAACTGCAATGAGAAAAAAATCACTACAGAGCTATTGGTGCCAACTGGTGACTGGTTAAATGTGTTAAGTATATATTCCTGATGAATTTTAAGTTTAGTTTCATATTTATGCAATAAGTGAGACTACAACATTGCATACATGTAGAAATGTATGTATCTGTTTATAAATTATAGATAAGCAACAATCCTGTGGTGTTATTTGGGCATTTGTAGTGCTCATTAATGAATAGCCCACCAACTGCTGTGGTTTTATAGGCAGCAGAGAGTGACTTTGGAATTCCAGATGTCAAATGCTTCTAATAGTTATTCAGCAGTAACATCAGACACACAAATGGAGGGGGTTCATTCAGAATTCTGTGTGTGTGAAATAAAGAAGAAAAGCTAAAAGTCTTATTAAGATATTGTCCCCTACCCTTCCCTCCAGCGCACGCGCACACACACACACACACCACATATGACCCTCAGGCAGTATGCCCTCTAATGGAACACTGATAGCAGGCATGACTTGGTGACCACTTTGGGGAGACAGGTGCTCAGCTTCTACCATCTCTGTGGTAGAAGAGACTGCTCTGTGACAGTCTCTAGGTCACGTACACCATCATCAGCCTGACATGTGTATGCAATCCCCCTTAATAACCCAGAGAGGTCTTGAAGTCAGAGGTTCCCCTCAAATGTCTGACAGCCAGGGAGGCACCATTCCTGTAAGAGAGCTGTCAGCCGGCCTGAGAAGACAGGCCCATGGAGAATTCCTCTCTCCCAACAAGGAACCTTCCATCAGCATGACCTGTTTGGAGAAAGCCTTGGACATGTTCCTTTCTTTTCCACTTCAAATCCTGCCTTGAAACAAGCCTCTCGGCCCCCTTGCGATTGCTGCAAAACAAGTTCCAAATGAAATCACTACACAAAATATACATAAGCCAAAATGGGTAAATGAGACAGATGAGACACTGTCCTGACTCCGGTCATATAGGTGCTCCTCTTTCTTCTCCCTCAGAACCTCAAGAAATTAAAAGATGACTCACAGAATCATGAAACTGGAGGTGACCTCAGTGACCTATCCAGTCCTGCCTTCTGCCATGACCCACAACATAAATTCCTCTTGTTCTTTTGGTGTATTGGGTTCTTAATGCTGTTGTTTTAATAAAACCAAACTGCCAGTGTAATCACTTGCAGTGAGAAATGCAATTATCAGAGGAACTTGAGACTTCAATTCTAATCACCAACCCATTCTGTCACTCCCCCTTACCTGTTAATTTTATGTACACTGAAATATGCCACAATTCAGTATCCATTGTTCCTTATTAGGAAAATATCTATTCTATCAAGTAACATTTTAGACTTGGAAAGCCCTGTGAATTATTTATTTCTTCTCCTAGTGCCCTGCTCGGGTGATAGCATCTAAGTTCTTCATTTCCAGATGAAATTATTAAGTACTGTGTGGGTTAGCCCAGGCTTCTACATAAATCATGAGTGAGTCTGGGACAAAGCTCTGCCCTGCAGGAGACATCTTGGATCTCATCATTCTGAAAGGAACAGCAAACGTCTATCAGAAGAAAATAGTCTACAGAGCAGAGGCCACACACCGTCAGGGTGGGAGAGCCTTTCAGTCACAAGCAGGTTCTGCCACGTTTGATGGGCTTATAGTTATGATCCAACGCATGGCAGGAAGGTTCCCCCCTAAACAGCCAGCTTTGTCATAATGAAGCTGATTGGCTACTGTGATGGTAAGAGTCAGTGGGCAAGAGTACTTGCTGAAAATAAACACTGGGAAATCTTTTCTCACTGTCTGCCTAACACCGGTGTAGAGAAGGGAGGAGACACAGACAAGTTGTCTGGTGCCAAGTGGAAGAGTCAAGGCACAAAATGCCACATATTGTGTGATTCCATTTATATGGAATTCAGAACAGGCAAACCCATAGAGACAGAAAGCATATTAGTAGTTGCCAAGGGTTGGAAGTGAGGATGGGCGGGAGAATGGAAAGTAACTGCTCATTGCAAGGGATGGTGAAAATGTTCTGGAACTAGATAGTGGTATGCAGTATTATGAATGTACTGATTGTCGCTAATGGTAAACTTTATGTTAGGTGGATTTTACCACAGTTTTTTTTTTTTTTTTATTTGAGAGAGAGAGAGAATGTGTGTGCATATGCACTCAGGCTGGGGAGGGGCCGAGGGAAAGAAAAAGAGAGAGTCTTAAGCAGGCTTCGCTCTCAATAATGAGCCCATGTGGGGCTTGACCCCATGACCCTGGGATCATGACCTGAGCCAAAACCAAGAGTCGGATATTCAACCCATGAGCCACCCAAGCGCCCCATCACAACTTTTTTTAAGGATAAACCTGCAGCCTTTAAGAGAAGAAAAATTCTCTCTGGTGCATATGGTCCTTCCGTGCAGCCAGTGGGATGTGGGGAGCAGGTAATAGTCTACAAGGGAAAAGAGGAGAAAGAGGAACGTCCAAGAGTGAGAGGCAATGCTCCCTCTTCCAGGATTGTGCCAGGCAGAAAGATCTTCACAGGGCACTTTCTCACATGTGGTCGAAGAGCTAGACAGACCCGGACTAAAATCTGGTTCATTCCTTCTAGCTATGTGACTCTTACAAGTCCTATCACCAGACATTCCTGGAGTACCTACTGCATTGTAACTTCGTCAAGAACCCTACATATGTCTACTCCTTCCCTACTCACAAGCCCACGAGGCAGCCACAGAGAGCTTTTCGAATTTCCAGGTGAGGAGGCTGAGACTTAAAAGGTTAAGTTGCTCCAAATCACACAGTTAAAGTTCTTAAGCTTGTTTTTCTCGGTTTCTAAAATGGGGAGAACAATAACTACTTTGCAAGATTTTATAAGGATTTAAGATGAATCATGGAACGTCATTAACACCTGGAACGGCCCTGAGCAAATGCTCACTAAATGGTAGGTAGAATGAGTGATTAGCCTTATAAGGTAGCATCATAGAGAAAGAATTTTACTGACAAAGTCACATGGCGAGTTAGCGATAAGACGGCGACTAGGATCTAAGATGACCAACTTCGAATAATGCTCACTTGATCATGCTGTGTTTAAAAGGCACATCCAAGACAGTAAATGAACAATCGATTAAATGCACAACTAATCAGGTCATCAGGAATGGATGCAATCTAGGCATTGGGGGAGAAGACACATGCCTATTTGGAGAGCCAGACTCCAAACAAGGGGAAGGGATTGGAAAAGCGGTGGACTGTGGTTAGAAATGGTTCCTGAGGGGGTGCCTGGGTGGCTCAGTCGGTTAAGCATCTGACTTCAGCTCAGGTCATGATATCACAGTTCCTGGGTTCGAGCCCTGCATCGGGCTCTGTGCTGACAGCTAGCTCAGAGCCTGGAGACTGTTTCAGATTCTGTATCTCGCTCTCTCTCTCTGACCCTCCCCTGCTCATGCTGTCTCTCTCAGAAATAAATAAAACAGAAAGAAAGAAAGAAAGAAAGAAAGAAAGAAAGAAAGAAAGAAAGAAAGAAAGAAAGAAAGATGGTTCCTGAGGATGTTATCCATTCATGGAGAAGAATTCTGGAGAAGCAATGACTTCTGATGTCCAGGTGCTCCCACAGCATGACAGAGCCTATTAATAATAGTAATAATCATGACAGTGAGTACCATCAATTGTGCACTTACTACATCCAGGAATTAGACAATATATGTCCCATTTGTTTTCTCAGATACCTACAACTGATGTGGAATAGGTACCATGGCCCCCCATCTTACTGATGAGAAAACTGAAGACCAGGACCACACAGCTAGTAAATGACTGAGCTAAGAATACAACCCAGGCCTACATGACTGCAAAACCCTGGTTCTTGACTACTATTTTACTTCCTATGAGGAAGACGATTAGCCCCTTCTTAGCAGTCATGGCTATATTAGGCATGAACAGAAATGGGCTCAGTCAATGTCAACATCTACATCTATCCAAGTACTAAAGTTTGCCAAGAAGAAAAAAATAGAGCAATGTGGCCTAGGACTAGCCCTAGGCATAATACAAAGCAGAAACTAAGCCTATAGGTATCGTTCAGAATTAGAGCTTTCTCCCTTGTAGACAGACATTGTGATGCCCAATTAAGTCCAAGACTTCAACTTGCCAGACTTCTTAAGGATATTCTCCCAGATGGTCCTGGCTCCAACGAGCTAAAGAGAAAACTTCTTCCATTCCTAGGCCACGCAAGTACCCTTGGTACAACGAAAGCATGAAAGGTATAATTGGCCACACATGGAATTTGGCTCTTAAAAAATTACATAGGTCAATCTTAGTAACAAATACTTGAAGGAAACTCCAAAGACTATTTACTAGTCTCATAGCCAGCTATGGGCAGTGGAGAAATTTTTCAGGATTTCTCACATTTGCTGTTTAGTCAAAACAGAACCAACAGCTTGTCTGTAAACACTGCTATCAGAAAAACATTTGTGACCACATGTCATCTTAATTGGCTGGAATTCGTTACTGGATTTACTTATCTGAGCGTTATATAACTTTACAGGTGTTTGGATTCTGACAGATACTTGACTAGCGCATTGCATGGATTCTAAGATGTACCTTTTTTTGCACATTTTAACATCTCTAAAATCCAGACGTGTTCTACTATTGCCATCAACCAAGCTACAGTCTTGACAGAATTGTCATGCTCTGCTCATGTGAAAACACTAGAAGCACCAACATAAAAACCTGCAGAATGGATATTATTGACATGGAAGAAAATCCCAGAAGGAACAGTGGAGCACTTTTAAAGAAATGCTGTGTCACCGATGCCCTTAATGGCCCAGAAGAAAATATTAGGAAGCATTGGGTCATGGTTTCATTGGCAGCAATTTTTTTCTTTGTGATGAATAAAATAATGCTATACCTTGTTATCAGTAACATCTTAGACTTGATGGAATCATTAAAAAGCAAATAGGGGCGCCTGGGTGGCTTAGTCGGTTAAGCGTCCGACTTTCACTTGGGTCATGATCTCGTGGCTCATGGATTCGAGCCCCGCGTCGGGCTCTGTGCTGACTGCCAGCTCAGAGCCTGGAGCCTATTTCAGAATCTGTGTCTCCTTCTCTCTCTGACCCTCCCCTGCTCACGCTGTCTCTCTCTCTCTCTCCTAGAAATAAATAAAAATATTAAAAAATAAATAAATAAATAAATAAAAAGCAAATAGATCACAATGCAGTAAGTTTACAGGAATAAAATAACCAAAACCCTAATAATTAAAGGAAAATAAATACAACTTTCTCTCACTCTAGAATATCAAAATTTTAAATGTTTAAAATTATATTTATGTATAATATATGCTCTATCTGAAAAAGGTAACATCTGGAAAAAAACCCTGGGAAGTGAACCATCTTGTTGTTGCTTCTCAAACTGTCTTAAAAAACATCATCTAGAATGGATAAAGGAGATGTGGTGTGTGTGTATATATGTGTATATATATACGTGTATATATATATGTATATATATACGTGTATATATATATGTATATATATACGTGTATATATATATGTATATATATACACGTATATATATATGTATATATACAATGGGGTATTACTCAGCAATCAAAAAGAATGAAATCTTGCCATTTGCAACTACATGGATGAAACTGGAGGGTATTATGCTAAGTGAAATTAGTCAGTCAGTGAAAGACAGATGTCATATGACTTCACTCATATGAGGACTTTAAGATACAAAGCAGATGAACATAAGGGAAGGGAAGCAAAAAGAATATAAAAACAGTGAGAGGGACAAAACATAAGAGACTCTTAAATATGGAGAACAAACAGAGGGTTACTGGAGGGCTTGTGGGAGGGGGATGGGCTAACTGGGTAAGGGGCATTAGGGAATCTACTCCTGAAGTCATTGTTGCACTATATGCTAACTTGGATGTAAATTTTAAAAATTTTAAAAATTATCTAGTATATTTTTAATACAGATGAATTAAGGAAATTCTTAAAATCCTTATAAAAAAATTTATATTACAAGTGTTAAGCATTTAAATGTGATTTAAGTAGAAACTCGGTAAGCCTCAGTTTCTTCATTCATAAACTGGGAACTTAGCAGCTACTTCATCAGATTGTAACGAGAGCTAAATGGCTGGCACCTACGAAATGTTTAATAAGGAGATCCATGTGATAGAAACTAAATAATCCATAAATGTACTATTCTGATGATTACCTTTATGATTCTTTTACATCCTGGCCCAGGACTCAACAAATATTTTTTGTTAAGGAGAAGGGTAAAAACTGGAAAACTGAAGCATCATATTTCCATCATTTTAAAAGGTTTTATTCCCAGAAATGAATTATCTGAAAATGTTGTTTTTAAGCTTACATAACAGTTTCCTCATAGACGCAAAACCAGATGATGTCCAAAGTATTTTTGCAGGAATAGAGATGAAAAAGTAACCCCATTTTCTTTGACACTATGGTACTAAAAAGGATTAATGGTTCAGTTCTACTGGGGGGGAAGATCCAGTCCACAGAGGTTTTCTTAGTACCCCGGCAGGGGAGGAGGGAGTGTGGAGGGGGAGGCCGGAGGGTAGGGAGAAGAGGGAGACAACCACAGTTAGTTATAATCTACAATTCAATTTCAATCTTTGAAGAAGCAGATTCTATCCTCCCACACACACACCTTTTTTTTTTTTTTTTTTTTTTAAAGATCTCGAAACTGTTTAGTCAAATGGGTCTTAAATGTCAGTCCTCTGGTGGGGAAGGAAAAGGGCACCACACACAGATCTTTGCCCTGTTTGGTTCAAGCAAGATGTATAAGAAAACAAGCTCAAAATAAAACAAGGGATAACATAATTATAATCCACCCTTCTCAAAAGAAAAAGAAAAAATTCGGTGCCTGACATTAAAACGTGAAACAACTCAAGAGGTTGTTGTAGATCTTACAATTTTATAACCAAGGTTTTAAATTTTTTAAAAATAAAGTATGTTTGATAACATGCTATTTCCTAAATATCATACATTTACATGGCGGAAGTACCTTTCGCATATAGTCCATGTTTACATTTCAAATGTGCTTTTTGGAAAAACCTACCAGACACTAATCTCAGCTAGAAACCCATAGCTTCCTAGGGAAGCAGCAAGGTCAGGTCAAGGGCACTGGACAGGAACACTGGGAAACCTGTGTCTCCTTTCAGCCATGCCCTGAACCAGTTGGGTGGTTTGACCTTGGTCTCTTGACCTCTCTGCATCTCAGTTTCTCAATTTGGACTTAAGAATCTCTAAATCATTTCCGATGCTCACATTCTTTGACTATCATTTGGATTCTGCCCAAGGTGACCTTAATGTCAGTAATGAGTGTAGGGACTAGTCTTTATACTTCCTATTAATTTCATTGTCTTAACTGCTACTCCATCTTACTGCTTTTTACGCTTCCAAACTGTCAGCCTTTAATCATTGTTCTCCCAAACATACACACTTCGAGGAATGAATAACAAAGAATCATGCTGTGAGAATTATATATAGCGTCGCATGTGATGTGTGGGACATAGCCATATTTTCGGTGCTAATTATGAAACAGCAAACGGGGAAAGCTTGTTATCCCTCTCTGAGTCTGCTGGGCCCACATTCCACTTCCTCTCAGTAAGTATGGCTTCCACGCAAACGCCTTCTCCTCCACCTTCTGCTGGCCCGAGGACAGTGACCTCCTTAAGCTCTCGGTAGCACAACTCCAGAGAGAAGGTGCGATTTAATTCTTAGCCTGAAACACAGTCCATTTGGAAGGACACCGGTCACCAGGGTATTGTTAGTGCCTTGAAATGGCCAAGAGGGATTGCTGACTCTGCGAATATCACTCCAAAGGCAGGAATTCTATTTGAATTACTAACATAACAGATGTTTGCTAGGATCAACCATGCAGTCTGCATACAGTTATGCTAATTTGGCAATGCTTCTCTTCCAGTTAGCTCTGAGCATTAGAGCACGCAGCTAGTAGGTCCTTCTGTCTAACTAATAATTGCCTATTATTGATATTAATTAACATTTTTTGCACCTTTCCTCGGTTTTGACCTAGTATCTGTTGGTAGTCTAATCACTGTGGCCTATTAAAAGTCAAAATACAGGGGCCTAGAGTAGTCACGAGCCATTTATCAAAAAGCAAACAAGGCCAATTAAACAGGCAGCCAGACAGTTGTCTTGATTTGCCGCTGACTGTTTCTTGATCACCATTATAAATTGCTAATAGGGCAGAAAGCGCTAAGCAGGGAGCATCTGTGGGGGGCTGGTTATTGCTCACTCCCCGCCTGGTGACAGGTGAGAGAGAGGCTAGTGATGGTCTTATTGATGTGAACTGCCCATCAGTTGGTAGTTATTGTTAAAGTTCATGATGCTACAGCTGATCCCGTCCTGCTGAGAGTCAATCAAATTAATTAGAGCTAGAAATTCTTCTTTATTATTTTAGAGCACAGGTACAGAAAGGAGTCCTGTAATTTGGATCCAAAGGCGATGAAGAAAAAAATCTTCGTGTAGTACAGTGTGAAAAAAAATCAGATATTGCTTCTTCCATTATTTATAATAAGGGCTGTGGCTAAAGGTTTTTATAGGCACAGATCAAGAGATCATAATAGAAGCATATTGACAGATTTTTTTCTGCAATACTCCAAGGAACTGGCTGTAGCAGGAAAATATATCAAAACCTTATCATCAGAGCTGAGATCTTCTGTGAAAAATCAATAAAGAGTTATACATGGTTTGAGTTTAAACAGTTCTCTGTAGTCATTTAAACATAGTGCATCTGTACAGCTTTTTACCTCTGGAGACCAAGGTAACCTAGCAACCGCAGGGCTTAAACCGATTAACTACAAATGAAGTACTGTACGCCTATCAAAGCAATTGTTCATCGTTGCCTTTGTTGCAGAGACTAAGCTAATTGAACATGATACAGTATGAAGATAATTAACACCCATGAGTTTGTTAATTGCCTGTTAGCATTACAACACAGCTCTCTCGGTTTCTTTTTAACTGTCTCCTTTGTAGCCTCTCACTTCCCTTAAAATGGTGCAGGACCTGTTTAACTGGCAATGATATCTTGGAGTTTATTAACCCTTTTTAAATAGAAAAAAAAAGTCATGTCTTAATGAAGCATATTGCGTGTGCTTGTTAAATGCAAGCTCTCACTTTGTCTATTTTCCCAAGACTAGGAATTTGTTTTACAGATACTGTACAAACTATGTTTATTTATTGTGCTAATTTATTTCGAGCAATTTAGCCATTATAAATGCTCTCGGGGAAAAAAAAAATGGCTTTAGTGTTTCCCTTTATTATTCAGCTGCTCTGCTTTGGAGAGTGAGCGATAAATGTCTTTGAGGGTTGGAATATTAATTGAAGGCAGCATCTGGTCAGCAGCTGACCGGCTCTGGTTGTCCTGCCCCAACAGAGTGGGCGAGAAAGAAGCTTTGCTTTGCTGGTTCTTTTTGCCAGGCTCTCGGTTTCCTCGGAGCCCTGGACTAAATGAACCCCCATTTTATCTCTGCTGGATCACTGAATGGATGCCAGAAAATCAATTGGGCAGGAAAATCTGTTAATCTAAAGTGAATTCAATCTAAGGAATCATTTAAAATAAAAATTTCAATCATTACCTTTTCGGAAAAGCACTTTTTTTCTCTCAAGTCTGTGTGCACGTGTCATGACAATACCTCGAAAGGCTCTACCACAAGAGTAATTCAAAGTCAATAGAATTGTCTAGCAAAGAACAATTTGCTTTTTGAAAAAAAAAAATTGGGTGGCTGATTACAAGTTTAAGAGGAAATGGAAAACCCTAATGTTGTGTGGCCAGAAACAATTAACACACTGAGCTCCAGGACACACAACCAACCCTCAAGGTGAGCTTTTCTCCCGTTGAGAAGGAACACCTTGGCCGTGTCACAATTGTTCAATGTAGATTTTCCTGGATGAGCCTCTGTGTTTTTCATTACTGTGTCGTGGTGAATATTTGCTGGTAAGCCAGTCCCAGGAGGTCCACTTCTAGTGCCCAATTACAAGTTCTATCATCAATCATAAATATTATTTATTCAACAAAATGAATTGCTAATTAATAACTGATGAGCATTATGGCCTTGAAGACTATAACGCTATTAATTATGGTTGGCATGAAAGGGGGCTACCTGGCACATTTTCACCACAATTAGCCTCGGAAGCTTTCAGGGAATAGATCTATTAAGATAACTGAAGAAAAGGCTGGCTTCCTCCCTCTCCTGAATTAGGATTGACAAACACAGCACTGTCTCTGGTCCGGGTGCCACCAAATCAACCCCAATATCCCAAGAATGGTTTCCTATGCACCGTGACTTGTACAAGAAACTCGGTATGACCGAGAAGTCTGCCTGGAGGCCCAAGTGTATAGAACACGGCCCCCCGTGCCCACCATGCTCCCCCTCCAGTGCTGAGGGGGGGATGCAGCCACAGCACGGCAAATGGAATGCGGCTGCTGGCTTCTTTTCGGACTCAGCCATTGCCCAGCTCATGTCCTGAGCTCTGGGTGCCGGCACACGGCAGCTACATCATGTCAGCAGGCAGCTGGCGGGCCAGGCCACTCACATTTACTCGCAGTCAGAAGGGAATACATCACCGTTCACCTTGAGGGCCTTCTGATGAGAGACTTAAAGGGAAAGTAAGAAATGCCTTCTTAACCAGTGCTGGGGAAGGAAAAAAACAGTGGCTTTGAAGCATAGATACACAAAAAGCAGAATAATGCTATGAAACTCTTTGAAAGTAGAACAAATCTACTATCTCCGTGCTCCGTGAATCTGTCCAACCTCCACACCCAAAGCCCTTTGGGTGCTGAGTAAATGCGGATGGGTGATAAAGCATTGCAAAGACTTTCAAAAGTGAAAAGACTAATCAAAGGGAAAAATTCTTTTTTATTTTTTCCTCCTGATTGGGCCTACAGTCTCCAGAAGGTAAGAAGCTTGTTAAGTAGTTACTCAGAGAATTCTGTACGTTAGACAATTGTTTCAGATTTAGTGCTAGATGGATTCTGGAGAGTAAGCTATCTGCATGGATCAAATTAATTGTAGAATTGGAAAACTATTTTCTTTGTGCTGGGTAATCAGAGCAGCAACTTTCTCATTATTTCAGTTAAAACTGTTTGCCGGTTCAAATTATGCAAATATCCTCCCTTATCATCTTGCCAAACTGCATAGAACAAGGCTCCATTTTTGTCGGTAGATACCTGGTGTCCTGGATGGTGGGGGAGGGTGGGGAAGAAGAAAAAAAGAACAGGTACATCCTACCTCCAGAAGCATGATTATTGGTGTATATTATTTTAATTGTTGCAAAATCAAGAGTTAGAAATGTCAGTACAGTGGGGGCACCGGGTGGCTCAGTCGGTTGAGCGTCCAACTTCAGCTCAGGTCATGATCTTGCGGTTCATGAGTTCGAGCCCCACACCGGGCTCGCTGCTGTCAGCCTGTCAGCTCAGAGCCTGCTTCAGATCCTCTGTCCCTCTCTCTCTCTCTCCCCGCCCCTGCTTGCACTCTGCCCCAAAATAAACATTTTTAAAAATAAATGTCAGCAAAGTGAAGGAAATGATCACAAACCAACCTGGTTAGGCAAACGTTCCTCTGAGTTGCCGTCACATTTCTCCTTCTCTAGAGCTACAGACACTGTCAGTGCACACAGTCAGGAAGGGCCAGCATTCAGGCTAATAAGCTGGTGAATTATTACAATATTTTCGGATCACAGAGGGAGCTGCATCCATGATGGCCCGCAACCAACAGGCCACTTGGTTGACACTGATTCATGGAAACAGCAGTGAAAACCTCTTGAATGCCGAGAACGAACCAAGGGCTGATGGGGGTGGGGGTACGGGAAGGGGGGAGATGGGCATGGAGGAGGGCACTTGTGGGGATGAGCACTGGGTGTTATATGGAAACCAACTGGACAGTATAAAAAATATGTAAAAAAATAAAACTATGTAAAAAATAAAAATAAAAAAAATAAAATGACCAAAAAAAAAACAAACACCTTAAGGGAGAGCAAAAGGAAGTAAGGAGTGTTCAATGGGGGTGGGAGAGGAAGAATGGGAAGTGGGTAGGCAAGAAAACTTAGATTCTGAATCTGACTCCACCACTGTCTACATCGAACAAATCATTCAATCCAGTTGAGTCTCAGTTTCCACTTTATAAAATGGGAGTATTCACGCTTATTCTGCTTATCTTACAGATCTTTCAGACTCATAGGGAGGATCCAATGAATAATGCATTTGTGGCTTAGGTTTGAGAACGCACTGAAAACTACCAAGATGGCCTAGAAATGTAAGATTCCTAATAATTACACTTGTTTGCTCGTAGCCCATACCAACCCAGTTACCTCAAGCAAACTGGCCAGCCATGCTCCAAAGGTCACAGAAGGGAGCATTTTCAGCAGACCCTACATTTGAGAACTTAAGAGTGAATGGACACTTAGAGGCCATCAAAGCTTGTGTGAGGAGGAATTGTGTGTTCTCATGTGAACAATCGGGCAAAGTCACCTGAGACACAGCCATTTCTAGTGATCGCACCTAAGGCTGCTCCCACAATGAACTCAGACTTTACCATCGCACCAATCTCATGGGGAAATGGACAATGCTGCTGCTCTGGGTAGGTCTGGCGTGGGGCCTAGAAACCTGCACTTTCAGCCGGGAGCTCAGGGCCCTCTGAGGCAGGCAGTGTACAGCTACCAAACGCGAGACCCAGCTCTAACCCCTGGAGCAAAGAGCACACTCCCCAGCACACGCTTTTTGTCAGTTCCCCAGGATGGTTGTGAGCACACCTGAACCAGGCGATGGCTTTCCAAGAGTCAGGGAAACACAAAGGAGCATTAGTCTTACTTTTCAGTAAGATCAAGCCTGACTCAAGAAGATGTTTGCTCCTAGACTACACAGGAAATAGATGTAGAAGTATTCTTCTTGGCACTGATCAAGGAAATAGAGATCACGTTCCTGAAACCTCCTGGGAAAAGAAATTAAAGAACCTAAACCAACTTTACAAATACGTAGTTACACCTTTTCTTCTTCCTCTGGTAGGAAAATTGACCTGCCACCCTATTCCTCCAGACACTTAGGACTAACTTTCTGCACTTACCTCTCTTTCCTCTCAAATAATGGACAGTAAGCGTAGGCAGCACAGTGACATTAGAAATGTTCCTTTCTGAAATAGGATCACTGGGGTCTCAACCTCAAAGTAAATCTGAATGTGTTGTTGATGCTCTGCTCCCCTCAGTCCTTCTCAGGAGATATGCTCTCGGCTGAGTGAAGGCCTCCAAATTCAAACACACATTAATATCAAGACATTTCCTTCCGAATCGACAACTGTGATCTTCTTACACTACAAATTCTCGAAAATGGGCCTTTGAAACCAAACAGGGCTCCTCCGAGGAAGAAAGAAGCACTGTGTCCTTCACCCAGAAGGATCTAGATTCCATATACTCAGTGTGCACTTCCGTCCTTGTGGCTTCACACCAAGGGCAGTGACAATGCCCTCCTAACAGCAGGTTTAGATTCTGGTGGCCTGAAACAAGGCCTGTATGAGCCACCATCTTCTTGTGATGTATCCTTTTCTTGGTTTTGCTTAATGTAAAACCCTTGACTGTGGAGGAGAAATACTCCTTTCTCATTTGATAAGACATTTCATTCAATATTTTCTACATTCAATATTTCATACAATATTTTATACAGTATTCCTCCAAACCATGTCCTTCATGAGCTATGAAGCTATGAAGAGACATTTATGACAAAGGCTGTTCTGAGGACACGCTGAGTGTAGAGAATGCTGCGGGACTTCTCCGGGCTTTCATGATGCTGATGAGCTTTGCAGCTCTCCAAAGAGAGTCTGCAGTAATCAGCGCTTCCCAAATCGGTTTGGTCACAGAACCTTTTGAGGAAGCCTGAACAGAGAAGATATCTAACTCAGTGGAACACAACTAGAGAAATTCTTCCTGGTAGGAAATATGCATGCATTGCTTCATGTAATTCTTTCAGCAAACCCACTGAACCAGAAATGATCATTATTACCATTTTATAGAAATGAAAACTAACGCTCAAGAGACTTCCATCTCCAGTCATCTAGAAATTAAAACCCAGTGAATCCCAAGTAAGTTAAGTAAAAATAAATCCTCCTTTAGACAAACATGTATAGTTTCTATGGTGAAACTATAGATCAAAGACAAAAGGAAGCTCTGAAAGTAGACAAAGAGAAAAGGCAGATTATCCTCAAGCAAGTGACGGTTCATTTGACAGCTACATTTGCAATAACAGCAATGGAAATCAGAAAATAGTAGAATATCTTTATGAGCTGAAGAAAAAACTATAAATTCCATACTCATCAAAATTATCTTTTAGAACAAAACAAAATGAAGCCATTCGTTCAACAGACTCTGTCCAAAGGGACTTTCAAGGATATAAGTCAGGCAGAAGGAAACTTCTGATCCCAGACACACAAAGAAACTATTAGCAAGTAAAATGGAAAATATATGAGTAAACAAACATTGGCCATGGATCCTTAACCTAAGTGAGATTCACTGGGAAATGAATGCAAAATGGTAATTTTCCAGATGCCAATTGGGTGACTCTAATATATCAGTTGTTTCTGTTTCATTGTTCTTCATTGTTAGGTGTAGATGGTAGGGGGGGAAAACACATTTCTTTGCTGCTCAGGACCAGTGACAATATTGATCTTCACAGCAAGAACCTCTGCTTAGTCTAAGTGGTCTAGGGAAAGTGACTTACTGTAATACAAAATCTTCCTGGGAAAGAAGCCCCCTTCCCCAACCCCCAGCATCTCTTCGGATTTCCAAGCTATGTTGTATCTTATGGATAAGACAGATCTGTTATGAAGTTAGATAAGCTATAATCAATGTCACCAGAAAATCGTAAAAGCGTTTGCCCAGACTATAAGGATTTTGCCTCTCTTTTCCCTCAGTAGAAGTCATGGATAATGACACTTAGAGAAAAATGTTCCAGTGCAGGAACCATTTTTCTGCTTTAACAGGCTTCATCTTCTAGTAGATATACACTGAGCCAAGCCTGGCGAATGAAATGCTTACCAGGGGATGATCCCTCCCAGCCAAATTCCCCACAAGGACAGAGAGTGAGCCCCTTAGAAACACATTTCCGGGGAGACCCAGCATGAAGTACCAGCCAGCCCATCCTAAAAGCACACATCAGCCTCAACTCTGCGGCTAAACAGGCATCCTAGAAGCCTGACCTTGGGATTCTTACCTATTTGGGGTCATTGATTTCTTTGGAAAAGGGACCAATACTGCATTTTCCCACTCATTAGTGGGGAAAAAAGCCATACGCTAACAGGCACATCAACTTGCTCACTAACCCAGGACGTTTGGCCCCTGATAAAAACCACTGCTCTGGTCTTAGCTTCCCACGGGACCTTTTGCAAGCACCTGGTGCACTTTGTAAAGAGGAAGTAAGAACTTACTTGAGGGCATGGGTTCAGGGTCAGGCTCTCAGTTGGAACTCTGGCCTCACCACTGACCTCAGGCAAGCACCTTAGCCTGACTGTGCCTCAGTTTCCTTATCTGTAAGATGGGGATGATCATAGTACCTATTTTATAAGAATGTTACTAGGATTGAGTGAGCTCCTGCCAAGGGTTTAGATGAGTGCCTGACACATATTAACATTTGTGATTGTGATTGATCATTTCATTATTATTCTCTTGTAAAGGTTTCTTAGTATCTTTTCTTGCCCAGACCAGTTTCTTTGTATAGGCCAGACCCTCACCTTTTCCAGGACATCATTCAAGAGATGCCTTGTCCTGAATGATCTCCTCCCTTCAATTGCTTCCCTGGCCCTTTTTGGCTTATGCAACAACTTATTTTTGTCAGTCCCAGAGCTAGTGTTACTCCATACTATTAGCAAATTTAGAAAATCTCTCAAGGTCTTTTTCAACTAAGTCCATATTTCCCTGAGTTTAGGGGTTGCCGCTTGAAATTGGCATTTGCCCCTACCCCCCAAGTTCAATGTCTATGAGAGTTATCATTTGTCACTCCGGGTACCTGACTCACTGCTTCTTAATCTACTCCATCTCTGTTTCCCCAATCTGGGTCTGGTTGTTTTACCAGCTGGTCTCCTCAGAGTTCATTGGCCCGAGTTGCCCTCTTTTCTAAACAAACCCCCCTGCATCACTGATGAGTGGGCAGACTCCAATAGGCACCCCCAGGCCAGCAATGCAGACTTGATTGTGTTTGCACAATGAGCAAGTGGTACCGGCCAGTCTCAGCCCCAGGTCCACAATGTCCAAGTCCATGCCCTTCCTGTCCCAACACAGAAACTCCAGGCCCCTGAAGAAAAGGTAGAGAGAGGGCTCGGGGCCCAAAGGCAAGCCAATTTAGGAAGAAATCTGGGGTGCTAACAAGAAAGAAACCCTGGTGAAAGAACACTGGCAAAGTGCAAATTTTCAAAGGGGAACACTGGCCCCATACCTTCCTCAAAACGCTAAAACTCCCCAGCATCAAACACAACCATCTCCCGGGGGAATCGGTTCAGTGTAGGCAAGGCTGATGGGAAAACAAAGTGGGGTGCTGGGAAGCACAGACTGGTGCAGCATTGTTTAGTGGCTCCTGAAAGACTGTTTCAAGAATGCATGATATCTGACATTTCCTTTGTTCTGGAGTTTCTTTAATCCGTCTGCAAAGGTGATAAATATTTAAATATTTTGTAATCGGTGTGAAAACACTTCTAAGACCAATGTATAAAGAAGCTTTGAAAGTTACACCCTTCCACCCCTTGTAGCAGCTGAACCTTCCTAGACAGCCACCAGGAACAGACAGCAGAGCAGATCTGCGACGTCCTTTATCCATGTCCTGCTCCACTGGAGCAAGCAGTCCCCGTCCTCTCTCCCCTGGCCTCCACCACTGCAGAGAGACCAGTGGACCCAAGATGCCCTGTTAGTTGCCACGGACAAAGTCAGCAGAGCAGCTGGGCCAGGCTCAGCTGACACTGGCTGGGGGGATGGGGGGGGGCGCAGTGCTGATTCAGGGGTGGCACGAGGCTCCCCAGTTTGGGCTCAGTGACAAGGGAAGGTGAGAAAGAGACACACCTGCAGGTTATCACTCTAAACTGCAAATCTGAAGAAAATAGTAAGAAGGGAAGTGAACTGAGATGGGCTAGTTCTCAAACAAGGTAAAGAGAGTCTAGCAACAGTCTTTCCCATCAAGATTATTCACAACTTATTAACTATCTCTGAATCCCCACTATTTTTTTTGATGTTTATTTATTTATTTTGAGAGAGAGAGAGAGCATGAGAGATACAGTGTGTGTGTGCGTGTGTGTATGGGGTGGGGGGTGGCAGAGAAAGAGGAGAGAGAATCTAAGCAGGCTCCACGCTATCTGCATGGAGCCTGAATCAGGGCTCCATCCCACGAACTGTGAGATCATGACCTGAGCCAAAATCAAGAGTTAGACATTCAACCGACTGAGTTACCCAGGTGCCCCCAATACACACTATTTCTTAAGGTACAATTTCATATAGCTCATTATAAGAAATAACACTGTCCTAATCTATATTTTTCTTTACTAAGATATGTCCAATGGTGGCTCATTTCTTCACTTGGACAGGGCCCTGAATGAAGTCTCCCAGGTGTAAAAAGAGACTCAGATTACATATAAGAAGGTAAACAGTTTATCCATGAATTGTTCTCCTGCTATCTTTCAAACTATGCACTGACACTCAAACTAGATTCAAACAACTTCAGATTGGAGTTCTTCTCCCTCCCTCCAAAGTGCCCTTTGCTCATTGTGGTAGACAGAACAGTGGCCCCCCGATGAGGTCCAATGATATCTTTCTCAATCCTTAGAACCTGTAAATATGACCCTTACCTGCAGTTGGGATTAAATTAAGTGTGTGGAGATAGACAAATTATTCTAGATTATCCAGGAGGGCCCAATGTAATCAAGCATCCTCCTAAGTGAGAGAGAGAGGCAGGAAAGTCAGAGTCAGAAAGGGAATGACAGAAGCAAGGTGCAAGGCGTGGGGAGGGGCAGTTGCCAACACTGAAAATGGAGAAAAGGGCCACGAGTCAAGGAATGCAGGGAGCTTCTAGGAACTAGAAACGAACTCTTCCCTAAGAGCTTCCAGAAGGAACACGCCTTGCCAACACCTTGATTTTAGCCCAAGGAGCCCCAGTGCAAACTTCAGACCTCCAGAGTTGGTGGTGTTTTAAGCCACCTAATCTGTGACAATTTGTGACTGCAGCAATAGGAAACTAATACATTCACGGAGTGTCTTCCTTCCCATGTGACATCCCATCTCCCCTCCACATACACTCTGTGGCTGCCCTGCTTGAAGCATCAGTTTTTCCAAGAAGTCTTCCTCTCTGATCCCCGCTTTTATGCCCCAAAGAGGCACAGTGCCTCTCTCGGTTCTGACCTCCATCAGGCATTTGTCACACCAGATCATCAGTAACTGTTGGTTTGTTGCTCTCCCCAACCAGACAAGGAGCTTCTGAGAAGGCAAGAACAGCATTTTGGTATTTCTTCTTATCCCCTGCTCTTGGCAAAGCACAGACCCTCAATAATCTCCTTTAAATGAATAACTGCTCTTTCAAAAGTTTTGAGGAGTATACCTTCTCCTGAAAACAAATGACAGCCATTTTCGTCTGAGGTGGTAAACATCTATTGAATGAATAAACAAATGACAAAAAGGCAATTGAATCATGGTGGCTCCAGCCATGAACCATATCGGAGAACAGTGACACTGTGCGAACAGCCCACTGGCCACTTCGGGCAGCTCTATCGCCCCAGGACAAAATGACCAGCGCCCTTCTGGGCAGTCCTTCTGAAGGCATCTCAGCAGCGATAACCAGGTTGAATACAGATTGGCCAAATGTTAACTTCACTTAGATAACCTTGTTCTAGGTTATTCTCTACAAGGTAATAGTGCCAAAAAAGACAGTATGTATCATTTAAGGAGCCTGAGATTTTTATCTGTATTAATAAAAGAAAACACTTACGAAAGCAAGTGTATGCAGCTATTTTTCTGAAGGAAGGGGGGGAAAGTGCCTCATTGAGGGATATAAAATTCTGAAGGGAACAGAAGCAAGATTTTACAAGACTATTTGAGGTAATGTCAAGTACTAGAACAAAAGAACATAAACTAAGGCTCAGAAAGGGTCAGACCCTCAAGGAATTTAGGCAGAATTTCTTTAGACATAGAGAAGGAAGTTTATAGAGTAAAAAACAGGGTTGAAATGGGGGATAGGCTGTTGTAAATATATTTGAAGCTGTTAGACCAAAATTGTTCCCTGAGTTATACTCAAATCATAGATCATGGCTTCTAATTCCTCAGAACACAGCAACTTGAGTTGAGTAATGGGATCTCTGGGTTGGTGTCATTTTTATCTTCTTTTTAACTTCTTTTAAATCAGTTCTTTAATTTGGCCACTTGGCTGGCCCACAGGCTATATAATCTGGCAACCCTGCTCTCCAAGGTTACCACACAGCATCTTGGTCTCACAGACGAGAAAACCAAGACATGCAGATTAAACTGTTTACAGTTGGGTAGATGGTGAGTCCCTGACTGGGAAAACTGGAAATCAGAGCTATTATACCACAAAGGTGCTGCTTATTCAATTGAACCCGAAGTTAGTGATTCTTCTTTTCCATCTCAGACATGATGCCTTTATGATGAATTCCCATAGACTCCAGAGACCATAGTTCTTTTTTTTTTTCGAGAGAGAGAGAGAGGGTGCAAGTGAGCAAGGGGCAGAGAGAGGGAGGAAGAAAGAGAGAGAGAGAGAAGTGGGGCTCACTGGGGGCTCATGTTCATGCGAAGCAGGGCTCAAGCTCACCCCATGTGGGACTCCAACTCACGAACTGTGAAATCATGACCTGAGCCAAAGTCAGATGCTTAATGACTGAGCCACTCACACACCCACGACCATTGTTCTTATTATTCATCGACTGCACACAAACTCCATTATTACAAAAGATGCCAATTGTTGTCTGTGCCATTTACTTGACACTTATTCTTGTTAAATCGTTCAGTCAATTGTGTGATGTATTCAGTGGGAAAAGAAATCATTCCCAGAAGGAAGTTGGTCTTGAACTAGCAGTAGTAGGAGGGGTGGAAGTTGAACAGGCACAGAGAAGGAAAGGAGAGTGCAAGAAGGTCCTGAGGTACACAGTGGTATGTGGACCCCACGTGTCCTAAGCAGAGGTCTTATGTAAGGGAGGGGTCAGCAACTACTGGTACAGGGCAGGTCAGGAATTAAAGCTGGCTCAGCACCAGACCAGACCAGATCCAAGGGAACAGTCCTTTGAAGGGGCACTCCAGATCAAACGAACCCCACTGAGGGCAAGTGACTGTCACAGAAAGTCATGGACATCAAAGTAGCATGGATTGAGGTGGCTCAAGTCAGACCAAAGATCAAGGAATCCGCTAATTGACCCTATCCTTCTACTCTGTGAAAGGAAGAGATTGACTTTAGTGTTTTTAAATGTACATTAAAATAAAAAGTGAAACAACATGTTTTTCTATCAGATCGGCACAAAAATTTATAAAATATGTAATGTTTGTAAGGTTGCTGTAAAGCAGAAATTCTCATATTCACTGATGGGTACATAAATTAGACAACCTTTCTGCAAATAATCATAATTAATTCATTTACTTAACAATTATTGGTCGAGCACCTACATATTCACTGGTCACATACTTTTAAACAAATCTTGCCGTTTGTTCACCCTCCTCTCCCCCAATTTTCTCTTGCTGCCATCTGTTTCCCAGAGTATCTCATCACTGGTGGTAGACCCAGAACTTCCACTCTAGATAACGGTCCAGGAAACAGACCTATGCCTCCATCTTGTTTCCATTTCAAAGAAGCCTGGTTGGTGTCTCGTTCTACTAGGACCCTGAAGTCAGCTAGCTCCACTTAGTATAGTGAGTAACATCAAAACACATTTAAATTGAGCAAATTCAACTATAAGAACAAACCTAAATATTTTTCATATAACTTGACTCCTAAGCATAAATCAAATATTTCATCTGGTACTCACCTGAAAACAACCATCTATTCCACCTCTGAGGTAGAACTGTATTGTCTAATTACATATGCACAAGACCACATGTAGTGGGATTATGGGCAATTTGGTGGTAATTTTGACCACACTGAACTTGTCCCCTTACTCGTAGACCTTAGAACCTAACCCTGCCCCCATCCCCAGGATACGCCGCTAAATCAAACTCAACCAACTAATGCTGAAGAGCTAAAGGTTAATAATCAATTCATGCGTTCCCTATGCAGACATATTTGCCTTGTAAAAGAGGACATTTGGAGAAGCAGTGCTTTATGCAGAAGGAATAACACTGTTGTGGGTGCAATCTTCATTAAGGACGGACCTTTTAGCCAATTTCCTACTTGTACAGCAGGACTTGAATTCTGTCTTCTTCAGATTTATTAGAAGGAACTGGACTGGTCCCACAAAGTGGCTCACAGTGTCTTGGATGTCCCTATGTATGCTGCATATGGTTTCAGAATATTACCATCAGTGTATGACTCAATGAATCAAATCAACACGTCGTGAGCATCTAATAGAAACCTAGCTATAGAAGTACTTCCCGATAATATAATCTCATTCAAGGTACACAATCTCTTTGTGGGGTAGGTTTTGTAGCTATTTTTATAGATGAGGAAAGTGAGGCTCAAAAAATGTCACACGGTGTAGTTGGCAAAGCAAAGATTTGAATTCAAATCTGACTGATCTCTGAGGCTGATTGCAATGGGTCTCTGCTCCTAAATGGCCCACCTATGGATGTTTGATACCACTTACGACCCTTTGATTTGGGCTGGAAAGTTGCCAAGTTCCTTTTGTCATCCTTGTGGTAAACTAATAAATCCTTACATCTCTGTATCCCTTGGCAATTGGAAAAGCACTTGTAATTTATGATCTCAAATGACTATCAAAATGTCATGGAGCAACAGAGCAAATATTCTCACCCTGTTTTATAAAGAAGTTGATGACCAGAGAGGTTAAGAGCTGACTGATTTCACTGGGTTGGGAAAAAGTGGACAGCTTCACAGCTGAGACCGATGGGAAGGGCCTGGGACACTTTACAACACCACATGGACCAGGCTTAGGATTTTCATCCATGTCCCCACGCAACCACCCCGGAGAAGAGTCAACAGAACCGCATTCTACCTATGGCACCAAAAACAGGGACCAAGGTCTGCTTAGAGGAGCCTATGTCTGCCTCCTTAGGAAACTATTTCTGGCTCATGCTGAACAGATTAGAACATTCCAAACTCATACCAGGACTTGAGTCAGAATCCAAAATATTTCTTTTCAATTTCCATAATGTTTTTTTTTCCTTTTAAAAATTGCTCATTTAATTAAAAATCTGCCTGTTCCTATCCCTTTCTCAGTTACTTTCCAAAGTACAAAAACTACATCAGGCAAAAAGATGTCTGTGCTTGTTCTCCAAGCTGCCACAAGCTTGCATTCCCCCACCCCCCACACCTCCCAATTTCAGCTTTCTCAAGTATATCTATGCTTGTAAAGACTTTACTCATGCTTAAGGAGAGATTAGATGGTATTTGGCCAGAGATCCAAAAACATACAAATTCCATCATCTCCACAGGGACCCCAAGACAGAAAACACACAAGGAGAAATAGGAAAAGTGAAACAAAATACTACTTTCTTATTAGCCAGATGTGAATATCTTAGATGAATCCTATTTCCCATACACTGGTGTGGACCATAGGGAAATCCCACTGACCATTATTCTGTATTTATATTCCAGAAGTAATAGTGACAACCTTGGATTTCATCTCTGGAAATTTTCCCTCTGTTGACCTGCCAACACATACCAAATCATATCTTCAGAGGCCACAAAAGCTGAAATTCAACATATAAAGGGAACACAGTGGGGCTTCCACCGAGCTACATGTATGCTCTGTCCAGGCCTCTCCACCCTGTCGGCAGCTTTGGACGATGTACAACTACAAAGCCATCAACAAACTCAGCAGAGAGCAGAGCAAACGTTTACCACATGACAGGAATGAGCACGTGTAATAGCAGATTCCCCCTAACAAAATGGCAGTCTGAGGGGTGAAATGCAAAGTCAGGTGTATGAGTAAGACCCACGAAACCCTCCAGCATCTCAGGGCTGGAAATGCCAGTCCAAGATTTAAACAGATGGAAAGCGCCTCCTCTGTCCTTGAGAGGACAGATAAACATAATAAAAAGGAATGCGGTGCCTGCTTTTTAAATTTCTCTTCTCCGTCACTTCTCAGCCATCTATTTCCTAAATGTTACAGGAACTTAATGCTACAATAATTCAATATGCAGGAAGAGGTAGTCAGCCCTGAATACCCAAGATGCAGTAATTGAAGCATATACCACTGAGATTTTTAGTTATTGGTTTGAATGTTCTTTTGTGGCCACTCTTCTACGGAGTTTGAAACTTTTCCAACCCCTATCTTGCTAATTCCATGCATTAAAAACTGAAATGCATCCAAATTTCATTTCCAAAGAAATATGTTGTACCAAGAATGATTATTATATTAAACTCTGGACGCACACGAGCTAGAGCCTGCAATATTTAAATTATCCTTTTTTTAAAAATATGTAATAACATTTTCCCTGTTGCCATTATATCCCACAGAATCACAATGATAGGAAGCAAACCCAGGAAATTGGGTGTATTTCTTAGATTCCTTTGACTAGGACCCATTTTGAATGACTCTTAATGGAATCTTTGACTTACACCAGGTCTCTGAGGCCACAAACTAGCTACCCACAGATGTGTTTCATTTGGTCAGCACAGGGATGTTACCTTTTTAAAAAATGTATTGCCAACATTTAAAGATCAGGAAACTTCTCAGAAGAAATGTAGGGTTCTTGTCTTACCTTTTAAAATCGGAAGGTCTGGCCAAGCCGTGCAGTCTTCACACATGTCCAAAATCGGCTGGAGGGGGAGAAGTCCACTCCCTGCAGACAGGCAAAGGGACTCTAGGCGCCCCCTGCCCTCACCACCTGGCCACATGCCCCCCAGTCATTGCAAACAATCTAGTTTGGGACCCTTATTCCAAAGCAATAGTTCTCACATCCGAATCACCCAGAGAAGACTTCATCCTCCCTCCACTTCCATCCCAAATACTTGTGGAGAAGCACAGCCTTAAGTATCACCCAGCCTCTCAGTGACATAGAAAAAAATGTTACCTCTATTTACCTAGAGATATTTAATTATGTTCTACTATCACTGAGGCAACACAGATTCTACTATAAAGTGTCTGACAATCAAACCTTCCTAAGGCAAACCATTTGCCTAAGACATTCAACCAACCAATCAATACAGAAAAGGGAAAGAAAAATCTTTCAAATTAATTCATTTTACCCTGAACAAACTGGCAAAGTGTCTTCATCAAAAGAGTTAAGCCGATGGCTATCATCTGTGATAAAGCTGGACTGTGGACTCTTATCCCATGCTTTGTAGCCTTGCCAGAAAAATCTTTTTCAAAAGAGGCTGGGAGAGCGGGAAAGGGAGGGGGAGGTGGTGAGCCTGGGTGGGTCAGTCAGTTAAGCAACCTGGCTCTTGATTTCCGCTCAGGTCATGATCTCACAATTCGTGAGTTTGAGCCCCATGTCAGGTTCTGTGCTTACTGTGCAGAGCCTGCTTGGGATTCTCTCTGTCTCTCTCTGTCTCTCTCTGTCTCTCTCTCTCTCTCTCTCCCCCTCAAAAATAAATAAACGTTTTTAGAAAGGGGTGGAGGAGGGGATTTCCTAGCCAGAGCAATTGGTTCTAAGAATCCATCTATGTGAGCCCTGCTATCCTAATGCCTTAAGCAGCCACCTTTGCAACTAATTCAGAAACAGTCCAAGTCCCCACACCTCCTCCAGACTAATGCTGATCTAGGTGTCGACCACAGACCAGCAACATCAGCATCACCTGAGATCTTGTTCAAGCTGCAGGTTCTCCGGTCCTGGTCCAGGCCCGCTCAATCAGAAACTCTGGGGGTGGACTCGGCAGTCTGCATTTTAACAAGCCCTCCAGGTGATTCTGACGTGTGCTCACATCCGAGACTCATGGATAAGAATCTTCTGGAGGTTGAAAACATACAGATTCCCGGGGTCCACTCCCAAATGCACTTCTGACCAATTCCAATGTGGTTTTGTTGCTGCTGGCTAAGGACCCCTGCTTTGAGTAACACTGCTCTAGGTTCATGGTTCTCAGCCACAACTCCCCATTAGAATCACCTGAAAAGGAGAGAAAGCAAGGAAGAGACTGTTGCCCAAGCCCCATCCTAGACCAGCTGATTCAGAAATCTCTAGGTACGAGACCAAGACTCTAGTGGGTTTTTCTTTTTTAAGCCCCCAGGTAATTCTAACATGTGGTCAAGTTGAAAACTGCTGTTCTCAACACATCTAGTCTCTACAGTAACCGTAGCCCCCCTAACTCATTTATCTTCTCTCTGGAAATGTTCTGAGACTATTTCTATCTCTGAAGACAGCCATGGCCAATAACCTCAGCTCTTCAAAGAGCAGCTTCTCATCGGTTTGGTAGAAACTGTCCCCCAACGTCATCTTCTGGCCCATTCTTGGGTTCATATTTGAGGGATGGTGTTATTTAGGGATAACTGCTAAGGGACGATGTCAGCAAATTGTTTCTGCCAGTAGGTAGAACCCATAGCCGGGAAAATCAGACACCCTCCAAATAACACATTCCATGGCAAAAACTAAAAGTTTTGGCTGAGGAAGAGACACACAGATGTTCTAACATTCTCAAAACCGAAGCAGTTTCCTTCCAGGCAGCTTCAACAACTCCAAAAGAGATTTGTTTAACCCATTAACTAAAGCCAGCAAAGGTAACAAAATGGCACTGAGCGTCAGAGGACAGCACACGCAACCTTAAAGCCTTATTATGCCCTGTCTCCCTCTCTGTTTTTATATTATATTTGCTTCCCTTCCCTTATGTTCATCTGTTTTGTATGCGCCAGTCAAGGCAGGACCTGCTGAGGGGGAGGGCTTCTCACTGTACGAAACCACTTCAGGGACCTCTAAAAAGTTATGATAAGAAGAAACAGACGTAGATGCCAATGTTGGCCCAAAACAGTTCTAAAATGATTTCTAAAGAAATATCCCATAGACCCAATGGATCAAAATTTCTTCAGACGTGAGTTTTTCCCCGAAGAAGCATGTATCGTGACAGCTCTTCAAACAAGGGGAAAGAGTAAGAGGAAAGCAAAATGCATATTCATGTGTAATAACAGTAAGACAACGCTATAGGAAAAAATATTGATAAACAAATATTTTCCTAGAGAAGGTGGTATGTATATTTTAGCTTCATAAAAATACACTTGAAAGAGGGGGAAAAAACCTTTTTTTTTTCATTTTGGCTTTATTAGAACAAGAGACTTTGTGTCTCCCATCAAAGCACACCCAGGTCCTTTTGTCATGTCTGAGAAACTATTGATTCCTCTATTAAATTGTGCTATATGGAAAAATCTTCACAAAAGCAATATCATTTATTAGACTAACAAATATGTTAGTTGAACCAGCTTTGGAGACTTCTCAAATCCATTATACAACTGCAGCTCTTTTTCAGAGACCAGGATGTATTACAGAGACCAATTCTCAGGACACAGTATGACGAATTTACTCGCACATTCCAAGAGGCCATTATTTCTTAGGAAGAGTAGAAAAATTATAACCTTCAACTTTGGGGGAAATCACCAAAAGCTGATGTGTCTCTACCGAGTATCTCAACAAGCTGATTCTAAGTTTCCTAATATTTTCATCCTCAGCGTTTTTTGACACTAAAATTTTTACAAGGGGTAAAAAACCAAAAAAAAAAAAAAAAAGAGGAGAGACTACAAAGAATAAAATTGAGCATATAATCTGAGCTGCTTTTTGAGGAAAATAAGCGATTAATATGTATAAAGTCTTCAAACCCTGCCCTCGGTGCTGCCTGTTCATACCTTGATTTCCCACCCCCAACACCCTAATCCTCTCCTCACCACATTTCTGTCCCTTCTTTTCCGTGGGGACTCTTTTAAGTCCTCAAGTAATATGTCCTACTCTTGGCCATATGCCTTATCCTCCGGGGCAGGCAAGATACACCAGACTCGGAGCTTCAGAGCCTTAGAAGCTGTTTCAAGGTTCGCCTTGTCCAAACACCATCTTTTGGGGGGACGGGACTGTGACCCGGAGGAAGATAGACTCACCTGACAGACACAGCGAATCGATGGTAGAGCCAGGCTCCCTTACCACGTGCCTCCCGCCCGCTCACCGCACTAGCTCCTTCCATCTGTTGCAAATGTGAAAAATCAGGCTCTGTCTTAACTCACGGCACTTTGAGGTCTTTGTGGTAATCCGGAACACTCGCCAGGGCCCCTTCATGACACTGTCAAACAGTTAAACTGATCACTCCTTTCAGGTAAGGCAAGGGGTCAGTGCCTAGATCCCGTGCAGGGAATCAAATACACCTCCTTCCAAAATGCACACCGAGCCCCACCGAGTATGTGCTGGGATTGATGGGGTCTTTGAAAACACTGACTCCTGAAAGGAGAATGGGATGCTTCTGGGGCTGCCTGGTGCCTCCCGGGTATGAGACAGCACGCTTGGCCTTTCACCAGCCCTTTCAGCCTCAGGAAAAAGTGCTCAGGACAACGGGAGGATTTTGTCATAAATCCCCCTACTTCCGGGCGAGAAGCTCAAGGTCAAGCAGACCAGACAGTCACAGCGCCACCCTTGGTCAGCATCTGCTTTGTGTGTGTTGGGGGTTGGGAGAATACTGGGCAGCAGCTGGAGTGAGGCAGAAGGGGAGGATGTGGGAGGCATGGAGGCTGGTGAAGGAGAGAAGAAGAGAAGAGAAAAGAAGAGAACATAAGTGAAAGAGGAGAACAGTCGAGGAAAAGGGCTGGGTTCGGAGAAAGAAACTTGGTAGAGACTTCCCATGCTCACCCAGATCCTGTTCCCTTTGTCTTCTAGGACCTTCCAGATCCATGGAGAGATGACCCCTCCCAGCCCTCAGGGGGTCCCACGTGACTGGTCCATGCCAAAGCAGGTGGAGTGATGGGGGTGCAGCATGAGTCCCCTGGGGGCTCTGTGCTCAGCCCCCACGCGAGTGGCAGCACTGGTTGCTATGGAGAGTGCCAGAAGACTGGAGAAAGCTGGAATCCTGGGCCAGCACAGGGAAGACATTTGTCCTACAGTGTCACCCAGAGCTCCAGACAATTCTTCTTACATGAGAAATAAACTTTGCTATATTAAGCCACTGAACTTGAGAGGGTGTTTAATTACTGCAGCACAGCCTCACCTATCCTGGTTAAATAGGAGCTGGATAAAGAGTAGGGAGCAGAGAAGAAGGATGAGAGAAACAGAAAGAAGAGAAGAAAAGGAGAGAAGTGGGAGAGGAAGGAAAGAGGGAATGTGAGGGCGGAATGCAAGGGCCCCTCAGGCAAAGTGCCTTAATACTTGTTCAATTAGCCCCAGGAGCCCAGGACAGACATGAGAAAATGTGCCCGGAAACAACTCCCAAGGGAGAAGCCAGGGCTCGTGGGTGCCAAGTTTACCTCTGTGACATGTTTGAGGTCCTCTCCTTGCTGAGTGATACACTTATGTTTATTAAATATCATACTGGCAAATGCCGGATGTTGTAGTCAGAACTATGGCTACGGAAGAGACCAAGACAGACGTGGTCCCCAGCCCCATGGGGCCTGTAAACTGTTCTTTCCTTCCTTTTACACTCTGCAGGAAACGCCATACCAACCTTCCACCTGGCAGAGAGACGAGAATGATTGCAGACTTGAGCATACCAGCCAGTGATAAGTTTGAAGTAAGATCTCCAGAAGCTGCACTGACTGGTTCTGCCAGGAACCAGCGAGGGGACCATGGCGAGGGATGTACGAGCTCCCGGAATCAATTTCTTCGTCGCTGACATAATCCAGTTAGACCTAATGACCTCTATCTCTATGTCACCTTCAACTCTCATAATAGTGATGATCATCAGAGCATCAGTAATAGCAGCTAACATTTAATGAACATTTACTATATGCCAGACACGGAGCTTAGATTATTGCACTTAATGGTTCACAGCAACCCTATAAGGAAAGCATTATCACACCCATTTTTTCGAGGCATAAACTGAGGCTCAAAGAGGTGAAGAAACATGCCCAAGACCACAGAACTAATAGGTGGTGGAGGTGGACTGTGATCTGGAGGAAAGTTTGACCAAGTCATGAGCCCACACATTCTGCCAATAACTGTCACGATGAAATGTATCTATTTTGCTGGCTAAGGGAAATTAAACATGGAGACAAAGCAGATATGTTATTTAACATTCTCTGTAAGAGGCTAAAACCCACCCGCCCCTCCCCCAGAAAAGAGTCCGAAAAGGAACAAAGCGCCTGCTAGAAACAAATTTTAACATTTTTTTCCCTCTCTTCTGAGAAATGAAGGACTTCTGTTCTGGCATGTGTCCATCCAGTTGCTTCATTAAGTCCACAGCAAGGACAAGGTGGGCCTTGCCTTCAGGTATCGCTCCATAGATGGTTCCTCTGACTGCCTGCCCCTCCTTTGTCCACATCTGACCAGCCAGGTTGCTGGCCGTCCCCACCCCGTGCCCATCTGCAGCCTGAGGACCCTGCAGACCTCGGGATCAAACACATCTCGCCGGAAACACCTCCACCACCCACCACTCTTCATTTCAGCCAACGTTGCTTACCTGTGTCCCTGGCTGGCCTTTGAGCGGCATAAGAAAGACACCAACAAGCAGGACAGACATTCTCTAGGCTCATAACGGAACCACAAGCTAACCAGGTATTCAGTGAATCTTGGGGAGCTAACTTTTTAATTAAAAAGTCGTTTCAAAAGAGCACCTGAGTAGAAATTGTAAGTTACTGGCTCCCTGCTCAAACTACTATGCCGAGGATACTAACAACAAAGAGAATTGTATGCAGAGGAAAGTCTTAGAGGGAAAAGACACCGTAAAACACACAGCCTGGTGTACGGGCTACATTATAACACAGCACAGGTGAGAGCAACTTTATTCTGAGAGACCGTACCCTTCCCGGTCCATACACAGCCCCAGGCCCATCCTGCTCATCTGCAAAATGTGTTTGGTTCGACGGCCTTAAAAAATGTGTAAGTATGCTGTCAGTATTCGATTTCGCATAATATCCAGATTTGACTTGTCTCAAAGTCAGAAGATCTGGCAAAACACTCAGTCCACACCCACCCAGGGCTACAGTGGAGCGGGACCTAAGGCCCCCGGTTCCCTCCCTGAGGTCTCACCCACTGGCCTGCTTATCTTACCCCCCTACCTCCCTGGATCATGCAGGCCCTTGAGTCAACCTGTTGAATCCTCCTGTTCGCTGACTCGCGAGCAAAGGAGATGATGAACAGGTTGCATGTGGATGTACATGTGCCACGTCGCTTTTTAAAACCCTGACCTGGTCTCTCTCGTGTCTCCCTACGGCTAGGTCTCCACCGGCATTGCCACATTAGCCTGAGTAGAATAAGCCTCACCGAGACAAAGGTCTGAGCTTGGGATCCGACTCCCTGGGGCTGGGATTAAGGGTGGGGATTGACGGGTTGCGGGGGGAGGCGGGCGTTGCTCCAGCGGTTAAGCATCCAACTTTGGCTCAGGTCATGATCTCACAGTTCATGCTACTGTCGGCGCAGAGCCCGCTTTGGATCCTTTTTCTGCCTCTCTCTCTCTGCCCCTCCCCTGCTCACTCTCTCTCTCTCTCTCAAAAATAAATAAGTCTTTTAAAAAAACGAATGGGTGGGGGAGGGGCGCCTAGGTGGTTTAGTCGGTTAAGCGTCCGACTTTCGCTTAGGTCATGATCTCGCGGTTCGTGGGTTCGAGACCCGCGTCGGGCTCTGTGCTGACTGCCAGCTCAGAGCCTGGAGCCTGTTTCAGTCTGTGACTCCCTCTCTCTCTGACCCTCCCCTGCTCACGCTGTCTCTCTTTCTCTCTCTCTCTCCTAGAAATAAATAAAACATTTTTAAAAAATAAAAAATAAAAAACGAATGGGGGATGACTGAAAGTGAGCTTAGGAGATTGGGGGGAGGGCAATGGAAATGTTCTAAAACTAGATATTGGTGATGGTTTAGCGCATATTAGTAAGTGCATGAAAATCATTACATTGTATACTTAAAACAACATTTGTGGTATGTAAATAGCTTTATACCTCAATAAAGCTATTTTTTAGAGAAATTAGTCTGGCTGCTTTGTGGAGAAATAAGTTAGAGGGGGCGGGGGTGAAATGAGGGCACTCATCTCAAAGGTCCATGTAATTATGCAGGTGAAAGTCAGTGGGGATGTTGGCCATGATTGTAGGGGTGGAGGTGGTGGGACATGGACGGACATGGGACACGTCTGCAGGCAAAGCAACAGAAAGTCCGTGCTGGGAGAATGGAGCTGCCCTTCACAGAAATTGGGAAGACTGTGGGAAGGGCAGGATGTGGGAGACAGACATAAGTAGTTCTGTTTTAGACATGCCAAATTGGAAATGGCCTTAAGATCTGGAAACTGAGAAACTGAGTAGGATGGAATAGAAGTTGAGGGGAGAGGCTGCTGGAATGAAATTGGAATAACCAGTGGAATTCCTTTGAACCAAGCCATTGAACGAAAATCTGACAAAATGCCTCAGCATTCTCATTATGCAGGCTGCTGGTGAGATACAGTGGGCAAAATGCACGCACACACACACACACACACACACAGACATGCACATACACAGACATATCTATGTCTATATTATATATACACATACTTATTTTTGCTTATATTCACATATATAAAGTATATGTATACTATAAGAAGTTAGCAGGTACTTTTTAGGGGCCAAGAACCCTGGATTAGGGACTGAGTGGGTAGTGTAAATAGTAAGGAAAAGGAAAGGATACAATCCATTTCATATTCACTTTTTTCAGGAAGAAATAACATCCAATAACAATGTCATAATAGGATGAGGAAGCTTAACATTGTAGAGCTGTTAATCATTCACACCTAATATGTAACTTAAAAACTCCAATTGCGGGGCGCCTGGGTGGCTCAGTAGGTTGAGCTACTGACTTGATTTCAGCTCAGGTCATGATCCCAGGGTCATAAGATCTAGCCCTGGGTCAGACACCTTGCTGAGGGTGGAACCTGCTAGGGATTCTCTCTTTCTCTCTTTCTCTCTCTCTCCCTCCCCCCCCCACTCACACATGCTCTGTCTCTCTTGCTCTTAAAAAAAAAACAAACCTCCAATCACAACCCTGAAAAAAGTAGAATACAAATAAAATATAAAAAGTAAAGCACTGAAACTAGTATAATGTTATATATCAATCATATCTCTGTAATAAAAAAATTTGCAAACTCAGAAAAAAACGTACAAATTTTTGTTAAAGTAAGGCAGGCTACAGTAAGGTATTTGGCTGCTGCTTCCCTCCCACCCCATAATTATAAAACCATAAAATCTTAGATGTGTGAGGGATCTTAATATATAAGAGAATATATATAAGAATAAATATATACAAAGGGATATTTATATATAAGAGAACTCAAGACTGAGTTACACAGATGAGAATCAGAGCCCCAAAACGGTGAATCAACATATCCATGAACTTGTGCCAAATTTCTTTACAAATATTGTGTGTAAAGTAGCTGTATAGGTTTGCCTTTCAGAGGAAAATAACAAATGAACTTCGTACACTCCGAAACATATCACAAAAGGATAGCTGTTATGGCACCAAAGACTTTTCTCATTATTGGAGTCTATCAAAAAGTCAATTAATTCAATGGAAACCAGTTTAACTATACACTCAGAATATTAAGTGTGCATATTTTGGACCCGGTGATTCTATTTCTAGAAATTTATATAAAAGAGATAGTTGAAAAAGTCTACAAGTTTTGTTCCTCATGTTTTATTCTATTGCTACCACTAGTAAAAAAAAATAAATAAATAGAATATTACCAACAAAATAAATTAAAAGCAAATGAAATATCTGTCAAGAGTGTTTTTGAATAAGTTACAGCGTGACAAACAATGTAAATACTATACACAAAAATAATGATTTGGTTCTGTATTTACCAATGCAAAAAGAAATCGAAGGCACATTGTTGAAAAGAAAACAGACATTAAAGAACATCTGTGTTTTAATGAGGAGAAAGGAAGTGCAAGTGGGGTGCTGATTCATCCAGAAAGTCCTTTCTGGCACTGGAGTAGGGATTGAACTGGCCCGGATTTTGAGTTCAGACAGGAAGAGCAAAGAGGCAGGTGCAGGGTGGAGATGGAGGTGGGGCAGTTGGCATCTCGCAGGTCTGTCCCGGAACGACAGAAAAGTCAAGTTCCTGGGGCCGGGACACTCGCAGGGAACGGAAGGCGGTGGGGAGGGGAAAAGGAAAATTGATTCCGCAGCTGCAGGGCTGGGTGAGGGAGGTGGAAAGGGCAGGCATCCCACCTCCAGCTCCACTCACCGCAGGACCCCAATCCTTTCGGAATCCTGGACTCCTCACCAGCAGCGCGGCCAGAGCAACACATCAGCCCCAAGGCTCGACCACATATGCATAGAAGCTCCCTCATTAACACACAGAAGCACCTTTTTCATATGTTGGTGGGTTTATGATTTGTTTGTTTCCCATTATAACCGGGAAGGGTTCATCAACGGCAAGCGGCCCTTGAACGCATCTCCATCCGCAGTCAACTTGGAGGGCACCCAGCGTCTCTTCTAGCAGGGACTCGAGGATTTCCCCCGTTTTGGAGAAACTTCGCCGAATTGATAACATGACTTTTACCTGATCAAAGGTGTCACAAAACCTACATGTCCCTGGTGTGGCGTCTGGAAAAGCCCCATGCTCCTTTTTTCCATGATTCCACTCATCTCCTCCTTCCCTGCCAGCCCAGTGAGAAGACGTGAGCATTTTCTTTGTTATTACACTAACCCCACTAGTGCTTTGTGTTGGAAGTCCCTCTCTCTGTTTGACCACCTGTCCCCATCAAAGTCGGGGAAAACCCGAGGTTCCTCCTTTAGGGTTTGATAGTTGAAGGAAAGGCCATTTGGAGCCATTGATGTGAGCGGTAAAAGAGTAGACAGACCTAGCCCAGAGATGAGGCTTCACCAAATCATACCTTTTGCACAATAAAAAATGGCTTTGGTTTTCAGGCTCCACTTCCCCTGGAGGAAAGCAAAGAAAACCCTAAGCCACCTTCTGGAGTCACTCTGCTGCAGCAAGCTTGGGAAGAGCCCCAGCTCTGATGAAGAGCCCGGTGCTGGTCCCATGAGGTTTGCACCGTAAATGAGATTTTATGCCTAGATTTGCAGGAGCCCTATTCTGGGCCACTGGTTCCTGAGAAAAGTGGGTACTAACAGGGAGGGCTATAACCACCCCTGAAAAACATTTCAAACTGTGTTACAAGCTAGCCCCGCCAGAGAGAGGCCCCTACTTTGCTTTCTCCATCGTTCTTAAGTCTCTTCAAAGCACTCAATTAAAATATGTGGCTTCTATAAAACTCAGAGCAGACTATTATAGAGCAAACAGCTGCCGTGTGATTAGAAACACAGGAAATGTTTTGAGGACGGGATGCTTGGTGCTATTAATTTTTTCCTTTGTGTTTCAAGTATGGTTCCCAGAAAATGGGGCAAGGTAAAATAGTTTGTGTTCTTTTTTTTTATTTTTACCATTATACAATTTAAAAAGAAACACATATTCGTTGTAGAAAATGGTTGAATATGCAGGAAATTATCACGAAAAAAAATCAAATTCACTCATAATCCCAGCATTCAGATACGACAACTCTTTTGGTGTCATATGATGTATTTTGGTACCGTATTTCTTATACTCTGTAAAAACATAATTGAGATCATATTCTACATAAAACTTTGGAAATCGCTGTGTTTGCTTCACTTTGATTCACTAACATTTCACGTTACTTTAAAAAGTCCTTATAAATATAATTTTAGTGTCTGTGTAGCATTCAATCCCTTGGACATGACATTAGCTAACAATTTCTTAATAAGTAGTTCTGTGATTAACATCTTTGAGTCTCTTTCTGCACCTCAGATTACCCCTGGAAGACAGACTTTTTGCACTTTTCATCGTCAGTGAGGGGTAAATTCTGTGTCCAGTCAGTTACAGGACAACGTAACAGCAATCTTTTGTTACGTTTTACCTTTACATAGACATTAATAAATACTAACATATTAGCAAGGAAATGACTTATTTTACTTGTAACTCTAATAAGGCCTTTTTGGGTTATAAAATTGATTTTTTAAAAGAATCCTGTTCTTAGAAAAAGAAAAATATTTCAGAACGTTAACTGTGCTTTCTTTAGGAGATGGAACTTGGATTTTTTTCCTACTTTTCATTTTATTGCAATTTGTCAAATTTTCTTTAATATGTATAATACCACTTTTACTGTGTTTCATAAAACAGTATAAAAGTTTTTTTTTTTTTTAAAGAATGTCTGCTCTTCTCTTTTACATTTCTAGGACAAGCCACTATAGATTATGAGCATTTTTTATTCATCCTCATGCTTTATTCAAGCCTGCCGTTGAGAAAGAAGGTTGAATTCTAGACTTTCATTTCTTTTCCAGAAAATTCTTTGTGAGTGGCGTAATTGGATTTAAGCAAGGGAAGTTGAAGTTATTTATAAAAATATGGAATCATTTCTTTAGTACCAGAGTGAATTTAAGGCTAGTATCTTAGTCAATTCAGGCTGCTATAACAGAATACCATACATAAATTGCAAGGCTTCTAAACAGACCTGTATTTCTTTGTTTCTTTTTTCTTTTTTCTTTTTTTTTTTTTTTAACAGAAGTGTATTTCTGACAGTTCTGGAAACTGGAAGTCCCAGGGCAGGGAGCCACTATGGTCAGGTTCTGGTGAAAGCCTCTTCCGGATTGTGGATTGCTGACTTTCTACCACGTTGTCACATGGTGGGGAGCAGAGAAGGAAGCAAGCTCCGTTGTGACATTTATAAGGGCACAAATCCCATTCATAAGGGCTCCACTCTCATAACTTCATCTAATCTTAATTACCTCCCAGAGTCCCTGCCTCCTAATACCATCACATTGGGAGGTGGGGTCTCAACATATGAAATTGGTGGGGGACACAAACATTCGATCTGTAACAGCTCCCAAACAACAAAGCTCTCTTTCTCCAAGATACACCTGGGTACACACACACACACACACACACACACACACACACACATATACAGGCTCATGCAGCACTCCGTCTACTTGATTCCACCTCCTCTGAAGTGAGAACCCAAACTCTCAAGAGAAGCAATAACAAAATTGTAGTCACATAAATGTGTAGTTTCTCATCCCCCATCCAAAGCGAGGACCGTGTATTCACAATTTCTTTCTTCCCATTACAACCATAATTGTTCATTTCTTTTTTCATTTTCATTTTTAAATGCTTAAATAGTAATAATTCCTGATTTCTTTCTTACAGATGTATATAGGTCTGGAGTAGGTTCAAAATTATTTGGAAATGATGTTTAATTTAAAAACAATCTGTGGCTAGGGGCACCTGGGTAGCTCAGTTGATTGAGCATCAGACTTTGGCTCAGGTTATGATTTCAGTTTGTGAGTTCAATCCCCACATCAGGCTCTTTCCTGTTAAGTGTTAAGCTCACTTTGGATTCTCTGTCCCCCCTCTCTCTGCCCCTCCCCGACTTGTGTTTTTTCTCTTTCTCTCTCAAAACTAAATTTTAAAAAATTTAGCTACGTTTTAAAATTTTTTTAAAACTTTCTTTTTAATGGTGCACCTGAGTGGCTCAGTTGATTAAGCATCCGACTTCAGCTCAGGTCATGATCTCACAGTTCATGGGTTCAAGCCCCACATCAGGCTCTATGCTGACAGCTCGGAGCCTGGAACCTCCTTCAGATTCTCCATCTCCCTCTCACTCTGCCCTTCCCCTGCTCATGCTCTGCCTGTGTCTCTCTTTCTCTCTCTCTCTCAAAAATACATAAACATTTTTTAAAATTGTTAATAAAAGTAAAAATAAATAATCTGTGGCTAGTTTGTGTCATATAACTTTTACACCAGAATCATGCCACCCAGGGAGAATGCCACAGCTTGGTTGTCAAGGGAACCCTCCCTGACTTGAAAAATGAAATTAAACAATGTTTGAACTATATTAAGATATTTCTTATTTGTCATCATCATTAGTGATAATAAATAACGTAAGAGTGCATCACAGGATTTTACAAAGCCTCAAACACATAAAGTTTGGAAACAAAGGTCAAT